>NW_024543979.1:0-600000 GCF_018167655.1 Microtus oregoni
AAACAGGGCAGATCATGAGCAGAGTCTGTATGGTAGGCTGACAGCTGGTCATTTAAAGCATCCTTCCACATGACCTCACTGAATCCTGAAATCAAACGTGTGAGCCAGCCCATTCTTTCTATTTCATAAATAATCACCAGCTCACAGTAGTTCCCAAGGAAAACTTTAATTCTGAAATACCTCTGCATATCACAGCTTCACAATAAACAATGCCTAAGTGAAGATGAGAAAGATGAAGACAGCATCACTTGAAAACACATTTAAGAAAAAAATAGGCTTTTGCTTTCTTAAGAACTGGAAAGTGAAATTAGACATCTGAAAGTAGCTATCTGTCCAGAACTGGAGGAAGGGGAATCAGCATAAATTACAAACACACAAAGGCAAAAAAATAAAAATTCTAACATTACAGAAATATAGAAAATAAAAAAATTAGGGCTGGTGAGATGACTCGGTAGATTGACTCTTGCTGACAAGCCTGGAGACCTGAGATTAACCCCTGGGCTCCACATGAAGCATGGAAAGACTCCATGGGAACACATCTGGAGGTTAAAGGGCACCTTGCAAGAGAGCACACACACAAACCTCAAGACAATTGTATGAAGTCTTGTGGTATTAAGGGGTGGCGGGGCTGCGTCCCCAGCACCCCGGCCGCTTGCTCGGCTAGCTTATGCCCGAAATAACAACACACAAACTGTATTCATTTAAACACTGCTTGGCCCATTCTCTTCTAGGCTAATTCTCACATATTAATTTAGCCCATTTCTAATCATCTGTGTGTAGCACCCCAAGGTGCGCTTACCGGGAAGATTCTAGCCTATGCCCATCCTGGGTCGGAGCTTCATCCCGGGAGCGGGGCATGGCGTCTCTCTCAGGTGTCTGCTCCTGAGAGGAGAGCTGTCGAGTCTGAGCTCACTTCCTCTTCCTCCCAGCGTTCTGTTCTGTTTACTCCTCCCACCTATCCTCTAACCAATAAAATGGGCCAGGGCAGTTCCTTTATTAGCCAATGACCTTCCTCCATCAAAGTCTCTGGTGATTGTTGTTTTCTCTATACTTGGAATTGCATGTTCCTTTATTATCTCTTCAAATGATAATGGTTTTTATACTATAGAACACACCAAAAATGTATTCTTATAGCAACTTGATACAAGGTATAGTCATCTAGACAGAAAGACTCTTAGGAAAATGACTCCATAAGATTGGCCAATAAGCAAACCCATAGGGCATTTTCTTGATTGATGATTGATGTGGGAAGGTCCAAACCATTGTGGATGGTACCACAGTGGTCCTGGATGCTGTAAGAAAGCAAGATGAACAAGCCCTGAAGAGCAAGCCCCTAAGTAGCATCCCTTCATGGCTTCTACTTTGTTCAGGCTCCTGTCTCCACATTCCTGCCTTGAGTTTCTGACCTCACTTCCCTCTGCAATGGGACATGATCCAAGAGTTGTGAGCTGAAATAACCCTTCCTCCCAAAGTTGCTTTTGGTCATGATGTTTTATCACAGCAATAGAAACCCTGACTAAGACAATGAATGACTCAGTCTGATTTATCTGTTTCTTTCCATAACTAAAAAATGTTAAACATACACCCTCACACAGAGATATTATTTCTGTTTGTAAAACTTATATTTATCACCTACAACATAGAGCCCTGAGAAGTAAATCTGGATAGCTCCTATCAGCTGTAGAGTGAGATGCTTTGTACATAAGCTCCACTTCTGAGTGTTCCCAATATGAAATGCAGAGACGCACTAGGAAGCAATAGGATCCCAATTCTCTCCTTGCAGTCACACACATCCAGTGCTTAAGATACTTTTTCTACAAACAAGAAAAAAGAAACCAGATTGTGTATCACACCATAATACAATCAATTAAGAATGGATCAAAGATTTAGATATAAGACCTAAAACTCTTCTAATCTACATGGGAAGTAGAAAAAGGCAAGATATCCTGAACAAATTGGGAGTGTGGGGAATCATGAGAGAGGGCAGAAGGGGAAAGGGGAGGAAGGGAGAGGAGTGGAGAAAAATACACAACTCAATAAAAACAATAAAAAAAATAAATAAAATAAATATAAGACCTAAAACTCAAAAACAGAAGAAAACAAAAGAAACACTTCAGAAGACTGGATCAGAGCAAAGAGACTTTTTTTCATAACTTACCAAAAGCACTAGCAACAAAAGTAAAAATAGGCAAAGAGGGTTATTAGCAAACTAAAAACTTTCATCCCAGCAAAGAAAATATCAATAGCATGAAAAGGTAACCTATAAAATAAGAATAACATTGTAATTATTCACATGAAGAGGACTAATATCCAGAATCATGATAGAGCCACAATTCTAACAGCTAAAAAAAAAAAAATTAAAAAAAAAGAAAAGGTATCATGTTTTTAAAATGGGCTACTGATATCAACAATCATTTCTCAAAAGAAGTTATACAAATGACCATGGTAACATGGAAAATTGTTCAACATCAATATCCATGGAGAAAATAGTACTTAAAACCACACTGAGACACCATCTTTGGCTACGACCAATACAGCAACAAAATCCTCCACATTCTGGTGAGGATGTAAAGATGTAAGGAAGGGAGCCCTCGTGCACTGCTGGTAGCAAAATAACCCACACAGCCACTGTGGACACCCCATGGGGCGCCCTTAAACCAAAGAACCATAAACAGAACTACCCATGACCCAGCAGTTTGACCATGAGCACGTGTCCAGAAGAAATCGCATGTTGAAGAGAGTTCTACGTTCCACGCCACTGGAGCAGTGTGGCATGAGAGTGGGCATCCATCAACAGACCAGTAGTAGATAAGGAGGATGTGGAACACTTGCTCTACGGTAAAATGAGATGCATTCGTGAAAAAGAATGAAGTTTTTCATCTTGCAGCAATACAAACGAGCTTACAGGCTGGAGTATTGGTAAAATAAGTCAGGGACAGAAAACCAGGTCTCATCTACGTGGGGAAACCATCCAGATTGACACAAATACAGACTACTACTACTAAAGGGTAGAAAGGATGAAGAGAAAGCGGTCAATGGACACAAAGATATGGCTGACTAGGAGGAATAACATCTAATGCCTCATAACAGGAGAGGATAATTAGAGCTGAGGCAATTCACTGTCTATGTCAAAACAGCCAGCAGAGAGGATTTTCGATGTTTCTCACACAAAGAAATGATAAGCATTTGAAGTTCTAGACATGCTAATTACCTGATTTTATCATTGTGAGTTGTATATGTGTCTGTGTTATACTATACCCCCAAAATATCTACAATTATGGACCAGTTAAGGTTTAATGTATTCTTTTTAGTTACTAAGATTTCAAAATCTTCCATTACTTCTTTGACTTAAACTTGAACAGTCCACACCATATCAAAATCCCAATTATCTAAGGACCTTGTCAAGCAGCACTTCTGTGCTAATGAACTGGAGGCTGGGCTTTAAGGGGGCAAAAGGAGGCCCTGGGAGCTTCTGAATAATTTAAGATTTAAAGGCACTTCATCTAGATCAATTACAACCCAGCCTTGGTTAGCTTCATTTGCATATCCCTATTAGTTCTCCACCTCACCAAAGGCTGCATTCAATTACAGCACAGGGCCTCAGTTATCAGTCACAAGTGATGCTGACGGCAAACAAGCAGCGCTCGCCTGCTCGTCTGTGGTAGAGAGGGCACAGCAATCCACCAAGGGGAGAGGCAGTCTCCTGGCCTAAGCAGCTTGAATGGATATGATGGCAGGGGCAGGAGGCACAGGACCCCAGCGAGAAGCAGTGCAAGCAGAGCTTTCTGAGTTCTGGAGGATTTGCAAATGCAAATGCTGCTCACTTTTGTAATTCTTGCATAATTGCAGGAAGCAGAGATGTTGACAGTCTAGACATGGAAAAGCTACTTGTAGCAGCATTAATAAAAACCCAGAGACAGAAACTGGCATTCAACCTGAAGGTCGGAAAAGTAAAACAGCCAGACACTGATTCTTACCTCTACCTCAGTCCAAAATGGCGATCCTGCCTCCAGGAATCTCACAATGACGCTGAAACTGAGAGCTGCGTACCCCCATCGTATATTCCTCCCTAGGGCTGGGATTAAAGGCATGAACCATTGGGATTAAAGATGTGAACCACTACCACCAGGTTTCTATGGCAAATTAGCATGGCTACTGGGATTAAAGGTGTGTATCACCACTGCCTGGTCTATACGGCTGATCAGTGGGGCTATTTTACTCTCTGGTCTTCAGGCAAGCTTTATTTATTAAAATACAAATGAAATACCACTACAACTACCTATTCCAAAATGGAGAAAAGTGACTGTTTAAAAATATACAATCAAAACCTCAGTAACAACTTCTAACAAGATGTTAAAGGAGATTATTTATTTTATCAACTAAGAATTCCACAGTTGCAGACTCAGTGTAATCATATTTGGTTTCTGGATACTAGCTACAATGCTACCTGACAAAGCAGTTCTCTCCGGGCCTGCAGAGATGTCTCAGTAGGTAAATTGCTTCCCATGCAAGCATGAGGACCAGAGTTCAACCCTCACTGCCCTTGTAAAAAACAGCTGCTGTTTGGGGCGGCAGAGACGACAAGACAATTTCAGGAGCTTTCTGGCCAGAAACTCTAGATAATCAGTAAGCTCTTAGATTATTCAGAGTCTATGCAATGATCTTTCGGGGTCCTGCCCCTAAAGATATGAGGGAGAGCCATTGAGGAAGACTCCAACATCAAACTCTGGCTCATGAGCATCCAAAGAACAGCCTACTCATTGCTGAACTCATTACTATCTAATGTGGAAGCTTTCTTTATTGTCAGGTTTGTAACTCGCCAAGATTTTCAGGTCTTCTCTCAGGGTTCTTCCTGTTCCGCTGTCATTACGTCCCATCCCAACAAAGCCACAATGCTCATGGGTGGTAAAGGGCATGGAGACAAAACCAGTCCATAGTCCTCTTTAGAGAACGGCTTCTGCTTTCCAGCCTGTGAACAGCCACTCCCATAGTGGAAGCCTATCAGCTGTGATTAGTCAGCACGTTACCTTGGATTGGACAGTGAGCTCTCATACCACCGTGGTCTCTATGTAGAAGAAGCACATAAAAGGAGAAGTGGAGAGTGCAGACTCCTCAGCAGGCCAGCTACTGGTTACTCAAGCTACTGCAGAATTCAGTGTTCTGACTTCTGGGAATACTCAGGAGCATGGGGTGTCATGCCTCTTGTCCTATGGTTGATTCTAAGCTCTGTGCAAGAGAGGTGGGCAGCTTTTGAGTTTGATATGCCTATACCTCATGCAAGCCACCCTTTCCCTCTTCTACAGAGAATTTTTGCATGGATGTTGGGCACTGCCTCTCTCCCTGGACACTGCCTCTCCTCCAAAGGCAAATTCAGTGATCCCAATGGGCAATACAGAATGGCAGTACTGTCACTGGAGTCCAGGAGATGTCTACAGCAACCTCAGCGTCAAGGGGCACAAGGATCCAGAGAGACAGCATCAACTGCTAACTCAATTATTTCAGCATTACAGCTTGTGCTTGCCAATAGTCATCAAAACAAATTATGTTGCTCCTAGGAATTATGATTAGTCCTCCATGTGCAGAGGTAAAAACACAAACCTGGGTGTTAGAGAGGAGGAAAAATGCCCAAGCTGGAGAAGTCATAGACTCTAGCCGAGCTGTTTCTTTCCCTTCCCCTCCCTCTCTGCTCTGTCCCTTCCTCCTGCCCTTCCTCTTCTCTTTACCTCCCCACCCCCACTACCTCTAACCAACTCTCATAATCTCCCCCCATTCTTCCTTCATTTGACTGAGTAGAATGAGAATTCAAGATTAAAATGATGCGGGCTGGAGAGATGGCTCAGAGGTTAAGAGCATTGCCTGCTCTTCCAAAGGTTCTGAGTTCAATTCCCAGTAACCACATGGTGGCTCACAACCATCTGTAATAAGGTCTGGTGCCCTCTTCTAGTCAGCAGGCATACACACAGACAGAATATTGTATACATAATAGATAAATAAATATAAAAAAAGATTAAAATGATGCTCAGTTTTAAAATAATAACATCTTATTTGGCTCTACTAAGCTTATGGCCTATAAAACTCATTACCTAATAAGTACACTAGTGTCTCATAGCTATTTAGTAAGAAAGTGTTTGCTATCAGAAGCCCACATGGGTTTACAAACAATACATTCTATTAACTAACCAGTATTTTCTTAAGAAGAAAAAAATCTGGGAAATTTTGAGAAAAAAAAACATGAAAACTATAGACAAACATCCATATTAAAGAAAGCAATGTGTTTTTCATAACATTCCAGAGTCAGAATGATACAGGAGAAGAACGACTTCAAATTCCCATCATTTGAGTACAGAAATGAGGTTGAGGGGTTGCATGACATCCTCAAGGACAAATTATCAAGCAGTCTCAGCAAGCGAACTTGAAATCTGGCCTCTTGTCTCTTGAGCAGCTCTCCAGGTGTGAAGCTGTGATAGAAGCCTAGGGCCAGGAGTCATGATAACGACCCTAGCTTTGGGCAGCACGAAAAGCTAAATTGGGGGACATTAGATGAGCCCCAGCTAGCTCTACCCTCTAAGCCTAGGGGAGTTCTGGCCACCTTTCCTTATCTGGGGATTCAAGATCAGACTCTCGGCCAACTCACAGCACCATTATTTCATCCTTGTAGGTTCATGCCCAGGGCATCATGTTAATGTCATGAATTTGCCAGTGGTAGGAATGTCCCCAGGAGGAATCCAACAGACAGTATGACTCAGGGCGTTACCCATCACCAGACACACTCCATACACGTAACTACATGTCACCGCTCAGGGTCACTCTTGCCTTCTGCTCTTCTTTTCGCTGCCACCATCTTCTCTAGTCCTGAGTGATATTCTCCCTCAGAGATCTTGAGAGTAAAAAGGAGTCTTCTTACATTGTCTTATGACACATGGTACCTAGGACCATGTCCATATCATTTTAAGGAAACCGAGTCCACTGTGCTGGCCAGCCTTAGCAGGAAGTAAAAAAAGACACCTAGAAGTTTCTACTGTCCTTCCCACCTTGGCTCAACTCTCTTTTCTAGCTCCCCTGAGTTCATGAGAATGTATATCCCCTTTTATACTTCTTGACACACATAATGGCCTGTAGTAAGACATCTATGACTGCAGAACTAATAAATGCACATACAATCGGTATCTTGTCCTGAGCCCTACTGAGCTGGGGCTGGAATATAGGCTTGAGTATCCCTATGCTAAAAATCAAAAATACGCAAAATCTGATATGTTTGGAGAAATAACGTGTTACAAGTAGGAAATCTCATATTATGAAACTTAGTTTTACATACAAATCTATTAAAATACAATGTAACAATACCTTTGGTGAGGATGTGAAGGAAAGCCAGCTTATATGACTTGTCAAGAATGTGAAATTGGAAGCAGATTAGTGTAACCATGATGGAAGACAGCATGAAGGTAACACAAAACAATGCACAGAACAACCATGTGGTCAGTGATCCCTGGCTGTGTGCAGACTGGAAGTAAAACCAATGAGTTAATGAGATATCTGTACTTCACCCTCTTTGCAGCCAAGCCATAACAGCTAAAATTTACAAAACTAAGCCTCAGCTGACAGATGATTAGGTATACCAAATCATGTCAGAGATAGACAGAGAGTATTTCAGGTTTGGGGTTTTTGAATTAGTGATGCTCAATCTGTATTCCAGTACCAGATCAACAAGGATTGACTATCTTTTTATGTACATCTGCCTTTATTATATCATAATACATACCTCAAAGCATACAATAAAATAAAACCAAAATCATAAAAAAAATTATATGAATCAGGAATACTTTATAGACCAGGAGATAGGCAGCAGGGCTGAAGACAAAACTGAAGCTGCCAAGTTCTTGTGCTTGCTGGTGCTAGAACCTGGCCCCCTCCTAAAATGATAGTTTCATAAGATTTCCATTGTTTAGGCAATTCCTCAAGCTTTTCCTCTCACAGGTTGTACGATTAGTTGGGATTGTCCTGAGATTAGCACTCCCATTATTCTATTTAGCATTAGACTTTCCTTTAAACTTCTCATCACCTTGAAGACAAGACTTGGCTCCAACATTACATTTCCTGCTGCTCCTTTTCTCTTCAGAATGTGCATTTTGTGTTTCTCTTTGCCCTACTTGCTCCTTTTCATTGTAGACCTGTGTAAATGACCACCAGTAACCCTGTGACACAGCCATTGGTAGACTATCTGAAATCTTCTCTGCCAATAATATTAGTCCAAAACTCTCCAATGTAGTCTCCAGCAGATTTTCCCAAGAACAGAAAGTAACCACATTCTTTCCCAAGAAGAATGTCAAGAATGGTCTCCTGGCTACCTGCTAATATTCTTCCCCTCTGGAACCTCTTGAGCAGGGCCTGTATAGTCCATATCACCTTCAATACTACTGTCTTCCATGCTCCTGCTAGGATGGCCCATTACACCCTGCTTAAAGCATTTAACTGCTTTCCTAGCCCACTCTCAAGGTCTTGCATATTCCTCTGAACAACAGCAAGGTCAAGCCTGTCACAGCAATACCTCAGAGCCCAGTACCAACTTCTATCTTTATCACTGTTCTATTGCTGTGAAGAGACACTGTGGCTAAGGAAACTCTTATCAAAAGAGAGTATTTATTTGAGGGCTTGCTTACAATTTTAGAGTATTAGTCCATGATCATTACAGCAGGATGCTGACAGACATGGTGCTGGAGCAGTAGCTGAGAGCATTACATCATGATCTTTAGGTAGCAGTCAGAGAGAGAAAGAGATTGGGCCTAGCATGGGCCTTTAAAACCCCAAAGCCCACCTCCAGTGACACACCTCCTTCATCAAGGTCACACTTACTCCAGAGAGGCCATACCTAATCCTCTAATTCTTCCCAGGCAGTTCTACTAACTGGAAGCCAAACATAAACTGTATGAGCCTAGGGGTGCCATTCTCATCTGAACCAAGACAGGAACCCTACAGGAGATACTGTGCTGTGCGGGGATGGCCCCAAATCCCCATACCAGGGGAAAGTCTCTGCCTGTTCAACTCTCTGGCACCACAGCTGAATGGGCATAGGCATGTTTCCTGGCTTTTGATTCATTCTTTTGTGAGTTGTAAAACATATGTGTGTCTGTATATACACATATACATATACATTTGATATATAAACATAGATATATAATATTGAAAACCTGTGACTAACAACTAAATATTACTTTCAATACAATTACCTAGCTAATGAAATAACCAGATTTGACTTTTTTAAGTATTAAATGAACAATACTCTAGCAAGAGTCTAATATTTGGGCTAAGAGGGAAATGTATATCATATTACTTGATAAATCTCTCCATTCTTTGTTCAATGTCATTTATCTGAAAGTTATTAGATAGAGTATCAAGAGTCCCATATGCCTTTAATACAGTAAATTCTTCCTCCTGGGGGAAAAAAAGTCCTTTTTCTTATACATGCGTATATAAAACTGATATCATAAATACTTACAGGAACTGATGAAGCAAATTAACTCCATGCAGACCAGATAAGATATTTCAAATATCCTAAAATATATACCTTAGTAAATGCAAAAGACATTTCTGTACTTATATCCACATAATCTTATTTGTCCCTTCAGAGACCTAAGTAAAATTTATCTTAATAATGGGATTTTTCTATTAATGTATATTATTATTCCATATACAGTGAAAACTGGACTTGGACTAAATCCTACCACTTTTTCCTGAAATGCATCTAGACCAGAGGATATTAATAATTGCCCCTTAAGTGCAAAAGGCAAAACAACCATCTTCAGCTTGTTTAACCTAGTCTCTGCTAAAAATGTGTGATGTTCTTTCAAATGCACCGAGAAAATGTATCCAAACCTGGTTCAGTCAATGAAACACTTGCCGTTTAGATTAAGGACCCAAGTTCAAGTCCCCAACACCCCAGCAAAGGCCAGGGACAGACGTATGTATATGAAACCATAGCTCCAGAGGGTGGGAAAAGAGGCAGAAACAGACAGATCTCTAAAACTCAGTGGTTAGTTAGATTGAGCAATTGGTGAACTCCAGGTTCAATGAGAGGCCTTGCCTTGAAAGTTAAGGTGGAAAGTGATAGAGAAAGGCACCCACCTTGACATCTGATGATGTGGGATGCCCTTATATATGTTGTAGATATGGTTTATGATTGTTGGTTAATAAAGAAGCTGATTTGGCCAATAGTCCACAGAATAAAGACAGACAGGAAAACCAAGCAAAGTCAAAGAGAGAAAGAAGGCAGATCTGGAAGATGCCAGCAGCCGCCAGGGCAGCAAGATGTGAGGTAACAAGCCACAAGCCTTGTGGTAAAATATAGAATAGAAATGGGTTAATTTAAGATGTAGAAACTAGTCTGTAATAAGCCTGTGCCATTGGCCAAAAAAATATGTAATTAATATTAAGTCTCTGAGTGTTTATTTGGGAACTGGCAGGCAGGAGATAAAACTCTAGTTCAATCTGGCCTTCATGTACAAAGGCATACAAAGGTCTACACCCAAATACATACACATATAACACACACACACACACACATAATAAAAATAAGAAAATATATCTACTTAATAGAATAAAGAAATCAAAGTTAATTTTTAAGAATATTTAAACTATTTTGTTATATCAGAGGAAGATTGAAATAAATGCATGCATGGTATAATGCCCTCTCTAGTAATGAAACAGTAAGTTGTTCCATTTATATTGTTCCCAAATAGACAGTTGAAAGTATGCTTTTTACCACAGACAAATGTCTGAGAGCTATTCTCATGGATGCTCAGCTCATTAAAAGCAGACCTGACCTTTGAACTGTTCAGTAGCTTTTCTAACCATTGAAATAGCAGGCTTTGATCTTTCTTCAGGTCTAAGAACCCTTCCTTTTTTTGGCCAAGGTCACCGGTGCCAGACTCTTGTGATGAAGGGCAGAGATGCCCATGATGTAACTTGTGAATTTTCCCTGCATGTGACAGAGAATGAAGAAGGAGATGTCTTTAAAATAGTAGCCCTTGCTCTTTTCCTCAGGGGACACAGCACAACTATTGCAGTGGATGCCTGAAATCCTCATTATAACCCAGCTCTACTCATACTATATTTTTCTTGTTCATACATGTATGAAAGTTTAACTAAGTACAATGAGAGATTAGCAAGAACTGAGAATAAGACACACCTCTAACAACATACTGAAATGAAGGTAACGTAAACATGAGCTTTCTTGCTCTCCCTCTCAGTATCTTACTGCATATTCACTGCCTCACCTGAAGAAGCCTCTCCATGGCTTCTCTTCTACCGAATGTATGGTTGCTCAAATGGAAACACTGTGATACCAGCAGAGTTACTATGACAACCAAGATGTCTAGGAAGAAATGCCTGTTGGGCAACGCACACATTGTGGATATGCTGGGTAAAGGGATGAATCAGTTTCCAGGCTGTCTGTTTCCAGGTTGGGCTTCATTGTGCCCCTCATACAGGCAATTTCACTTAAAATTTATGAATTATTTTTTCTGAAATTTTTCATCTATTTTTTTAGACTGTGGTTAACTGTAGGTACCTGAAACTCTAGAAAGAAAAACTGCAGTCTGGAAAACCATCATATTTATTTATAGCACTGGAGTTGACCTTGACACTGTGTAGTAGCCATTGTCTTCAGAAAAGAAAACAAAGAAAAATCCTCCATAAAATATTCTGGGGAAAAATGATTCCCACTGAAAACATGGGATCTACTTTTTAGTGGACCTAAGGGATTTGAGGGCAAGGGAAAGAAATATTAGCACCAACGTATGTTAATTATATAATGAGAGAAAACCAGCATGTATATTATAAAGGTATCATGACTTCAAAATTTTGGTCTAATTATAAGTTACTTTGGAAAAGAGGTTCTTCTTTTCACAGAAGATGAAAACCTATGGAATGCTTCTAAACAAATATGGTATGATAGACCATGCCCCCCTGAAAGGTTGCCATGAACACCCTCAAAAAATTACTTTGCCCAACTGCTGACTGAGATGAACCATGAAAGACCTGATTAACAGTGCCCCCAATCAGCAGGAAGTAGTATGGACAGTACTATGCCCATATTCCCAAGTATTGTTTATAATTGTTTGTTTACATTTAATGGGAGATATGATATAGATATGAATAATTTGCATTGGTATGAATCTTGGTTTATTGATACAAATTTAAAGTAAATTTTGTTATACTGTATTTGTATATTTCTGCTCTTTATTGGGGTCTTGTGATTGTGTAGCTCATTTGAAAATGTTATGTATAATTAAGAAATATAGCTTAATAGATAATCATCTACAATAGTCAAAATTGTAGTCATGTTAGTTAGATTTTCTAGATGTACAGGGAAGAATTTCAGATGGATAGGTATTCTTCAGATCTTTCAGAGACCTTCAGAATATGGCATTTAAAATGTTTTAAAATTTAGGACTTTTCATGACAGTGAGATACATTTGCTCCTGGCAGCACCAAGCTACTACAAAAGGATGATGGGTATTGAAGAGGCTCCTTATGGTTAGCCATTTGGGCAAGAAACTGCTTTTGCCTGGACCTCTTCACTGGATATGCATGACTGGATATGAGAAATGACTGCTGAACTTGCATAAAGTTGAGATGATCCTTCAGGGTTCCTGCTTCATGAAAGAGTCTACAAGACATTCTGCAGGATACAGAAGAAAATGACTGGCTAACTGCCAATACAGGTAGAACTGTATTTGAAATTTCCTGCTTCATAAAAAAGTCTGCTGGATACTATGGGCCTGTGGGCTGAAGATGGATACAATGGTACAGAAGAACTTTGGGTGACTGTCCAGGCAGTGAGATGTCTGTCAATTCTAGAGTTTTGGAAGTTGTTTACAATACACTTCCTGCTTACTTAGGTAATATTATATCCTTCTGGAAGATTTGATGAAGTTAAAGAATAGATAGTTATAGTTATAGTTTTCCTTATTTATAATAAAAGATAAAATAGATATAAATATCTAAGTGTAGTTTTTGCTTGATACCTGTTTTGTTATATGTAATTTTACTATGTTAAAGTTAAATCCTTCCTTTTTGTTTAAACAGAGAAGGGGAAATGGTGTACGAGTTCCTTCTGTTTGTATGTTGCTTTTGTTTGTTAACAAATAAAGAAACTGCCTTGGCCTAGTTGATAGGGTGGAACTTAGGTAGCCAGGGAAAACAGAACTGAATGCTGGGAGGAAGAAAGCAGAGTGAGAAAGAGATGCCATGAACCCGTCACTGGAGGCAGTTGTTCTGAGACTTTGCTGGTAGACCACGAACTTGTGGTCATATACAGATTAATAGAAATTGGTTAAACTAATGTGTAAGATATAGCCAATAAGAAGTTAGAGCTAATGGGCCAAGCAGTGGTTTAATTAATAGTTTCTGTGTGGTTATTTTCAGTGTAAGCTAGCCAGATAAACAAGTGGTCCCTTCCCCTGCAACATATCTTGGAGAAGATAGCATCTAGTAATAGTATTATCTGGTGACTGTGGACTACTCAAAGCACTTAATTCTTGATTATTAAAACTATAAAAATAATATGTACTTTTTCCTAAGCAAAAATATTACAAAACTGCCACCAAACACAATATGAAATAATCCTGAGTTTTTTTTAAAAAAAAATTCTTCCAGTTTGTGCCAAATAGAAAACTTCATCTCTTGTTATTTTGTATTTATGTATTCATATTTCTGTTATTTTTGTTGCTCACTTAAAGCCTCAGCCATATCATGGTTATTTGCTATGCCCTAGGAATGCGATGACTTGCAAAACAAGCTCCTAATCTTCAGAGACAAGCAGGTAAAGCAGAGCAAGTGACAGACACATGATATATTACAGAGTACTGGAGAACGTATGGGTATAGAGAGCAGAGGGAGGGAGGAGTTGGTGACAAGAGGGGCCCTGGGTATCAGGCTTGGCACTCACACATCACAGTTCAATTGACCATGAGAATGAGCGAAGGAGGCCCCATTTCTGGGGGAAAGTACCATTTTTTCAACCTCAAGTTCCCAGACTCAGGTCAAGAGCCAGCCAACCTTGTGAAAAAAGAGAGTGCTCAGGCCTACTGCAATGTTAACTCTTTTCACCGAAGAAACAGCTTGTGGTCCAATGACTTCAGAGTGACATAAGCAGGCTTTGAGTTGTTCCTTGCTGCGGCTGCCCTGGTTTTGATCACAGTGTGGCAGAGTTTTCAGTTCAGACACCAGCTCTCAGTTCAGCAGAGTGAGATTTGTATCCTGAGCTCTTAGGAAGTGCTGACCTTTGATTGGCCTGCTCAATACTAAGAATTCAGCCATAGATATAAATCAGTCATAGATGACTTGTTTCAAATGCACAAAGCCTGAGGTGTGATCCATGGTATCAAAATAAATGAGAGATCAATTAACTAAAGATAATGAGTGGCACCTGCTTTTTTGGTCGGAAGGATTAAACATACACTAGCTAAGCTGATGTTTCTTTTCAATAACCTTGACATAGAACACCCAAGCTCAATCAAATCCCAGACCAGATATGTGCTTCCTCTGCCTGGCCTTAGTGTTTGTCATGTGTGGCTTACTCCCTGTGTTGATTTCAGTACCCTCTTCATGCTAGGCTGGCTGCTTTAACTGTCTGACCTCCTGCTCTTGCACCATAGCTGGTTGCTTTGGCTGACTTCCTCACGTCCTACCTGCTTCTTCCCATCATCTAACCCTCTTCTTCCAAGCATGCCTACCGCCAGTGCTGGGAAGTGCATGCTCTCTGTCCTATCTCCCTATCTCTGAGGCCCGGGAGAGGGAATGACTGCAAATAAGAAAGTGTGTTATCTCTGCTCTTCAAACACGTGTCAGACATTGGGGCCCCACACCTTGCTGGTGGACCGGGTGTTTACAACAGTGAACTTTGTCCTAACTTCATTCTTCCTCCCTCAGCCCTCTGAGAGGGGCAATCTCAGAGCCTTGGAGTGAAGCCAGAGTCCATAGTCATGTTCTCTTGGGCTGCTTCCATATACTGGGAGAGGTGGGAGAGGAGTGGCAGCTGGATCTCAGGCAGCTGCTGTATGGCAAGCTGATGCGGCAAGCTGATGCAGATAATCGCAAACTGGGAGGGAAGAGGAAATGTATTAAGGATTCACTGGAGCGCATCTCCAAGAACCCAGAAAAACTGGAGCAATTAGGAAACTTGGGCTGACAAGCAGCTATCAGGACCACAACTTTTCTTTTTAGACGCAGGCATTGAACTAACTAGGAAATGGTGCCTCTTGGCCAGCAGCAATTAAGCACATTTCCTATGTGCTCAGTTGAGCAGGGACTATTAGGCCACTGAGAGTATTTTTGGCTACGTGTTAATCTAGGTTTCAATGTGTCTTTGACAATGGATGTTGTATGTGCCGTGCCCAGGCCCCCTACTTTGCAGGATAGGCGTAAGTAGAGCTGTCCAGTCATTCCTCATTTTGATTAAAAGGACTTCAGCAACCACAAGAGACTTCAGTAAGCTGGACTATTGTGTTGACTGAGTTTTCTGTCCTGCCAGGTTCCAACAGTCGTTAAGTCCCAAAGAAATCACATAGAGGTCTACATTAGTTATAATCTGATTGGCCCATTAGCTCAGGCTTCTTATTAACTCTTATAACTTACATTAGCCCGTTATTCTTGTCTATGTTAGCCACGTGACTCGGTACCTTATTCAGCAAGGCAGTCACATCTTGCTTCTTCTGTGGCTGGGTAAAGACAGTAGACTAGGACTTTCTTCTTCCCAGGATTCTCCTGTCCTCATTGACCTGCCTCTACTACCTGTCTGGTTGTCCCGCCCATACTTCCTGCCTGGCTACTGGCCAACCAGCGTTTACTTAAAATATAATTGACAAAACAGACCATTGTTCCACACCACTGTTGAGTCAAGACCAGAGGGCATACAAGCTAACAATTAGGAGTACAGTATAGTGTGAGAGAAAAAGATGTGGGCTTAGATTCAAATTTGAAGTCATATGAATGTTTGTTTTCTGGTCTATAAAGTGGAGAGGAAGTGCCTCACACATTCTTTCAAGATTCCATGAAATAAAAACCTCCTCATAATAGAAGGTCTAAATGCAAGCCATCCCATCCTCTGCCTTTGATGTCCTGAGAGAGAACAGACAGATGCAGCAGAAGGCCTTCACCCTTGCCTTCCACCGGGCACTCAGGTCTTGTATTCCAGCTAACGAGCAGCCAGTTGCTCTGAACTGTTTCTGTAGCTCAGCTTCTAAGTCCTAATAAAGTATGAGATAATGGTTTTTACCATCTCCTCCTTCTGAAGAGGAGGCAAACTTGTAGAATGTGCACATCTGAGGGGTACATTTTTTCGAACAATGAGCTTCACAATGTATTTCCCGAGCTTGTATCAGAAGGAGAAGGGTGCTCATAAGCAAGGCTCTGAAAGATTCCTCAATGCAGTGGTCTTACATGGGTATGCTTTAAACACTTGTCTTCCATAAGGTTTTTCAACACATAAAGGATTTTTTTCAATACACTGTGGCTTCTATTTAAATCTTAGAGACCATTCTTCTCTAATATTGTTGTTCAGGGAATGTTTGGGCAAAAAGAAAGAGTATCTTTATATGTTGGTTCAATTAACACAGCTAGCTCTTGGGCTTAGTCCGTGGGGAATTAGAAATTGGGACACAATGTAAGAACAGTGCCCTGTCCATACCAGAACCGCATCTGAAATAGCACAGGGAATAGGAAACATTTTGAAGATACTGGCTTAGGCATTCCCCAGACAGCCTCAGATTCAGTGGGGCCCTTAGAGAATTCACAAGGCTCATTGTCTACTAATGATTATAACTAGGAATTATTATAGCCAAAAAGTACACAGAAAAATCAATGCATCAAAACTGTGGCAGTGGTTTGAAAGAAAATGGTACCCCAGGCTCATAGGGAATCACTATTAGAAGATGTGGCCTTGTTGGAGTAGGTGTGGCACTGTCAAAGGACATTTGTCTTGGTCTTTTCCTGTTGCCTCAGGATCAAGATGTAGAACTCTTAGCTCCTTCTCTATTACCATGTCTGCTTGCATGCTGCCATGCTGTGGTATGGGAAGTCCTTCTGTCTATGTGTTGCTTCTATTGGTTAATGAATAAAGAACTGCTTTGAGCTTGCCTATGGCAGGGAAGAACAGAACTAGGCAGGGAAAGCTAGGCTGTATGCTGGGAGGAAGAAAGGCAAAGTCAGGGAGGTGCTATAGAGCCACTGCCACCAGAGTCAGACATGCCGAAACTTTGCTGGTAGGCCACAACCTCATGGTGATAACCAGATTAATAAAAATGGGTTAAATTAAGATGTAAGAGTTAGCCAATAAGAAGCTAGAGCTAATGGGCCAAGCAGTGATTTAATTAATATAGTTTCTGTGTGATTATTTTGGTTCTGGGCAGCGGGGACGAACAAGTGGTTCCTTGCAACAATGCTGTTTTCCACAACAATAATGGATTTAGCTTCTGATATTGTTAAGCCAGCCCCAAGTAAGTGTTTTCCTTTATAAGAGCTGCCATGGTCATAGTGTCTATTCATAGCAGTAGAAAACCTAACTAAGACAACTGTTCAAGGGGCAAAGACTAGAGGAACAAGCAGCAGGCTGCTCATAGTCTCTGCCCAGTGGAGCCACACAAGATGCCCTTAATGTTTCCAGCAATGACTATTGGTGAGCATAAAATTCTGCCTACAGAAAGGCTTGCTGAGATTAGAGGTCCAGGATTTTGTTTTTAAGAATAGTTACATAGCATCCTTTCCCTGGAACTTATCAGTCTGCTCAGCTTCCAGAAGGAAGTAAGGCACTTAGAGTAGGCCAAATAGTTTGTATAAAATAGCTAAGAGCCACTTTATCAGTTAGGATGACATGAATTTTCTCAAAACGGGAGTGTCCAGAATCTAGCTATGGGTCAACTGTGTACATAAGTCATTCTCAAGACAACAGCCAGGCCTGCTGTGTCAAGTCCTCTCTAAACAAACTCCCATAAAACCATGGGAAAGCCAATGAGACAATTACCATGGAAGTATCAGGGCATGGAGGAGTTTTAACCATCTGTTTTACAAGATCCATCTACAATAACAGCTGGTGATAGGCCCAACAGGGAGCACACTATGATGTGAATAAGGCTTGTCCCCTCCAAACTCATACAGGAGCTTGGTCCTTCATGTGACAGATGACAGAGTAGGGAGGCTGTGACCTTAAGAGGCAGTGAGACCACTAAGGGACTTTAACACCTTTCCTTTAAGTTTGCTAAGAAACCAGAGCAGATTGAAGCCATGCAAGTTTGTATGCCTTGATTCAGCCTATCTCTCTCCATGTAGCATCTTTTATACAAAAGGGCTGACTGCTCTTATAGGCATTCCTACTACCCAATGACAGATGGCATCGTTATACAGACAGACAACCCTTGCCCGATAGAAGAGACTGCTGGATCTAAACTTTCAACTTCCCAAATTAGGCTGCATGAATTTTTCTTCTTTATAGAGTGCTCGGTCCCAGGCATTCAGTTATAGCAATACAAAATAACTAAGATGCAGCAGAACCTGGTTGCCCAACTTATAGTGGTATGCTTTCTTCCTTCATTTCATTGCTATGTTTTGAAGTCCCCAGGGAAAGTAATCCCTACATTTGTCTTAAAAGGCCTTAAAAGATGTTAGATCATCATAGAATCAGTAATGGTGGCCATAACATTTATTAAACCCATAAACCCAAAATATTAAAGCCTTATGCCACGGATATTAAGAAATGAGCTCTAAAAACATTTTTAGACATAGAATGTGAGTGTCGCCATGATAATGTTGGTGAAGTGAGGGCTGGGTCCAGAACTGGTGACAATGTCCTAGATGGTTCTCTCAGATACCTTCTTCCATATGTTAGTAGGCTCTGACTACATTAGCCTACTAACATAATCTAGTTGATGTTCAGCAACCCCATATTCTACTCCGATGTTCGCAGAGTCCTTAGTGGATTTAAGTCTCTCATCTATGAATTGGCTAATCAACTAATCAATGCAGAATGTCACTGAAGGTTAGCTGATGGACAGAACAGGAAGTCTGTACCAGGCGATTTAGAGTGTGCTTGGTGCTGGCCTCCAGATAAACCCTGCACTTGTTCCTTGAACTCCTTTGTTTAGCCAACAGGCCACATATTAGGAGAGACATTACTTAAACTCTTCCTCTCCTCTTTGCTCCCCTCTCTCCCCATGGGGACAGAAATAGGACAATTGTGCAGAAGACAAATTCTTTTCTGTAAGAAGCTAAGAACTCTAAAATGCCAGTGAAACTTGGAGAGGGTGCTGAAAAGATGGACCTGATGGTTTCATGGTATCCTGTTCTTCCTGAAGATGCAAGCCAGGTCCCTAGCACCCAGAGACAGCTCATTGCCCTCTGGACTCCAGCTCCAGGAATGTAATGACCTCTCCTGGATGCCTTGGAGGCATGCACTCACATGTGCATATGTGTTCATTCAGACATACATTTATATATAATTAATTGAGAACTTGTCAGGAACAGGACTCCTGACCATGGGGAGGATGACACATCCCCTCAAGCTTCTCTGTCAACCAAATGGCGATTACTAGGGGAAGTCCACGTGTGAGAGGAGGAGAATCAAAGTCGTGACCCTGAGAGAGTCAGCACAAAATAAGATCAAGCTCCCAAGGTGCTGGACAATTAATTGCTCAGTCGGTCCCTGCCTGTCTTCATCACTCACGAGACAGAGAAGGTGAGACTGGCCTCCCCCACTCACAGAAGTTATTAGCTGTTCCTCCCATCCAAGCCCAGGAATTAGTTTCCCACCTCTAAGTATCAATGTTGGGTGCTTCCGATACCTGATGATCAGTGAGAAATTGCGTAGGCCTCTGTTTATCCTGAATGCTGGACTACTGAATTCACCCTCTTTTGCTGAGCCCACATAATTCCCAGTTCAGCATTCCTCCTTTGTAAGGATATTTGATTTTATTTTTCATTGTATTGGAGGAGGCACCTAGGTGAAGTGCCCTGGAGGCCACAAAAGGGGAACTGGATCACATGGAGCTGGAGTTAGAGACATATGAGCCACAGGATGTGGACACTTAAGCCTGTTCTTGAGTAAGGTTTGTGTGAGAGCTCTGGGCAGCTAAATCTGTCCCTCGCATGCAGTCCTTTCCTTTTCCTTGCCAGTTGCAATTCTTTGTCCCAGCTCCATTCTCTCAGCTACATGCTGGTGTACAGCACTCTATGCACACAACTGGAGACACCCCACATCAAAACCTCCCCTTTTGAACAGTTCTTTATGCTGCACCACCAAAGACATCCTTCTTGTTGATCAGATTTTGGTCTAGAACAACAGTTGCCTCTTTGTTTCCTCCCTCTCTGTAACTTGGTATGGACAACAAACTAAATTAGGGTCTTTATACTTTCTTCCTCCTCCTCCTCCTCCTCCTCCTCCTCCTCCTCCTCTTCCTCCTCCTCCTCCTCCTCCTCCTTCTTCTTCTTCTTCTTCTTTTTCTTCTTCTTCTTCTTCTTCTTCTTCTTCTTCTTCTTCCTCTCTCTCTCTCTCTCTCTCTCTCTCTCTCTCTCTCTCTAGCTGAATGAGACTTGTAAAACTAGACAGATGGCAAAATTTTTAATTTTAGTGTAATTAATCACTTTGTGTGGGGATTTTGCATGGTTTAACGTCTTCATCTATAAATACAAAAGAGCAAGGAAGTAGGTGGGTTCTGTGTAAATGGATCTATGTATAAATATGAAATCGCAGGAGATAGAAGAGTGAGAAAAGCATTTCACTGGTTTTGCTCAGCTGGAAATGATGCTATTTTAGTAGTTATCATATATGAATATTAGAAAGGCACACTGAAAATACAGCTAACTTGGTGGTTTAGCTCCTTTAAGAGAAGAATAAGATAATGATTCTGAGTCAGATTCTGGAGTTTAACAGGATGAACTTTCAATATTGACTCCTCTACCTGCCTATCAGGTGACTTAATTGATGTGGGGTTCCCCTCTGTATGCTGTGATTATCATTAATGAATAAAGAAACTGCTTTGGATCTATAGCAGGGCAGAACTCAGCTAGGAAGGAAAACTAAACTGAATGCTGGGAGGAAGAAGGTGGAGCAAGGGAGAAGTCACGCAGACCTGCCAGAGACAGATGCTGGGAACTTTACTCTGTAAGCCACAGCCATGTGGCGATACATAGATAAAAGTGTTAGCCAATAAGAAGCTAGAGCTAATAGGCCAAGCAGTGTTTTAAACAATATAGATTCTGTGTGATTATCTTGGGGGTCTGGGTGGCTGGGAAATAACCAAATGGCCTCCTTACAACAAATTGTATAACTTCAACCTCTGTAGACTACAATGTCTTTGTCTATAGCATATAATTACTGAAGTATCTCTCAGATAGAAATTTCAGAATATACAAAGCATGGAATAAACACCTTCAATTAGTAGCCAGCATATGGGTGGTGGCTAAATGGCTCCATATTATATTTCAGGGCTAGTTTCATGAAAATGAAAGTGATAATCAGGCTTAATGCCTTAGTATAAGTGATGTGCTCGTGGCTGACTTGCTCATCCTTCCACTATCTATAAAGCAAACTGGCTCTTGGATTTAGTTTATTAAATAAACCAGATTCAATAGCATATTGGCCACATTTATTGGATTGACTTCCACAGTTGGGGGTTGAGTAGTCCCATGGTGGTCATGTACAGACTATTGATAACTGGTCAGTTCAAAAACCTGAAACAGGGCTGAAGAGATGACTCAGCAGTTAAGAGCACTCAAGTTCTTCCAGAGGACCCAGGTTCAATCCTCAGCAGCCACATGGTGGCTAGCAACTGTCTGTTACTCTATTTCCAAAGGTTCTGATGCCCTCTTCTGGGCTTCTCCGGCACCAGGTACACACAGATACACACATGCAAACCATTCATGTATGTAAAATAATAAAACACTTTTTTACAAAAGATGCTAGAAGCCCAAGGACAAGAGGGGTCAATGACATAGACCCAGACCAAGAGAAGGGTAGAATGTCTCCTAGAGTATTCCTGGATTGGGTCCACATTGATGGAAGATGGCATCTAATGTGAGGGAGTTTTCTAGTGCCAATTAGTTTTCTTTTCCTACTGCTCTAAGCTTCCATCTATCTCATTTGCTCTTCCACATGTCAATCCTCTCTTGAAATGCCCTCATGGACATCCACAGAACTGTCAGCTTTTTATTCCCGTTTTTCCCTTCATTAAATGTTACTTGGGACGAATGAAAGAAATCAATATTAACTCCACCATTGTAACACTAAATACCTTGTTATTAGTTATTGTTTTTCAAGCCCTGCCTTCACAAAGTAGCTTCAGCGGGTGCCATGATTTCGTACAGTGATGGGTATGATTGTGCCTCACGACATCAAGGAGAGACAGGGTAGACCTTTATGCAGGGTCTCCAGACAGCCTGGTGGTGCAAGGATAACCACTGCAGTTAGCAAAGGTCTGAGTTGGCTTATGACCTTATGTCACAGACGGGACAACTACATAATGTACAGGGTTCTGTGCAAAAGGAAAATGCAGGCATCTTGTTCAAAAGACATTTAGAATTACTGATTGTGACAATAGAGCATCAAGCCAAGCTCAGGACCCTGCTGAGCACAGGGCTACAAGCAACCAGACATCTGACGGTATCTGGTTACGGAACTAATGCAAGAGAGAGAGTGGCAAGAAATCCAGGAATAAACTGAGTTTCTGCTTGCAGGAAATGGTGGAAACAGTGAAGTCCAGAGCCGAGAAGATGAAAAGAGGCCATGAAATCTGAGAGTCTGGAGGATTCCCAGAAACAGACTTCAAGAATGCTGAGTTACCGCCCTGTGCTGGTTTGAATAAGAACAGCCCCCATAGGCTCATATAATGAACGCTTAGTCACCAGGGAGTGGAACTGTGGAGGAATTAGGAGACTTAGGAAATTTGGCCTTGTTGAAGAAAGTATGGTTTCAAAAACCCAAGTCAGTCTCAGTCTCTCTCATCCTACTACCTACGAATCAGAATATACCTCCCAGCTACTGCTCCAGCATGAGCCTGCATGCTGACATACTCCCCATCATGGGGATAATGGGCTAAGCCTCTGAAATTGTAAGTAAGTCTCCAGTTAAATGTTTTCCTTTATAAGAGTTGCCATGGTCGTGGACTAAGACACACCCTCATCAGCAAAGTTTCTGCTTGCGGCAAATAGGAATTAACACCAAAAACCACAACTGGATGGTGTGCAGAATGGAGGAACTTGGAGCACTCACTACTGATGGGATGTCTTCATTACACTCCTCCCATGAAGGATCAGGGATCTCTGTGGAAGAGAAGGAAAACAGACTGTATGAGCCAGAGGTGGAAGAAGACTCCAAGGAAACAGACACAACAGCACTGATGTATATGAGCTCACATGGACTGTGGCAGCATGCATAAGACCTGCACAAGTTCAAGCCTGACAAAATCTCAGCATGGAAAGTGGGCAGGGTGTCCCACGCATAGCCAGGAAGCTATCCGCAACTCATAGCTACTAAAAGGAAGGAAATTGGTTTTCTCTCCAGTGGCGTGAAACTGGCTCAAACTCAAATAAAAACAGGAAAATTAGGCTTCCTATTAAACAAGAAGGGTCATCTTCTTGTTTAAGGAGAAATTCTGGCATATGCTTACAAAAAATAAATTGGAAGTAGTTCAGAGAAAATTGAAGCTAATTGGAAAAGGTTGTCATAACCTGCCCTTGGTTTATTTCAAAGTTATCCTTGAGCTTCTCTCTTAAATACAACATTTTCCTACTTAAATTTAAATTATTTAATAAAGAAATCTTCTCCCAAATATAAGAGTTGTGTTGAACCTTCGATTAGGAGCTTAAGACTGTTTCCATTCTGTAACCACCCTCAGGAGTAGCCTGCCAACACCTCAGAGTTTAACCTTGATGAGCAAATAAAACTATACTGAGAAAGAAACCTAAATACAGAGCAGCTATAAACATCAAATGATATAAATATTATATGCGCACAAAAGCCTAATGTTTATCCTCTCACTTTTCCTTCCTACATGGAGGTGGAACGGCCTCATTTTCCTTTGCTGTACCTAACACTTTCCTTGATATATGAGTTATATGATTAGAAAGTGTTCAGAGTGTATAAAGAAGTACTATGGAAGGCAAATCATTTCCTAATAAAATCAGCACTATTTCTTGTAGCAGATTACTGGCTATGGCAAATGTTACTCATAAAATACCTGTCAACGGACCAGAAAGGAAATCTAATTGTGTAATAGGTAGGAGAGTCTTACATCTTGTTTTGTTTACAGGGACTATGTTGTGTGCAGTGGAATTGTAAATCTTCCACATAAATCAGGGTGCTGTTTGTATATGGAGCACACAGGAGATAATTAAAATAAAGCACTGTCTCTTATACAAACCTATAGGCAACTTTTTGTGCTCTGTTAGTTTTAAAGAAAAAGGTACATATTATCATGCTTTTTTCATTGCTAAGCAACAATTAGGAAAGAACCTAGAATATATTCTTCAATGAAAGCTCTTTGCTAATATGTAGACTGACAGACAGACACACTCTTTATCATGAGCATATATCCAGGAGTATACATAAATCTTATATGTATTTGCACAACAAAGAAACAAGAAAGAAAACTTGCTGGTCCCAAGACTGTTGAAATTCGAAATTTATGTCTGTGTTTATCTCCTTGCTAGCCTTTTCTGTCCTTTCTGACTGCTTCTACCTCTCTGATGTCTGTCATACACATTTATAGTCTATCACTATGCCAACCCCCTGGAGGTAGGAACTAAAGCCTCTAAAACTGTTATTTCTTTTGTACTTTATACCAAAGTGACAATTAGTGTCATTTGGACCTCGTTCAGGTTTTCCCCTCATCCAAAAGGATCCATCCTTAGCAAAAGATAAAGCAATGGATATCATAAATTGGATCTCACAGAAATGATACAATTTTATATTGCAGAGGATAACATCAAGGCAATAAAATTATGGACCCACGGAGTGGGAGAAATGTTTCTCAAATGGTGGTGTGTTTGAAGAGGAACTCACACCTTGAATATAAAAGAGATGCTTAGAACTCAGTAACAAAAAAAGACAGCAGAATTTAAAAATTGACTAAGAGTTTAAACAGATATTGCTCTAAAGAAAATGTACAAATGGTACCAACAAGTCTATAAAAAAGTAGTCAACATTTTTAGCTATCAGAGAAGTGGAAGCAAAACCTAAGGCATCACTTCATACCCGCCAGGATAGCTGTGGATAAAAATATGGGAAGACTGGTACTTGTGCATGGTTGGTGGGAATGTCAAATTAGGTATGGTTGTTCTGAAATGCCCAGGAAATCCTCAGGTGGCTTAAAAAAAGACCTACAAGATTCAGTAATTCAACTCCCACAAATATAACATAAAAAAAACAGTACATGATCACATAAGAACTTGTACATGAGTGTTTATAGCATCTCTAGTGACAGAAAGTTTGAAAAAATGGAAATAGTACCACAGAGGTGGCTCAGTAGTAAAGAGCACATACTGCTCTCCTAGTGAACCCTAGTTCAATTCTTGACACCCACATTGTAGGGGCTCAAAACTACCTGTAATTCCAGCTCCAGGAAATTCAAGACACTCTTCTGGACTCCATGGGCACATATTCTTACATACACACAGACACATACATACATGCATAAATAATTAAAATAAACATTTTTTTCCATTTTTTATTGAGAAAAGGAGAAAAAAAAACAAGTTTCCACCTCCTCCCAGCCTCCCATTTCCCTCCCCCTCCTCCCACCCTTCTCCCCCTCCTCCCACCCTTCTCCCCCTCCTCCCACCCTTCTCCCCCTCCCTCTCCAGTCCAAAGAGCAGGGTTCCCTGCCCTGTGGTAAGTCCTAGGTCCTCCCCTCTCCGTCCATTCCTAGGAAGGTGAACATCCAAACTGGCTAGGCTCCCACAAAGCCAGCACATTACGTAGGTTCAAAACGCCGTGCCATTGTCCTTGGCTTCTCATCAGCCCTCATTGTTCGCCATGCTCAGAGAGTCCAGTTTTATCCCATGCTTTTTCAGTCACAGTCGAGCTGGCCTTGGTGAGCTCCGAATAGATCAGCTCCACTGTCTCAGTGGGTGGGTGCACCCCTCGTGGTCCCGATTTCTTTGCTCATGTTCTCCCTCCTTCTGCTCCTCATTGGGACCTTGGGAGCTCAGTCCAGTGCTCCAGTGTGGGTCTCTGTCTCTATCTCCATCCATCACCAGATGAAGGTTCTATGATGATATGCAAGATATTCGTCATTATTGCTCTAGGATAGGGTCATTTCAGGTTCCCTATCCTCAGCTGCCCAAGGAACTAACTGGGGACCTCGGCTTGGGCATCTGGGAGCCACTCTAGGTTCAAGTCTCTTGCCAACTCTAAGGTGGCTCCCTTAACTAAGAATTGTGCTTCCGTGCTCCCCTATCTAACCTTCCTTTATCCCAATCCTCCTTTTTCCCCAAGTTCCCCACATTTTCCCCTTCTCCCTTTTCTCTCCCCATCTCCCCTTACCCCCATCCCACCCCACCCCCAAGATCTCAATTTTCTCCCCGGCAATTTTGTCTACTTCCCATAGCCAAGAGGACAACTATATGTTTTTCCTTTGGTTCACCTTCTTACTTTAGCTTCTTTGGGATCACCAATTGTAGACTCCGTGACCCTTGTTTATGGCTAGAAACCAATTATGAGTGAGCACATCCCATATTCATCTTTTTGGGTCTGGGTTACCTCACTCAGGATAGTGTTTTCTATTTCCATCCATTTGCATGCAAAGTACTACACTGCGGTAAAAAACAAAAATAAACATTTTTTAAATAAAACCAAAATATGGTATATCTGTGGTGTGGGAGAATTGTCTATATTCTTTCAATTATGTTTTAAATAAATGCTGATTTGCCAGTAGCTAGGCAGGAAGTATAGGTGGGACAACCAGACAGGAAGTAGAGGTGGGTCAATGAGAACAGAAGAATTCTGGGAAGGAGGGATCCCATTCCTTCCCAGTCCTGTCCAGACACCAAAGAAGCAAGATATGACCTGCCCCATCGAAAAAGGTGCAAAGCCATGTGGCTAACATAGATAAGAATACTGGGCTAATATAAGTTATAAGAGTAAATAAGAAGCCTGAGCTGATGGGCTCATCAGTTTATCATTAATATAGACTTCTGTGTGATTTCTTTGGGGCTAAAGAGCTGTGGGACCTGGTGGGAGGACAGAAACCTCAACAACAAATGCAGCCAACATGGAATATTATTTGGCAGAAAAGAGGCATTGAGTACTCAGACATGCTACAACATGAACAAACCTGGAAAACATTTTATTACAAAAAAAAAGTGCAAAGAACTTAGTGTTCCATTTAAATGGAATGTCAAGAATAAGCAAATCTATCCTGTCAGAAAGTATGTAAGTGATTACTTAGGTGAGAGGATGGGCGATTGGAGTTAAGCTGAAATAAGCTGAAAAATTCTCACCCCACCCCTATGACAGCGATAGTGTAGACACTGATAAACTTGGTCTCATGAAAACCTGCATGTTTACTTATTCCTTCAGAGTGGAGACATTACAAATGTATGAGCTTTGTATCCTCATTTTTGATTGTGTGAAATTCATTTTACATTTCAGAATCTCATAAGATAGCCATCATTAAAAAACCTCACAGATATTGTGAGAGTCAAATAATGTGGCACATCTAAGATGCCCTGGAGGCTGTAATCGAATACAAATGCAAGTGGTTACTAACATCAGTTCTTTAGAGCCAGGACCTGGAGAAGCATGTCCCAAAGAGAATGGGTCTGCAAGAAATAAGTGCCCCAAATGCAAACTCTGAGATCTGAACTCACAGTGGGAAAGAAAATCTCACTACCAAGCAGGTAGAGAGTCATGTCACCCTGCACTCACTTCCTTCCCAAGACAGGAATTTACTGGTGAAACTCAATTATCACTGCCAAGTTATTAAGAGAATCTAGACTAGGAGTAGAAGACTTGATTCTCTTTGATGTATCACCACGATGACACGACAATCCAATGACCACCATCCTTGGACTTGCCAAGCAAACTCGATACCATCCTCTTCAGTCAAAGGCTGCTCATAAGGAAGCATTTGCACTGCTGTTTTCCCAGACTCCCGTCTGGGCACTTAGAACTGCCTCTATACCTCCTATCACTCCTTGGTATTTCATACATTGGAACAGGTAAGAGAGGTCCACCCTTGGCTCATAGAACACAATCCATCCTGGTGGAAAAGGGTGGAAGCTGAGCGATCCACCTGCAGTAGCAGGAGGGTGAAGTAGTGGCTTTTACATACACTAGACCAGGACCTCCCAGCACAGTGCTGCCAGCTTGGGACCACACACTCAGGCACATTAGCCTATGAGGAACAACCAGACTCGAGCTGAAACACAACGCAATCACCAGTCTCGAGTGCCTTTCATACTTACTGTATTGACTTTCTCATGACCGTGACCCATTCCCTGCTCTCTCTAAAAACTTTGACCCCATGCAAGTTCTACTGAGAATCTCAACTCATCTCCATGGAAGGGTTTCTTCGCTGGCTCAGTTGTCCTACAGACATTTTATCTGGGACCACAGGAATCCTACGACAAAGAGTTATTATGATCATTGCAAAGTTCTGCATGGCCAGGGCCTCTGTGGTTGATTACAGAAGCATGAATTGTCCTCCTCAGAAGCAGAGCCCTAGCCTCCAAGTCACCTGCCTTTCTAATATGGGCATATGCCTACTTCTTCAGAAACTTAGCCTTGACCTAAAAGATTTCAACAGTAGAAGAATGAAAAACACTTGAGTTTCATGACTATAGCATCTTTTTCTACTATCATGGAGAGGCCTTTATTCTAGAGTAAGTGAAAATGTAACTGTTAGCAGATGTATGGAATCTTCCCAGAAATACAGACATCACTGGGAATGATCTACAGCGTAACAGCAGAAAGAATATGGATTTTTGAGTCAAAGACCAAACAAAAGTTTGTTCAGCTTGACCTCATCTAAGTAGTACATCTTGCTGGGGGTACTTAAGAACACTGAACTGGCTGCCATCCATTACAACTGTCTTTCCTAAGGTTGGCCTATGTGCTGGCTACTTGTCTCATGTGAACAAACACCAACAGAAATGCCTTAAGGTTGTAGAAGCCAGCTTGTTTTGGCTAACAGTTTCAGAAGGTACAGTCACTATGACAGGGCAGGTCTGGTGGCTAGGGTAGAGTGGCTTTATCTTTGCTGGTGGGAACCTGGAGTGTCTTGGTGGATCAGGAAGCAGAAATCATCAAGGCTGGTCTGATGGCCTATATCGTCATCTCTGTGTCAGTTCCAAAAAGCCCTATAATCTCTTCCAACAGCGCCCCCAGATGAGAAACAAGGGTTCAAACACAGACTTGCCAACTTCACTGTTGTCTTGCAACAGTGAACAGCCAAAGCAAGCAGCGTTGAGCCCAGCATGCACTAGGCACACCACAAAGGAGAGAGAGCTGCACCTTCACAGTCTTTAGAGAGACCTCGGCCGTCCAAAGTTAAATTCAGCATAGATCCTGGCTTCTGTGTGACCTCCCGAAAGTATGACTTTCCAGTCATTATTTTTAAAGTGAAGGGTAAACGTCAGTTTCCATGTTTGAAAGGAATAACAGTGCGGTTTAATTTATTTTTCCTCAGCACACTGAATGTTTTTTTCCTATGCATTCCCCAAAATGGACTTGGTGCAGTATAGAAGCTAAGTCTGGTTTATGGGGCAAGCTCTTAAGAAACTAGCTCCTATGTAGAGAACACAAACAGTATCTGTACAAATCTTCTTGTCTGATCTCATGTGCTATTTCAGGAGGGCGAGAGGGAAAGGAGCAGATCACAGCAGCTCAGGCATCTAACTTCAAAGCCACTTCGATTTAAACTGCTGTTTGACTTGGAAAAACCATGGTCAGATGTGTGGGCTTCTTTTTTAAAATCAAACAGCACATAAAGCCCCAGGAGCTGAATTCCCTGGGTTTTCAAACCTCATCTTTTCCAGAAAGGAAAGGACGAGCAGTCAGGAGTGTGGTGTAATGAGACATTTATAGCAAGTCGAGTTCGTTGCTGTGTCAAGGTGTTTCTCTGCTAACGATACTGGCAACCCCTTCCCCATGAATAAACAGATGCAGAAAAATGGGACCACCCCAGATGAAAGATCTGCAGTAGAACGCCATCCACCATGCAGTCTTAAAGGGAGGCTGGAGTAGCCGGGCGGTGGTGGCGCACGCCTTTAATCCCAGCACTCGGGAGGCAGAGGCAGGTGGATCTCTGTGAGTTCGAGACCAGCCTGGTCTACAGAGCTAGTTCCAGGACAGGCTCCAAAGCCACAAAGAAACCCTGTCTCGAAAAACCAAAAAAAAAAAAAAAAAAAAAAAAAAAAGGGAGGCTGGAGTGATCTTCCCTCTTCTTCTTCCTAATATCGTATGTTCTGACTCTGCTTTCTCTTGGGCTAGCCTCCAGACTTCAGGAACCTGGGGGGCCTCAGACACTCAAGGAACTTCATCTCCTATTTCCCATTGGCTATTTAAACTAGTTGTTTGTGACTGTCATAACAAAATACCAATATCTGGGTGAGTTAATTAAAAGAATTTTTTTCTCAGTTCTGAGAGCAAGCAGCCATGATTAGTGCACCAGCACAGCCTTCTAGAAGAGTCCTCTTCCTATTAGGAAGAAGGATTTTGAGAGCCAATGGAGGCCGAAGGAGGACACCGAGGAGGCTCGGCCTCCTAGACACAACAGGAAGGATGCACATATGAACTCACAGAGACTGGCAACGTGCACAGGACCTGCATTGATCTTGGCCAGATCCCAAAGGTCCCCTAACTGAGAGGGAACTTGTATACAAGTCACCATCCCTAAACCAGAAGTTATCTCCAATTAACTACTAAAAACTTAAAATTTTGTTTTTTCCATGGGGTCTCATAGAGTATACAAACCACACTTAGAGCAGGTCCCATACTCAGCAGTAGTAGTGGGTCAAGAAGAAGAAGGAGGAGGAGGAGGAGAGGGGAGGGGTGAGGAGGGGAAGAGGAAGGAGGAAGAGAAAGGAAAAGACAAATTTCATGGTAATTTTGGAGTTTTTCTTTGTTTTATATTGTTTTATAATGCTTTGTCTGGGATTTCCTACCGGTCTTTTGCTTGCATATTATGGTGTCCAGTTTTGTGCTTTTATGGGATTTCTCTATGTGTGAATGTCTATGTCTCCACGACCATATGTTTTTCTTAAGGTTTTTCTTTGGCTCTCTATTTTCTGTTTGCTTGTTGTCCTATTCTAGCCTGTTTTTACTTTATCTTTTGGCTTTTTTCTTTTTCTATTTTTGATACCTGTTTGTTTTCTAATGAGAGTGAGAAAGGGTTTGGATTTTGAGGGGGAACTGGGAAAGATCTGGGAAGAGTTACAGGAGGAGAGGATGGGAAACCATAATCAGAAAACACCACATAAAAAATATTTTCAACAACAACAACAAACAGCCTTCTTCTTTGGTTCTATCTGGTACCCATCTCACTGTGCACAAACAGAAAACAACACATGCCACCATACTCTCCTAAGTATCAGAGAGGGCAATGGAAACCAAGGCATAGAACACACGCCCAACAAAAACAAGATCAGACATCAGCACCTAGAACTGCAATTATCCCAAACACAGAGGCCTAGATGCCAGCATAAAAACACAATCAGTAACAACCAAGATGACAAGACAGCTGAAGCAGGTCAAGAGGATACAGATTGCAAAGGACAAAATCAAAGTATTGTTATTTGCAGGTGATGTGATCATATTCATAAGCCACTCCAAAAATTCTACCAGGAATGTCTTACAGCTAATAAACATTTTCAGTGATTTATTTGGATACAAAATTAACTCAAACAATCGGTAGCCTTCCTATGTACAAATGACAAACAGACTGAAAAAGAAATCAGGGAGACAACACCTTTCACAGTGGCCTCTCAGAATATAATATATCTTGGGATAACTCTTATACAACCAAGTAAAAGACTTATATGATAAAAACTTCAAGTCCTTGAAGAAATTGAAAAAGATATCAGAAGATGGAAAGCTCTCCCATGCTCATGGATTAGTAGAATCAATAAGGTAAAATGGCCATCTTACCAAAAGCAATCTACAGATTCAAAGCAATCGCCACCAAAATTTCAACACAATTATTTACAGATCTTGAGAAGACATTTTTTAGATTCATATGGAGACACGAAATCTCAGAATTGCTAAAACAGCCCTGAATAATAAAGAAGCTGCTGGGGATGTTACCATCCCTGATGGCAAGTTTTACTACAGAGCTATAGTAAAAAATACAGCTTGATATTAGCACAAAAACAGTATGTTAATGAATGGAATCAAAATGAAGACCCAGGCATAAATCCACACACCTGTGGACACCTGATTTTTGATAAAGAAACCGGAAGCACACACAATATCTTCAACAAATAGTGTTGGTCAAACTGAAGGGCTGCATGCAAGTATCCAAATAGATCCATACTTATCACCTTGCACAAAACCCAAGTAGATCAAAGACTGAAACATAAAACTAGATACACTGAACCTGTAAGAAGAAAAAGTGGGGTATAGCCTTGAACACATTGGCACAGGAAAAGACTTTGTAACCAGAACACCATTAACACAAGCACAAAGATTAAAAATTAATAAAAAGGACTTTATGAAACTGAAAGGCTTCCTCACAGCAAAGGACACCATCAGTCAGATAAAGAAGCAGACTACAGAATGAGAAAAGATTTTTACTAACTTCACTTTCAATAGAAAGCTAATATCTAAAATATATAAAGAAATTAAAAAACTGGTTATCAAGAAAACAAATAACCCAATTAAAAATGGGTACAGATCTAAACAGAGACTTCTCAAAAGAGGAAACACAAGTGACTGAGAAACAATTAAAGATTTGTATGACATCCTTAGTCATCAGGAAAATGCAAACTGAAATTACTTTGAGATTTCATCTGACACCAGTCAGAATGACTAAAATCAATAAAACAAGAGACAACTCATATTGGCGATGATGTGGAGTAAGGAGAACACTCTGGCGGGAGTGAAACCTTGTGTAGACACTACGGAAATCAGTGTGGCAGTTCCTCAGGAAGAAGGGAATTAAACTATCTTAATATCCAGCCATCCCACTCTTGGGCATGAATCCAAAGAATGCTTTATCCTACCACAGAGACTCTTGCTCGACCATGTTCATTACTGGTCTATTCATAATAATCAGACACTGGAAACATCCTAGATGTCCCTCAATAGAGGAACATGCATAAAGAAAATGTGATACATTTACACAATGAAATATTGCAATTGTAAAAGAAAAACATGAAAACACGATATTCACAGGTACATGTATGGAACTAAAAAAAAAATCATCCTGAGTGAGGTAACCTAGATTCAGATAAAAAACTATGGTATGTATTCACTTATATATAGATGTTGACTGTTTAATCAATGATAACCAATCTACAATCCCTAAAACCACATAGGTTAAGTATAGAGTAAGAGATAGGGGGCAGAAGAAGGACATAAAGATAGGTCTCCCTAGGAAAATTGTGTACACACACACACACACACACACACACACATGATACCATATATACATATACCATATACACATATCCAAATTTTATATATATATATATATATATATATATATATATATATATATATTCACACACATAGAGTTTTTCCCATATATATGTATGTATGTATGAGCTGGGCGCTAGTGGTACATACTTTTAAATTTAGCACTTAGGAGGCAGAGATAGGTGCATATTTTGAGTTTGAAGTCAGCCTGGTCTACCGAGTGTGTTCCAGGACCACCAGGACTACACTGAGAAGCCATGTCTCAAAAAACAAAACAAAAAGAATATATAGTTATGGATAGATGGGGATGGGAAGGCTGGAAAAGGATGACCAATAGCAGGGAGGGGGGAAGAAATAAGAAAGTTCTATGTGAACAAGAATTAAGACAAGAGATTATCTGCATACTTAAAATATTTAATGTCACATGTAAGGAAAGCCTGATATATCCAGTCTCACTATAAAAATGGCTAAAACCAAAGAGACCCTGAGAATCAAGTTCTATGGCAAGACTTTGTCTTTCTGAGCAGGCCCCCAATAGACCTGCTCAGTGTTCCTGATTCCCACACTTGAGAGCTGCCTAACACCGTAGGAGAACTCTCTGGCATTGCTCTAGCTGGACGCCACAGCACTCCTTGGTGGAGATATCTCAAGGTGATGTCCAGAACGAGGCTCCAGCATCAGGTGGTCTGATCTAGTCCCACAACTTCTGCTCCTTGGTTTGTGACCTTGAGGACTTGACTGGCGATGCCCTAAGCATGCATTTTCTCCAGGGTAATAGGTGGGTAATAAGCCCATGTTGTCTGTAATAATACTCTATGGATTGTGTAGGCCACACTGTTAACACATTAACCTCAGCAAATACCAATCAAATCTTATGGGCTGCTCTAAGAATTTCCAGAGCTCGGCTTAATCCTGCACAGTGTTAGCTCAACTGCCATTTGTAATATTTCCATGGTTCCTGCAACTGCAGCTGATCTCCTATGCCTGGGACCTGGCCCTCTCGTGCTAAAGGTAGAGACAGGCACTGTAACTCTTCTAGAGTGACTTCTGGCTCTTCTGTCCACTGAGAAACTTCCGAAGAGAACATACTGACCCCGTCTATATACCAAGAGTAGGACTAGGATGTTCAGAGTATAAGAGAGAATAGCAGAGGGGACAGTTTACACAAATGCTTAAAGACAGCAGCAGACACAACTGAGGTCAAAGCGAAGGGTGTGCTGTTATGGTCTTGGGAAATTGCCAGAACAATCAGGACCTCTTTTCCTCTATCTTGTACTTCATTGCAAAATATAATGTGTTGTGTATTAAGGCAACTCTGCTGGCTTGTTCAGTAACATTTGCTTGCTTTTACTCATAGTTCTGCTACCTAAATATTGATCTTTGATTACTTTCATCTGCACTTGATTCTTCCATGGATATGAAAGATTATCTAACTTCATCTTAATTTATTCTTTTAACTTTGGTATATGTCAATTCTTGCCCACATCCAGCCATTTTTATTATTTTACTCTATGAATGATACAATATCTTTTTCTGTTCCACTTTTGATTTTTTTAGGTTTTTTTTTTTTGCCCATTTTAAATAATGCTTCTGGGGCTAGAGAGAAAGCTCAGCAGCTAAAAGTATTGGCTGTTCTTCCAGAGGGCACAGGTTCAATTCCCAGCACCCACATAGCAGCTCACAATGATCTGAATTCCAGCTATAGGGGCTCTGATGCCCTCTTCTGGCCTCTTCAGGCACCAGGTGTGCACATGGTACACAGACAATCAAAATAGTCACACATAAAACAAATTTAAATTTTAAGCCAGATGTAGCTGAACAGGTCTTTAACCAATGCGCTTGGGAGGCAGAGGTAAGTGGATCTCTGTGAGTTTGAGGCTGGTCTGATCTACATAGAGAAGCCTAACTCAAAATAACAAAATGTATTAAATAAAGTTTCTTTGAAAGTACTTGTATGTGTATTTGGGTAAAAAAATAGAATCAAATAGACATTCTAAAATTGAAAACACTCACACATGTCCTTGGTTTAAGTACAAATGAGAATAAGAGAAGGTACTCATTAACCAAAAGACAGATAAGTGCAAGGGACGCAGCTGATGCACAGAGGGAAAAGACTGGAAAGGCACACAAACAGGTCAGCACAGCTCCAGTGCTGGTTCTCCCACCTCATCCAAGCCCAGCTGGGAGGATGCTAATAGCTGCTTAGCCCCAGCAATTCAGATCATGGCACTCAGCGCCAACCTTGGAGCTGGGCTTTAGACCACTTGAGAGAGATGCTGCCTTAACTCCTGGCCTGGACCCGTGGAGGAAGGTCAACCTGAAGTTCCAGGGTCAAGTAACACCAGAGAAGAGGGTAGCAGTCTTGAGTCTCTGCAAAGAACAACAATAGACCTGTCCTGGACTGCTCGGTTGTTTGAATAAATATTTTTTCCTCTAGCTTTAGAGGATTTCAAAGTAGCTTTTTTTTTTAAATTTATCACTTGCAGTGGGAACTATACTATAAATACTCCTTTACTCTTATACCCTTCCCAAATGCCTTAATTCATGTCTTCCAAAAGAAAAAAATCTACCTAAACATCTGTGTGTGTGAGAGAGAGAGCGAGAGACAGACAGACAGAGACAGAGAGAGACAGAGGGAGGGAGATGGAGAGAGAGAGAGAGAGAGAGAGAGAGAGAGAGAGGAAGAAGGAGGAGGAGGAAGAAGAGGAGGAGGAGGAGGAAGGAGGAAGGGAAGGAGATGGAGGGAGGAGAGAGGGAGGTGGGGAGAGACAGAGAGGGAGGGAGGGAGAGGGAGGGAGATGGAGAGAGAGACAGAGAGAAAGAGAGGGGGAGATTGGGAGAGAGAGACAAAGAGGGAGGGAGATAGATAGAGAGAGAGAGAGAGAGAGAGAGAGAGAGAGAGAGAGAGAGAGAACTGGGATTCTGGCTGGGAGCTCACATGACATCTGGGTCGCTGTCCTCTCCAGCAGATCCCAACTGACCCATATTCATTTAGCAAGCCTCTGCATTTCTCTATCCTTGGCTCGTTTCATGGACTTCTAAGTTTAATATATGGTTTTAATTAGCACTAAAAGCTTGACTCTTGAAGAGCAATGGCCTTTTCTGAGTGGAAGCATTCGTGATTCCTTGAGGAATGGAACCCTATTCAAAGGGAAGGGAAGTCCTGCTTGCTTCAACACTCTGCTCTTGAGTTGAGAAGGAAGCTGATGTTCAATGCTGCCATCCAAAAGGGTAGAAAATCTATTTGCTCACCTCTCTATAACTTGCCAGATTGAGCTTCTCAGCATCCTCCTGTTGAGTTCTTCCTTGCCTTGCCTCTTCACATGTGGTACTGTAGGCCCTCGGTTTTGAGCTGAGCAGTGTTTGTTGATGGCTGGTTATCACATAAAGAAACTGCCTTCACTCAAAGTTCTGTCTTCAAGCTCAGCACTGTCCCTAATCTGTCCTTCTTTACTGGATTATGATTTTTTCAAGTGGTGATATGGCTTCTTATTCTTCACTCTGTTTTATTCTTTGTGCGCCTCCCCTTCCCCATAACCCACACATGCATAAATTTAAAACAGGCAGACTATAAGGCTGGCCCAAAGATATGCTTTATCTTGCTTTTACAATGCATCTTTAAATGATGCCTTTGCGATTAAATTTATATCAATAAAGCAAAATTTTAAAAAATGATGCCTTTGCTACGTGCAGTTAATAATAAGGAATGTTACATGACAGCTCTCACTTCAAGATTCTCTTGAAAAATCAGATTATCTGCCACCCATAGCAACAGTTAGCTAAAGCAAACTAATCAGTGTTGCTTTCCATAAGCCTGGTCCAAGTCAGTCATTTCCCTGGGCACTATGAGTTCCAGGAAGAAAGCACCATACAGAGTACAAATAGCCTCTGGGTGGACCAAAGCCTTAAACAGCCTAGGGCATCTTGCTGTATATAGTATTATGTGAAAACTCCAGACTTAAAGAGGCCTAGAACCCCGAAACTGTGGGCTACAGATGAGTGTGCAATCAAGGAATCGTCAGTTGATGCCACCAGGTGAACAGAGGAAGAAAGAGATCATCAACCCTGCAAAGCAGCACGCAAAGCAACGGAATTTTGAAGAAACGGGAGGAGCTCCATTGTCAATGTTGGAGGTTAACTCTTCTCAGAAACTGGTTCCATGGAGTGAGGGGCACCCCCTCCACAATACCAAGGCTGTTCCTTAGTTCCCCAGTAAATCAGGATGGTCGTCTTTTACACATTATTGACGGATGCCTCATAAGAAAATAATTTCCCTCCGCATTTGGTCACAGGCCATGCTATGTTTCTTTGGTAGTTTTTAGTCTCAAAAACTTTTGGGTAAGCTTCTGACATATCTGATTACAAGAATGCCTTTCAAAGTGTCTAGCCATAAACTTATGAATGACCTTGGCAGGTTGTTGCTTTTGTTTGTTATTGACATTAACAAATGACTAATAGAACAGCAACTAGGAGACACGTAAAATTCAAACTACAGCTATGCTTATTTAAAGTAGAAAAATTAAAGTTTTGTCTTATATCTTAGTATTCCCGAAGCTTCGTGACAGGCATCTATTCTTAATGTATGCCCCCCCCCCATTTTCTAAGACATAGCAAAATTTGATTTGCATGCCACCTCAGAACATCCCATTTCATCCTGAATGCCTCCACTGTAGTTCCTCAACCAGGAGCACTGTGTGGTACTCCACAATCACCTGCTCATTTGATGGGGATGGAAGGGCCAAATAATTCATCCTAAACTTGAATTTCCCCTGCACCACAGAGCAAAGTAAAAGAGAATGTAGAAGGTGTAGTTCAGAGTATAATCCTCAAGTCATGGTGGATGTGAGTGGGGTGTGTGAGCATATCTTCTAGGCAATGGTGCCTGGTCTTTATCGCTCATATTTTTGCTTCTCGAGTGTGCTTCCTTTCCCTACAAATGCTCAGTTGGGGAATCTGTTTCAGTAGAGGTATGCATTAGTTGAACTCCTCTAGAAGCAGATCCTGAGCTAAGCATTGAATGCATGCAGTTAATTCTGTAAGTTGGGGAATGGATGAGACCGAGAAGGGCAGCCAGTAGGGTTGTGATATTGAGCCTGCTGTCTCTGTGGGGAACTAGAACTTCCTCTGAGTGGGAAGCTCTAGAAAAGACATGAAGTGCACATCAAAGCAACTCTGTCGCCATGCACTGGACTGGGGTGTTTATACGCTCACCCTATTGAAATATCAGCTTGCTCCAGGATGGAGGTATTTAATTTCTTCACAGTTCAATAGCCAATATGGCTTCCAGCAGCCCAAGAGCAGGTGCTGTCCATTGTTAATTGGAACCAAATGTAGGAAGATGGTTCTAGATTTTCAAAGACAATAGGACAGACTGCAGTACGGCATATCTCACACACTCTAGCTTCATATAGGCTTTCAGACTGGTTCTTTCCGATCCCTTTGTGTTGTTGTATTAGATCATATGCAGAACCTCCTTTCTCTTGGAGGTGAAGGCCGTCTGAGAAATGCATTCCCTTTTATCTTGCATTAACGAAAACAGCTACTTTTTGACAGAGGAAACAGTTTGTGTAGCATCTGTGATGTGGCACACAGATGTGTACCTCCCAGAGGTGAAACGCCTGCATTCAGAGCACACTGCATCACCATAAGAGAGCAAAGATGCAGAAAACTGGGGGGATGTCTTTCCTTCCAGGAAGGACCACGGCTTTGTGGACCACTTTGATGTCGACTCTCCTGCTTTATTACATGATGTTTTAGTTTACAAGCAAGGGAAACATCTGGGCAATTTCTTTCTGCTGGCTGCTCTCTTAAGTGGCATTTGGATTGTTGTTTGGACAAGGCCAATACTCAACCTTGCCAGAGATAACACATGCTCTGGCTTTGTTCCCTAACGTTTGTAACATTGCCTCAACAAGTCTCCAAGCCAGCCCTGTGCTAACCAGATGATCCTTGGCTACTAGCATCCTTATTCACTCTCATCAGAGGGTAGGGAGATCGCAGGACAGCTAATATACTTGGATGGCAGTGTTCTGTGCCTGATCATTACCCAAGCAGGACAGGGCCATGGGGGAGGGGAGGTTATCTGGCTGTTTTCCTTTGATCTACCTGTAAATCCATCCTGCTGACTAAGCACATATCATTTTCCTCTCCAATTGGGACTGACTTTATTTTTTTTTTAGGTTGTTGCTATCTAAGGCCTTGGTGTAGGGCTTTGTATCTGGGAAGATGCTTGAGACACAGCAGCAGGCATGGGATGAGACTCTTGTGTCGACTTCCCACTGGCCATTCTGCACATGCCTCTTGTTTGACTATGAACCGTGCCTCCTTGTTTCACTCCCACTCCCTTGCCTTGTGCATTAAAGCTCTTTACATTCTCATAGTCACTCGGCAGGTCAAAGATGCTTTGGAGTCTATTTTCAGGAATAAAGATTGCTATATTAAATCTTGTTATTACAAACCAGAAGAGAGAAACTAGATTGTGATGCTTAATTGTATTGTTCTAAATCAGAAGACAGAAACTAGACTGTGTTAAAATACTGTTACTCTAAATAAAAAGACAGAAAGTAGAAATTCATTGGTCAAATTTAGTATATGTATAAATTTTGATCTAAAGACATAGACCAATGTGAAAAAATATATTCAGAATTTTAGCATATATCAAGCTGTATAATACAGATATGCATGCTTTGTTTGATTCTGAAAAATCTAAGCTAGTAGATAAATAGAAAAATTATTAAAATTAAATACACTGAGTTTTGTTGTGTGTGTGTGTGTGTGTGTGTGTGTGTGTACACATGTGCATGTGAAGGGCACAGTGTGCATGAATTTGGCTGTACACCCATGTAGAACCACAGGTAAACTTCAAATGCCATTTCTCACAATCAACCCATCTTTTCTGATACAGGCTCTGCCACTGGTGCCTGAGACTTGTCAACAAGGCACAGCTAGCTGGCCAGCGAGTGCCAGGGATCCTCCGCTCCCCTTAGCCCTCGGATTACAAGCACCTGCCACTCGCCCAGCTTTCTCAGTGGACACTAGGGATCAAACCCAGGTCTTTCATAGCAAGTGAACTCTTTCCTAGGTCCCTAACCTAATTTTTAATGACAGTGTTTGCATACAGTTACATTTCGTTTACTCCTTATAAAAATGTTAAACATTTGACCCATTTTTAAAATGTCATATCACATTTGCCAATAAAGTTTTTTTTTTCCTTCTTCTCTCAAAATGCTAAAGATTCAACACCACTGGGCCCTCATTGTGCCCAGTTACCATGTCCGCAGCAAGAAAACTCTGCTCCTGCAAAGGTGAGAGAGCTGCCCAGTTTGCCACAGACCTTGTCACTTGCTGTTGACTGTTCTCTGTGGAACTCGATGTCTGTCACCAGTGTTTCTGGGAACACACACTGCCCTAAGTGTTTGTATGGATCTGAGACTACAGTTCTAGAGCAATGGAAAGTTAATTCACTTACCATTGTTCATCGCGTACCTACCATATTCATGAATGAGTGCAAGCTAATGGGTAAAGGGAAGATTGTTCCTATCTTATTCTTTATCAAGAATGGCTATAGGGTCCTGAGTTCCTTGCTCGTGCTCCGTCTCCTTCTGCTCCTGATTTGGACCTTGAGATTTCTGTCTGGTGCTCCCATGTGGGTCTCTGTCTCTGTCTCCTTTCATCGCCTGATGAAGGTTAATATTCATGAGGATGCCTATGTGTTTGTCTTTGGATTCACCTTCTTATTTAGCTTCTCTAGGAACATGAATTATAAGCTCAATGTCCTTTATTTATGGCTAGAAACCAAATATGAGCGAGGGGTGCACCCACACACTGAGACAATGGGGATGTTCTATCGGGAACTCACCAAGGCCAGCTGGCCTAGGTCTGAAAAAGCATGGGATAAATCCGGACTCGCTGAACATAGCGGACAATACATAGAGGAATACTGAGAACTCAAGAACAATGGCAGTGGGTTTTTGATCCTACTGCACGTACTGGCTTTGGGGGAGCCTAGGCAGTTTGGATGCTCACCTTACTAGACCTGGATAGAGGTGGGAGGTCCTTGGGCTTCCCACAAGTCAGGGAACCCTGATTGCTCTTCAAGCAGATGAGGGAGGGGGACTTGATCAGGGGAGGGCGAGGGAAATGGGAAGCGGTTGCGGGGAGGAGGCAGAAATCCTGAATAAATAAATAAATTTAAAAAAAATGGCTATAGGGATAGAACGTTGGGCTTCAGCACCTGTCTTCGCGTCACCTCTGCTGACACATGGCTTGGAGCAGAGTCAACAGCCCTGGGAGAGTTCAGAGTGGGACTGATCAAAATGACAAAGGCTGAGCTCATTGACATAGGTTCTGGGAACTCCTCTTCCAGGTCACAAAACACTTATAAGGGGTGAGGGGCCTACTGACTCTTCTTCTGCACAATGTCGCTGTCTGGATGGCAGCGGATCCTTTGATGCCCACATGTTAGGAAACTGGAGTTTCTCCCCCTGCTCTTCCCATGGCCTTTTACTACTAATACTGTTCAAATAATAATGACTATTTTGTTCAATTTAGCTTTGTATAAATAAATATCACTGATATGTAAAATGTCTTGACTTTTCCAGAAGGTGTTCACTTTAAATTGTTTCCTTGGGCTTGGAACATACCGCAGGAGTGTGCCTTAATCAGAGAAATCCATTGATCAGGTCTTCCATCCTGCCCTTCTAAATTAGAGTGCTTCTGCCCAATGGCTAACTGAGGGACAGAGACAACACCCATCCCTGATTCCCACCTCCCTCCAGAGTCAACCATGCCAAAGAGAAATCATAATCTCATCCAAAAGGCCTTCAGAGTAGAAACCTAAGTTGTGAGCCGGAAAGAAAGCACTCAAGATACCATCTATTGATGGAGGAAGGTCATTGGCTAATAAAGGAACTGCCCTGGCCCATTTTATTGGTTAGAGGATAGGTGGGAGGAGTAAACAGAACGCTGGGAGGAAGAGGAAGTGAGGTCAGAGACGCGACAGCTCTCCTCTCAGGAGCAGAGCTTGAGAGAGACGCCATGCCCCGCTCCCAGCATGAAGCTCCGACCCAGGATGGACATAGGCTAGAATCTCCCCGGTAAGCGCACCTTGGGGTGCTACACACAGATGATTAGAAATGGGCTAAATTAATATGTGAGAATTAGCCTAGAAGAGAATGGGCCAAGCAGTGTTTAAAATAATACAGTGTCCGTGTAATTATTTCTGGGCATAAGCTAGCCGGGCATGCAGCTGGGATGTTGGGGACGCAGCCACGCCGCCCTTATTACTACAATCTATGATGTTGAAGAAAAAAAAAAACAACTTTTAGAGTGAAGAATATATTTATTCTTCCATTTCTTTAGCAGCAGATTCATTCCTTACCCGATTCTACAAAGCCTGAGTTGATGAGCCGACTTTCTTACTGTGAATTTTGGCTCTGCTCTGCACCCCCTAAGAGCCTTTTCCATGAGCCTGGATCGCTGTGATCTGCACACAGATGGCTTCAAATCATCCTGTAATCTGCTCTGATAAACCCCTCAGAGACGCCTCCCTTGACCACCCCATCTAAAGAGCCCCAACTCCCACTTTCTTACAAGTTAACATTATCAGAAGTTATCTAGTTGATTCTCTCTTTTGTTGTCCATGTCCCTCAGGACTTGGCAAAGTGTTCTACCAGAGTCAGGTCCTGTCTTCTGTGAATCACCGTGTTCTAAATACATGGCTCATGGTAAGTCTTCAGAAACAGTTGTTGGATGGAGGAATAGATAATAGAGATGCTTATATGTTTGTGTGCTTAGAAGCAGAGTTTTAAAAATCAGGAGGCAGTCTTCCTCTGCTACCGGCCTTATCAGCCTCTGCGTGGATACAGCTTCCATCTCAGAAGAGCACTTGGCAGGTGAAGGGAGATGCAGGAACCAGCGGCTATTGCTCCCTGGAGCCTCACTAAACACCTCTATGCTATACTCCCATCATGCCTTTTGTGTGTGAGGAGCTTGGAGCACATAGGCCACCAGCTGGAACAGCCTTTGTCCTGCCTGCAGGGGTCAGTTTGCTCCAGTCCTGGGGGAGGAACAGCCTGTTAACCACCGTGCATAATCATTTCCCACTTCCTTCACTTTCTCCAGCTGGGCCCACTTATTCCTTGTCCCTGTCTCCCTTGGGAGCTTGACTCTAAGAACCAAGAGGCTTTGAAGGCAAGGTTTATCCCCAACGGTGAGCTGTACGGATGCACTGATGAGGGCTGAGCAGCTGAGGCCAAATTCCTCAGATTCATTGTCTCACGGAAACCTCACACCTTCTCCACAGCGGTGATCCTTGTCCACACATCTCAGATGAGAGACCAAAGCTCTGAGACTTAACCTTCCTGATGCCACAACCCAATGTAGACCAGACGCGACACATAAGTCTAGGTCAAGCTGGTTCTAAATGCTTTCAGGCTTCATTACCACCAAATGAGTAGATCTCTATACCCGGTTTTGTTTTGGTCTTTAGCACTTGCTCTTATTTAACTGAATAACTGGTTCCTGTTCTCTTTCATTATTGTATGGAAGATAAATATCTAAGTGTATTAATCTAATTTTCTGTAGATAGCCTCCATAAAATTCAAGGAAATGAGGTGATCTCTGCATTTCTAACTTTTATCAAGGGAATTGAGAAAATACGTTTTTGCCTGTCGGCTTTCTAAAATTCTCGCCGTGCCTGTCCCAGATACCCCCACCCAACTCTCCAGCCGACTGGGTCCGTTAAGCAAACAGCAGCTTCTAGCGCCACACTTTCTATACCGTGCTGCCCCCTAGTGGTGAAAGTCAACTCAGCATACATACTCCAAAACTGCAGGTGTTGGCCGGGTCCAGGTACACTAATTGGATAGTTCAAAATAACTAACCGGCACTTGTTGAATGACACAGATTCTCTCTCGGCCCAACAACCCGGGATTGTGATGTGGGTTCAAAACTACTGTGAGACATTTCCAAATGAAACAGGCTCCATTCCACCTGTTATCATCTTCTTCTAGACCAGAAATAAAGCGATGGCTATAAGGTGTGAAGACAGGCTGAGACTGTGGCACAGGATACGTGGTTCACAGGCAGCCATCACAAGCAGAGCCTACCGTCTCCCATATCCGAGGGAGTGAAAATCAGCCAGCGCTGTTGCTGTGACACTAGCTATAATGTGCACCGCAGTCCCTTCTGAGGAATCCTAGCTTCTTTTATTTGTTTTAATTCAAATGAGAAAGTAGGGACTTTAGAGGAAAAGAGACAAGGCCAGGAAGCACTCTCCAGAAGAAGTACAAGTCACAGTCGCGCGGAGTCGTTTGTTTATTGCAGCTCATTGTGTAACTTATTTATGAGAAATCGTACCAAGCTCAGAAGTCACATCAGCATGAGGTTCTGAGGTTGGCCAGGCTGCCTCAATCCGCCTGCCCTCCAGCTTTTCCTTCGCTGAATCAGCAGCTGTGACGAGACCAGCCCAGTGTGCTGGGCCAGACCATAGAGCTTGCAAAAAATCGGACAAGGGTGACTTTCTCTTTGATTTGCTTGCAAAGCCACAAACACTGGGAAGGTCATAGACAAGGCAAGGGGAGACAAAGCTAGACCCTGGCAGCTGTGGCCTCACATGTCCATCCCCAGAGAGCATCTGGTTCAACAGCGGGTCCAGCCCACACGGGTGACATACCATCCAGAAAAGGGGAGCCAGACTCGGGTGACAAGGAGTTCCGTGGATCACCTGAGAATCTTGAATTGGAGTAAAACAAAAGGGCTGAGGGAGAATCTGAGGCTGTCTCTCTCAGAGAGGTTAAATGTACTCCCGCTGAAGGGGATTTGCGTGTCCCAGGGGAACAAGAGCTACCACATACTCCCTAATCTAAAAGCGCGCTGAACCCACAGAAGGACGCGGCTTCCTTTGCTGCCTCCAGGTAGTCGCATGGCATAGTGCCAGTCAACGAGGAAAAATGGAAATCCCCGGAGAGTTTTCCTAGCTAAAAAGACAGTGTGTCCGTAGGAAGATGGGACGATCTTCAACTTTCTCTCATCCTTCTTTGCCACACTGGAACCCAAATGGAAGCCTGGAGGCACTGTATCCATAAGTCATGACTGGAGGCAGCAAGCATGGAAATGAAGGTTTAAATGTTAAAGATGGTGGCGGTGGGTATCAGTGTGCATCGCTGAGCCAAGAGGGCAGCCTTGCCTTGGGTGTCCATCCATCCTGCAACTTTTATGAGACAAACCTTAATGTGTAAGCCTTTCTTGTACAAACTGCCTTAGCTTGAGCTGCAATAACAAACTACTATACATCAAGTGTCTTAAGCAACAGAACTTCCTTCCTCTCCATGACCTAAGGTCATGCCTAAGGTCCGTGCTGGCAGATTCTCTTCCTGGTGAGGCCTTCCTTGCTGACCTGAAGACAGCTGTCTCCTCACAGTAAGTGGATGGCCTATCCTGAACACATGTATCTGTTGAAGAGGTCTCTTGTGTCTGCGAAGACACAGGTTCAGTAATATGGACGCCACCTTCATGGCCTTAGTGCCTTCCAAAATGTCCCATCTTCAAATGGCATCACACTGGGGCCAGGACTTTGAGGGATGGACAGATGTATGTAAGCATATTACATACACAGCTACAAATCAGTAAGTCTGAGTTAGCTCAGCAGTTGAGAGCATTTGTTGTTCTTGCAGAGATCCTGGGTTCAAGTCTCAGCACCTGCACAGTGAATCACAAATATTTGAAGCTCCTAGCCCAGGAAATTCAATGTCTTCTCCTGACCTCTAAGGGCACCTACCTGCTGCACACACACAAACATATAGGTAAAATCTACACCTAAAATTTTAAAAAAAAATCTTTTTTAAGAAAGAATTTTTGTCATTTTCCTTTAGCCATATTGTACAGGTACATGGTGGGCTTGAAAGTGTCCTATAAGCCGTAGCATAGAGAACGTAACATAGAGGTCCATCGGGAAGGCTACCCTTGTCCAGAATCAAGGTAAGCCTTTGACCTAGTTGAAACTTTATCAAGATTTATCTTACTAGCCTAAGCCATCTTGGAAAAATAGAAAATAGTTCTATTTTTTAAAGGACTCATAATTAGTTAAGTCATAAGTTAACTTTGACTCTGCTGAATTCAGGATGTGAACAATCAAACACTAATTTCTATGTGGCTATCAGCATTAGCAATGCATCTCCCATTTTTAAAAATGTGCCCATATATCTGTTGACAATATAAATGGCATAACTTCATTTTGATACCCAGACAGCTTCCAACAGCATGCAGTTCTCACAGCTCCTCGGAGGAAGGATGAAGAGAAGGTCATTGTGAAGCCATCAGTCTGTCCCCACCACTGGCACCTGGTCTCAAGTTTGAATATAAACTGATAAAGAGATGGATTCAAGACAACACTTGAAAGAGCAACACAGCAGGAATACTTTGTGTTAACTCATCAAGAAAGTGGGTAACACTGAAAGCAAGCTACTCCCATCATAAGGCATACATAGAACTGTCAGCAAGATTCACAATCACAATTACAGGCCGTAATTATGTCTTGTATAATTATGTGTTTCTATTTTTCTGTTATATAAGTATTTTTATTAAACAAAGGAAAAACGCTGTAAAAATTTTAAAACATTTTACAGGACTCCTGCATTTATTTCATTCATAACAGTTGTAAAAGACTTTATATAGTTCCCATCACATCCACAAAATCACACAGAACTCAATGAGCTCAAAACCAAAGGTTTTGTTTTCTCTGGGGGTTCATTCCTTAGTTCGTAAGCTGACACCTTCCTGCCCTTCCATTTGAGATGCCAATGTAGTTGATGCAGGGTGATGGTGGTACTGAGTTGTTGAGGGAAACTATTTAACTGCAGCATCAGAAACCGCATCCAAGCAGAGGGCGCGATTGCTAAAGAATGAGACTTAGAAACCTCATCTGCTTTCTGAAAAGGTCTTGTTTTCCCTTTTTCTTTAGTTTTTTAAGACAGGACTTCTCTGTTTAGTCCATTTATTCTGTTTTAAAGAAAAAACCAATCTACGAAGTGTATTTTTCTATGTGTATGTTATTTTAATAAAAAGTATTATAAGAGAAACATGTGAAGTCAAAGTTGTAGATATTTGAGAAATTCATTTCTTTGAAAAATGTCATCTTTGTCTATCCAAATCTTTTTTAATTAAGTCAAATTCATTGGAGTTCATGTGGCCCTGGTGTACAGTTTCAATGTGTTTTCTTCACCTGCTCTGAGGATGACCACACTAGGGAAGTGCTGAGGTTATGATTTTTTTATTCCATGCCTAGGAACCACATTGTACTAAACACTCTAGAGAATTGAATCTATAATTTATTCCTGTACATATACCACCTGCAAAATGGAAAACACCGCAGGCCCACAGCCCTATCCATGGCTCCTTCCTGGGTTTCAGCACAGTCAAGGACTTGGAGGATCAAGGGAACCTGATTTGTGACATATATAATCATGTGACCTAATCATGGTAACTGAAAGAACTCTTAACACATGTGAAGATCAAAAAGTGTTAGAATAGGGGTCCGAGTTATATTTCACATGAAGTAGTATGTTGGTGAGTCCCAAAGTTCAGCTTCAGAAATCAGTCCTGGGCCCTGTTTCCTCTTTACCCTTATACAGATGTCAGATTTGTGCTTGAACTTGACTATAAATGACTATAAATATTTGTTCATAGGCAGGGAAGACAAGGGTTGCTATAATGGCATTAGAGATGCATGTTTAAGGAGTTGCTAGCCAGTAGCTCTGGAGCCATATAAAACTAGCCTAGCCGTAGACTAGCCAATATTTCTCCAAGTGTAATCCACCCCTTTCAGGTAAAGTACGCAGGAGCCTGTGCTACTGAAGGCATGGCATCGTCACCAAGAACAAGCTTCATAATTATTTTTATCTATATTTTGGTTTATGAGCAACAAGGTGTGATCATTTCTCCACTCATTCATTCATTCATTCGTCCACTCATTTATTTGTTCAGTGGATATTTATTTCATTTCTGGTAAACACTAGATAGTACAAAACAACTTGGTTATTATAGTATCTGTCTTCAGAAAACTTAGCAGCCCCACTTTTGCTGAACTGTGTTACAAAGTTCCCAGTGTCATCTGAGACCTTAATAGTTGTTACAAAATGTTAAACAGCTCATTCTGCTGACTGAAAGGAGAGCCATCAATCACCTGAGAGCTAAAGAGTATAGACAGTGGTAGCAACTGGAGACCAGGTTTTCATTATCCCTAGGGCTTGCTAAGTGGAAGCCAAACCATCACCATTACCTATGCTAACTCCATTTTCTGTGCAGAACAAGAGGAGGTGGGGCAAGAGGAGGAGCCATACGTTGAAATCTCTGACCAGAAGTGAATAGGACTGTATCTTAAGACTACTAGTGAACAGAAAGGCTGCTTGTTTACCACAAATATGAAGTTCAAAAAAGGTATTAGTTGAAACTCTCTTAGAAAATGACATGGCTGAGGCTGGGGAGATGGCCCAGTAGCTAAAGTGTTTTCTGTGCAAAAATGAGGACTTGAATTTGGATCCCCAGAACCCACAGAAGCTTGTGCCCATTACTTCAGGCCTTGGGAAACAGGTGTGTCCCTGGAGGTCACTGGAGCCAGCTCAGCTGAGTCAGTGAACCATGAGTTATGTAATATTATATCTTGACGTAGGAGATTTTTCTCTGTATGTGTTGCTTTTATTGGTTGATGAATAAAGCTGTTTTGGCCAATGGCTTAGCAAAGCAAAGCCTGGTAGGAAATATGAACAGAGATATATAGAGAGAGTAGGCTGAGTTAAGGAAATGCCATGTAGCTGCTGAAGAAGACAGGTGCTGGACCCTTACCAATAAGCCACAGCCTCATGCTAATACACAGATTAATAGAAATGGATTAATTTAAGATGTAAGAGCTAGCTAAAAGTATGCCTGAGTCATTGGCTAAGAAGTGTTATAATTAATATCGTTTCTTGTGATTATTAGGGTCTGGGCGATTGGGAAACAAACATACAGTCTCTGCTTGCCCTTCTCTTTCTCTTCCTCCTCCTCTTCTCCTTTAGAAAGATAGAAGCTATTTTAAGATCAGGTCTCACTATGTAGCCCTGCTTCTGCTTCAGCCTCTCAAGTGCAGGTGCTACAGAGGTGAGATGTTACACCCAGCTTAATTCCCACGTCACCTGTCTGTTCCTGCAGGGGACTTGCTGGTCTGCCAGGCCTAAGAGAGGAGTGACACCTGGCAGCTCTACACCCTTGCTGATGTATCTGAGACATTATAACAGGGCTTGTCATAAAAGAGCAGCTAGCTCTGGAGTCCCCAGAGGTAAGGGGCTGGGATTCAGCACAATACTAAGAAATTTAAACAGGGTCAAATTAGAAGCTCAGCAGAGCATGCTGTAGGGAAGATCTAACACCCAGGAAAGTGAAGAAGGGAGAGCTGAATGAGAGCCTTGGCCTCTAGATGACAATCCTGAGCTTCACGTGTGAGGCTCCCCAGCTGACTCCCCAAACCACACACAGCACATTCCAGCATACTGATTTCCACTCCCAAGCATTCTTTAAAGGAGGGTCTTCGTGAAAGAGAATCTAGAAGTAGGAAGAGATGGAAAATGATGACCAGGCTAAGCCCACCTCTCCTTCGAACTTCTGTACTGCAGTGGCAAGAGCGTATCATACTACATTTGAAAAGAAATCCACTTTTTTAACTGGATTTGACCATACTCAAGTGATTACAAAACTATGGCACCTGGCCATATGTTTATAATGAAAGTGTATGGCTAAAGGCAGGTACATGTCATGTTCATCCCATACCAACTTCATTACACACACAGGTGTTCTGTGGTTAAACTATGTTCTGTCCTCCAATAAGACTGGTATTCAAGGTAAACTAGCCCCTACACACAACACAACATTACGTTGAAAATTATGGTGACAATCAATGTACTGAAGACTGGGAAGTTCTGTGGAAAGGCCTTTATGTTGTATTCAACTTGGCATTTCTTTATCTTGGTTTGTTAATGCGTGTATGGGTATAGGTGTCATGTGTGTAGGTGTGGTGTGTGTATGTGTAGTGTATGTGTGGTGCGGGAGGGTGCATGGTGTGTGTGTGTGTGTGTGTGTGTGTGCTGGTGTAGGGGGTGTATGTGTGGGGTGTATTGTGTGTGTGTATGAGTATGATGTGTGTATGTGTGTAGGTGTGGTGTGTGTATGTATGGTGTGTGTGTGGTGGGGGAATGCATGGTGTGTGTGTGTATGTGCTGGTGTGGGGCGTATTGTGTGTGTGTGTATGAGTATGATGTTGTGTGTATGTGTGTAGGTGTGGTGTGTATGTGGTGTGTGTGCATGTGTGTGTGTGGTGTAGAGGGGTGCATGGTGTGTGTGTGCTGTTGGGGGGAGGTGTATGTGTGGGGTGTATGGTGTGTGTGTGTATGAGTATGATGTGGCGTGGGAGGGGTGTCCTGTGTGTGTTGTGTGTGTGTCCTGTTCTCTCCATCAGGATACTGACTTTCCACAGGAGGCACTTTGGGAAATAAGTGCTGGGAAAATTGCTACTTTATAGATTATAAAATGTAGTTCCATGAGGTCATAGATCAAAGAGATGACCTGTAATATATGATCTTAATATTTTATTAGTGTGCTCTCATTGTAGTCAGTAAAAGTAACTTTGAAAGGACTACCATCCATAAAGCAACAATAACTAATCTTTATTGTTGCTTCACGTCTTCTGGAGACTTTTCTAAGCATTTTACAGGTATTACCACATTTCTCTTCCCAGGAGCTTTCCAAAGTAGACATCATTCATCTCCCTAGATTACAGCTGAAAGGATAAAAGCCTGGGCCACTCGTGGAGACCCCTGAGACCATGACTGTCAGAGTCCGGGGCCGTTGGGCTATGTGGATCTGCGTTCGTATGGGAAATTATCCAAACCGTGATCCTAATGTTACTCGTGACCGCACTGAATAATTAGTCAAAGCTGTGAGTCTTGCAGCAATTAAAATAATTCTGTCTTTTTTAACCTGCACTTGCAGGTTAAATAACAATGTCAGGGCATACGTAGTGAGTGTACTAATGATCTGAAATCGATATGAACTACAAGAGAAAGGCCACAGGGAGGGTGAACAGCTGGACGCTGAGGAAATGTTCGGGTTCCTCTGGGTGGCACATTATATGAGTCTCTAGAGTGTGCGTGAGGGGGCGGGGGTGGGGGCGGGAGAATATTTATCTTCACTATACCCCGAGTATGAGAAAATTGGTTGCAGATGGCTCACAGCTGTAAGGAATACCTTTGTTTCATTTGAAACTTGGTATAAATCTCTTCCTTAAACTACCTGCTCCGATGACTTTTAATTTAGAGGCTGTTGGGTAAGCCCCTGTCTCTGACCCCCATATATTATCATAAACGTGGTGGGGTGGTTTGGGCAAGAAACCCTTGGGAAAGTCCCTGGATTTATTGAAAGGTAAGGTTGCTTCGGGCAATTTGGAGGGCTTGAGTAAAGACTTTTTACCGATTATCAACATCGCAAGATGAAATCAACTTTTACAAGAGGAAGGTTTAAGGGAAACAAATCCCCTTTAGCTTGCTATTTTTCTGGGGGGGGGGGAAGTGCTATGTTAGAATTAGTGGGTTTTATTTTGACCATGTTTTAGAAAATGGAAATAATATTCTGAAAATTGGGCTTGGATTAAAAAGACAGCGGTTTGGGGAGTTGGTTCCCCTTTTATTTTCCCTACAAAGTTAGCAGTGGCTGGCTCAAGGACCAATGGTCTACTCGGTGAGGAGGCTAAGCTGACTACAAGAGGTGCTTGGTTCCATGAAGTTCAAATCAATGCACACCATCTTTGGAAAGAAAAGTTTTCTGTAACTGTGTGTTTGTTCCGTGCAAGTTTTCTCTAGTTCTACAAAGTAATTTTATATTATTTAAAGAGCTTTTCCTAAATATTGAAAGTTACACCAACTTCTATATCACTGTTTTTCTTTCTCACTTACTGAAGGTTCAAGCATCATCAAACCCTAAGTCTTTGAAAGGTGAAAGTTCGGTTCTTGGCAGTATCCTCCTTGAACTCCTTGGAAGTCCTAAAAACGTTTGTGGGCTGACATGCTCCCCTGATATGCTTTGGTGAATGCTCATGTGTGGGCAGACATGCTCCCCTGATATGCTTTGGTGAATGCTCATGTGTGGGCAGACATGTTCCCCTGATATGCTTTGGTGAATGCTCATGTGTGGGCAGACATGCTCCCCTGATATGCTTTGGTGAATGCTCATGTGTGGGCAGACATGCTCCCCTGATATGCTTTGGTGAATGCTCATTTGCACTTGGCGCAGGCTGCCGGCAGAGCCCAGTCTGACCTCACTGCGGGTTCCAGGATCCCTCAGAAATATGCAAGACACAGTGGATGAAGAGCTAAGGAAGACCAAGGGAAGGCAGCTAAGTGTGTGTAGTGCTTGTAAGCCCTGTAGAATTCAACTATTTATGTTTGTGTTTTAGCTTTTGATAGACAGGAGATATATGACAAGACGGTGGGCGTGTGAGCTCAAGGCCTAGCTAAGCAATGCAGGGGAGCTGGCAAAACTGGATTTCCACTATGATCAATAATCAGACTCGTGCTTTCATCATTCAATCCATTCTCAAAAATGATACTGTTGAAAACTCTGCAAAGAATTCCAGGGAAAGCATTTCCTCTCTCACCAAAGTTACTGTGTAGCCAGAAGACACACTGACCATCAGTGACAAGCCCACTGTGTAGCCAGAGAACACACCGACCATTGGCGACAAGCCTACTGTGTAGACATTGGGACAGGTATGTCACTTTGTAACTTCCAAGTGGCTTCACATTTAGGAGTTTACAGTGGTGGTTTCACACCTGTATGCAACGTAATAAAATCAAGGAGTAAAGTTTAAAAAGGGAAAACCCAGATAGTCTGAAATCTTTCTACATAAAAATAAACCTTTTTCTAGAATCCAATAAATATTTCTCAAAGACTCTTCCCATAGATAAATAAAACAAATGGAAAAAGAGACCTGGAGAAATCGGAGCCGGTACAAGGATCAGAATAGCCACAAACAGCATTCGTACCCGCAACTTTGGGGCTGCTCTTGGGATATAGACTAATTGTATATATTTTATGTTTATAACTTAAATCTTATTTCCAAATTATCCCAAACACTTTTTTTTAACCTTGCTCCCCACTAGTGTATTTTAGCACATTCTGCTAGCAAGTTCCACATTTTCCTAGGTTTCAGCTTTGCCCTTGATGGCTGACCACCACCTTGACTTGACAGACCAGCCCATCCTGAGCAGAAGCGCTCACCTGCTCTCCAGGGTGTAACAAAAAGCTGAGGCTTGGGGGAAAAGAGAAGGAGGTGATTTAATGGGGGGTGCATACATCCATAAAATTTTCAAACAATAAACTCAAACAACAAAACCCCGGACACCACCTGAGGACCCACGCCTTTCTTTTGCCACTCGGCCTGTTGTTTTTTGTTGTTTGGTTTGAGATGGGTGCTTTGTATTGTTGTTCTGCTTTCTCTGACCCCTGTGGTCTTCCACCCACTGAGGAGACACTGAATATGCTTGATCAACAGGTCCCAGGTAACACAGCTGGAATCTGCACTTCCTAGAAATTCAGTGACTGATTTGCTGCTTACTTGTTGCAAGGTTGATGAGAGAGAACACTGGATGAGGAAGATGCTGAGCTGTCAGAGGAGGACTCATCAGTGTAAGTGTAGGGACACCTTAGGACAGGCAGGAGCTTAGTGGTGCCCTATAGAAACTCGTTTGACAGCTCCGGCACATCCATGAACAGCTCTATGCAAATTCCAATTAAAGAGCACCGGTGACTATGAAGTTTAGTCATTACAGGGAGCTAGCATTTGTGCCCTTGGATTTAAATGGGATGAAAATGAAAACATCGAAAAGATAAAACTGGGGGCTCGGGTGCAGATTGACTAATGAGGCAAGAGGAAAAAAAAATAGTTACAAGGTCCCTCTAGAGAAAATATAGTAAATGAGAAGGAACAAATGCCACATGAAGAGGCCTTTGTTAATTGAGTATCATAAACCTGCTGAAAAATCCTGTTTATGTGAAAGACAGCAAAACGTTGGGGGAACGAGATCCACAATTGAGACCATACACATTCTCTTACTATGTTTGGGCGTTAGGGGACTGAAACGTGTGCTTACTATCAAGATAATCTCGGGAGAGCTTTCTCTGCTAGGTAACACAAAGCAGTTCTGTGTTTTCTATAGATGAAGCTGTGTTTTGTTTGTTGTTAAACTTAGGCAGAGAGAAGCCCATGCTAACTTCATAGCTTTGACTCCATGTGTGTGTTCACAGGTACGCTTGGGCACACTCAAGTTGAGTCAGTCTCTCGGAACACGCAAAAGGTACTCCAGGAGTATTGCCCATACCCTGAAGCAGGGGCTCTGCCCCTACCCTGGAGACACTTAGGGGTTTGATAAGTTATTGTTTGCCATGTAGTATGGTAATATTTCAAGACGTTACGCAGCTAGACAAACCATACTGTTGCATGCCCAGTGATATCAATATTTCCAGTGGAAGGAGAACGGGAGCCATGAGCACTAAGAGAAGGAAACACTGAGATTCACCTGTTGAACCCTGGGGCGGAAAACACAGTTACCTACCTGTGCTCCACACCAAGGTATGACCAGGAGAGCATTTCTAGCTTCCCCCAGGGGGAAAGAGCTCCTGCTGTCGAGAATGATGGAGATGGTTTGTATGCAGCACGTTCTCTCTGTATTCGTCAGCACATTAGCAGATGTCAATCATAAAGAAAACACTTGAACTTGGTTTAGCCGCTATGCTTCTACTGAACACCTACCCCAGTGTGTGTATGTGGGGTCTCTCGTGAAAGGATTTCGTTTTTGTGCAGCACTCATGTTCTGAGCAACAAGTTGAGGAACACCATGGTTATTGTCCTCTGCACTTAGGCAGGCCGGGTTTATGAGTTCTGGCCACAGCTCACCATCGATACACCCAAAGGCCAGATTTGTCCCGCAGCGGAAGTATCCAGAAGGGTTCATGACTTGTTGATAGTAAGACCAAGAAAAGCCCTCAAACAATTTCTATAAATTTCAAAAAGAAAAAATAACTTGCTTTGGGTTTTTTGTGTATTTTATTTCATTTTTTTTTTCCTCCACTGGGGATGACACCTTACACATGTCAGGCAAGAATTCTACTATTGAAGTACACTTCCATCCCTCAGACAGCAAACATCTTTGAGACATTGTCTATATAATTTATCATCTCTGTTGATGCAGCATAGAAGTAGCCAGATATATCCTATGAATATATAAATGTTTCAATAAAATGTTATTTACAAAACTGGGCAAATGGCATTAGACTCATGGGTTGTAGTTTGTAGTTATTTTAATCAAAAACTTAAAAACAAACAAAACAAACCATCCTATGTCTTGTGAAAACAAAAACAACCAAGAAAAAAAAATGAAAGCTAGGCCCCAGAAATCAATGAACTGGAATTTGAAAATTAATAGAAATAAGTAAATGGGCCCTGTCACTCTCCAAACCTATGAAAAAGAAATGGAACTGAGGCAGAGAGGAGGAGAAAATTCCTCACCGCAGTGGAAAGTTGCAGCATGAACACAGGAGGAGGAACTTGCCCTGCGTGCCCGAGACATTTAAAATTAGCCTTGCTTCAGCTACTGCCCCGAGACCACTGGGGACCGAAAGCCTGAAGACAATTGTTTGGCTGAGAATCAAGTAGCTGTCACTTCGGTGACCCTGCTGCTCGCTACTATTTTTATTTGATAAGCAGAACCTTCTACTTGGGCCCAGATTTGAGGCAAGATCATCAATGATTCATGGTTTGGGGATCAGAGCCCCCCCCCCATCTCCACATTGGCTGTGTTTGGGATTCCTTGGCTCGAGTATTGTAGATGTTTTCAATTAGGTGAAAAGTGAAACCTCAAGAGAGTATGGCTTTAACCCAAATAAAACCTCCCCTTGAATATAATTTTTCTCTCTCCTTCTGAAGGTGAATGCGAGTGTGTATGTGTGTGTAAATGGTTGAGACAGCTGCATTACACAGGTGGCATCCCAAGCAGTAAATAATACAGATTTTATAGATGGCTTGAGGCACACGGTCTCAAAACAATTAATTTTACCACTACACATTCGACCTAAGAGCACTTTTATCACAGCAGGAATTCCTTATCAAATTCTCAGGTGCAGGTGCCCCATAAACACTTTGGAGTCACAGCCGAGGTGGCTAGTAACTTGAGAAAGAAGAATAAGAAGTCATTAGGAGAAAGAGAAATAGAAAAGACTCACCTGCACTCAAAAAGGCAAAGCCAATGCTCAACTCTGCAAAGAAAGATAAATATAAAACACTGGCCCTTGCTCAAAAGAACAAACCCAAAATTTCATCCCTTCCCTTGTGGAGGTGTTCACTTATCAGTCAGCCATATGAGGTACTGGGAGACCCAGGGAACTCAGAAGTCAGCAATCCAGACAAGGAGTTGTTTTGTAGCATGTAGTTGTTATGAAGCATGCTCATAGTTACAAGAATCTTATTTCATTTAGAAAGCATATATAAAAATGGTCAAATGGGGGGCAAAGGAGTTACCCTGCCTACACATCAGGGCTACGAAATACCCTCCAGAGGTGACTCCCCAAAACAAGAATATTTCAGAGGAAAAACACACAGGAAGAAAAGAGTATATTCAAATGTACTTTCAAGTTATGTGTACATATCTGATACTAGAGACAGGTTTTATTCATTCATAAATTATTACATTTCTGAATATTCCTTATCCTACTGTCTCCATTTGATTAAGTAATGATTTGTGCTACAGATTCACATGATCTCCAAATTAGAGATTCTGCCAGGATTTGTTCTTCAGTTACCAAATTTCAGTTTGGCTGTTTGGTTGGTTGATTGGTGTTGGTTGGTTGGCATTCATTTTTTTCCCTCACTTTACATCTGCTTGACCTTCATGTCTTTGTTTAATAGCAACAAGGGGTGAAGGAACTACTACAATTATTTTTGAGATCCTTCAGAGTCCTTACACTGTCTCAAGTTCAACAAGTATTTTTGCAGACTGTAGCCTGGACTGACAGTTGGGTACACAAATCACCATGGCTACTGAGCATACATTGAAAGAGCGTCCGTATGCTTCTATCCACCAAGCTCCCCTGAGATGCAGCTTGTATGCCCTAGAACAGAGCAGGGGCACTGGGGAAAGAAGAGGGCATTACAGAAAAGTCTGGCTCTCTTGGTGTGAGCTTTGTGTGCAACCATAAACCTACAGACTTAAAATCCCTGTAGTGCATACGAAACATCATATTTGCCTTCCTGGCCTCTCCCACTTAAACTCAAGTCTTATTGCGTTTCTTATCCTTATTCCACTGTCAAAATAAAATTGTTCTGGTGTCTTCCTAGGTACAAGATTCTGATGCTTGATGACTGGGACCTAATCTCCTGGAAGCTGTGGTTAGCATGGGACACACATAGCACAAACACATAACCAGTTAGAAACCAACAAAATCCCCAAAGCACTCTGTGATCCAGGTCTCTTTCCAGAAAAAAAAAAAAAAAAAAAAAAAAAAAAAAAAAAAAAAAAAAACACGCTCATTTGTTTAAGCCTGAAATGTCTGCTCAAGTATTATTTCACTATTTTCCTCAAATGTCTGAAATGTTTAACACCTCGTGAGTCTCAAGTGGTTTCCACTCTTTCAAAGGGAAACTGTTACACATTCTCTGTTAAGAAAAAAGTGTTAGTAAGACAAGAATGACAGGGCATTTGTTCGTCGGATTTAACTGTATTTGGGCATTTGTCTGTTCTCTAGAGACGTGTGTGTGTGTGTGTGTGTGTGTATGCAAGCGTGCACGTGAGTGCATGTGTGTGCTTGTGTTCAACAAAATCATTATTATGAGAATCATTTAATGTATTTAATCAAAAGCCAAAATTACTTGTCTATCGTCCATGGAGAGAGATCACTGAACACCCTGAAACACAGATTTAAACCTGAACTCTGCAGATGTTAGTTGGAGGGGGAAAAAAACCCACTCTCCATTGAACTGTGAAGTCACAGAGCAACCTATAAATATCTTTAATTTAAAAATTAAAGAATAGTAGAACTACAGCCCCGTGTGCACTAGGAAGGTGGGACCACAGCCCCATGTGCACTAAGAAGGGGGAACATGGCCCCATGTGCACTAAGAAGGGGGAACATGGCCCCATGTGCACTAAGAAGGGGGAACACAGTTAATAAAGTGCAGCATAAACAAAAGAAACACACCTGAAAATAATATTCCCCAATTCTTTCTAAGCAAAAATAAAAAGTTTTAACTTTAGCATAAGTCTGTATACAATATGAACAATTTTCAAGTGGAGATTATATTCACAATGTACTGAATTCCAATTCACTTGTGTCTGGTAAGTTTAAAGAAAATACTCTATACTCTATCCTATCTTAGTAAATCCAAAATTTTATACCTAACTTACTTGCTATCATATCTAAGAATAACAGCAACTATAGCTATCTAGTCTTCAACTCCATAGAAGAAACCAGAAGGATATAATATTATTTAAATAAACAAAAAGCTCATTGCAAATGACTTCTAAAAACTCTAGAAATGACAGAAAAATCTGATTGCCTGGATAGTCACCCAAAGTTCCTTTACAATATTGAGGCATCCATCTTTAGCCTACTGGCAGACTTTTCAGTAAAGCAGGAAATTTAAAAGACTTTCCTCCTATATTGGTTTGTCAGTCATTTTCTTCCGTGTCTGGCAGAATGTCTGGCAATTTCTTCTGTGAAGCAGGAAACCTGAATGACCACCCCGCCTTGTTTTGACAAAGTTTGCAACAGTCACTTTCCTGTGGTCCTCATGTCCAGTCTGCACAGCAATAGCCAGCAGCCAAAGGCAAAAGCAGTTTCTTGGCTCAGTGAACAAAACTCCATAAGGAGCTTCTTCAATGTCTATATCTTCTCTGAAGTAAATTTTTGGCGCTCCCAGGAGCAGATGTGTCTCATTGTCATGAGAAACTTTAAATTAACAAAACATTTTAAATGCCATTTCCTATAGGTCTTTGAAGTATTTGAAGACCATCCATCTATCTAAAATATCTCTATGTGATATGAAAAACTTACCTCACATATCTACAAATTTGATTACTACAGATGATTAACTACTGACCTGTTTCTTGATTATCCTAAATAATTCATAATAGTAGTTTTCAAAAACTAGAATTTTACCTTATATTTTTAAATGAACTGCATAGGTACAACACCTCAAACAGAAGCAGAACATGTAATATATTGTAACAAAAATAACTTTAAATTGATATCAATAAACAAAATCCTTTAAACAAGAGTAGAAACATTCATACAATATGTAAATTTGTATCAATATACAAATTTCCTCTAAACAAGAGTAGAAACCTATACAGCCTAACAAAACTGACGTTGAATTTATACCCATATACCAAAATCTATGCCAATGCAAAATATATGAGAATAGTGGTTGTCTTTTTGTCCTATATTCCCCTAAATATAACAAACATCCATCACCCACAAAATATTCAGAGGCCACCCACACCCCCTTTTCTCCTGGGAATGTGTACATTGTGTTCTCTAGCCTGCTTCCTGCTGAATATGGGCAAAGTATTTTCAGGGTCCCAGAGGAGGAAAAAATTGAGATAACAGCCACGTCCTGGGGAGACCACTTAGAACCTTTGTTGGTAGACATCACCTGTCAAGTTTTAGGAGGTCTCCCCTGATCAAACCAGATCCCAATCAACCTGGACTGAATCCATAACCTCTTGCTTCTTATGGAAACAAAAGCAAAACCTTCTGCAAAGCATTTTTGATTTCCATTTGACAAATACATTTTTTTTATTTTTTTAAAGTTAAGGCATTCTTAAAATATCTAGGCTGGTTTATTTTCACAGTCCCTCTTTGAATTCCAAGTCTCTTAGCAACTGTCCTTTGCTCTTTGGCAATCAAAAAAAAATCAAAATCAACACAATACTCCCTGTGTGTTTCCCATCTTTATGTTGCTTTTTTCTTTAACTTTCCTTTTACTGTCTCCTTAAAGACTTTATTATTTTTAATCTATTTATTTCTATGACTGCCTATACCCATTTTCTCTCTCTCTTAAGCCATACACACACTGTGAAATACACTGGAACCTGTTCAGAGGGATTTTTTTCCACTGGACCTCCCACTACATATCTTTTAGTCTTTTTTGACCACACGAGTGCACTTTAAGACTGTTAAGCTACACCTGGCTCCTCTGCATGCTCTAGTAGCTAGTTCTGCCCACTCTCAGGTCAGGTTGTGAAAACCAAGCCCCAATTTGCACCCTGGTTCATGGCTGAGAACTTACATTAAATCTTCCTAGCTGTGAAAGTCAGTACTTGTGTTGCCACAACCGGTTTTTACTTAGCTTGCTGGTTCTAGTTTCTTAGCGCTGCCAGCTCAAGAGTGAAGTCAGAGGTGATAGATGCTGTGAATATGTTTTATTGTCATGGGTTAATAAAGAAACTGCTTTCAGCCAATGGCCTAACAGAGTAAAGCTAGGCGGGAAAACTAAACTGAATGATGGGAGAAAGTAGGCAGAGTCAGAGAGAAACAATGTAGCTGCTACAGGAAACAGATGCCTCCACTGGAATTTTGCAGGGAGGCCACAACATAGTGGTGATACACAGATTAATGGAGATGAGTTAGTTTAGGATATAAGAGCTAGTTAGAAATATGTTTAAGCTATTGGCCAAATAATATGGTTTCTGAGTGCCCCCAATCATCAGGAAGTGGCCTGGAAAACTACGCTCACACCCCAAAAAATGGATTATGAATGCTTGTCTTTGTTTAGAGTATTGGTTACAGGTTGTTATGGATAATGGTCAGGAAGAAAACTAAACAAAGGAAATTAGATTCAGAGTTTTTGTTTTGAAAAAAATGGGTACTGTGGATCAATGGTCTTGTATCCTGTAAAGATTTGTCACTTGGGGGGCTGGAGAGATGGCTCAGAAGTTAAGAGCACTGGCTGTTCTTCCAAAGGTTCTGAATTCAATTCCCAGCAACCACATGGTGGCTTACAACAATCTGTAATGGGGTCGGGTGCCCTCTTCTGGCCTGCAGGCATACACACAGACAGAATGTTATATACATAATAAATAAATAGATATTTTTTAAAAAGATTTGTCACTTGTATTGATTTAATAAAATGATCATTGGCCAGTAGCCAGGCAGGAAGTATAGCTGCAGCATCCAGACTAAAAGAATTCTGGGAAGAGAAAAGACTCAGTTTGCAGTCATCACCCAGACCAAGAGGAAGCAATATGAGAATGCCTCACTGATAAAAGGTACCAAGCCACATGACTAGCACAGACAAGAATTATGGGCTAATTTAAGATGTAAGCATTCATAAGAAACCTGAGCTAATAGCCCAACCAGTTTATAATTAATGTAGACCTCTGTGTGTTTCTTTGGGACTGAATGGCTGTGTTCTTTTTCTTTTCTTTTTCTTTTTTCTTTTCTTTTAGGTTTCTCATGCTCTAGGTGGATATTCAAGCCCCAAGTTGGTATGCCAGAATATTGTATGATGTTTTACTCTTTTGGAGAGTTCCCAAATAACTCACATATGAAGACCTATTCTTAGTTATAAATGCCCAGCCTTAGCTTGGCTTGTTTTTAGATATCTTTTCTTATCCTAAATCATCCCCACCACCTTTTGCCTTTGGGTTTTTAATCATTCTTACTTCTGTATGTCTTATTTTTCTTCTTCCTTCATGGCTGGCTGGGTGGCTGGGTGGCTAGGTGGCTAGCCCCTAGTTTCCCCCTCTCCTTGTTCTCTTGTTCCTCCTGTTTCTTTTCTCCCCTGCTACTTATACTCTCTGTCTGCCAGCCCTGCCTATCCATGCTCCTGCCTCGCTATTGGCCTGTCAGCTCTTTATTAGGACCATCAGGTGTTTTAGACAGGCAAAGAATCACAGCTTCACAGTTAATCAAATGCACCATAAACAAAAGTACCACACCTGAAAATAATATTCTCCAACAAAATATGGATCTGATCTCTTGTGGTTTTAGGCTTCAGCTCCTCAGGCCTAGAGTGGATGGCTCCCCTCCCATGTGTTTGCCTTGTCTTGAAGGTAAAGATAAATTATGCGATAAAAATCACGTGAAAAGCTTCACCCTGATTAAATTAAATCTATTTCTTTATTAAAAATAATCCTCCAGACCTGGACAGTGGTGGGTGTACACCTTTAATCCAAGCACTCAGGAGGCAGGATGCTGGCAGATCTCTGTGAGTTCAAGGCCACACTGGTCTACAGAACCAATTCCAGGACAGCCAGGGCTACACAGAGGAAACCCTGACTCAAAAAAAAAAAAAAAAAAAAGAAAGAAATAAAGAAAAGAAACAGAGGGGGGGGGGGAGAGAGAGAATTTACAGCTGTCTTTTTGATCTTTTTTTAAAGTTCAGAATCTCATCCTGTATGTCATATAATTTTGATTCGCCTTGATTATTTTACACTAACTATTGTAGACATTAGTTAATTGTTGAGGACTGGACTCAACAAAATCACTTGTCGCATTTTGTCTAGCAATCACCTTGGTTACCGCTGAGATGGTGGCAGTCCACTTATAAGCATTGCAGCCACCTGAATCTGACCCACGCTGTGCTGTGGAGCCGGGAAAGGCAGGAAACAAAGTTTAAAGGGCTCCCAGAGCTGGTCAATAGAAACGCCTAGAGGCTAGCTGACCTATGAGCCAAGGCATCTATATGGATAATTCTATGGTTTTTGACAGAGGAGAGGATCCAGCAATTCTCCTAATTTTATGACTACAAGATTTAAATTACAAAAGCAAGGACAGTAAGAATCAGCACGGCTGTGCCCGCCTAAGCTTGTGGTCTCAAGCTGCAGTCTCAGAGCCGCTGCAACGGCGACACCTGAGAGTCTGTAAATTTATCAGCCGCCTCTAACCCTGGCCTCTGATGGGACTGTGCCCTGCCTGGGAAGAACAGGCAACGAGGGACTGACTGCCTGGTCCCAAGTACCCTTAGGACGGCCAAGCCACTGAGGGAGTCTGGCTTGGCCTGCACCGTGCAGTCCAGCTTTAGCTAGGAGCCTCGCATGACCTGAAATGCGAGCTGCAAACAAGTACCCTCGGGGAACTGCAGCTTCAGGCCAGTCTGCGAAAGTGAAAACAAAAAGGTGAAATATGCTTTCTTTTTTCCATTTCCCATTTCTTGCTTCTTTGTCAAAAATCTGGTGTCAGTCGGTGTATAGATTGATACCTAGGTCTTCACTATTGGTTCCACTGGTCCTCAACAGTTAGTATTTCTGAAATTAATAATTCTTCATCTTTTAAGTGTTGTTTGGTTCAAACGTCTTAGAAACATTTGAACTTCTTATTTTATGAGCCTCTAATTTACATATGAAATAACTTTGGATTTATAAGCTAATGCCATAAGAATATCATAAAATCTCTTCATTCTGAAACCAAATTTTATTCTAGTATGCTGACAATAAATACAGTTGGTTGGAGACAAAGACTTTAGTCACGACTTTTTTTTCTCTAGCTGGGATATCCACTAATCAGTCTGTCAGTACTTATTAGCCCATAAAGGCTCTAAACATAGCTTTCCAAAACCCAATTTTCCCTTCATTTTTTTTCTCCCTCCTTCTGACAGAATCGAGTGTCTACCTTGTAGTGTCCGAGCGACTACTCATACTACGGTCCTGTAGCGCCTGTACTACGTGAATTAAGGTCCTCTGCCTGTAGGCGGCGCCTGCACTACGGACCGTTGGCGAGTCTCCACCTAGGGCCCTGGAGATTTAAACATACAAACACACCGAGACCGGACACGGGTCATCCTTGAAACAAGAATGCCAACAATGCCCACTTTATTGTGTGCAGGGGCAGCTTATATAGTGCTCTGGCCACGCCCCAGCTCTCCGGATCTTTCAGCTGCAGCCACCAAAAGCCACTCCCCTATCTCATGCTCAGAGCAGCTGCAAGCAAGTTGTTCACAGGAAATTCGGGGTCTGAGGGTCCACAGCCCCCAGCATTTCCTTACTTCTAGCACCAGCTTCCAACACGTGTGACTTTCTGGGGCTGTTGTTAGTGGAAGTGGATGGAAACAGGGCCTGGTCACACTAAGGAAGGTCACAAAGGGTAACTTTGGAAGTAGTTTCTCAGCCTCCCCCTCCAGGGAGTGGCAAAGATGCGTGCAGCCCTGACTACCCTTGGCCAATCTGCAATCAGGGACCAACTTGAACATGAAATCAATACAGCCGAGCTGAGCTGAGCAGAGCTCACAGTGGTATCAACCTGGGCCCTGAGGGCATCATTGATTTCAAGTTCCCGGAGTTTGTAAGTTTCCCTTGAAAGCGGTGTGTCTCTCTGATTTTTCTGGTTAAAACCATCGGGGTTCTGCTTGCTTCTTCCCTGCAAATCACACCGGTATCTCATCTCTATTTGGGGCTGGAGGCTGGTGGCCCAGACTGGGATAGGATGACATTTTTAGTACTGTCTGACTACTTGAATTTTAGAACATATAATGACTTAGGTGAGAGAGAAAATGGATGGGGGGACTTGGAGCTGTAGAAAGGCCAGTTGGACCCCATAAATTCTATTTATTGACTTTGCCAATTAGTTATTGCACACCCCCAAGTCCTCAATTGAAGGACAAGTTCATTATTAATTGAAAGCACTGAACCAGCTATCCACAAATTCCTTTCGTAAAGAGCCAGATCATGAATATTTTATACTGGCAGACCACACTGTCTCTATCACAAATATAAAACTCGGCCATTATTGTACAAAGCAATCGTTGGCAATATAAGTACAGCTATTCCAGGAATGGCTTATTTATACAAATAGATGGCAGACTGGATTTCGTATGTGGTTTGAAACACCTGAAATAGATTATAGGGAGGCTGTAACCTGACAGTCAACGAATCCTGACTGAGACAGTATAGTACATGGCATCATTCATGAGGTCATTTGATTTCAGCTTTGACAGTGCCGGAGGATGGGGGAGGGTTCCACCCACACTAGGCAAGTACCAGGATTTTCCCCCAGCCCTCTCTTTCAAAGATTTTCTTTTACTTTTTTATGTTATGTATATGGGTGTTTTGCCTACATGTCTCTCTAGGTATCGGGTGTATGCAGTGCCCACAGAGGCCAGAAGAAGGCATCTGATCCCTTGGATCTGGACATACAGGCAGCTGTAAGCAGTCAGGTGAAGGCTGGGACCCAACCCCAGGTCACCTGAAAGAGCAGTCAGTGCTCTGACCAGCTGAGCCATCTCTCCAATCCCTCCCTCCAGTCTTCTTTTTACTTTTTATTCTTTGAGACAGTTGCACGGGGTTTAGCTGACTTTGAACTCCTTCTGTAGCCAAGGTGGACCTTAAATCTGTGACTTCCTTCCCTGTGCAGCAGCTGGAATTCCAGGACCGCACCTTCATGCCTGTCTCTATAAAGCATTTTTGTACCTACTCAACCACCAGAGACATTGAACTTAATGTAATTAAAACTAAAACGCAGTTAACAGGGAGAAAAGGAAACGTGTTAGATGTTACAATGAGAAAACACACAAGACATGTCATAGTCTTGGACAGTCATAGTAGGCAAGTCCCTGCTCCAGAGTAAAATAAATTATCAAATATGGTGTATGGGTTTTGTTTGAACCCTAACAACTAACCTTTTAAAAACTATAAAATATGGGTGTAATTTTCAAATATCTTCAGTATTGAGTCCAAGAAATTATTGGCTATGTTGGGAATGTAGTGACATTGGAATCATTTAAGGAGACATTTATGCCGGTGTAGTGGTGGCACACACATTAAATGCAGCATTCAGGTTTCAAACTTCCAGGGAGCCCTTGTTTGCCCCCCTCGCAGGTATGGTTGTAGGCAGAGTGGTGGAGTAGGCAAAGAAGAACAAAGGGACCTTAACACAGAATTCATTTTCATACGTAAGGATGAGAAGATGTGAGGTCTGAATTTACATAGAGCATTTGGGAAAGAATTTAAGACAATCAAGTCTCAGCCCAACCTTACTTTCTTTATCTTAGGTTAACTGTCCCTTTCCTTAAACAATCTAACTTTTAGTTGAAGAAATTGCAGTGACTTTTCAGATGATAATTCCCTGGAAAGTTACTTGTTTTTATTTTGAGGAGTTGCCTTCATTGTTTTTCCATGAAAATATCCCTAACTGACCTGAGAACGGTGATGTGTATACTGCTTGACTGTGCATGCACAGTGGGCCGAGGAAATGGCCAAAACTGACTGGAAATGTGTCGTCTCTGAGTTCAGAAACCAGGCAACCAAGGAAGTAATGTGACATTTTACTGTCACCATTCCTCCTTGATGACTTGCTGCTACTATGTGTATGGGTGTTTTGCCTGCATGTGTGTGTCTGTGTAACAAATTGACACCCAGTGCCTGCAGAGGTCAGCAGAGGGCTTTCAGTCTCCTGAAACTGCAGTTACATAGGGTTGTAAGCTGCCATGTGGGTGCTGGGAACGGAACCTAGGTCCTCTGGAAGAGCAGCCAATGCTCATAATCACTGAACCATCCTTTCAGACTCTCTCTGTTGACCTTTAAACCCATGGATATAATCCTTACAATACAAACAAAGACAAATACAATACAATAAAGACAAATAGGGTCACTTTGTACACAGATTGGCACACCGATTGGCAATCCGATTCTATATAGTTGTCTATGTCTCAAGTTAGGGAGTCCTTCAGCATCCAGTAAGCTTGTGATGGCCAAGAAGGGTGTATTAATCTCATTTGGAAAATAACTTATTTTTTAGTGCCTGGGACCCTATGTCTCTTACCTATACAGAGCAGCTCTTCTTGAGTCTACTCAACAAAACTGAAGTGTGAGTCTCATGGAAAACCCAAAGTATCAGTCATGGGTGGATATGTACATTGGATGGAGAAAAAAAACCTCTCCAGAGAACTACATAGGATGAATGTGTTCCTCCTTCCTCTGTCCTCTTTTGCTTTTTCTCTGCATGAGGAACACTTCATGCTTTGGCTCCTACAATGGTTTTCTTTGTAGCACTAAGCCTAAGGACATCTTATGACCAGAGATTCCCTGAACTGAGAAGGGAGCTCTACGTGAATCCCGTCAGAAGGTACCATGAGGAGGATCGCTAGAGCAAACCTCTCCTGTGTCCCTTCCCTAACCCTAGGCTTAGAAAATCTGCACTTTGACAGTGAGGACAAGGATGTGAGCCTAAGAAGGACAGTCAGCTCATCTCCCACCAACAACTAGCTTGGTTTAGTCTTTATGATGGTGGGCAGAAAAAAGTGCCAAACAACCCAACCCATTTTTCCACATCAGATAACCAGAGAGTGTGTTCACGGAAATACAGTACATTTCTACATTGTAGTTAAGTTGTTTCCAACCAGAAATAACTGCTAGAACTTCACAATCACCGAGGGCAAGTTCACTCCCCTTCGGTCACCTTCACACAGTGTTAGCCAGAGGGGAGCTCCCACCCCCACTAACAGCCCTCAGCAATAAGTTTTCTTTGGGATGCTATGTGTACCATTGGCCACTGATATCCTCAACCTAGAATCTACTCCTTGTTTCTGGTTGCCTACTGTTGTGAAAAACTGTCCCTTCTGGGAGAATCCCCTCAGGGATTCGACAACATTGTGACTGTATGGGCAGATCTTCACCGAAGCTTCATAATAATACAATAAATAAATATGAAGCGCCTACGACATTTCAGTGCTATAGAAAACCCTGGTGCTGAAGTCACTGGCTCGTGGTGTAGATAAGAAAAAACTTCTGATTACATAAAGAGTCACTGTGGGAGACTCACACAAAGATGAGAAGGAGGGGCACAATGACATCATCTGTCCCAGCAGAAGAGAGCAAGGTGACAGGCCTCAATGAAGTGGCTGTCCAACCAGGCAGAAAGACAGAAAGGTGTCCCAGAGAATAAAGTCAACAAATGCCTTTCAGGGATGTCTGAGGAACGTCTTTGGTTGCAGGAGGAAAGACAGTGGATTTAGGCCATCCTATAGAAGGTTCTGGATTCTTTGATGAGTTTGAACTTTACTCAGTAGGCAAGAGGCTTTATAAGGGGAATGACAGGAACAGGCAACTGTATTCAAGGACCAGCCCCATTTTTATTGTTAATTCCTGTAAGCAATCCTGCCCACCAATAAATCCCATTTATTCAGCATTCCCAGAACGGCCCTTTCACTTTCTAGCTTTTCCAGCTTTGTTTACTTTTTATCATTACCCCCACCTGAAATAAATTCTCAATTTCCTGTTTAACAGAAGTCTACCCATCGTTCTGAGCCTAAGCCAAATCCTCTCCTGTCCAAAAGGCCTGTATAGTACCTCCCATGATACCGTGAAAAGATTAGGCTCCGGACTAGGGCAGCTGTTTTGTCACAGCAGGCTGTAGCTTAGCCTGTCTCCTCCCTCTCCTGGCTCTGTGGCTAAAGTCAGCAGCAAATGGAGAAAGAAGGGGGAAAATAGTGAAATAGATCACTTCTGAAGTCCATATTGGACTCTCAAAATCTCTCCTTGCTTTAAATTTATAGACCGCATTGTTGATTTCATTTCCATCTCTTTTTTTCCTGTTTTTTTGAGACAGGGTTTTTCTGTAGCTTTGGAGCCTGTCCTGGAACTCGCTCTTGTAGACCAGGCTGGTCTCGAACTCACAGAGATCCACCTGCCTCTGCCTCCCAAGTGCTGGCACCATCAGCACCCAGCAACTTACATATTGATAGTGCTTACATATAGAAAACAATAGTTGTTGATTGGGTAGTGAACGGAATTGTCTGAGGAAGGTACCACATAGGCGAATTCTTTTCTCCATTTTAATTCTGCTGTGGGTTTCTTTGTGAACTGTGGAGTCTACCTACAAAGTAATTTCACAAATTTTGAGTCATTTATTTTACTAGTTGGGAGCTGAATGAAAAGCATAAAGGAAGCAGACACAGTGGGTCAGGATGACGGTTCTAAGTGACCCACCTGGTGCTATGGTCATCATCCTCGTGTGACTAGGCCTGGCATCCCTTCACTTTCTAGCTGTTCAGAGGGATACACAGAATACAGGCAGCATGCAAAATGCCCCCAGTGGTCATGCTTCCTCATACTGAATCTGCTTTTTTTCCTCTGTGAACAATATAAACATATCAAAACTTGATAACTCATGAATCACCTGTGAGCTTATTTAGTGGAGCAAGTGACAGCGACTCATGACTCTGGACTGATCTTGAAAGGGTCTAAAACAATCCAGTAAATTCTCCTATCACTAGTGTCTTCATTAGGGTTTCTATGGCTGTGAATGGCCCACAAAACAAGCTGGGGAGGAAAGGGTTTACTTGGCTGCCACTTCCACATCAACATTCATCACTGCAGGAAGTCATAACTGGGAACTCAAACAGGGCAGGGACCTGGAGGCAGGAGCTGATGCAGAGGCTATGGGGTGCAGGTGCTGCTTACTGACTTCTTGTCCTGGCTTGTTCATCATGCATTTTTATAAAACTCAGGACCCACCGCTCAGGGATGGCACCACCCACCATGGGTTGGGCCCTCCACCATTGATCAGTAATTAAGAAAATGCCTCACAGTCGGATTCCATGGAGGCATTTCCTCAGCTGAGGCACCTCCCTCTCTCTCTCTCTCTCTCTCTCTCTCTCTCTCTCTCTCTCTCTGTCTCTCTCTCTCTCATGACTCTAGCTTGTGACAAGTTGGCACACAAAACCAGCCAGTACGGCTGACCCCTCGTCAACGTGACATACAAATGTATCACTATTAACCCGCAACCCTTCCTTTCTTATTCATCGCCAAGATCTCACACTAAAATCATAAATAATTTTAGAAGTCCCACAGTCTTTACAAATCCAAACACATTAAGATTACAGTCTCTTTAAAATATCTAATCCTGTTTAAAAGTTCAAGACTTTCATTTGTGGGACCCTTTTTAAAAAATCAAAATTAAGTTCAATACCTTAAGAGGGAGGAACCCGGGCAACATCACAATCTGAAACGAGCAAAATCAAATTCCAACAGTATAAATAACTCAAAATCCAATGATCTGGGAGTCACTCACCATCTCGGCTCCTCCAAAGGACTTGGGTCACTTCTCTGGCTCCACCCTCTGCCCAACTTGTCTTCTAGGCTCTGGCAGGCTCCACTCCAATGCTGCTGCTGTCCTTGGTGGTCATCCCATGGTACTGGCATCTCCAAAACACTGGGGTCTTCTGCTATAACCAGGCTGTTCTTTTACCAATAGCCTCTCCTAGGCTCTCTTCGTGGTGCCAAGCCTCAACTTTGAGTGACTCTTCAGTCCTTGGCCTTCAACTGCCACTGAGGCCGTGCCTTCACCAACGGAGTCTCCCGGCCTCTCACAACCACGACCCAGCTGGCCTCTATGACCCCTGCATGCCTTCAGAACCAGTACCCCCTGGGTGCCTATTACACATGACCAGGTCCTGCTGCCAGCAGAGGGTACAACCTTGGCCGCCTCTGGAACACAGCTTCTCTGTGTTCTCAGAAATCAGTTTCCAGACGAGTTCCTCTCAGTGATGCTGGTCTCCTCTTACTCATTGCTAATGTCTTAGCTCCACGTAGCCAGCACTGATTGTCCCAGTAACTTAAAGATTTCACTTCAGTAGTTCGGGTGTCTTCAGCCTCAGCTAACCAGAACCACAGGATCTTAATTCAAAATAACAAATGGCCCTGTTAGAGTCCTTAAACTTCCCTCTGAAACTTCCCAAGCCGGAAACTCCAGCTTTGGCACTGTCTCAACGTTCTTGTCTTCTAAGCTCCCACAGAACATCCCACAGAGCTCTTAACACACGGTGGCTCTTCTAAGCCAAAGTTCCAAAGTCCTTCCACGATCCTCCCCAAAGCATGCTCCAGCCGCAGCAACACCCCACTGCACTGGGACTAATTCATCTTCGTTAGGGTTTCTACTGCTGTGACAAATACCATGACCATAAAGCAAGCTGGGGAGGAAAGGGTTTATTTGGCTTCCACTTCCACATCAACATTCATCACTGTAGGAAGTCAGGACAGAAACTCAAACTGGGCAGGATCCTGGAAGGAACAACTGATACAGAGGCCATGGAGGGGTGTTGCTTACTGGCTTGCTTCCCATGGCTTGCTCAGCCTGCTTTCTCATAGAACCCAGGACCACCATTCCAGGGATGGCACCATCCTCCATGGGCTGGACCTTCCCCCACTGATCACTAATTGAGAAATTATCTTAAACCTGGATATTTCATGGAGGCATTTCCTCAACTGAGGTTCCTCTCTCTCTCTCTCTCTCTCTCTCTCTCTCTCTAGACTCTACCTTGTGTCAAGTTGACACACAAAACCTGCCTGCGCAACTAGTGTGCACTTAGAAAATTCAAATAAACACGATGAACCATTAGTACATATCATTGATAGACCAGGCGTTCTGAACAGGCCTTTCCATTTATGAGTTTCCACTATGTGACCCTATTCACTAGGGATCTGGATAGCCATTACCTTCATTATGTCACCTAATCATGATGTCATTTCTCTAGTGACTTGCCACTAGGAAAACTAAAATGAGGGCAAAGGCTTTTCCAGAGCTGTAGTTACTAAAGCTGCTGACCCTGAGTGTCTAACAGTGGAAAGCTGGCTAGCTCGTATGCTGATGTCTTATCAAGCTCAGATTCTGATTCCTTCCTCCAACCTGGTCAGAAACAGGCCTGGGACACAGTATTCAGCCACAGTGATGCAGATTTGGAACCAGTGTTAGGCAAGTTTCCTGTACCCCAGAAGGTAATATCTTAAAAGCAGTTGGACCTCCAGAAGCTCTATATAAACAGGTTTTGTTGTTTTGGATATGTGGGCTTTCCTGTTATTTTTGTCTTTATTGGGGTGCACACATGCTCCTGCAGTATATCCCCAGGAAATCATCCTGTCATGGAGGCATTAATTCGGCTTTCCCCCTAACCCTCATCCTGAAGCAGTCTGTCTATGCTCGCTCCTGGTGTGATGGGCTTTAGCGTCATTCCTACTTCCTTCGGGATCTACTGCTCTCTCCTACTTACCTAATTGCCCTCTGCTCTTTACTGCACCCTATTGGAGAACAGAAGGAGCCAAAGTCAAGGGCTTCTTCCAGATCCTCCCATATCCATGTCCTGGTGAGGCTCAAAGGTGACCCCAACCATCAGCAAACAAAAGCATTATAAGCCGGAATAGAGCGTCCTGTGATGTCTCCACAGGAACAGTCAGTGGCGTGACCACAGTGAGATGCAGTCATTTCTAATAAGCGCAGTACAAGAGACGAAAACAACACAGTTTCTGTGTGAGAGGAGACTCCAAGCATATCAAGGGTCATCAATAGCCTTGCCATTTAGTCTCCTTTTTCTGGGATAATCATTAAAAACATTTTTCAGGTGGCCCTCTAGACAGTGGTGTGCTGATGCATTTTCCTTTCTTTTCTGGTGTTTAGTGGTACTATGAATGAAATCCAGGGCCTCATGAACACTAAGAAAAGACTCGACCACTGAGCTCAAAATCCCTGAAGCAGGCTGGAGTGTAGCACAAATTCTAGTTGGTCTTACTAATAAAAACTCGGAGTCAGATATTAGGGAGTGGAAGCTGAGAGACCAGAGAAGCCATGTAGCCAGCCACTAGAGAGACCTTTCACCTCGACCGAATCCTCAGACTGAAGGGACGATCCTGTCTCTACCAATCCTCAGACTGAAGGGGTGATCCTGTCTCTACCAATCCTCAGACTGCATCCTCAGACTGCATTTCCAGACAGCGCTGAGTTCCTGTTTCCTCCCACCTTTTACTCCTCTCTCCACCCAGCCATATCACTCCTGTTTCCACCTCCCTACTGCTGGGATTGAAGGTGTGGGATCTCAAGTGCTGGAATCACCTTTGTGTGAGTTCTGTTTCTCTTAAAGACTAGACCTATTTTGTGTAGCCCAGGGTGGTCTTGAACTAACAGAGATCTCTCTGCTTCTGTCTCCCAAGTTCTGGGATTAAAGGTGTGTGCCACCACTGCCTGGCCTCTAGTGGCTTAGCTCATCACTCTGATCTCCAGGCAAGCTTTATTTGTTAAAACACAAACAAAATATCACTATACTGAGGACACTGGCTGCTTCGACAGAAAACCAGGATCTGATTCCTAGTGGCCATATGAAGACTCAGAACCATCTATAACTCCAGTTCCTGAGAATCCAATGCCCTCCTCCACCATCCTTGGGCACCAAGCATACATTTGTTGTACAGACATACAGGCAGGCCTTTTAATGATGTATAAAAACATTAAGGGCATTTAAAAGGGCTAATCTACACAAGCTGCAGTACAAACACCATAATTTCTAAGAGAAGGTCAGCTCTCCCCCATGCAAGATGTGAGACTAATCCAACCTAGAACAGAAATATTTGCATAACTTCTAGACAGGTAGCATCAGGGCAGTCATTCAGCACCTACAACAAGGTAGACAGTTCGTAGTCCTGAGCACCTACAACAGGGTAGACCGTTCGTATTCCTGAGTACCTATAACAGGGTAGACCGTTCTTAGTCCTGAGTACCTACAACAGGGTAGTAGTCATTCGGTAGTCCTGAGAACCTACAACAGGGTAAACAGTTCATAGTCCTGAACACCTACAAGAGCGTAGACAGTGCGTATTCCTGAGTACCTACAAGGTAGACAGTTCGTAGTCCTGAGCACCTACAACAGAGTAGACAGTACGTAGTCCTGAGTACCTACAAGAGGGTAGACAGTGTGTAGTCCTGAGTATCTACAGCAGGGTAGACAGTTTGTAGTCCTGAGGACCTACAACAGGATAGTCATTTGGTAGTCCTGAGAACCTACAACAGGGTGTAGGGATAAGTCCCGCCCCTTAGGGGGCGTGTTCGCCTCGGGCTAATGTTGGCTTATAAATTTGGCAAGCATGCTCCCAGCCATCCCTTTTTCTGCTTTCCTGGTCTCCGCGGGAATGGTGGTTCTGTAAGTCTATTTCGCCATTAAAGCTATATATATATTTTTACAATCTGTCTGCATTCGTTTACGCCGTTACAACAGGGTGGTCATTCAGCTATGCTGAGCACCTAACTGCCTGCTGGACACTTCACAGTAGCAGTGAAATCAGTTGATAATCCCAGATCCAGTAGTTACAAAACAATGTCTCAGTTTCACTTGCTTCACTGCGTCTAGCTTTTTTTCTGCTTCTAGGAGCAAAGACAGGTGGGTAGTTTTTACAAATAAACTAGTTGACCTCAGAAGTGTTTCTACCTCATTTCAGGTCTATCCTGGAAAAAAATAAAGCTGGTCTTTCCCTAAGGTAACTTCTGTCCTTCAGTGATAATGAGGCAGAAAGCACCGGGAACAGTTTTAAATGATCTTGTTCTCAACCTTTAGAAGAGTGGAAATGCTCAGCTGGAGGTCTCCTCCCCCAAGGGTTTCCTCCCACACTGTCTCAGAAAGAAGAGACTGGGGAGTTGGCATGAGTCAGGCAGCAGAGGGACTCTTATTAGAAATGACTTGGGGGAGGGGGTATCATTTTACTAAGCAAATATTCGGTGCTGTGTGGGCTGAGAGCCATTAGTAGAGTTCTGAGGTAAAGTGGAGCAGGAGAATGCCTACGAGTGTCCCGGGATGGGCTCCCAGCAGACACCGATTTAAACAGTGACTCAGGAGTCAACACATCTTCACACAGCTGAGGAAACCAGGTTTGAGGCCATGAAACCTGGCTGAGTAAAATCATAAGGGATGCCATTTTGAAAAAGCAGGACAGTAAGAGTTGCTTATGTTAGCAACTCCAAGTAGTTCAGTGAGGAGTGAGAAGAAATTACATCTATGCCTTAGAACTGAAAACCAGTACCAGGCCCACCCCTGAGAAGCCCGGTGCTCCCTGTTCCCAGCCTGTTAAAACAGACCAATAAATATAAATAAACATATCTCAGAAGAAGACATACAAAATTGTTAACAGGTATGATGACAAGAGTTCAGTTCAAAAACCATTAGGTGAATTAAAATCAAAATGAGATATTCCCTCACTCTAGTAAGATTGGTTGTGATCAAAAAGGCTAGCATGCGCCAGCAAGGATGCAGAAATAGAGACCCCATACAGTTCATTAGGAACACAGATTAGTGCTGCATCCAGCCTGCTGGAAATGAAGATAGCCTAAAGGATACTTGTGTCTCTCAATCTCACTGTGAGTCTATTCAAAGGCCTGGAAGAAGGCAGAAGAAGGGCCAGGATGACCAACTCAGCTGCCATACTGGCTCAGATTTAGTACTCATAGTCAGTGAACCCCAACATCCTCTCCATCTACAGAACAAGTGGAGGAGTCGGTCCTATGAAACCAGATGGGGAGCACGTCATGGCCATCCAAGATGAAATAAAGCTGTAATCAAAGATGGTGGCGGCTGCAGGCCCCTGCCACAGGACTGTGGAGCAGCTCTGAGGTGCGTGAGAGAGCCTTGGAGGAGGAGTCTGCAGAGCCCACAGTGTCCCTGGGATGCCCAGGGAAGTGTAGGTCCTACAGGAAGATGATTAGTAAAAGTGGACTCATGAAATCGGGAGGAAAGATAGCAGAAGAGAGCTGCATGCACAGCATACAAGCTACAATATAGGATCTGGGAGGGAGATGGGTGCACAGCTCCAGCAGAGAAAGAACACGGTTAGTGAGTAGAACTGATATTCTCAGGGAAGAGGAAACAAGCAGCCAGCAATCGTCACCCAGACACAGAGGAAACAAGATGAGAATGCCTCACTGGTAAAGGTACAAAATCATGTGGCTAAACAGATGAGAATTAAGTGTTAAGATGTAGAAATTGGTTAATAAGAAGCCTGAGTTATTAGGCCAACCAGTTTATAATTAATGTAGGTCTCTGTGTGTTTCTTTGGGACTGAACAGCTGCAGGACCGGGTGGGACAGAAAAACAATGTCAATAGAAAACCTAAAAATGTGGGCTTCATGGAATTTGAGACTGGGATGCTGGTTGCTAAAAGCTTTGGAGAGAAGGAGGAAGAGAGGGGAGGGCTGGAGAAGTGTTGAGCAGCGAGCACTGAGTTAGACATGAACCAGAAGTTCTGCTCGGCCTCTACAGCCTGCAGAGATTGGCCTGACAATAATGTGTATTCCAGAAAGCTACAGGGAAAGAATTTAATTGTTTCACCACAAAGAAATGATAAAAACGTGAGGGGATAGACAAGTTTAATCTGACTTAATAGTTATGTAATGTACATATGTGTAGAAACATAGCATGGTACCCCATAAATATGTGCAATTTTTATATTCTTATGTATACATTTTACAAATAAATTTAATTTAAATGTAAAAATAAGAAAAGAAAATATTTACTTCACAGGCCACAATCAGGGCTCAAAGTTTCCTGGCATGGGTTTGAAGCACTCAATTTGCTGCATTTGTGAAATCAGTTTCAAGTTGCCTTCTCCCCAAAGGAAGGTCAGAGAGAGGCCATGTGTATGGGCCACACTTGAAGGCTAAGAGATGGTCCCCACAGCCTTCCAGGGCCACTTGCTCACTATGATTATGCCGCATCCATGAAGTCTCATCCGTCCCCCTAAACATTTTCCAATGAAAAAACTGTTTCTAATAAAAATTAATCAAGCTGTCATGGCCGCTCATGGTGTCACCTACGTCCGTGTACAGTCTAGGTTTTTCACTTTTATGTTGAAGATCCGCGTTTTCAAAATTGACCCACTTGGGAATATGCTAGATCCCTGTCTGGGAACCATGGTGCGTGGTTACAAAAGCAGATGTGCAGGCGCTTACGTTGTTTTGCACACTCAGTTGTGTAGTGCTTACATTGTTTTTCACACTCAGCTGTGCAGTGCTTACATTGTTTTTCACACTCAGCTGTGCAGGCGCTTGCATTGTTTTGCACACTTAGCTGTGAGGCGCTTGCATTGTTTTGCACACTCAGCTGTGCAGGTGCTTACATTGTTTTGCACACTCAGTTGGCTCTGGGTGGCAGAAAAGCTGTTTCTACTTTGCTTAATGAGCAGATGAAGCCTGGAAGAATGCGATTCCAGCCAGGGGGTCCCTTCCCTCCACACAGCTAAATTTCATTCCTGAAATGCAGATGTCTGGCAGCTTCTATCCCCTCAGCAAGTGCTTCGTAATTGCCAACAGAAGACCACAGGTGCTTCTCCCTGAGCATCCTTCCAGGCAGCCAAGACTCGGTGGTTCTGAACCTGAGAACGACCCATCTGATCAAATGGATGTTTCCTTTGGAGTCTGGCAGTCACAACGGTCACTAGACTGCACATTGAGCATGGGATGCCTTAGTTGAAAGTCACAGGCAGACTATGTAACCAAGCTACAAATTGTTGCCTTTTTGTTGGGCGAGAGTCTGTCTAGGAATGAAGTAATGATTCCTTCATTGAGCTCCAGAGACGTCAGATCTGGCATCTGGCCTGGGGTAAAACATTTGCTGAGCAGGACCATTTGTTTCCTTCAAGGTACTGCGATGGGATTTCCGAAAGTCTTCACAGTTGGGAGTGTCCCCTTGCCCTTAGGTGGCATCTGTTGTACAACCTTGAAGGGGCACTGATGCCACAAGAAGTGGGCTATGCCACTGGGCCACAGAGAAGCTAAATCAGATCCGCAGTCTGGTGTGGGGGAGTGGCATGGAACTGATGGGCTAAGCCATGAACGCCCGTTTCTCAGAGCTGTGGGAAAGATTGCTTTCCTGAATATCTTTGACACCCGTATGTGCTGCCATCTTAATTCAGAAAATTGAGAGAGGTTCAGACTCTAACTGTGGTAACAGCATCACCAATAGCAAAGGCCCAAGCATAACGAGGTCCTCCTGCAGCCTGGTACTTTTGTCAAGTACTCAGAATTTGCAGACATTTTTTAGTCGAGGTCACTATATGCATACTATCACTTGTCCTGGCGGAGAGCTCCTAGGATAGAGAAACCAGACTCCAGTTACTCTTGTAGCAGACTTCTGGTAATCAGAACATAGCCTTTGGAGTCAAAGTGACCTGTTTTGAGTGCCAGACTTTCAGATATTCTTGACCTTGTGAGGTTACTGAGCTCCTCAAGCCTCGGCTTAGACATGAGCTAAATGGGCACAGCCAGCTTCTTTGTCCTTACCTTGACTATGAAAGTCCTGACTATCGTGCTTTACAGATACACAGGAGACGTTGGAGCAAATTTTCCTAAAATAAGCAGCTAACATTTTCAAAACTGAAATATATATATATATATATATATATATATATATATATATATATATATCTTTATTAGACCAATCAGGTGCCTTGGGCAGGCAAAGTGAAACAAATGCAGCACATCTTTACATAATTAAACAAATGCAGCCCAAACGTATGTAACACACCTTTACACAGTAAAGTAATATTCCACAACAGACATCTTTAGACTGCTGGCTTTGAAAACAGAGACCAAGGGTTTTGCTTCTTATTCCTATTTTAAAATATTATTTCACCTAATATGTTTCCACTTTCTCTATTCCCCCCCCCCCTGTGCTCAGTGTAAAAAAAAAAGTGGAAGAAATGCAATGTAGCTAGAGGTCCAGATCTATCAATAGATAAAACTTGGACCATGCCCTTTAGCTCTTTCTGGAAATCCTGGTATTGTGTGTCTTATGGACTCTTCTGAACCCAGCACGTGCCTGTACAAAAGAAGGGTGGTCTACCAGTGAGGTCAGCAGCAGAAGTGGTGGCTTCAAATGGAAACCGAGTGAAAGGTATTCAGCTTGACTGAACTTCTGAGTTACACATTAAAAAAAAAACAAAACAAAACAGAATACTAAAAAGTGACCCCCAAAAAATGTAATTTAAAGTCACAATATTGTACTCTGTAGTCAAAATGTACTTTGTACCACTGATTTATTTTTGAGTGGCCATTTTTTTTGTTTGTTCCTCTTTCTTTTATTGAATATAGCTTTTTTATTCCACAAAGTATTTCCTGATTATGGTTTCCCTACCCTCCACTACCTCCAGCTCCTACCAGCTCCCCTTCCATCCAATCTGTCTCTAATTAGAAGACAAACAGGATTCTAAGTTATAATAATATAATATAATACTGTAATAAGGTAAAACAAAAACTAACACATTGGAATACACAAACAAACAAAAGGAAAAGAGTACAAGAAACAGAGATGCAAGACTCACTCATTTGCACTAAGGAATCCCATAAAAACACAAGCCTGGAAGTCATAATACATATGCAAAGGACCTGTAGAGTTTAAACGTGGGGGGGGAGAATAATTAGCTAAATAAATAAATGGATGAATAAGTAGATTAAATACATAAATGAAATAAACATTTTTAATTTTTTTTTTAAAAAGTCCTTATATTACATTATGAGACAAGGGACCTCCAAAGATGTCACTGATTGTGTCTTACGTTGGCCGTCTACTGCTGGGGGTGTGGAGTTGTTGTTTCCACGGTGAGACTCCCTTGGAAAACACTAAGTTTTCATTTGCAAGTGACCATCAGTTGGTGGTAACATCTGAGTTAGTAATGGGTGCAGGTATCCGCTTCTCCTTTCAGCTCTAGGGCCCCATCTAGTGGAGACCCTGCAGGCCCTTGTGCTTGCTGCCACAGTTTGGTGAGTTCATGTGAGCATCAACCCTGCTGATACAGAAGGCCTTGTTTCCTTAACATCCTCCCTCCCCTCTGTTACACTCTTTCTCCCTTTTCCATGGGATTCCCTCAGCACTGAGAGGAGAGATTTGATGGAAACATTCCATTTAGGCCTGAGTGTTCCAGGTCTCTCATCCTCTGCAGTCTGGCTGTGGGTCTCTGTATTTGTTCCTATTTGCTGCAAGAGGAAGCCTCTCTGAGGATGGCTGAGCAAGCCACTGTTCTATGAGTACAGCAAAATGTCATTAAAAGTCATCTCATTGCTGTAGGATTTGTTTGTTTGTTTTTCCTGACAGGGTTTCTCTGTGAAACAATCATAGCTGTGTCCTCTTGTAGAAAAAGGTTGGCCTCGAACTCACAGAGATCCACCTGCCTCTGCCTCCAGAGTGCTGGGATGAAAGGTGTGTGCCACCACCACTGCCCAGCCTTGTATCTGGTTTTATGAGTTGTGTGGAGGATGGAAAGTATGGCTCCAGGTACAATCTTCTGCATGCATCCATGCAGTCTGACCAGCACTGTTTGTTGAAGCTTCTATCTTCTTCTTTCCAGTGTATATTTCTGCCTTCTTTATCAAAATTCATTTGTTCATAGGTGTATGGACTTATGTTTGGGTCTTCAATTCAATATGTCTGTTTTTCAATATGTCTGTTTTTGAGCCAATACCATGCTGGTTTTTTTTTTATTGCGATAGCTCTATAGTATAATTTGAGATGAGGGATGGGTATAATTTGAGATGAGGGATGGTGATACTTCCACAAGTTCTTTGATTATTCAGGATTGTTTTGGCTATCCTGGGTTTTTCGTGTTTCCATATGAAATTGAGAATTGTCCTTTAATGATGTGTGAAAATCTGTGTTGGAATTTAGAGAGGGATTACAATGAGTCTATAGATTGCCTTTGGTAGGATGGACATTTTTACTATGTTGAACTTACTGATTCTTGAGCACGGGAGACTTCCCATTTTCTGATATCTTCTTTCAAGTTCAAAGACTTGAAGTTCTTGTCATACAGATCCTTACTTCCTTGGCTAGTTTTTCCAGATACTTTCTATTGTTTGAGGCTATTGTTAAGGGCGATGTTTCCCAGATTCTTTCCTTGGTCTTTTGTCATTTGTTTATAGGAGGGTTACTGATTTTTTGTGAGTTTATTTTGTATCCAGCTATTTTCTTGATAGTGTTTACCATCTGTAGGAGTTCCCTGGTAGAATTTTTAGGGTCACTCATATATACTATTATATCATCTACAAAGATACTTTTATTTATTTATTTCCAATTTGTATCCCATCCCCTTAATCTCCTTCATTGCTCTATTGTTCTAGCTACAACTTCAAGTGCTATTTTTGAGTAGTTATGGAGCAAGTAGACAGCTTTACCTTGTTCCTGGCTTTAGTGAAATTGCTTTCTCTGTAGTAAGGAGTGGCAGGCTGCGTTCCCGCCCAGCTCCCTCACAGCTAGCTTTACCCAAAATAATTACACGGAAACTGTATTCTTTTAAACACTGCTTGGCCAATTAGCTCTAGCCTCTTACTGGCTAACTCTCACATCTTGATTAACCCATATCTAATAATCTGTGTAGCACCACGAGGTGGTGGCTTACCAGTAAGATCTTAACCTGCATCCATATTGGAGAGGACAGCTATGGCAACTGCCTGACTCGTCTTCTTTCTCCCAGCATTCTGTTCTGTCTGCTCCGCCTATCTAAGCTGCTGTCCTGTCAAAAGGGCCAAGGCAGTTTCTTTATTAATTAACCAATGAAAGCAACAGGTAGATATAAGACCCATCTCCATCATTTCTCCCCACTTCAGTTGATGTTGGCTGTGACTTTGCTGTAAAATATCTTTGATAAGATTAGGTATGTTTCTTGTATCCCTAATCTCTCCAGGGTTTTTTTTTTTTTATCATGAAGGGTGTTGGATTTTGTCAAAGGCCTTTTCTGCATCTAATAAAATGACAACCAGGTGGGTTTTTTCTTTCAGTTTGCTTTTATGGTGGATTATGTTTATTGATTTACATATTTTGAATAATTCCCGCATCTCTGAGATGAAGACTACTTTAATCATGGTGGGTGATCTTACTGATGTGTTTTTACATTCAGTTTGCCAGTATTTTATTGAAAATTTTTGCATCTATGTTGATAAGGAAAACTGGTCTGTAATTCTCTTTCTTTGTTGGGTCTTTATTTAGTTTGGGTACCAGGGTAATTGTGTCCTCAAAAGATGGGCATTATTTCTTCTGTTTCTATTTTGTGAGATAATTTGAAAAGTATTGGCATTAACTCTTCTTCAAATATCTGGTAGAATCTGTGCTAAAACCATCTGACACTGGGCTTGCTGTTGTTGATGATGATGATTTTAATGACTGATTCTATTTTATTAGGGTTTATAGGTCTCTTTAAATTGCTTACCTGATCTTGATTTAGCTTTTATAAGTGGTATGTATTGAGGAAATTATCCATTTCTTTTAGATTTTTCAAATTGGTAGACTATGTCTTGATGGGAGTTCCCTTGGTGTCTCTTATTATGTCCCTCCTTTCCATCTCTAATATTTTTAACTTGGATTTTCTCTCTCTACCTCTTACTTAATTTGGAGAAGAGTTTGTCAATCTAGTTGGTTTTCTCAAAAAACTAACTTTGTTTTGTTGATTCTTTGTAATTTTTGTTTGTTTTTATTTTATTGAATTCAACCCTGAGTTTATTTCTTGCCATTTACTCCTTTGGGTGTGATTCAACTTTTTGTTCTAGAGTTTTCAGGTGTAATGTTAAGTTACTAGCATGAGATTCAGAACCACTTTTATGGTGTCCCATAAGTTTGGGTATGTCGTGTTTTCATTTTCATTCAACTCTAGAAAGTCTTTAATTTCTGTCTTATTTCTGTCTTGACCCATTTTTCATTTTCAAAGTTTTCATTGCCAGATTTCCCTCAGTTTGAGATTTCTTTTTTTAAGATTTATTTATTTATTTATTATGTATACACTATCCTGCCTGTGTGCATACCTGCACCCCAGAAGAGGGCACCAAATCTCATTACAGATGGTTGTGAGCCACCATGTGGTTGCTGGGAATTGAACTCAAGACCTCTGGAAGAACAGTCAGTGTTCTTAACCGCTGAGCCATCTCTCCAGCCCCCAGTTTGAGATTTCTTTATCGATTCTATTTCCACTTTTGTGTCTTGAGCTGTTTTATTTACTTCCCTCCACTATTTGTGTTTTCATAGATTCCTGTGATTTATTCATTTCATCCTTGAAGGCCTCTAGAATATTCATAAAAGTTATTTGAAGGTCCTTGTCTTGTACTTCAGCTATGTGGCAAACCTCAGGACCTGCTGTGGTAGGGTTTCTGGGCTCTAATGGAGACATATCTTCTTGGCAGTTATCAACTTTTTTATGCTGGCATCTAGGCCCTTAGACTTCAGATGATTGTAACTCTAGGTGCTAATACCTGGTCTCGTTTTCGTTGGATGGTGTTTTATTCCTTGGTCTGTTGTCCTCTGTGGTTCTTAGGAGGGCGAGGTCTCTGTGTCTCTGTGTGTTGTCTGGTAGGGAATTCTTCTGGGTTCCTGCCAAGTAAGGCCACTGAGGGTTCTGGGTAAAATGTGTTTCTAGGTATTGGGATCCGACATTTAGGGACAGGGATGTGAGCTGGTCCCCGGGGGAAGGAGGGGGACAGGACTGACTACCAGATGTGGTTAGGCCCCTGGGAAGGGGGTCAGAGTGTGATGCCACAACAGGTAGTGTGCTACCAAGATCTGGGGATGAGACTGGGGGGATTGGATTTGGAGAGAAAGAGGGAGACTGGAGACCTGAAGCCTGCCTGCTTGCCTCATTGGCCTACTTGTTTCTCTGCAGGCTTGACTGGCGGGTTCCCAGGGAGAGTCTGCTGGGGCTGGGGCTGGGGCTGGGGCTGGGGCTGGGGCTGGGGCTGGGGCTGGGGCTAGGACAACAGGATGAGTGGGGTGGGGTGGGGGGGTTGGAGGGGAAGACCTGAGTAATGGTGGAGTTGGGAGAAGAGAGGAATTGCCATTTTTGAAATGGCCAGCACTTCAGTGTGAATTCAAGTGTGGTGGACACTTTTTTTTTTTCTCTTGAGGGGATGAAAAAGTTCTAAAAGCTTTGGTGAGAAAGGGGGCATAACTCTCTCTCTCTCTCTCTCTCTCTCTCTCTCTCTCTCTGTGTGTGTGTGTGTGTGTGTGTGTGTGTGTGTGTGCCTGTGCCGTGCGTGCGCATGGGCTTCTGTGCGTTCTGTTTATTTTGCTGATATGGATGAGGCTGAGTAATGTATACATTCACACAGAATGTACTTTGCTGATATGGATGAGGCTGAGTAATGTATACATTCACACAGAAGTGGCCAGAACTACAATTCAAAAGTCACATATTCCATTTCCGTATAAAAGAAAGATTATCAGTGCCAAAGGTTTATTTGACTGAAGTCACAGTTTTGCCTAAGGATGAATGCTGACTTCAAGGGTCCCCGCATCTCACAAAGCTGACAATACACGCTTGGAAATGCCACAGTTCTTCTCACAATTCCCACAAGATGGCAGCATTTCACCAAAGATGTCCCTTTCATAAGAGCCAGGAGTAGAAATTAAGTAACCCACAGGTTGAAAATTCATAAAAACAGAGAAAGTTCAAAAAGTTCCAAATCCTGATCATCACCAATTAAATAAAGGCCTTTAACCTGAGAGTTTACTTTCAAATATAAGGACTTCCAGCCTCCTACAAATTAGAACAAGTCCCCTTCAGTTCCTTCAGCACTGCCCTGTGTTTACCACATGGGGGCAGTAAAGGCCCTTTCACATCAGAGTCGTTTGTTTTTTTAAGAGTTGATGGTTCTGGATCCATCCTTTTAGGTTCTTCTGGAGAAGAATGTACAGTTATCTCTTGGGGATACTACCCCTCCCTGAGCTGTGGCTTGCACATCCGAGCAAGGGCAGGGTCACAGGCGGACTCACACTTTCTCCATCATCGGCCTAATGAATTCAGGAATTTTCGTCCTTCAATCCCCAAGGCTCCACAGTTGTCCAAGTCTTCTTGAACTTTTCTTAAACATCTCCTGAGCTCCCGGTCCAACCTGACTTGATCCTATTTGGCTTCTTGAAAAGAAAGACTATGTTCAGCATTTGCGGGAGGCAGACCACATTCCCTGGGGATCCACAAAAATGATAACAAGCCGGGTATTGGAGACAAAAGATCATGTGAGGACAGTCACAAAGGACTATCCAGAACCATCTTCACTCTCTGAGTACCTTCAGTATAATATCAAGGCTGCTGTGGATCCCTCTCACCCCGACCCCACCCGGCATGTGTTAGCTAACTTACACGCTTACAAGGTAACGTGGTTCGGTTCTACTTAGATGAACATTGCTGCAAAGAAATCATGGAGAGAATTCAGGAAGGTCAGTAGGAGATGAAGAAAAGCCAGAAAAGAGACTTCTGTTGGGTAGCTTAAAGTTTACTGGGGGGGGGGGGGGGGGGAATAGGGGGGTGGGTGGACAGACTGGCAGAAAGGAAGTGGACTTTGTAAAATCACTTCAGTCTCTATTGCCCCGCCCCTGTAATTGAGGCTGATCCGTCTGCATCTCTGTCTGCCTTGCTACTGCTCAGATTGTATCTGTGCTGAGTGAGGCAATGCCTTCTTGGCACTCCCATCACACACACTTGGTGTTTGTAGACAGTTATTGTATCATTAGTCATTGCCGAGCCAGCTCTGCTCTTATGTTTCCACACAGCCAAGTCCCTCCCGCCCCCTCAGCCATGTCTGTCCCGCTCTCTGATCTCCTTCCAGCCCTTCGCTCTTCCTCAGGCCCCAGAGCTCTTCACTAACAACTTACTGTCTCAGGTAAAAGATCAAAGTTATTCGGGGAGGATGTGGGGGGAGGACGGGGGATGTTGTGTAGACATGGGGGTGGGGGTGGGAGTGGGGGAAGTAACACTTTTCACACCATTGTAAAGCCAGAAGCAGAGACCAAAAAACTTCATTACTGGCCACAACTATATTTAAAATGCTTGACTATTGCACGTCAGACACTTACACTTGGAAGTATACCTGCAAAATGTATTGAAGACATTTAGTGCTTTTCTTTCTCTTCATCAGAGAAAATCTATTACAGAAACCATAAACTTTTGCAGAACAAAGAACAGACCCAAGACAAGAGGAATGAGGACCACAGAAAAAGGCCTCATCCTTGAGCCAGAAGAGTCTGCACACTCCAAAGCCTCCCACAAGCAGTCATACCAGGGGCAAGCATGAGCCAGTTGGAAAAGATGGGGAGGTGGCACAGGAAGGTGGAAGTTGAGCTGATTTATGTCTGCTGGCCTTGACTATCTTGATGAAGCAGGAGGCGAGGGTGAATGGCAATGAGGTAGTTCTGAAGAAAGTCAGACCAGAGCAGCCTGGAAAAGAGGAGCGTTTAGTCTCAGCAGAAAGCGGACACCCCCACCCTGCTGGGCTTTCAATCTGAGAGTTCGGTGCCCTCCACCCCAACATGCCAGAACTATCATGAGTACTTGTTCCTTCTGACGGTCCCTGTTCTTGGTTCTGTACTCTTTCCCCCATCCTGACAACCATTCTTTCAGTACAGGTCCGTTGCTTGTCTCGTCACCTGCAGAGTCATTTGGTCAATCTTCCTCCTCTGTACTCCCCACCCCCACCCCACAGGCCTCTACCAAACCTCACCACATGGCTCTAAGAGTGAAAAGTCTTCAGGGACTGTGAGACAGAAGTCAAGCTTCTTTCTTTGATGCATAAGACTTGATAAACTGAAAAATGGTAACAAAATGTATCAATTATATGAATATATTTTTGAATAGTGTGGTGGTTTGAATAAAAATGCCCCCTTCTCGCCCCCCCCCCAGATTTATAGATTTGAATGTTGGTTATTAGGGAGTGGCACTACTTGGCAGGGATTAGGATGTATGGCCTTGGTGGAAGAATTGTGTAACTTGGTTTGAGTTTGCAAATGTTTGCAAATGTTCAAAGCTTCCTGCTGTCTGCAGATCCGGATATAGAACTCGCAGCTACCTCTCTATCATCATGTCTGCCTGAGTGCCACCATGCTCCCTGTCATGACAATAATGGAATAAACTTCTAAACTGTAATTCAATTATAGTCTTCCTTTGTAAGAGTTGCTGTGATCGTGTGTGTTTCTTCACAGCAATAGAACATTGACTAAGACATATAGTAATTCTGCATCTCTTCTTTTTTGAAAGATGGGGTCCATCCTGGTTTAGGCTTAAATACATGACCTGAAGGCAGCTAAAAATGTCACAGAGAGAGAGAGAGAGAGAGAGAAAAGGGGGTGGAAAAAGCTTGAAAGCATGTGTGTCCTTCTTGATCTTCTCTCACAACACCTGGAGAAGTCCATGTGAAGAAGCTCACCTCAATGAATTAGGACACCTCAAAAAGAGACTGAACATCCTCCATATTGCAGACAAGGCCATCATCACCCAGACAACTCCAACTGACCACAGAAAAAGGATCCGGTGAACTCACCCCAAAGTATTGACCCACTGATTAATAAACTAAACTACCAAGGATTGAGAAGTCTAGAGGCCAGGCCTTCCATGGAGTAACTGAAAACCCTCCGGTACAAATTCCAAAACAGACCATGAATGCTCCTTAGAGCTCCTATTGCTGAGTCTGCCATCCATTGGTTATATGGTCATGGAAAATGGACACAAGGATCCTCTTCATCAGGTTCCTGGGAAGTTTGTCCCAGCCAGTCAGCAACTGGACCATGGCCCTTACTCCCCTTCACATCCTGTCTTACACCATAGGATGCTGAACTCCTCGGGTAGGCATTGTGATCAGACACCTGCCTCGGACTTCCCACTAAGGTAAGAAACATGCATTCGGGTTGTAGAATCCCTGGGAACACAAGACCAGCCTTGTCTGTATATTGAGTTCCAGGTCAACCAGGGCTACTTAGTGAGAGGAGAGAGAGAAGCAAACAGAGAGGGAAAAAGACAGACAGACAGATAAAGAGAGAGATCAACCAGATTCTTGGCCTTGAAATGTGAGCAAGGAAAAGTAAAGACGATCTACTATAGATTGATCAGTAGCATCCTTCTGCCTGTGAAATGCCCAGTTCGCCAGAACACCCAATTGCATTCCGGAATTTGCCTTCTGGAAGCATCATAGTACTGTCTTCTCCCTAACAAGATTTCCAGGATATTGCTGCCTCCCTTGAACTAGCTTGCTTCCACCAGTTAGCTCTTGACCTTTTTCCTGTTTTGTGCTGTTCATCCTTTGGGTTCCTTTGAAGCTGCATCTATCCCACTAAGTATGCATTCTCTCTGTATCTCTGCATGGTTAGTTGTTTTGATGGAAGGCTCTCTCTTTCATGCTGGTTAGGAAAGATGCCATTGATGCTCCTACTAGAAGATATCATGGTCTTCTGTGTCATATACCCATCCTCCAAGCTCCTCTGCATACCTTGATGCCAATGGCTCATACCCTATATCAGGAATTCCATCACCTGATATGCAAGAAGTTTCCCATCTTCATCCTCCCTCCACCAAGGTAACTAACTCATAACCAACCAATGGGAGTTCAGGTACACAAGCCAAGTAAAGTCTGGCGTGTACCACGAGTATCAGACTTCCCTTGGGAATCAAGATGCATCTGGAACTTTACTTACGATATTCCCTTGCTTGGCTTTTTCAAATTTTTATACAATGCTCTTAGCTCACTTCTGGTTCCTTTTAGAAGCAATTTTGTAGTATTTATTCCCTAGAGACACTCTTACCATGTTAGTAAATTATACTTAGTTATTCTTTCTATCAAGTGCCACTGTCCACCTTGAAAGACAATGAATCGCCTTTCCTCCGGCCCACTATGATGTTCATTCAGAGCAATGCCAATGATCACAATTAAGCAAATCAACATCCATAACTGAACAAATCCCTCCATATGTCAATGATTATTAGGGAGAAGGGTGTGGTTGCTGCTATCTACTGGTATATCTTCCATAATTAGGGATGAAGAATATATCTGTTGATTAGGAAACTTTTGCCATTGCCCTGAAATCTGCCTCTTTCTAATTTGTTTACTGGTACCCATCTTGTCTTTTCACACAGCAGAGTTAACAGCCCACCAAGCTGTGAGTCTCGACAACTCTGCGTCTAGAATCTCTCACATGCTTTTGAGTCACATGACTTACCATCTTCTCGCTACTCTAAAATCTGTCAGTGTCCTCTCAGAACCTGATACTCAAAACTGAAAACAGGAGGCTGCCACAAGACAGACATCTGTCAACTGACCTTCTCCTCAAGCCGAGTCAGGCTTTGTCTGTCTGTTTTCCTTACTGAGACTGAAATGTTTGCAGGAAACGCAGGTGTGGTGTCATCCCGAGGGTCCACATGAAGAAAGCAATCAGTTAAAACAACCAGGCTCCCTTATGTGGAGATTTGGAGCCCGGTTTTTCTCCTCTTGAATTAACAGCATTGAGTTTTGAGCCTAACCTGAAGTTTTAACTTCTATCTATCAGGCATAAGCTCTTAATCTTGTTTTGTCCATTATTGTCCCAAAAGGAAAGTTTTTCCCAATATTGATATATCAGTTTGTGACCTGTCTAATCCTTTTTCTGATTAATAAGAGAGAAAAATGAGAGCAAGGCAAGGGCAGAGCCAGAAGCCTGTACCTTCGTTAAACATCTTTATGCAGGGGACACGAACTCATTAGTATCCCCCCAGCGGAGACTGTCGCCAGTAAGCTTACAACTCTCCTAACTACTATGACGCCATCAGAATTTATTTGCTCATGGAGTGATGTAAATACTTCTTTTTAAAATTGCCAAAATCAATTTTTAGTGTGCACTTGAAACGTTCCTAATGGAGAGAAAATTATATAGCAACAAAATCATGATTTCAGGGGTCAGAGTCAGATAAATCTGAGTTCTGCCACTTACCAGATTTGTGACCTTAAGCAAATATTAATATATCTAAGCCATCATTTCTTTATTTCTTAAGTAAAGATAATTGTGGTTTCCATTTCATAGGAAAGTTGAAGTAAATAAAATTAATCAGAAATTTAAGAGTCTGGATGTCCATCCATAAATCAAAGGACAAAAAAAGTGTGGTATATAGGTAATAAAATTTTTTTCTGTAATGAAATCACTTTGATAAAATAAGCCAGAATTAAAAAATATGTTAAAATAAGAAATCATTATGTTAAAATAACACAAATTTAGAAAAATATTATGAAGAATCTGTCTTTAAACTTGTACAGATATAAGCATGTAAATGCATACTGTATAGACATGTATATGACATGGAAACAGAAAGATGGCTATTAAAGAGGTTGTGAGGGGAGAGAGAGAGGAGGGAGATCTAATGGAGAGGGCAGAGAGAGAGGAGAGCAATTCACTGAGGGAGGGAATAGAGAGATCTATGGGAAGGGGGAAAGGAAGGAGGGAGGAGGGAAAGATCTAATGTGGAGGGAAGGCAGAGAGGAGAGAGATCTAATGTGGAAGGGAGGGAGAGATGAGAGAGCGGGATCTAATCGGGAGGAAAAGATCTAATGAAGAGGGCTGGGAGACAGAGGAATCAGTCACTGGCACTCTGTGTCAAGAAGAGAGAAGCAGGACTATTTAGGAGGGAGAGGGGGTCCAGCAAGAAGACAAGATGGTGCAGGAGAGACAGCACTTTGGCGGCTAATAATCACAAAATATAATTACACATGTGTATGAAAACGTACATAAGGAAACCTATTTCATTGCATCTGAACCCAAAATAATAATTTTTAAAATAACTTCATTAAACAGAACTTAGTAGGAACAGAATCATGCAGTCGTAACAGTTCATCTTCTTACTCTAAAGCAACACAGATGCTCAGGAGATATCAGCTGATGGAGAAGGAACCAGAAGCCTGCATGGAGGAGACTTTTGAGCAGAGAGCTGACGGCAGAAGGAAAACCAGGCAAGATGCTGTCCTGGGAAGAGTGTCTCAAGCCTAGGCAATGGGAAGAGCTCCCGCTAGGTGATGGGATCTGAGATATGAATGATCACAGGGAAGAACCACAAGAAAGGAGATGAGGATGGAGACGAAACAGGTTTAGACCTCATACGACCTTGTATTTCACCCTGGAGGATAATAAACCATCATCAGAATATGGACAATGGTATTAGCAATGCAAACGAACTCTGCTCTGATGATAACCACCGTTACGTGGTTACTAGGCCATAAGAAGTCAGAGTCTGGGCAACTGCTGTGGGAATCCAACAGAAGATGAGGGTGTCTTGACCCGATGAGAGTTGTGGATGTGGTGGGCAGTGGTCTGTTTCCAGAAAGAGTTGAAGATGCAGTCTTCAGGACAGGTGATGAGAGACCAAACAAGGATAACTTTGTGATTTGGCAGAGCAATTTAGATTATTTATTAAGATGAAAAATTCTCAGACCTGAGAGCTGTCATTAGTCTATGTCATTAGGTTAGTCTGTGGGTATTGTCTTGACTGTTTATTAATGTGGGAGGGCTGTGCCAACTGTGGGCAGTACCATCCCTAGGCAAGTGGTCCTGGGATTATTAAGAGAGTTTGCTGGGAAGTAAGCCAGTAAGTAGCACTGCTCCATGGCCTCTGCGTCAGTTCCTGCCTCCAGGTTCCTGTCCTGAGTTTCTGCCTTGGTTCCCCTCAAGGATGGAGTGTAACCTATAAGCCAAGTACACCCTTTCCTTCCCAAGTTGCTTTTGGTCATGGTGTTCTATTACAGATATAGAAAGCAGTATCGGCTGAGCAGGATGCTCAGGTTATTGCGGACCATTTCTGTGGGTTGGAGCCAAGGGGGAAGACAGAAGAGAGAAAAGGGCACTGGGATGTAAGTCTTGTTTCTCTGGAGCCACAGGCCTCTGGGAGGGAAAGGTTCATTTCTTTACTAAAGGAACTTGATTTTAACTCTTAATTCTGATCTCTGTCTTTGAATCTTGCTATGGTGTCCCTAAAGCTAGTTGTTACACTTCACTGAGTCTTTTATAATTTTATCTCCCCATGTGTAACAATAAAACAGGTTTAGGACATTGACAGTGTTGTCTGAAAGAATAATGAGAAAATTAAAGAACTCTTTGCATGTGCTGGACTCTCTAAATACGGGCATTCTGTGAGGAGAGGTATTTTGATGGCAGACCTGTACTCTTTGTTATAAAACTTGCTGGCAGATCTAATGTCACACTTATTCCACTCTATAGCTGGCGATCACAACAGGATTGGATTCATCTCTGTGACTGATTGTGTAGGAATACCCTAGTAGAGCGCCCAGCCCGTTGTCATGGCAACATGATCTCTTTGTCATCTATTGAGTTTACTCTTGAAAACTACAGAACCAAATTTCAAAAAATAGAAAAACAGTAGGCTGAGGTGACAGCTCAGTCAGAAATTTGTTTGTCCTGTTAGCAAGGGATCCTTAGAACCCATGTTTAAGACAGGCACGGTGCCCACAACCGTAATCCTAGTGCGAGGGAGGTGGAGAATAAAAATCTCTGGGTATTTCTTGCAAGCTGAGGAGCTCCAGTCCAGTTGACAGACTTTTTTTCAAAAGCAATATAATAAGGGTGGTGCCTAAGGAATGACAGCCGAGGTTTCCTCTGGCCTGTATAAGCATGCACACACCATCACCGCCACCACCGCCACCACCATCACCACCATCACCACCACCACAAATCCCATGACATTTAAAGCAAGGTTCCGGTTTTGTGTCAGGACACATTCACAGCTATCTGCAGTCACGTCAGGTTTGTCAACTGCATGTAGTCATGCTGGGAGGAGAGAAAACATCTCCTAGTCTGGAACTTTTGAGGATGTTAAAGGAGCATCAGAGCACAAGGGAAGCGTGCAGCTTCCCAGCCAAAGGGATGGGATTTCCTTGACGGTGAGACCACCACTGTCTTCCCCTGCGGTTAATCTAGCTGTGCTGACCATCATCTAGCCTCCTTAGACCATGCTAAAGAGACCAAAGAAGTCCCAGAGCCCCTGCCCACTAGCATAGTCCCCAGGAGCCTCCCTGGGGTCTGTTAGGACTGTCCCTGCCCCATTCTGGAGTCCTGAGTCAGAAAGGCTTAACCTTCCCCTTTGTGTTTGTTCCCTTCTGTCTCATTCAGGTGCTGCAGAGCCAAAGCATACCTCAGCTTATTCTCTGGGCTTCCTAACTCTTTCTCTGAAGCTCCCATTCCAGACAAATGGCTGCTGGTCCTCCACGTGAATCACACCCATGCCTAACTCAAACATCACAACTCTTTCTCCCTCTTAGGCGCTCATCTATGAATCCATAACAAACTTTTCTCTAAAACTTACCTTCTCTGGTCTGCGGATTTTGGACTTTGAATTCATGAGACAAGAACCTGAAAGTCACGAGCTTGGGCGGCCAGAGTTTCCAGGACCCTAGCTCCTGAGAATGGTGTTGTTTTCAAAGGCACCCCATACCCCATGGAAATGGGGGAGGCTGAGAACTCCCTGGGTCGTTCTGGTCCCAGATCCTCTTTGCCCTTCACAATGGCCTTGTTAGTTTTTGCATAAGTAGAGAGCAGCAGCTGATACCTGTTTTCTAGAACTCACGGGGTCAGTTCAGTAAGCTAGCACAGCTGGAAACAGGCCTCTGCGTTACCTAGGCTACTCACTCACCCAATACCTAATTTAATAGCAAATAGTTCCTGAGTTCCCCTGAGAACTGGTTTCTTGGCTTGATTGTTTTCTCATTAGGTCTGAAACTACTTTGACTATTTCAGATGCTCAGATATCCTGAATCTGACACCTCTTCCCAAGCCCTCTTCCTCGCTCACCCAAATCTCTCTGCTCTGCTATTTCCACATCCATCTGGGGGACCGGGTTTGTCTTTCTCCACCTTCACCTATTCTCTGTTACTGAGTCCTAGCTAGGTTACAATTCACGGGGTACTTCCCCACAAGGAAAGGTCTTTATCCTCCAGGGATGGTGTGTCCCCTTTCCGATGTCCTTAGATAATAGGACTTTGTCTAGCATACAGGACATTTTCAATAGCCCATCTCCAACTGGACAGCCTTCAAAGGAAACCACCTCGTGTCCCCGCAAGGGTGATAACAAATTCAGGACAGGACGGGGATCATCACTTCTCTAGATCTTGGTAAGCCAAAGAAAGTCTTTCTGTAAATGACTAGGCACTTTAGGATGTCCACCTATACATCTAGATTAGCAAGCACCGTTCTAACAGCGGCTGTGACAAAGACGCACACATGACAACAGAGTCATTTGCGGAGTCCTTGGGCTTTCCCAGTCTAGCAGCTTGAAGTTATTATATTGGGTCTTGTATAAGCCAATTTTCAATTGCTGGGCTGGGTAATGACCACTCTTTTCTATGAAGAGTCTTATCTTGTTTCATGGCATGCAGCTAGAGGGGTGAAGGGAGATTCTGCCAGGCCTTTGTCTGCTACCCCAGTCACAGCAATTAGCCTCTCTCCCTTTCCCTCTATAAACACACTTAAACAAACACAAAGGGGTCAAGCAGAGGAGAAGGTAGCAGTATACAAACAGGAAGCTGCATCTACTTGCTAATTTTCCTTTGAATTGGGCAAGCCCAGAAAGTGGGTCTAATACTAAAAACCTTTAGGCCCTCAACAGTCCATTCTGCTTCCCTTAGTCCAGATCCATGACTCACAAAGAAGATCCTGAGGTTCAGAGAGAGGGAACTTCACCAGAGACCCAGAAACCTGGCTGGAGGGGGGTCACTAATTAGTCCCCAGTCCTGCTCTGGTGCTTTCCTAGGAAGTGTTCCACACTTATCCCATGTCCCTAAGTCATTTCAATCACTTTGCTGGGTTTTTATATTACTGTTAAGGGCAGACTTAAAGTCATCTACTAATAACTACAGGGAAGGATTAACAATTTAACCATTTATGGGCTGGAGAGTTGGCTCAGCAGTTAAGAGCACTGGCTGTTCTTCCAGAGGACCCAGGTTCATTTCCCAGCACCCACGTGGCAGCTCACAACTGTCTGTAACTCCAGTTGCAGGGGATCTGATACCTTCACACCAATGCACATAAAATAAAGTTAAATAAAATTAGAAAAAAAACCAATTTAACAATGTGAAAAAAATACACACTAACTTGGACTTTCTTTGCTGGTCTCTGTAGAGGCACGATAGTTATATCAGAGTCGCTTTGATTTATTTAATTTCCCAAGTGCAGATATGTTAATTATTTATCTAAAGAATATGAAATCTGCGACTTCTGGATGATAACCAGGCTACTAATCGTCTTGCTCATGAGTATGTTTACCAAGCACACGTTATCTCCTCATCACCAGCCATCTGCACTTACGAGTCCTAATCACCTGAGAAGAAACAAAACACGATGCCTGTCCTCCAACCACGTCGTCTCAGGTGAATTGACAACGCATTCTGCTAAACTCACTTTCCCACAGTGATTCATCAGGAGACAAATGATTTCACACTTTCATTTCCCCAAGCAGCGGGGTGGGAAGGGAAAGAAAGCAAAGCCTGGCTTAGGTAGACGGCAAGTTGGGTGTCTCATGAGGGGCACATCTTTTACAGCTCCCTCAGGATCCCCAGACTTTTCTCTACCAGTGCTGAGGGGGACAGCTCACACAGGTGGGCAGCTCACACAGGTGACGAGACCCTAAGACTGATGACACGCTGGCATGGAGAGAGGACAGAGGCTCGCTGAGTGCAGGAATGAGGCCTGCAATGGCTACTAGTACTGAAAGGGAATTAGCTGCCTGGGGATTTCTTCAGTGAATTAAGTGAATGAGAGGGAGGGAGGGAGGGAGGGAGGGAGGGAGGGAGGGAAGGAAGGAGGGAGGGAGGGGTAAATAATCCTCTGAAAGGCCTTGGGTCTTAAGTACAGAATTGGAGTGTTGTTCTAGTTCACATCGAGGCAGTCTGCAACTTTGAGTTTCTAAACCACACGGCTTGGAGACAGAAGTCTTCAGTCCCAAAATCCTTGTCAGCATTGAGTAGTCAAGTGACCTTGACTACATGAAGCAGAGAATGGAGGCAATTCTCAATCATCTAATCACACACACATACACGAAACAAACAAAACAAAACAAGCTTTGCCTTTCAACTTTCTGCAAGGCAGATAAAGTCCATGGCCTCCCCGCTTCATATCTTTGAGTTTTACAGTTAGTCGGTAGTCACTGACCGCATTCTTATTCAGGAACTCCTCTGAACCCTCAGCTATAGCAGAAAACTGCCCTAAACTGCTTTATTCTCGGCCTGGCAGTCTCCTACCCTTAGACTAGAGAGGCGAGTGTTGTTTTGTATTGAGAATCACGGGTGAAACAAAAACCACCCGTGAATGGTGGTGGCCACTCACAGTCTTCAGCTCCATATCTAGCTGAGCAGCTGACCGTGTACGGATGGAGTCCTCACACAGGCGCAGGGCAGCAGCAGAAATGTGCCCAAAGAGAAAGGGTGCTAGCAGAGGGGTAGACTTGGAAGTAGCCGAGATTCCAAGACAAAGGCGACAACAGGTTTGATTGCAGTATCTTTGTTAGACATGGGCCACCCCCTGGCGCACTGAGCTGGGTCCTCAAAAGCAAGGGGTTATTTCAAGTAGGGATACACTCTCCTGTTATCTACCCCCATCCATCTTCGGTCAGACCCCAGCCAGGCCCCAGCTCAAAGCCCTGTAGGTTTGGAATGTGTGGCGGGCATGCCTCAACACAACTACTGAGGCCGCCTGGTGCTGTTCACGCTTGCCTGTGTGTGGGCTTCCAGCCAGCCGTACAGGTCATACATGTGCCTACTGAACTCCTGTGAAGGCCACACACACACACACACGTGGCACAAAAGGGAGAAATACTCAGTAGAGTCCACGAAAGTTTCCACATGGTTTAAACCTCTGGCTCACTCGGATAGTAAAACAGAACGGGAAACCTTCTCTTTAAACTGCCTTAGAATCAGTAGTCATAAGACCGCACTAGAAAAAAAGTAAGATCAGTGGCCATATTTAGGTATCTCATGTCACAAGGGTAGCGGTTTTGAAAACTTGAGCGAAAAGAACTACTTAGATCAAGTATACTTTCCATACAGGGACAGAGTGTAAACACGTGGCTTTGGAGTCATCTGGTCTCTGCCCCAACTATCACACTGTGATTGCAGCAGGAAACAACCACAAGAGACACACGTAAGTGGCTAACATGACCATGGTCCCTTAGAGCTTTATTTACGGACACGGAAATTTAAAATTCCCATCGTTTCCATACGGCATAAAATGTAATTCCTTTTTTGAGTTTTTCAACCTGTTACCTGAATAGGCCATCGAGAACAAGTAACTGGCTAGAGGGGACGACCCCTGACCATAGACAGATGGAATATAAACATTGCTACTGTCAGCTACAGTTACGGCGGCCAGGGGAAGACAGTGCTAAGCGAATGGGACAGTATTGAAGAGGTATAGTCATCACATTTTAACGTTTTCTGTAAGATGTTTTAGCATCCTAAGAACCTGGCTGGCTGGTGAGAGGCAAGTCCTCCCAAAGCTAGAAAGGCCTGCAGAGAGTGAAGGTGCAGGGGACTCCTTTCATACACACCCCGACTAATTCCTAGTCTGTTCCACTGGCCCTCTCCATCGCCTGACTCCCATGTGGCATTTCTCCTGTCCTAATCATTTCAGGGCACCCAAGGACCACCCAAGGCCCCAGGAATTCGAGATTAATGTTTGCCTTGCCATGCCTTTCCCAAAGAAGCCTTCCTATAAGGCAGGGCCTCTGTTTCTCTGCCTCCTGCACCTACTGATTCCCCTCCGGTCCTCATGGCTATGTTCTGTCCACTTCTCTGAGAAATGTAAGATCTCTTTCAACAGTGCTGGCTCTCCTGTGTAATTCTCAGTCACTTCCACCAATGGAAATCTAAGACCAGGATGCGTGGAGTCTAAAATGGATCCAGGACCCCAGCATCACAGAGGCCCCACGCCAGTCTTGCAGGTTGAAAATCTTCAGGGAAACAAGATTCCCCAAGCTATCTGCAAGGGTACAAAAGCCTGGAATACCCTGATGAGTTAAAGCCTGGGCTCTGGATTAAAAGGCCTAGTTTAACCCTGTGCCTCTCATTAGCTCTGCGGCCTTCGACAACTTATCAGAATATTCACATTTCCTGTTGTGCACCTAAGGGTGGGAATGACGGTGGCAGAATCTGTGCTTAAACACCTTAGAAGTGTCTGAAACATGCTTGCTAGGGTTTCTTTTCAGAGCACAAATACCCATCCATGCCCATAGTCCTAAGACCCTCCTTCGGGAGTGCACAAATTCTGAACCTCTAGCTATAAGCCCACCCAGCCACAGTTCTGTCCAAAACGCAAAGAAAGACGCCACACCTCTTGACCACAGAGTGTAAAATGTATTGACGTTGTCAAGGGACGACTTGGTTCAGGCCTGTTGAGACAATGCATGCACAAGGCGTGCTGGTTCTTAAAACAGCATCAGAGAGGTCAATGAACACGCCTGGCGTTGGAACTTGGATTGTGCGTTTTTATTAGCCGGGCTCACTACTCTAAAGTTTCTCCTAGAGCATGTCTGAGGGCTGCTTTCAGAGCAACTACAGGCCTATTAGACGTTAACAAGGTGAACTGGTTCACAGTGAGACTGACCACTGCGCTACCAGCAACCTGGTTCTCATTAGCTTTGTTCACCGGGGGAGGAGGCCACTTTTCCAATTTCCTCCTCATTTACACATGTAATCACCAACAGGCTCCAGAAAATAATGAACAATAAGTTAGTTAAAAACAAATATGGTTATGTCATAGATTTTTTTTTTCCCCAAGACCCTTAATGTCAGACCATTTACATTTACGGGGGTGGGTGGGGCGTTATGGGAAACTAAGTAACAATAAAAACAAAAACTACTGAAAAATACATTTATAGAACACAGGGGTCAGTTGTAAACAGCTCAGAGGGGCGAAGAAGACACCGTCCGTCCTTCCAGCAGGATGGGCAGTCCAACGGGCCAAACTCTGCTTGGTTTTTCTGTTTCCCTAGTGGCTATTTTCCCACCACAGTGTTGCGCTTCATTATTATATTCAATAACTTATACGGGCAAGGAGGAGTGTGCTAACCAGCAGCCAACTCAAAACCTCCGGGGAAGAGGGAGAAGAGACGTTGACCACACCGCACACACTATGGGAACAAGGTTCCCGGGCAGCAGACATCCACCCAGTCTTCATCCTCACCAGGACACTGCTGGCTCAAGCAGAGGTCTGGGATCCAAACTGAGGTGTGTGTGGGGGGGGTTCTCCTCCCTCCTCTCCCTTTTTCATTTAAATTAACAAAGAAACATGGACTTCCATAGAGCCAGCACTTGGCTGGGTAAGTTCCATTAGCAGCAAATGTTCAAGCCAAAAAAAAAAAAAAAAAAAAAAAAAACAACCACACACACACAAAAGAAAACTCCATCCAGGTGCAGAGCTGTGATTCACGTGGAAATTCCAGGAGATGAATCATGGGCAGAGCCGGGACTTTTAGAGGATTCTTTCTCAAGTGTCTTCAATGAGCATTTTGGTCTCCACGCTCTGAGTGCGTCTGTTGGCTGTAGGAAATGAGTTCTCCATCTGCTCTGCAGTTGGGCTTGCTTGCAGGGTCTGCACTGATTGTTCCTAGTACTAGATGCCAGAAAACAAAGGCCAGGCCCTCCAGGGTCTGTTTGATGCAGCAGCAGCAACAACAACAGCAACAGCAGGTCCCATATGTTAAACTCTGCCCAGCAGGCTGGACCTGTAAGGCAGAAGGCAGAGGATACTTGTATTTGCTCAGATCGCCTTGGTTAATGCTCATCTCTCCTATATTTTCAATGTCTTTTCACATAGTGAAACGATGGGTGGAAATCAAGATCTGGAGTCTTAGTAGTCCTGCAGGAAAACTGCTACACCCTTAAACAGTTATTAATGGAGACAGCCAAAGCACTGCTGTTGTTTGGTTGAGTGGTTTGATATTAAAACAAAAGGTGAACACCATTAATGATAACACGTGCCTGATAGCCAGGCTTATGCCTTAGGCTTCAGTTGCTGTGATAAAACACAAGGATCGGAAGCATCCTGGGAAGAAAGGGTTTATTTGGCTGACACCTTCCACATCACAGGCCATCGTCAAAGGAAGTCAGGGCAAGCACCTAGAGGTCAGACTTTGAACCAGAGGCAACAGAGAAGTAAGTGTTGCTTACAGGCTGACTCCTGATGGCTTGCACTCAGGACCGCCAGTCCATGGCTGGCTCCGCCCACAATGGGCTGGTCTTCTCCTGTCAGTCATCAATTAAGAGACCGCCTAACAGGCCAAGCAGGTGGGGGCATTTTCTCAATTAAGTTTCCTCTTCCAAAATTATTCTAGTTTGTGTCAAACTGACATAAAACTTGCCAACGCAGTTTACTTAGAAGGATAAAGGCAACTTCCACCGTGTTTTCTGTGATCACTGAAGGGAAACAGCAGGTGATAAGGTAGGTGTCTGCCCTCAGCTGGGGGCTCAAGTCTGCACTGGGGTTCTGAATGTAGGAACAGCAGGAAAAGCATCTATGGACAGCAGCTCACTGCTTCAAAGCTAACGGGTACATGAGGTTTCAGGCAGGAACTGCCATTCTAAAGAGTTTACTGACATTTTTATCCTTTCTGTGGTTGCTAGGCCTTGGCCAGCACCTGCAATGTCCCAGCGTCATTCTGGTGATGCGGATGGGCATTATAACCCAGGCTGGCTGCAAAATCACTGTGTAGGCCAGGCTAGCCTCAAACTCGCAATTCTATTACCCCAGCCTCCCAAGAGCTAAGATTCTAGGCGTATGTCAACACGCCTGGCGTGCAATCCTCAAAATCATTTGGATCAGATACACATTATTGCTGAACATTTCTGAATTTATACAACTGTAAAGAGATCCCCACATCCATGCCTGAATTCAGCTAGCACACGGTTCTCACACCGCACATTTTCGGTTTCACCCACTGAAGTCTTTGGTTACGTCAAATTTTTTGGTTACCATATACTGTGTGTAGAGTCTACAGAGCCATGGGAAAAGCATGCAATCCATTCTTTCCTGTCAAGCCTTCTATTTGCAACCTAGCAAATGATTGCCACAGAACAGAGTAAAATAAAAGAATTATGGGTAGGTTTTGGGTTTTTAAAATATATCTGCATTTCACATGTACTTCAGATACTGAGTTTCAAAACTGATCTGTCTACTTCTTCAAATTCACAAACACACACATAGGAGCTGGTATCTGGCTGGTAACCGACTGTTAAATGATACCCTACCTTCAACTGACCTTAATTTTAACCAGCATTTTTGTTGTTGCTTCGCCCAAATAGAGTTTTAAGATTAGAACTAGTCAACAATAAAGTCTGGACTTACAAAGATAGAAAAATGGTATTTTAAAATTTGTTTATTTTAGTATACCATGGGGTAATCTCAGTTTCACATTCTATTACATAATAGGGGAAAAACTGAAGTCACGGTATTAGCTGCCAGTGCAAGAAAAGAAAAAGAAAACCAATAAAACCGAGTGATGGCCATGAGAATCCCAGGCCAGAGAGATTCTCTGAACTGAAGCTAAGACTCTGCCAACATGATGAGGTAGGCAGGGCCCGCCCACAAGGTACATACATGGCTTTCCTGCGGGGACATTGACGCTGCCTTCAGACTAGTACAAGAAGCACTGAGACTCACCTTAAAGACTTCCATCTGTCCTTCTCTATGTTATTTTCAGGTCCTTCACTCTCGTAGGATGCCAGGTAGAGAGCTACAATCAACCAAAGGAAAGAAGAGTACGGTGTGAGTGAAGCCTTCTGATACCTGACCCCACGGCTAGGAAGACCTGCTTGCCTTAAGCCTGACTTCCAGAACACCCTTCAGATACGCTGGAAAAACACAAAACGAACAGCACTTCTCATTGACCAGCTCAGCAAAACCTGCTTCTGATTGGCCACTTCAACAAAACCCCTGCTTCTGATTGGCCATCTTGACAAAACCCCACGGCTCTAAACTGAAAAAGTACTTCATCACCCAAGAATTTATGAGGCAAAAAACTTTGAAAATGCAAGCCATACAGTGCTGTTGAAGTACTCAGGTTTATTTTATTCCTTACAAAGGAAAGGGTCATGGCTCTTTCCTGGAGCCTCAGAACTTTAATAAAGGCCACGTGCATGTTGTTTAAATCAGAAAGAGCAACATCTCAAAACTGTATTGATCTTACTTATAGAAATGAAAACAATCAAGTTCCCGCCTCCACCCCAAAACAGGCAACAGGAATTCAAAATGGCGGTTGGGCAGACACCATCAACACACCATGAGGGTACAACAGTCCAGCAGAATAAGTTCTCAGGTCTTCTGCAGAAGACTCGACTGGTGAATCTTCCTATGCAGAAGCAATCCTTTTTTTCCTGCCCCCACTGTCCAATGCTTTCACAGTCAAGGCTTCCCATAGCTTTCTGAAATATTCCTTAATAGCTTTCTACTTAAGCTCATCACTGCAGAACAGGCATTAGGAAGGATGCTTAAATGCATTGTGTTTGGCTGATTAAAAATATTTTAGGGGTAAATTGCAAGAAAGAAAAGGGTGGATCAGCTCAGAGGCCTGGTTTCGGACGTGAGAGCCAACCAAGTAGAGACATTTATAGACAGGATCTGGGGGTGTTCAGGGCAGGAACGCCCTAAAGGCCTCACCGTCTTCACTGAACACTGGCACTGAGAGCAGGTACTGTAGGACCTTCCGGTCATGCTCAAACGGACACTCCACCTGCTTCCACGTCATGAACTCACTCACTTGTTTGGCCAGTTCCCAAAATTTCTGAAAGAGAATTAAAAAATTGTAGGGCAATTGTTAAGAATGAATGGGCTTGCAAGACACAACTCAGTTTGCAATGTACCCAGTTTTGGAACTCAGGGATCAACTCTTCTTCGCTTAAATTAACATTATATTTGCTAAGTAGGGAGGGTGAGATCTAGTCACGTTCCCTCAGGTGACAGCACTGATGGGTGACATGGTTACAAGCTACTTGGTGGTGTTCATTTCTCACAGGCAGTAGGGGAATAGCAAGCTTGTTCCAAGCTGTGGCTCTGCCTTGCTACTGACTGGGACACTTAGAAACAAACCATTCCCACTCCTATCCTCTGGCATTAATTTTAGTATTTTTAGGTTTTTGAGACACGCTCTCACTATGTAATACTGGAAGGCCTGAAATTCACTATGAAGATCAAATTGGCCTCAGACTTGTGGTGGTAATCCTCCTGCTTCTGCCTCATAAATGTTGAGATTGTGAGCCTGTACCACCATCCTCCCTGATCCCTCCTCTAGATAGTCGTACCCTACTTCATTACACTCACCTCAAAGTTGACATGGCCGTTAGGAAGACGGTTGGCACAGCCCTCGTTGAGGAAATAAATATCTTTGATTAGGAGACTGAAGAATGGTATCACAATCTAGAAAGAAACAGATTCAGGGTTGCCTCGGTAAATAAGATATTTAACCTCTTGTTACAGACAGAAGCGATTAAGGAACAATGTGGATTTGGATTATGTGGAAGTCCACAATGAATAAGTGTACGCTGCACTTCCGCAAGACAAAACTTGCTACCTTACACGGCATAGCCCAAGATGCAAGTGTCATCAAGACCCAAGCACAGTAGGGACTAGCACTATTGATAAGTGGATGGATACTTTTTGTACAGTTTTTCTGATTTTCTTCAATGTTTAACTTGATAAAATTGAAAGGTTCTGACCAAAATGAAAGTATATAAAAGGATGCTATTCATTTAGTGACCCCTAATTCTAGCAAAGCCCTAAAGGCACATGGCCTATCTCTTGGTTGTGCTCCAAAACGCCCCATCACCACTTAGACATCTACAGTTTAGTTGACGTTTTCTTTCTCCTTGTTTTTAGTTGTTGTTTTATGTTTTATCCTTGAAGCCTTTGCTCAAGATAATGTGACAGCTGAAGGTTTTAAGCAACAGTTGCTACATTTCCTGTTGAAGGAACCTGGCCGTGTCAGAGAACATGTACGTGCCTGCTGTCTAAGAAAAACCCCTTGGGAGGACCTGGCACCGTCTGCGGCAAGACAGATGCTCCTCAAGAAAGGGAGGGAGAGAAATGTAGGAAATAAAATTAAAGACTGTCCAGAGGACAGTATGCGTCTCTGATGATACCTTCTTGGCCCTGATTCCTTGTTCTGAGGAGGTGGTACTCAGCCTAAAGGAGCAACCTTTAAAGGGACCCTAAGTCTGACCTCGTCCATCACAAACAGAGATCAAAGTGCAGATAGAGTAACTTTTATTTTTTTCCCCTCAAAGGCAACATATTTGAATCAAAAAGTTCTGCAATGTAAATAATGCATCAAACAGATTATTTGGGAAATTCTGAAAACCCCAAGATCAGGTCTTTGAAGTCTCCTAAGCTCATGACTCATGGTATGAAAACGACGTTTTGGCTCACACACAAACAGTAACAATCCACTTCTAAAGAGAAACTCCGACCGTTTCCCCCTGAAGTCATTTTCAAAAGGGTAAAACACCTTTCAAATTTTCGTTTCATTGATCTCTGAGGATAATCAAATTTATCCTCAACTTTACTAGTACCCTTGACTACATAGTATTTGTTCTTGTCTGTGGAGCCCCTAAAGCAGAATTAGCAGGGAATGTGTGTACTTCCTTCCCCTCTGACATTATGGGCACAGGGCTGGAACTAAGAGCAAGACAGATCTGAACTCCACCTCTTCCAAGGAAGCCTTAGGCTGGGAGGTGCTGGGCTATGGACTCCAACCGGCAGTACCTAAAACACTGGCTCTACAACTGGCTAGTAATAAAAGCCAGGGGCTGGCAAAATGCACGGTTTTTGTTTGTAGGTTTTGTTCTGTTTTAAATGTATGTGTTGTTATTTCTGGTATGGCCTAGGAGACATACGCCTTACATTTTTAAGTCGCTGGGGGAGGGCCTCAAAAGAATAATGGCTTCAGGGTGCATGAAAAATCATGTGAAATGTCAATGACAGTGACCACAGGATTTCTCTGGAGGATGACCATGCTCATTCATCTAGACACCGGCTTTCCGCTACTATCCAAGTAGAGTTTACTCTTAGAAGGCAATAAACACCCATCATCCAGGGATAGCTTCAGGGAAACGGAGACAATGAAAATCAAGGGGTAGTAGTTGACAGGGCAGCAGCTTTGAAGAAAGAAGTTCCTGGGCTACCCCAGTTCCTGGGGCTGGACTGTGAGCCTCAGGTACTGTCTTTGATTGGTACTTAGACTCAGTTCTTGTCACAGCCTATAAACTGCAGGAGGCAGAAGGGTTCCTTCTGTGAATTTTGACTTCAGTCAGTGTCCCTACACGATGCCCTACTACCAACAGAGTTATTCTTCCAGGAACTAGGCAACACAGCCAGCCTCCCTTGGGGCACTTGACTGCTGTGTCTCATGCCCATGAGAAGGAGGGAATCTCAAACTTCATTTCCTTCTTCACTCATGGAAGTCCCCACCAGCTCTGCACAACCAACTGAACAGTGAAGAGGAGAAGAAAATAATAACTCAGGATTGTTATGAGATAAATATAGAGAACAAGTCTTGTTTCTATTAGGTCTTGCCAATATTATTACTGGGCAAACTTCTCAAGATAGATAGATATAAGATAGATAGATAGATAGATAGATAGATAGATAGATAGATAGATAGATAGATAGACAGACAGATAGATATGGTAGGGTCATATATTCGTGACTGGCCTGAAGACTTACTATATAGCCAAGGGTAACCTCGAACTCCTCTAACTCTCCTGAGTGCTGGGATTTCAGGCATGGACCACCTTGTGTGGTTTTGTGTGGTGTTGGGGACTGAACTCTACTGTTTTTGTGCATCCTAGATGAAGACTCTACCAACTGAGCTACACTGTCAATTTCCCCTTAAATAATATTCTGAATCCTGGGACTGGAGGGCTGGCTTAGCAGTAAAGAGCACCGGCTGCTTTTCTAGAGGTCCTGAGTTCAATACCCAGCAACCACATGGTGGCTCACAACCACCTGTAGTGGGACCTGATGCCCTTTTCTAAAGTGCAGGCACGCATACAGACAGAGCACTCATGGACAAACACGTAGAATACATATATCCATTCTGAATTCATTTGGGGCTGGTAATCTCAGCTACTAGGGCGGCTAGGCTGGATGATTACAGGCTGAAGACTGTCTGGAATTCCTTCTCAAAAACAAAACAGTGAAATGATGGCTGGACATACAGTATAGTTGAATAGCAGAGTGCTCCCTGGTAGGGGTAAAACCCTGGGTTCACTCCCTAGCACCGTAAAAGCAAAACATTGGTAATTCAGAGTCAGCCTTTGTACTTGAAGGTATTATCAGTTCCATGTCTAGAAGGAGATGCAAATGAGGAGGGCCAAGTCTACAGAAACAAACAGAATAGCAAAAAGATGGAAAACCACATAATCACATGAGGCATGGTTAAAAACCCAGAGCAACAAGCACTTGCAGGGAGGGAGACTACTCAGAGAGCACCTCAGCACTCCTGTGTGGAAGAACGATTTGATTGGCTTCATAATAAGCACCTGGAACGTGCCTCCCCCACACACAAACTGGAGATTTGAAAAAGATCAAAGACCATGACTTAAGATATGCTGCCCAGGAGACTGTAAAAGGGGACGTTGCTTTGGAATAAAGAAAGGAACCCTTCTGCTCAAGATAAGAAAAATAACCTCAATGTTTAATGAAGGCTAGATTTAGCTGGACATGTTCTTATTTCTTATTTTTCTATCAGCTTGCTTGACTTTTTTTATCAGCTACCAGGTAAAATTTACAAATGTATGCAGAACTGGCTTTTAAAAGCAAGCAGGAAGAATTTACTAAGTGGCATAAACTGTAAATAACTAGGTTTGTTTTCTTTTCTGGGAACAACTGTTAGGGTTGCACAAGGGACCACTCTTGGTGGCTGATGATGGAGCAGCAGTCCTCGGACAGACTCCACAGCCTCCTCCCACCGCTCCCTGAGGGCCATGTGTGAGCCCAGTGTCCACCACAGGGAGATTGGGCGTGGTCTCACAGCCTCCCTGCACCCTTCTCTTCAGGATGTGGAGGTCCTCCCACACATGTGTTCATCTTCAGAAAATCGACCCACTTCCGATTAGGTCGTTTCAGCAAAATAGAAACCCTAGCAAACTCTCAGGCACCTGGACGTTTCCTCGTCTAAAAATCAGAGTGAATACATTGGCAGTGTTTCTCAGGAGTCACTAGAGCCGGTATTTCGTGTGTAATGACAGAAGTGTCACATGTTTAAAAGGAGATTTCGTCACAGTTCTTGAGCCTGATGATTCAGGGGGGACATGACTTAGAAGCCCGGGGAATGTTTTAATCCTGTTTTCCCAAGCTGGGTGAAAATACTACTTAACGCGGGGACAGAATTCAAATAGACAATAGCTGCCACTAAGAAATCAGCATTAGCTGTTTGTCATAATTGGACATTAATCCTCAAATAGCACGACAGACAATCTGTCCTTCCTCCACGAGGAACTGAGACAGAAATGGACCAGTGGGACCAACAGAATCCAGAACTCCATAGATCCAGGGTGGCACTAATGGGTAGGGGACAGACGACAGGATCATTCTTATTTTTTTTTAGAAATTGCCCCTGTATTTTTCATGCCACCTACATATCCAATTAGTAACCGCAAGCCTAATGTTAGAGCAACTACCCTACTTTCTGAGAATAAATGACTGAACTGTAGGAGGTAAGCTAATTCTTCTGAAAGAAAAGGTTACATTAAGTGAGCTCCTTTATGCAGAACTTAAATGTCTTTTCCCCATTAAACCAAATTACTCTCTGATGCTATTAATCACCTATCACATGACTTAATTCACTGCCTTAAACACAGAGAAGACACTACAGAACACACCAAAAGCACAATAATGCAAGTCATATCCAATATCCAATGCAAAATTAGATTCCAAGTCACTCCTCTTTGTCCACAGCTCAACACTGCTCTATGGTCGCCTTCCTCGTGTGCCAAGGGATACGATGTGTATAAACGTACTTCTCTTAGATCCGAGCTGGCAAAAAAACAGCCCCAGGGAGTGGTTCACACGTCAGTATAAAACACGGCAACTCCCCAACAAGTAATCCACACTTTTCAGAGCATACCTTCTCTCTGCTGCTGTGAGCAGTTAGGGACCTTTGCGCTGCTCCTCGGAGAGCTGTTCTGTAGTTATAGAAATTGCTTGAAGGGTCCATCTGGTGCTGTAGAAAGGCAATGTTATTAACCACTCATTCTTTACTGTAGCTGTTTACAAGATCATGTCTTTAACTATACATACAAATTCAAAGTTAGTTAGGGAATTCACAGAGGTATGATTTACCCATCACACACGCTCCACACGCACACAACCCCTCAGGGTTATACAGGAAGGGCTGTTGGTATTAACCAAATTTGCACAGTGGTGAATAACTATTCTAAGGCTAAGGATGCTACACAGAAGTGTGCAAGGCAAACTGGGATGTTGACCTCTCTACTGTTCAGGATTCTGGGTCTATTCTGGCATACACAATCATGTGATTGGGAAGTCAGCATCTTCCATCAATCACTCCAAAATGCCCGCCTCTATTTATAAAAGGATCAACCTTAAACCCAGTTTGTGTTGCCCTATTCCAGTCAGATCCCTCTCCTACCTTTGGGTCTGAAAGTCTCTTCCTTTGATAGTCCTTCCTAAAAGAGGCAGCACCACAGAGTGGTGCCTTGCTGTTCTGCCCAGGCTGCCCTGAAACTCAAAATCCTCCTGCCTCAGCCTCCTAAATGCTGAGATCACAGGCACGCTCTCTCCATTCAACTCTGAAACATGACTTTCACATACCTCAAGAATGTCAAACTTGGCAGTCTTCACTTTGGCCCAAGTTTTTTTTAGCCTCGAGACTGGGCTCATGTTCATACCAGCTTCCCGTTTAAAATGCACATGGAGAGAAGAAAATCAAAGTAGAAATGTAAGAAGTCACTCTAGCTTGGACTCCAAAAAAAGCATACGTTGCTAAGCATTAATAACTGAGTTCTGCACGTGTGGTAACAGCCTCGAGTTTTACACCATTTCCTTGAAAGCTCATCCTCAGGCTAGGTCTGAGCACATTCTTAGGATAAAAACAGTAAACATTTTAGGGTATGCAGCCCATGTGTGGGGCATGACACTGCCACGTTGTACCACGTGAGCAGCCACAGAAACACAGAAACAACAGGCCGTGGCTGTCGTCCTCCACACGTTACGCATAGATGCCAGGGCTTATGCTTTGCTGACATAGGGTCTCAAGAGGCTCAGACTGGCTGGACTTGGCTTTGAAGTCAAGACTTGAATTCCAAACCCTTCTCCTTCATCTCCTACGTGTTAGGATGAAAGGCGGAAGACTTCATACCTGACTAGATGTTGAAGTTTGAATTTAGATTATATTTGTATGTTAGAAATTCTTTTTTTCCCCCATTTTTCTCAATCACTTCAAAAAATGAGAACTCTAGTTAAGTAAACGAAACAAGACAGTGGGTGACTAGGCCACAGGCTGTCCTTTGATGACCTGTTTCTCTTAATACGAAAGTTGATGCTGCTGATGATGCTGTACTCACTTGTCTCCAGGATTCAGCTGGAGCGAGTGACAAACACAGACTTCTTTATTATTGATTTTTATTGGGCTCTACATTTTTCTCTGCTCTCCTCCCTACCTCTCCCCTCCCCCTTCAACTTTCCCCCAAGGTCCCCATGCTCCCAATTTACTCAAGGGATCTTGTCTTTTTCTACTTCCCATGTAGATTAGATCTATGTATGTTTCTCTTAGGGTCCTCGTTGTCTAGGTTCTCTGGAATTGTGGTTTGTGGGCTGATTTTCTTTGCTTTATGTTTAAAAACCAATTATGAGTGAGTACATGTGATAATTGTCTTTCTGGGTCTGGGTTACCTCACTCATTAGCTTGTACAGATAGATATTTAACGGAGGATAAATGAACAAAAGCTATTCAATGAATTCAAGCTTACTAAGGAAAGAATATACATCCTTGCACCAATTTGGTTCCATAAAACATTCTGACTGCTCTGAATTACTCCAGATTAAAAAGAATACAGTTTTCAGAAAAGAAAGATTTCCTTTTCTTTCCTCCTTCTTTTTTTCTTGTTTTTTTTTTTTTGTTTTGTTTTTGTTTTCTTCAGGACAGTGTTTCTCTGGAAAGAAATCTTTCAATGGATACATTTTGAAAGCCCCATAAAATCAATTTTCTCACAAAAATACTCACAGATTATTGCCATCAAGGAATTGAAGTTCCCGATGTTGAAACACTCTCGAGCCACGTCGATGAAGTATTCGATCATTCTCGCTCTGTGTTTCTTCTTCACGGGCTGCAAGGAAAATGACAATGAGCGGACAGGAACCCAATACGCAGGCCCAACAGCTAGCAAGTAAGCAGGAAAAAAAATGCACTGTCTCACCATGCAGATTTCTGTAGCGACCAAGTAGCTTAGGCGATTGAACCACTCTACGTAAGCTTCTAAGTTTCTCGTTTTCTTCCGCTCACTGTAGCAAGTCTGTGGAGAGCAATACGGGCAGATGAGGTCTGGAATACACGCTGATACGCTCACAGAAGCACCTTCCTCTCCCTCCTGAGAAACTATGTTCCTCTGGGGTCATGAGTTCTCTCAGACCCTCAACTCCAAAGAAGGATTTGCTGGTTCATTTTAACCCCCAGCTTCCCACAAGCGAGAATCCGACGGAAGGACTCTTAGTGGGGAATAATCTAGATCTGGCTGGCCTGCCAGTGTGTGGGAGACTGTCTTGATTGTTAATGGATGTAGGGAAGAGAGCACAGCCCACTGATGGTGGCACCATTTTCTTGAGGCAGGGGTGCTAAACGGTATGAGGAGCGAAAGCTACTGGGCACAGCAAAGGAAGCGAGGAAGGACACAGACCGGGCTATACTTAACTTCTTTCTACTCCATTTTTTTTCTTTAAAGATAAAAGTCTTATTTTTGAGGAACTTGTTGCCATATATATTTTTTTTAGAAAAAGCAAAGATGTTACTCTCTCTTCATCCAAGGAATAAATAAGGGCATAAAACCTCTCCTTAAATGGTGGCAAATCTCTCTGCTCTTGACTGTGTGGTATGACTAGCTGCTTGAATTCCAGCCTTGATTTCCCCTCTGTAGTGTTCTGGAATCTGGAAGTGTGAGGTAAATAAGCCCCTTCTCCCTAAGTTACTTACTGTCTGGATACTATATCACAGCAATAGAGATGTCACTAGAACAAGGGTTGCAGGCTCAAACAGGATGCAAATGCCAATTGCTATCAATACAGCAAGGAGTGGCTGTGCGCGCGGGGCTAGAAACCCTCTCTCACATTTAGATGGGACACAAGATGGAGCACCATTTACCCAAAGATAAATGGAATTCTACGCTGTTACTCTCTTGCTTAGGGTGAACGGCACACCGTTCAAAAGCAGAAGCTCATCTTATCTTGGAGTTCAAGGCCACGCTTGAAGAGGTTCATTAATCCCTCTTTCCTTCCTTTCAGAAGACACAAACAAAAAAAAAAGTCCACTGGCCTCCTACTGAAAATCATGTCTTCACTTCCCATGCGGAGTGAAACTAGTCTAAGGCCGGAAACAGCTGTGGCCTTGTCTCCCCGAGAGACTTCAGCAGTAGGCGAAGCAGCCACAGATCGCCTAACAATTCAAAATGCTTCTAGAGGTCACTCTAGAAAGAAAAAAAAAAAAACCTGTGCATGTTCATGAAATGGATAGTGTCGGTCCAGGACCATGTTCTTTCTGTGTGTGCTTTGCCATAACACTGTCGTGAGGGATTCACTTACAGCAAGGGACCAGGCTAACTGGAGCTCTGCTGGGCAGGCTGGATGTACATCCTGTCCTGCCCCTGCTGCTGAATCACAGGCAGACTATTCTCTTTGATTTTCTTTCTGGCTTAATCTGCTAAATCCATTATATGTTTTTATCGTCTACCTTCAGCACCACAAACACTTGGACCTTGCCAGGAAGGGCTTCTTAAATTCCTAAATAAGGAGGAAGTGATGGGGTAAACTATTGTACAGGCACTTAGAGACCCAGCTAATGAAAAACACAAAAACAAACAACTTGATACTAATTACCTTATCATTGTCCAAGGGGTCCTTCTGCACGAATGCCTGAACAAATTCTTCTGGACCAATGTAATTGAGCCTCTCCTGAAACAAAAGCCAACAATATTAAATAAACAATATTAAAGAAAATGAGAAGAAACAGATGGCCACATTTCCCCTTATTAATTTTGGCAGCACCCCCAAATTTCTTAGATTATAAAATAAGCTTTTAGCCCTAAATACTTTCTTCATCTTCAAAAGGTGAAAGGAGATGTTTCATAAGACAGCTGAAAAATGACCAGTTATAGGAAAATAATTAGAGGCAGAAGATAAAGAAGGTCAATAAACCTTGCTTTCCCTCATCTTGTTTAGTATGTGTTTATGAGTAAATTCCCAGGATATCAGAAACATCCATATTCAAATGCCAAAAACAAAACATGCATGCTTCAGTTTTGTGGATTGCTTCCCTTTTGAGTTATTCTGACCTTTATCAGCAAACAGTCTCGATGCCAAAGCAAACAATTCTGAGGCCACAAAGGGCAAAGAAGATAGGGCCTTACCAGCTCGATGTGAGTCAGCTGCTGGGCCAACGTATAAGGGTCACTGCAGACCGTCATGATGTCGCGCTGTATGGACTGGGGCTTGGTCTTCAGGACCGTGAGCCGGTCAGTGGCTGTGGAGCTGAGCTTCGCCAGGACTTCCTCGTACTGGCTGAGGGCGGCGAGTTTTCGGATGAGACACTGCATCATCTGCTGGACGTTCTTTCGGTACGTCTGCTAGGAAGCAAGGGGAGGATGACACTCTTGACCTGCCTGTCCTTTGCCAACCTCAGACACCCTGCCTTCAAACGCTTTAAGCTCCACCGGCTTCAAGGACACCCATACACAGCAAAGTGTTCAAAAACCTAGGTTCATTGGACCATTCTCTTAGAATGCTTTTGAAATTGTCATTCAGGCTGGGCCTTGAAAACACCTCAGAAACGTCAGATTAGCTGTGGCGGTGACCCAGTGTAATGGATACTACACACAAGGAAGTGTTCTCTAGTGAGAGTGTGCCTGTTCACTTCTGTTAGATGAAACCAACGTGTATCTCAAAGCAGATCATCCTCTCCCCGTGTTCCTATAGCCGCCTGCATGACTTCTCCATTCCTATCACTTAGCCTCATTCTTCTGAGGGCGTGGAAACTATGTGAGCAGAGTACACCTTACTTTCCACTCCCCTGTCATTCACCTTCCTGACATCTACAGTGGAACTGGATACCCATTTTTGTTATCTAACCTATTCTTGATTCATGTCCATTTTTTTCCCATTCATGAGTTGATATTGATGTCCACACATACATGGCAGTCAATCATTCATCATCCATCCATCCATCATCTATCCATCATCCATCATTCATCCAACATCCATCCATCCATCATCCATCCAACATCCATCCATTCATCCATCATCCATCCATCATCAATGCATCCATCATCCATCATCCTCCAACATCCATCATCCATCCATTCATCCATTGTCTATCCATCATCAATGCATCCATCATCCATTCATCCATCATCTATTCATCCACCCATCATCCATTCATCCATCCCTAACCCCTTCCTCTATCCTTTCTTTGGGTATACTTATTTAATACAGTGTTGCTCTTGTCTTTCTTTTCTGGCCCCAAACTGCTAACAGCAACTATCCTTCTAGGTAAATGATGATGCCTACGTAGATGAGAGGAATGCAGGCTGACACAGTGCCAGCTGGTCACTTAGGCTGACAGTCCCAGGGAGTCTACCAAGGCAGGCAGGCCCGTGCTTATGCCTCACTGGCTTTTTAAAAGGCTCCTGATACCATCTGCCAGAATTGGAAATTTGAAAATTATAAATCTAAAAGGCATAAAAAGTATCTTTATTTCTAATTTGGCTTAGAGTGTGTTTAAACACACACACACACACACACACACACACACACACACACCTGTAGCTGTTCACAATAAAGAAATTACAAATCTGAAATTGGCTACATCTCATGTAGGCAGAGGTTCAAAGCAACCACTGCCTTCTCCATCTTTTTTCGTCTCTACCTGGCAATGACATCAAATACGCTCTTAAGCAGGCCCACTGTATACCCTTTGTTTTTCTCTACCTTCACAGAGCAAGTGGGGCCTGAGGACTGGGAGTTCAAAGTCATCCTAGGGATAAGCCTGAGATACATAGGAACCAGTCCCCACCCCACCCCACCCCCCAAAAAACCCTCACCTTTAAACAACCTATCACCTTTCTAGGACTAGAGGTGGAAGCTGGAAGTCTAACACTCAAAGAAAATGTGTCTTTCTTTGGTACCCAAATCAATCAAGGCTAAGGAATGTGCTTCTCCTTCCCCACCCTAACCTCACCTTTCTTTGGGAACACTAAGATACACTAAAACTAACTTGTGTTTACTTCAGTCTTCTGTACCAAATGTCCTTATAAATGCCTACATGAGTGCTCCTGCTACTTCTTAAAATTATGCAAAGAGTTCTTGAGACACTTCAGCTGCACCGTGTACCATCCTGAGTAGAAAACATGTTATAAGGTTGCCTTTTTACAGCCATTAAGACCTATTTACAAGAGTAACCCACAACTGCCATTACTAAAATACGAAACACAGCATGATGTGGCTAAGAGGATATTGGTCAAATAAGAAGAACTCAAAGGTTTCTAAACGGATACTTCCCTAAACCCACTGTTCCTCGGGCGTCTGAACCTGTACATAGAGCCATACGTGCCAAGGGGGCGCTCTGGGAGGATGCACACAAAACTGACAACACCTGGCGCTGTGCAGAGAGGAGGGATTGGTATTTTTACTTTGATTTGGAGCAAATACAGTGGAAGCCCACTTGGTGGTATTTCTCGGACACCATACATATGAGACACGTGTAGGAAAGTTCTTTTTCACTTGGAAAAGTGAAAAACTAATCTTCAAAATGTCCATTATTTACATCCCACACGGGTTGTCTCGGCACCTCACACCTCACCTCTTCCCTCTCAGGGTCCCTCACACAAGAGACTTCGGGTAGAAACAACCATTTTTCTTCAGGTCACCACCTGAAGGTCCCAGCAGAATAGCAAGGGCAAAAGAAAGGGCTGAGTAGGAACAGTCTGCAGCCTGAGTCCCATGGGGAGGAGTCCCACTGAGCAGAGGTGAGTACTGGGAGAAAGATGGGGGAGGGGGTACTGGGAGAAAGATGGAGAGAGGAGGTACTGAGAAAAAGATGGGGGAGGGAGGGAGTGCTGAGAGAAAGATGGGAGAGGGGTACTGGGAGAAAGATGAGGGAGGGGGAACTGGGAGAAAGATGAGGGAGGGGGTACTGAGAGAAAGATGAGGGAGGGGGTACTGGGAGAAAGATGGGGGAGGGGGTACTGGCAGAAAAATGGGGGAGGGGGTACTGGGACCCTTTTCAGTCTCTTGCTTTCATCTGATCCCATTGAGGAGTGAGGTTCTGCATGGTTAAGCATGCTTCCTCACTGAGTCACGAACTGCTAAATGTGTACTTATTCTTTTTTATGACTTCAGTTGCCAGAGACAGTAATTACCGGGCAAATAAAGACAGAAGTCCTCGTAGAGACCAGCCCCTTAAGGAAGAGAAATCGCATTCTATCCACTCCAGCCGTTTGTCATGGAATTCAATCATTAGATTCATTTCATGATTCTTCCCGGAGAGCCCCAATAAACCACCCCATTTGGGGCAAATCCCCAGGGGAGAAGTATATTAAGCCAAATTATGTGGAACTGTCCTAGCAGATTCTAAGGAACTTGACTAAATTATATACAGGGCACACCTGGATTCACTGAGTGCCAAAAACCTTCCCTGAAGTCAGAGGCAAGAAGCAACAGGCCCTGGTTCAAACCCAAGCTTCTTCCACGGGGAGGAATGATGTCTCCCCATTCTCACAGTTGACTTCTTTGTTAATCCGCTCAGTTTTTCTTTTCCTTCCTTCCTTCTTTCCTTCCTTCCATCCTTCCATTCATTCATCCATCCATCCATCCGTTCAAATATTCTGAGAACCAACTACATGCCAGGCATTCAGACAGGAGTTAAAGATGTCATGGGGAACGAAGAGAGCATCATCAAAAGTCCAGCAGAGCCACAAACAATTTAGCACAAATCCCAAAGTACCGTGAAGCAAAAAGCACAAAAGCCAAGAATGGGAGGGGCTGGGACGGGAGTTGTGAAAGGTCTCTCTGAGGAGAGAGGTTTAAACACGTGACAGGAAGGAGACCGCCAAGACAATCAATGCAGCAAGAGCCTCTACCGCACCAACATTAGCAGCCACTCAGTGCCATGGTTTCTGGAGATGGGAAGGGAGCGAGCAATTTGGTGGACGAGGCAGAGCACACTCCACTCGAGCAACGGTTATGTGTGGACCCAGTTCCCAAAGTCTGGATAAAAGCAGCCAAGGAAAGGTGGCTTCCTGTGACGCCCTGGCCAGTCAAGGCAGATGCAGACTCCACTTGACGGAGTCCTTGTTTCCCTAGGAGATCTTTCTCGTGCCATGCCATTGTCAAAGCCAGCTGACCTTTTCATGGTATGGAAAGAGTAGGCTAGTAACACATGCCAACAAGAAGCCAGAGTCAGAAGGCTGTCTGACCCCCTCCTCCACGTCACCCAATCCCTGGAGGCTTGACCTTGTTTATAAAGTTCAGATCTCAGCTGGCAAACAGAAAGGATCACCATCTCTGATTTCAGATAAGAAAGACCAATAGCCACCAATAAGGCATTTTCAAATCACTGCATTTTATCCGTTAAAAAAAAATCAAGTGTTCCTTTTAGGAAGAAACAGTTATGATCTAATTTCTCTCCGAAAAAGCTACAGAGCCGGCAATGTCAATGGTTCTTTACAACTGAACGGAAATGAAAATTTGATTGTGACTTCTCACCTTCATACAGAAACAGCCCTAGGATGGCACCTGTCTTGGTCACAAACCAAAGCCACTGAGCCAACCCTGGCCCTGCCAAGCGGCCAGTAGCAGCCACCCATACAGAATGCCTGCAGCAATGCTACCCTGGCGGACTTTCCCTTTTGTGGGGGTTCATTCACAGCAGCAAGAACCTAAGGCGGGAAAACTGACTAGAACACTGTGTGCTCACAACCAGCTGGGAGTTCCACATGATGCTTAAAGCAACAGCGAAAGCCCCTGAGTTAAATGCCACACAAGACAACTAAGCACAGAGCTCTCAACAGCCGGGTTTCCCTAATTTCACTGATCTCGGCTTAGGAAAATGGCGTGAGCATTCCCATGAATCAGGACAGGTGTCTTGAGCTCTTATCTGTGCAGCATGGAGCTGAGAAATCGGCTTCTCCAGGGAGCTGTCATGGAGGGGGCAGTGTGTCAATGGAAAGGACATCCCTGCCCTGTCAGGTACTCCAGCTACTTCTCTCTAGGTGACAGAGTTACACCGTGCCAAACTTACTCCCAGATGCTTATCTGCTGCATGGAAACTACAAACATATTCTTGCCCAGCAAGCCTCAACACACAAAGTTAGCCCTCCAGGCCTGCTTCAAATACCTCGGCTCTGTTGAAGCTGCTTAGCACCTGCTATCAAAGGCTGAGTTGGCAGAGGTGATATTTATGGAAGATGACCTAAGAGACCTGCTTTGAACCTCCACTTATTCCAGGTCCTAGCCTTGAATCTACTTCCGGCACCAGAATACTTGGATCGTTTCCTGCACGCCACCCCCAGCCTGACACCCCAGTTCCACGAATTACCTTTGTTAATTATACAACACTTCGTGCTCTCCCTTTGATCAGAGTGTGCGCTGTGAACACCATAAAAGAGCAAGCAAGGCCTCCTATGTGAAACCCTCCTAAGACTTTGTTTTCTCTTGTTTTCATTGCATTCACTATCACACGGGCTCATGTATGCCACACGAATGTTCTACCAGCCCCAGATTTCTACGTTTTCCATCTAATGCCCGGAATCCCTAGAATGCTTTTTCCTTCCCCTGTAAATTATGTAACCAACTGTATTTCCCTTTTATCTGGAACGGACCAATCACAGCCACCCTTTCCAGATGCACTCGCTCTCAACACCAGCAGGTGTGCGTTCCCCCTCCATAGTCTGGACTGTCTATTTCTAATGAGTTATTAATATGCTATTTAGTTATATCTACTGTAAGTGTAGGTAGACACACAGAGAGAAGAATTAACATGTGAGCTGGGTCAAACCTTTGAAGAACACAGACCAAAGTGGAATAAAAACAAAATGCGCCTGGCCACACGAATTAGCATGAACACAGCTGGAAACAACAACCTAAGACTCCAGATCACACTCATTTAAGGGCATGGAATAACCGTTCACCACGTGACACACCAAAAAAGGCCAACATATGCTATGTTGAGGGCTGGCTGAAGGCAAAAGAAAAAGGCAACGCTGAGTTCTGGGTCAGTTCAGCCCTGCTTCCCTCCCAGGTTCCACCTGGAAACCCCATTGGCTCCACTACATTCCCGTGACCAACCTCCTCCCCGCTGGCCATCCTGTGCGCCAGGTCCTTTAGGTTTCTCATCATTCTCTCATCCCGGAAGTCATAAGGAAACGTTTCCGTCCACTCTGTCAGGAGTTGAAGAATTTTAGGTGCAATTTTTCTCATCTGGTTCTAGGGAGAAAAAGAAATCTACATCAGGGATATCCACCACCAGGGTCTGCGTTAAATAAATAACGAAATAACTGTGTCACTCACTAACTTCTGGTGCCGCACGTTCTCTGGGGAAGAAGCAACAGCTATAGCCCCCTTCATAGCAATGCCAAGTATAGTTAACAATGGCAGGACAGTCCTCTGTGACTTTTTTTTTTTTTTGGATTTTTTGAGACAGGGTTTCTCCGTAGCTTTTGGTTCCTGTCCTGGAACTAACTCTTGTAGACCAGGCTGGCCTCAAACTCACAGAGATCCGCCTGCCTCTGCCTCCCGAGTGCTGGGATTAAAGGCATGAGCCACCACTGCCTGGATTCTTCTGTGACTTTTATACTGCTCCTTGTTTTATTATATTTTATTTTGCAGTGCTAGGGAGCTAACCTAGGGCTGTACACAAAGGAGGTTAGTGTTCCATCACCGGCCCACTTCTGTAGCCCTACCCCACAATTCCTTCACACCGGCCATTGTGCCAGTTAGGCACGTCAGCCTGGGGCTACGCGGGGGTCACTTTTGGAAACCATCACCATGAAATCTAAGCCAGAGTTAGCAGATCCAAAAAAAAAAACCCAAAACAACAACAATAACAACAAAACCCATAAAACTCAAATGCTGTGTTACCTTATCACTGTCCCCTTCACTGAGTCGCTGGTGCTCAACACACAGGTGGCAAACCTTGGCCATCAGCTCGTACGGATGCATGAATAACCGAGAGCTGAGCAGGAAGGTGAATATGTATGTTCTCTGCAGCAAGAGAGAGAGAGTCGTCTTCGTCACCACCTCTCTGAGTTTGCGCCATCCCAGCACACTATAATCTCCTCATACATTGGAGCTAAGAGGCTGTGGGTTCTGGTAAATGCCAAGTCCCCTCCACCACCACTTTATCTTTCCCCTTGAAACATACTAAAAATCACAGGATAAATTCGACTCCCGAAATGGCCCAGAGGACATTTTCTTATCTGTCATCAGGGAGCCAGGATGTATTCGTTTTCCAGTGTAATCAAGAAGAATGAAATTCAGCCCAGCGAGAATCAAGGCTGGCTTAAATAGATTACCCACATTGAAGAAGGTCACGTGTCCACATACTATTTTAACCAATAAATAACAACAGAAAAACAGAAACCCTACCCTACCCGCATTCAGTCAAGAATTGCCCAGTGTGTTCCGTGCAGCACACACGGTGTTTGTGTTACAACGTTCGAAGGCTGACTTTCAACTGACCTCCTGGCTTGCTCAAGACTAAGCAATCTGATAAAGCACAATATAGCACTATATACTTTTCTCAAGCAACCACTGATGACGTGGTGCTTATTTATCCTAACAGTTTCAGGTTCTCCATCAAAAGAGGAATTCCATGGGTTGTTGGCTCCCCGGCCCTCCTTCGGCACCTTTAGTGCTTCATAAACACTTACAGTACTGAACAAGGGATTCCTTATACTCTCGATAACAAGTTTTCCATCTCTGGGAACATATTTGAAAAGGCTATGTAATGAATCACACAGAGATAACTCAGTTAAGGACATTACGGTGAATTACCATTGGCAAGCGCACGCTCTCCTCTGCAACACAAGGTTATGATTGTATTTATAAAAACTAATAAATGTGGTCTCTAGGCATTTCCAGGAACTCACCATCAATAAACAGCTGCCTGTTAAACTCAACCTTCTTGTCCTTCTAAATCCCACTCAACAGACACAAGAGGGGAGGGGCGCTCACGTGGCCCAGAAAGGCCACCTGGCTTGACTGCTGATACTAAGAGGAACCAGTAAGAAGATACGCCTCCCCCTTTTGCCTCTCGGAACAACCAAGACTGAGATAGAATACAGCAGCCCTCCCAGGTTAGAAAGTGCCGTCTATGCAAGCATGCCAAGGGAAAGCAAAGTGAGGCCCACACCACCCGATGTCTGATCTGTAAATTACTGCATCTGTGTGTAACTTATCTCTCTCTATGGACTTTCCCTACGTACATTAAAGTCACATGACAGAAGCACCCAATGCTATCCTTAATTGCATTTTCACAGAGCAAGACATCAGCATGGATCAAGTCTACAGATATCTTTTCATTTAGACTGCCTAATGTGGTGGACAACCTAAAAAAAAAAAAAATCAGATGTGGAGACTTTGCCCATCTGACCCATCCCCATGCTCAATGTGGTCTCAGAACTTTCAATAATTACTGTATAATTTCTTCTTAGAAAAAATTCTTAGCGACCAAAGTAATTTCCCAGCAAAGATAGTATGCCCGTATACCATACTGTAATTTCTTTCTTTGTTTGTTTGTTGAGACAGGGTTTCTCTGTAGCTTTGGAGCCTGTCCTGGAACTAGCTCTTCTAGATCAGCCTGACCTCGAACTCACAGAGATCTGCCTGCCTCTGCCTCCTGAGCGCTGGGATTAAAGGCATGGGCCACCACCGCCCGACTCATACTGCAATTTCTAAGCCATACCAAAAATGGGTTTCAGAGGAACACTGATACCTACATCTGGATAGTAATCCACGTTGGGTACTAAGTGTTGGATAAGTGCCTCCAAAGATCCAGAAAGGAGGTTGTTGTCATGGTAACACAAGCCCCCGCAGCTGTCCTCTGCAGACTGGTAGAGGTTTCGATTGTAACCACTGCTGTCAAACATTGCTGAAAAGGGAGGTGTCTGAGGCATACTTTCCTAAAAAGAATGAAACACAAGAAAACACCATCATCAGTGACATGTGATACGAAAAGTAAGATTTCATCAGTAATTCTCATAACAGCGGAAGACACGCAGTTTGAGGAAATAGCTGTGACACATTGTCAGAACCAGGAAGAGCCCAAGTGCTCTGAGTTCACACGTACACACACACACATGCAATCAAATATTACAAACTGCTTAGATCCAGTCTGGACTGTAATCTGCATGGTGTCATTTTTACACACGCTCCTTTACAGTTACTTGTGAACAGGTGTAGAGGAACCTGGCTCCAGTTGCTTAACCTCACTGAGCCAAGAATTTTCAGGTCAAGACATCACCAGGATGAATCAGATAAAACTGAAGGAAACTGACAGGCACTGGACATGTGGACGAGCACCAGGGCTGAAGTTGAAAAGATCGTCATTTGCAAGAGGCCTGGAATTAAAGGGCACAGATTGCATCTTTGCCTGTGTGTGTCTAACGTGTGTGTCTGTGTTTGCTCATGTCAAGAGACATCATGCTGGCTCCCCGGCATGTTATCTGGCCTTTGCTCCTCTCGTCAGCTCTCAGGTTTGGGATGCTGCGTGGGTACTGTGTGCAGAGCCTGTCTCAGTCAACGGGAAGGATGAGAAGGCACTTTATATTTCGGAACAGGGAGTACTGCCTCAGTCTAGAGAAGTTGCTCTTGACCCTCTGTGTTTTGTCACTCAAAAAGCCCATGTCAGACAGTGTTCAGTGCAGGCCAAAGGTCATTTCATTAGGTTATTATTGGGATTCCTGGGGACCTAGTGCAGGGCCCTGAGAGCAGACTCAGATTTCTGGCCGTGTGTCTAGACACTGGAGGCATTCAGAATTCATGGAGTCTGGGGATTCAGAGCCGAGGGAAACTCAAAAGGACTGATGAGGAGCAGCCGTGGAGGTTGCAGGAGGACACAACCTGGGCTAATCCTTCTTTTGAATAGGCTGAAAGGTAATTGCATCTAAATGAGGGGGCTAAGCTCAGCCCCCCAGCAGCATCTGTTCCACCTGTGGAGGTGGGAGATAAGATTGGGGCTAAGAACCTCGTAACCAGGTGGTATGTGGCTGGGATAGGCAGTGCCCAGGGAGAGGGTGTTAGAACAAAAAAAAGTCTATAATGCCAGTGTGTCAAATGAAAGCAGCATTTAGGAAGAGCGTATCAAGAGAGATATGGTGATAACAGAAGTCCTGGAAATGGTGGCGCACATCTTTGATCTGAGCACTCCAGAGGCAGAGGCAAGCAGGTCTCTCTGTGAGTTCAATGCTAGCCTGGTCTACATTGTGAATCCCAGGACATCCAGGGCTATGTAGAGAGACCTTGTCTCAGAAAGAAAGAGAGACATAGAGAAAAATAGCTTCATGTTCTGACCTCTATCCAACCAAAAACCAGGACAGAGATAGAATTTCTAAAAGTTCCATTAAAAAAAACAAAATTGGCCGGGCAGCGGTGGCGCACGCCTTTAATCCCAGCACTCGGGAGGCAGAGACAGGTAGATCTCTGTGAGTTCGAGGCCAGCCAGGACTACAAGAGCTAGTTCCAGGACAGGCTCCAAAGCTACAGAGTAACCCTGTCTCAAAAAACCAAATAAATAAATAAATAAATAAATAAATAAATAAAAAATAAAAAAAAATATTGCTAGAAATGGGAAGAAAATTATCCTTGAAAACTCCTCCACTGGGATTTTCAACACCTGGGTTATCAGTGCTGTGCTTCTATTAGGGAGGACATGGTCATAGCATCCAAAGGCTAGACTGTCAAGTCCCTTGGCGAATGGTTAAATAAACAGGACAACCACTCAGATGATAATATCTGAAATCCAGAAACTGTAGGTAAACTAAAAAACAAACAAACAAAAACAACAACAACAACAACAACAACAAACCCTCAGTGTTATTCCCTTATATGGCATAGACAGAAGTGACTTTCTTTCCTCTTCAAATCGCCACTTTTCATGAAGATAATTCAGGTATAATTCACTGGGCCCTGACAAGACAAACGGTGGAGAAACCCTTCACCTGCATTACTTGTCACAGCCCGGGAGGAACCCTGTCTCCATCTGGTTGTGGCTATCTTAGAGCTGCCTACAACAGTGGCAGCCACACAGCATCCTTCACATACAGGATGAAGGCTAGGACTCCCAAGATGGGAAGCTTTGCTACCCAGAACTGTGACTTTTCCTTGACATCTCTACTCACCTGTCACTGAACCCAATCAAGTGTCTTTGAAGATGGTTGGCCAGGACTTGAAAACTCCAGAAAAATCAATAAATGATAAACCTCCAAAAGGGCCCCAGAAACTGTTTCAAGAGGCAGAAACTACATTTCTAAGTACACTCGATTAGAAGTGGCTGGTCAGAGGACCAAGGATGGCCTGGAGGATGGGGGTGGGGGCTGGAACTCAGTGGAAAGGTTGTCCTGAGTGATTAGCACAGATGGTGAGAGGCTAGAGAATAAGCCGCCCAAACTCTTGTTTCTAAAAATGTGGGACCTGGAGCTAAGGAAGGTGAACTGGGGTGACCAGGATAACATACACAACCACATGACTGCAGTACAATGTGGCTCCCCAAGGAATCTGTGCCCCAGTGCCTGGAGCCTATCAGCAGTAAACAGCTTACCAGATAGTCCCAGATCACCCCAGTTCCCTTTTAAGAGCTTATCCCCCAAATTACCAGTATTTATTATCATTCTTTTTTTTTCACCAGACAAAGGTTTGTTTTATTTTAATGAATGATCCACCTGAGGCCACAGGCAGCCCACTATGTACAGACTCGAGGGAAGCTCTATTTCTTGGTCTCTTCCTCCTTGGACAGAGTCTTGATGATCTCCTCCTTCTTGGCCTGGAGGCGCTCCTCCCGGCGCTTTCTTGCTTCCTTGGTCTTAGACCTGCGAGCCTCAGCCTGGTCAGCCAGGAGCTTCTTGCGGGCCTTGTCTGCCTTCAGCTTGTGGATGTGCTCCATGAGAATCACTTGTTTATGAAGACATTCCCTTTGACCTTCAGGTAAAGGCTGTGATACATATGGCGGTCAATCTTCTTGGATTCACAGTATCTCCTGAGGAGGCGGCGCAGGATCCGCATCCTCATCCAGGTCACCTTCTCGGGCATTCGGGCATTGGCAGTACCCTTCCGCTTTCCTATGCCCATATGCCTACCCTTCCATCGAGCCAAAGTGTTTTTCCGGCATCGAGCCCGGGAATGCACAGTCACAGGCTTCCATCTTTGATCAGCTTCCGTATCTGCTGACGGGAGTTGGCTTTGGTCTCGTTGGGGTCCAACCAGACCTTCTTTTTAACACAGCGCAGGACGCTGGAGGCAAGCTTCTTGTGTAGCCTGAGCATACTCATGGCTGCGGACGCAGCAGCGAAAGGAAAGAGCCTTTATTATCACTCTTATTTACTCTTCTGTAAAGTAGATAAGAACTTGGATTCCACCCCCATACCTATCCCCCAAATTTGGACTCAGTGCTGGAGAGACAGCTCAGCAAAGAACGCTCGCAACTCATAGCACCCACATGGAGGCTCACACCAGCCTCTAACCCCAAAACCTACTTCTGGCCTCTACAGACTCCTGCATGCATGTGCCGCATGTATGTACACTCATGCAGGCTCACACACATACACACAAATATAAATCTTTTTTTAAAAAAAAAATCAAACGTATTGAAATAGCCCTTGATAGTTGTGAAGTCTTAGAAAGTCATCTGTCCCACATCCAGGTACATTTCACACCTGTCACTTCCGGGTTTGCTCAACTTTTCCCAAACCCTAATGGCACACACATACACACAAACACACACAAAACACACACACATACACTCACATTCGTCTGTGTCAACATCTTGTCTGCCTAGCAAAGCTCTTCTTAGAACACTGTTTAGAGAGTGGTAGCAAAAGCCTGTAGGGATCATACCACTCCAATCGCAATGGTAGCACTCAGAAAATGCCCCCCCACATACACACACACAAGACTCCTCAAGAAAACACTGTAAGTAGAGCTGGCAACCTAATGGAGGTAAGTTAATCAGTATTGTAGCTTATTATACCTAAAACATTCGTGGAAGGAAAGAGTGTGTCTCTGGCGGTCATCTGCCATCAAACTGATGCAAAGACCTGTGGCCAGCCGCTGAGATCCAATCATGACACGAGACCTATACACAAGGGACGTATTACTTAGTTCTCGCCTTGGGCTCAGACCCATGCCTCTGTCCGTCATCTCCAAGCCCTGTTCTCTTCACAGTGACCCTTCTGCCCTCTGTGATCTCAGACGCTAGGAAAGTCATCTACTTTCCATGGCTCATTTCCATAGAACTCCCCCCCCCCAGCCATGAAGTTGTCCCTCCAGAGGGACATGCAGGCAGGGCTCTGGGAACCTCACTGACTTCTCTTGTTCAGAGTTTCCTGACTACAGATGTCTTTCTGGATTGCCCTCTGGTAATTCTTATAATCCTTCTTTACATCCATTTGTGACAGACATCCTGTTTTGTTTTGTCTCTCCCACCTCCATGCCTTCCCTGCTTCCCCCCACACACATAAGAAGACTACAGTAACTTGCCTGGGATTACATACAAAGTAACAGGTAAATTAGGACTTCAAAGTTAGGTCTCCAGATCCCGGGGACAAATTTTATTATATTACTTAGATTACATTTAAAATAGGCTTAGAATTTCTAATATATAGCCATAAAGTGAAAACCCCAACATTTTGCCCCAAATTGTATGCTATTAGAATGATTTATATGTTTTACATGTTCTGCATATATTCTTATTTCTAAGATATGTTAAAATCACGAATTATTCTTATTAAAATACAATCACACTGCTAAGAGTAGTAGTTAAGCGTCTGACTTTGGTGATCAATACACAGATCCATCCAGACAGGAAGTTCAGAGGTTCCAGTATGTGCCTCAAGAAGCACACTCTCTTTACAACTGGGGGGCATGGGAAGCCAGAATAAAGGGGTTCCGTTGACTTACTTAAGCAGCATATGAAAGAGCGCAGCGTTGTAGAGTAGATGGCTCAACCTGTGCCCATGGCTCCATGAAATGCAGAGGTATTTCCCTGTATTTACTCACAGATTACCAGCCAAAGAAAGCTGTACTGAGCCATTGACAATAGACCATGGGACAGAGTGGCCATCACTCATTCTAGACCGTCTCTAGCGAGCAGCCAATGCAGGAGTTTTCTGGAAGTCTCACCACCTAGTTAGGAGATAAGTACAAAGGAGGCAGAGCGGTACAGAAGGTACTGTTTGGAACCTTAATTTTAAATACCTAAGAAGAAAAGGCACAAAGGTTTGGTTTCTCGCAAGCATTCCCGGTCCCGTGACCCACATCTACAGCTAGGGTCCGTTCAGCACCATTCACCTTCCACATCAAGGTCTCCCACTCCATTAGGCTCAGGTCTGGGACTGAAAAGTGGAGCCCAGAAAATGAAATAAGATTGTGAATTGTCAAGCAAATAAATTCAGTATCTAATGTACTAGACATAAGAATCAGAGACTGCCTGAGCCCTGGGCTCCACCATCTCCAGGAACTTCTTGCCAATGACTCCTCGAGGAAGATCCAGGCAAGAAGTCGCTCTCACCCTCTGGCTCCCATCCATCTTTCCGGCTCACTGCAGGTCTGCTGCCTCTGCTGTACGGTCATCGTGACTAATGGGTTCTGGCACTAGGGTTCATGTGCTTACTCCTTCACACACTTTCTAATGTAAAACCAGCCCCTCCAATGTCCATTCCTTTTCCCTTTATGAAAAATCGAAGCCTACTAATGTAGAATCATCCTAAATTACATACATGTATAAAGGGAATTAAAATGGAGCTACCTGAAAATTGGGAGGGAGGCAATGCCTCTCCCAGATACTATAAGCTATCAAATAAAAAGCCTAGATCCAAAAAAAAAGAAAAAAGAAAAAAGAAAAGGAAAATCTGTCCTGTCCAGTATACTCATAAACGGGGACCTGCTAACCAAACACCTTGCTTAGGAAACAGAGATTACTTCAGAATTATAGTGTATGACAGCAGTTAGTTAAATCCTGGCTCGATTTATACCTAATAAATACATAAAAAGAGTTAATTCCCTTGAAGAGGAAATCTGTATGAGACACACAAAAAAACCTGTTGGCGATTCAATCACTACTTAACCTACACTGCAGACTGGAAAACTGTTCTCACCTTAGAGAGTTTCATTTCTAGGTTGGTTGCTTGAAATTCAAGATACATCCTAGGCAGCTAATGGAACAGATCTTTTTGAAGAAATTCACACCTCTCTGCTGCTGTGCCCACATAAATGCGCTGACATGTCTGCATAGACACTACTGGAGCTCCTGTCCAGCACAGGGCGCTGGCCTAGCGTGGAGCCTAGATGTCTTATGCCTACTGCAAAGCAGGAGAGTGAGCTGGAACGACAGGGAACCTTTCTCCAAGACATTCAGAACTAGCTCCTTCTAAATCAAGTGTGTGTGCGTGTGTGACTGTATGTGCGTGTATGCATATGTGTGTATGTGTGTGTATGTATGTGTGTACATGTGTGTGCATGTGTGTATGTATATATGTATGTGTGTATAAATGTTTATGTGTGTGCATGTATATGTGCATGTGCATGTTTGTGTGTATATGTGTGTGTGTATGTGTGTGTAGTACCAATTCAGCTGAGTTAAAGAGAACACAAGAATGGCAGGTCTGAAGGGCAGAGTTCCTGAAATGGGCTCCCTGGCCCAGTGGGGCATCACTCTGGGTAGAAGGCATAGTAAGACAACAAGAAATAGATTTTTATTTTATGAAACGATAGACTAGGATGAAGAAAAAAATGCCTTTCTGAGCACTAAAGCTAGCCCACAGGTTATAAGTTACGCTGGAAACGCTTCCAGCAGGAACAAGACACACCGAAGCCAGGCAGAGTAGACAAATATTCCTTCTTAAAATTGACTTGGGAAACAGAAGTCAGTTGACAGACATCTTACAGGGGCTGCTAATTTGTGCACACGCATAGATCATGTTCTTCCAAAGACCCTGAAGATGACCCTGACATTGATCCCAAAGCAAGGGCCGGCTGTGGGTGATTTACAGGATGAATTGATCTGAAAGGCATGTCGAATGGCTTCAGACCAACCAAAGCTCCAGATGAAAAGCCACCTTTCCCTGACCGGCAGATTGTGTCTGAATTAGCAACTGCTTTGGCAGTGGTGTTTACGATGAAACAGGTGCACTGGGGAGGAGGTGGTGTCAGGTGAGAACTCCATCTGGGAAGGAGGCTGGGGTATGGATGGGCGTGGAGCCACATCAAAAGCCACCCTGACTTCTGTGACAGACGCTCTGACAACCTTTCCTAGAGCCGCACGTCAGTGATCCTTCCGTCTCAAGAGAAAATAGAAAATGTGCAGGGCAGAGAAAAGCACTTTCCACTCACCCTGCGTCACCACAGGGCGCAGTGTTTATAAACCCAACAGCTCTACACTGATTACAGTGTTTTAGCATCAGTTAAATGCTAGACAAGTGTCCTGACTTAAAAAAAAAAAATGTAGGCAAAGCTCTCCTTATCTCAGCTGAACCTTGAAAGTGTGTTTGTTTAGTGGGAAAAGATTCCATTTAGTACCTGGAATTTGACCTTTCTCAACTCCTGTCTAGATTCCACGGAAACTTTGAGCTTCAGGATCTGCACACTGGACAACTCTTCTTTTCTCAGTTGACACTGCAGACGCTGGGTAAAAGTTCCTAGCACCCTCCTAGACCGACAGCTTCCCTTGTGTGACACAAGACTTGGGAATGCAGACAGACTGAAGGCTCCGGTGACTGTGGAGCTGAGCCCGGGTGGCATGCCAAAGGTGAGCCTCTGACGCTATCTAAAGCGTGGCTTATTCTAAGCTTGGAAATGTCAAGATGATAATCTCGATTCTTTCCTTAGACTGAGAAGCCCTTTCAGCAGAGACCTCAGAGAGGATCTCTGAAAGCTGGGATGCTGCTCCTCCTCTAATCGTCTTAGGAAAAGAGGTTGTGCAGGGAGAAGACACAGGGCTGAGAGAAAGACGAGAGAAAGTTAAGAAGTTCACAGATGAGAGCAGAAAGGCAGAATACACGGAAGCAACTCCGCAATGTGCGGCTTTGAGAATTGAATCCCAACGCTCAGTACGTTTCCTAGTTAAAAGAGAAAAAAAAATAGCTTATTTAAAGTTTTATTATTAACGTGTACGTGGGGGTGGTGCCTGAGGAGGCCTGCAGAGGGCAGAAGATCCCTGGAGTTAGAGTTGTCTGAGCCAACACGGGCTGAGAACCGAACCTATATTTCCTCTGCAAAGGAATGGCGGTGTTTCCTGACTTGAGTTGCCACGTGCTCCGCACCCCCAAACATACAACTCAAATTTACATTTTGCTTTATCAGCTCTTATGCTTAACTAGGATTTATTTTTCTAACTAATCCCTAATTGGTGATGGAAAAGAATTCTGACTCAACTAGTTACAATTTTCTGTTGGAAGAACAACACAGATAAGATTCGTGATCTTCTGTCATGGGACAGTGGCAGCAACTCTGAATAGGCCTGGGGTGTCACTGAAATCCTTCCTATTGGGTGTGTGGGAAGGCAAGCCAGGCCATGCTGACATTCTTCACGCCTAAAAAGCCTGTACCATCTACAGCATCCTTGCAATTCTCGATCTTAGCAGTAGGTGGCGCGTGGCTCCCTGTCTTTGACAGAGCGGGCGCTTCCCAGCACTACCAGCTGGGGCTGGTTTAGGAAAACAAGAGAAGGGCGGCTACAGTACTGGGGGAAATGTGAAGATCCTAGCACGTATTGAACTCGGGGAAGGGGCACCGCCCGTGCTGTACTAGCCGGCAGTGCCCAACGGATCTATTTCCTGATGTCTCAGGCGCCCATCTGTGATGAGAATCAGTTATTTCATAGTCATAGATGGGTAAAACTCATCTCCAAATCATTACTACCAGAAGGGCTGGACTCCTAGAAGACGCGCCTCCTCTTGGCTCTCTGATAGCCACCACTGGCCACAGCGACCAAAGGGCACTTCACACAGGCAGAGAGTAGGCTAGAGAGTGACTTGGTGGCCCAGCGCTTCCACAGCATGCACAAGGCCCTGGGTTTCATCCCCAGCACAAGACGGAAAGAAACAGAGGGGGGAAAGACAGACAATCAAGAAGTATGCAATTTTGTTCAACTTAAGCATATTTATATGTAAAGATCTATATGCAACTAGAAGCTGCCATACTAAACAGCACAGACATGCTGGGATTATAAGATATATGACAAATCTGAAGCTAAATCAGGAAACATCACAGGGGATAACTTTTATTAAGATATTTTACTTTTCTGTGTCCAGTTTGTTTCAACAGGGAAATAAATGGCTTGATACTTGGTAGAGGCATTTGTAAAAAGCCAAGATTATTTTTCTTTGTATTTAATTATGTAACATGGTAACTGGGATTTTTATTTTTTTTTGGACTCTAAGTTCTTAAAAACTATGGATTTTTCCCCTTCAATGTTTTTTTCTTTTAGATAAGTTGAAAAAGGTTAATGATCTACAACACGTTTTCCTTTCCACACGACTAAATTGTTTGTGTCAAACTTTCACATCGGGGTTCTGTAACACATTTTAAAGCAACTGGATCATTCCTGGGTATATATTTACCTCAAGAGAAAAATATAAACACATAAACCTATGAAAACTGATTGGTAAAAGAGAAATTGACAATTAGTAGACGAGTTAATAAGCCATGAAAAATTTTCTAGCCCCACTTTACTGATAATTAGTAATCTTAAGTATTCCTAAAATGAAGAAGAAAAAAATCAAAAAAGGCAATTCAAGAAAATACTAAATTTCTATGAAAATCCACCGAAAAGCAAGTGTTACTTGCCCCTTTTCGTGTCCCATGTGCTCAGGAAACACCTGCACGGCTAACAGGCTATCCCACGCTGGCATGGCCCTCTCTCCTACGGATGGATGAAGGGCACAGAAACGAAATGAACCAGCTGCCACAGAGACACCAGAGACCCATATCCTTCCAATGCCCACCCCACAGATACCACAGCTACTTAGAGAAGGTGTGGGTCTTTTGGGGCTCCCCATCTACCCAAACCCCAACTTCTCATTTCCAGGGCAGAGCTCTGCAAAGCTACAACTGTCATTTTAGAAGGAGCACTGCCTGCCCAGGTCTAATTTTTGTAGGCTTAACTAATGAATTAATAAAAAGATGGCCAACAATATAATACAGCGTGTTCTGGAATAATAAAAGGGGTGGAGATAGACAATACTTAAATTCAATTACTAAACCCCTCAAATCCTCAACGGTACAATTAGCCAATTTTAAGAATCCACAAAACCTCTTTAAAATCTTCTCATTTATTTTCTCATTATTTGTGCCATTAGAATTAAGATTCTCTTCAACCCTTGCCTGGGCTTCCTAACTCTTCTCCCAGGCAAGGCCTAGAACCCTTCTTTCCCTATCTCCTTTCCAAGTATTCTCCTTGGAGGTCATCCCAATATTGCAAGTTCAGGTCTTCTAAGTAAGTAGCCTTTGGAGACTGAACAGGCTAGTCCCATGGCTTTCTGTACTAGACTGGGGACCCCACCTAGTCTGTGTAGGTCCTCTTGGCCCACATCTTCCTCCCTATTTTCTTACCTATTCTCTTTCCTTTAGATGAGTGGTATTTAACCAGTTCAATTTGGCCTATTGTACTCCATTAAACAGCGAGGTCAATGTTAGATTATAAGAATGAGATGTTAATAATGGCACAAGGAATATTACGATAAACAATGAATACTTAGCAATATTTAGTTACATATACTTAAAATAGATTAGATGCTAAGGTTAGGAAAAAGACAATGCGGATACATTCTGTTGATTCTCTTTTCCACCAGGCAGGACACAGCATGTGGTACACAGACACCATGTATAGTGTAGCTCATGCTATGGGGAAAAGCTGAAATAAATTCTAAGAACCAAACAGGCCTCAAGTCCAAGGCCAGTATTCTTGGTATCCAGAAGGGCTGGCACCTCTAGGAAAACAAAGGATTGACTGACACAGGGAAGTGACTTGCTCACCAGAGGTTGATGGTATCTCATGCCTGTCAGCAAGTCTACTTGAAAGGGATAAAGCAGCCAGCACTGTTTGTGACCGCTGACTTCTGTCAAAAGTGCCCTGGGTCCTCAGTGACTCAAACATTGCTCCCTGCCCCAAATAAAAATGTCATTAATGAATAATACTATTTAACTGGGGTTGTCATTTTTCTTCTATATATCCTCAACAGTCAAAAAAAAAAATCCTTAAAAAAATCAGTTCTCCTTGTGCTTTGAATGCCACATTACCAGTAATCTCCTCCTGCATCCTCAAATCGGCTACACACTATCTTGGTTTTTAATCCTCTTTGCATAGGCTGACCACCCTGGTCACAACTATGCGCAGATTAAGGCACGGTCACCACAGGCCACGTTCCAGCTACTGTGCTCAGGACGAAAGAATAATTATTTACCCACCTGAGTCTGACTGGGCCCGACAACAGCCAGGAGCTCGGTACCCTGATCCCTAGCCTCTTCCCGCTTTATCCTCCGGGCTCGAGACCCGTCCTCCCTGTGAGACACCATCAGGGCTAAATATAGATCTACGCACACCAGCAGTTCCTGACCATTGTCACATGGCGCTGCTGACGAAGGACTCCTTGGAGACGCGTTCACCCAAACATACATACACAAGTATGCGTGCATATTTATTCATATGCACCAGACCCCGCAAATTCATCTGCAAAGTGGTACATTTACATTCAGAAGAGAAAACTGCAGCCTAGATGCTCTTCTGGCGCTGTTTACCACACCGGTCCACCCCCATCTCCCCGCACTATCTATCAGAGGGCTTAGCCACGGTGTTTTGCTTTGCCTGAACTGCATCAATTTGAATGGTGGCAAGCAATAGTCAAATCTACCACACACACAGAGGCGCGCACACCTCTGTTTTCCCATTTGCCCTTTTCTCTAGTAGAGTCCAGAAGTTGCTCTCAGGGCTCTCCAATAAAGAGGCGCCTCCCTCACGCTGTCAGCCCACGAAGCTTCCAGGTACCCTAAACCACGTTAGTATAACCCAGGCTAGTGTCCGAAGGCAACTCATCTGGTCCAAAGGCAAACGCAAAACAAGACAAACAAACAAACAAAAAACCAGGCTACTTGTTCAAGTTTGCATAAGAGTCAGGGAAACACAAGACTTCTATTTCCCTGTCTGTTTCTACAAGTCAGACCTTAGATTATAAGGAATCAGCAACAAAAATAAACAACAGTCGGTACACTCACAAACACCCCAGGAAACTAGCCCAAAGTATATGGAAACAACCTAGGTGTGCACAGGAAGCTTAGAAGGAAAGCAAAAAAGGATGAATGCCACTCCAACTCAGACAAACCCTCAAGATCTAACAAGATCTCTAAACAGAAGGCCTGCCTGGGCACTGGGGCGAGGCGCAGCACTGGGTCCACGGATCCCCGGGTCCCCGGCGCTCAGCTCCGCACCTGTTGGGACCGCGGCAGCCTCCGGTACGAAAGCAGCGGGCGCGGGAACTCCTAGGTCCCTGGCTCCGCCGGCGCTCGCTAACCGGGGACCTCGAGCCACGCCGGGTGCACTGGGCAGCTAGCTGGGTCCGGGAGCAGCATCCACGCAGCCCCGGGGCTCCGTGCAGCCCGCTCCCTCCATCCCGCCGTGGGGGCCCGCGGAGCACCTACCCGCACACGGCCCCGGGCCTCCGCCTCCTGGCTGCTGTACCGCGGCGCCCCCAAAGGCGAGCTCAGGACCAGGAAGGACCGAACGCAGAAGAAAGGAAAAACCCGCCGATCCAGTCGGGGTCCTTGTTTATACTGAAACTCCAGCCGCAGTCGCGCACACCCCCTTGCTCCTGAATGCCCGCCTCCTGCCGCCGGCGGCCCGCCCCCGCCTCTGGCCACGCCCATCCTCACTGGCCAATCGTGGCGCCGCTCTCCGCCCACGCCGCCCTGCAGCGGGCGCTCTGGGACTTGCCGGGCCCCCTCGGGTTGGGACTCCCGTGACGCTGTGGCCATAGCCGCCCACGCCGCCCTCGGAGGCTGGGTTGCTGGCACAGCGGGTCTCAGCAGCCAGGGCTGGCCCCACTCCGGCGTGCGCTTCCTCCTTCGTGCCGCTGCCCGCGGCTGTTTGTGCAGTCATGTGTCCCCGAGTGTGTATTCATTTGCCTGTGTGCTCTACCTGTAAATACCGGCTCGACTCGTTGTACAGTATCTATGATCATAATTATGAACTGTAGGTTACTGTCCGTGTAACTTTCGTAGCAAATCCGGAAGGAACAACCGAGTACTTGCTGGGTGCTAGATACGGTGCAAAACGCTGGGGGCGCACTGGTAGCTGCGACCTGCTGGTCCCAGACCTCTGAAGCTTACTGGCTACTGGAGGGCAAACCCTAAGTAAACTGCCCGTCACTGAAATTACAGGTGTGAGAACTTTCCTCCTCTAATACATGAGGCTAGTCCTCAGTGAAGGTTGTTTTATCATTGTAACCACATACTTAAAGCTAGCATCAGATACCTGATAACTATTTTAGAAAAAAAAAGGGGCGGGGACTCAAAACTTCCCTTGTAGGCGCCATAGAAAGGTAAGCGAAGAAGTGAGGGGAAGAGATCCGTGGGAGGAAAATTGTATAAGATCTGGAGACTTGGCAGCGCTGTGACCCTGGGTAAGAAAAGAAGGATTTGAGAGCTTCCGTTAACGTATAAATACTGATGGACCATCCAGTAGGGCTGTAATTGGCATTATTAGAGCCCTTGCTCTAAGGTCCCTGCCTGTCTCCTTCCCGGAGTGGAAGGCGCCACCTTGACCTAACGTTCATTGCCTGTCCTCTGGCTGGAGAATCATTAGCAGGTCCGCTTGCCTATCTCTCTAGCCTATGCTCTCCTATAGATGGGTCTCCTGGACCAGCAGTTTATTCTCAAAACTCTGAGTCTTTTGTTTACCTCTGGCATCTCTGCGCTGTGAAGAGGAATGGATTAGGACAAATGAGCAGGACTGCAGGCCCTCAGTCATGGTTGAGCTTTCCATCCTGTGTTTGCTAACAAACAGACCACAGGACACAGGGCAAACCACACTCTCATTATGGAGTCTCTCCCCTCACCTGATAAAATGTGAGCTCCATGGGAGCAGAGCTGGGCGTTTACCTGCCCTGTTTCTACCGTAAGCAAATTGACCAACACATAAGCCCTTGATAAGTGTGTACTGGCTTAATAAATGGATGGATGGATGGATGGATGGATGGATAGATGGATGGATGGGTGGATGGATGGCTCAAAACACAGTATGTAATTTTGTTTCAACTGTGTCTTATATTTTCTATACCTCACAGTTTCCTCCGGATCTTTTGACTCCATGCGATCAATTTGTGTCCTCCTGAAAGATGTTGGAGGGCCAGTGAGATGACCCAGCAGGTAGAGGTGTTTGCTACCAAACCTGGCCACCTGAATTTGATCCCCAGAAGTCACGTGGTGAAAAGAGTGAACTGAATCCTTCAACTTCACACACACACACACACACACACGCACACATACACACACACACCTGATTAATATAACAAAAATGTAAATATTAATAAACTCAACAATAGTAGTCAAGCTGATTGAGACAAAGCCCTGCAGAGCAGAACCTCATCATAGCGCTAAAGGCTGGCGGCCCGTGTTACATTTCCACTCCACGGAGACTGCGTAGCTATGTAGGGAAGGTTGCTTTTCCTAAGCCTCCTGCACTTCAGGTACACAAAAGAAGTGCAAGTATCGTCATGAACAGTACAAGTCCAACTTCCTTTCTTTTTGCCACTTTCATTTCCAAAGAAAAATCCCAACTTACATAATGCTGTATTCAGTATAGTTTTCAACCCACCTTTTGGGAACAACGATGTTATTGCTGCAGGAATCCCGTGAGAACATAGGCTGAATTGTCATTGTGCAATCCTTTCCATTCTGTTTCCTCCATTTCTGCTCACCTTCTGCCTTTTTAAATAATTCATTTCATTTTGCTTATTACTAGAGGATGTGTGTGTATGTGTGTGAGAGCCAGTGTGTGTGAGAGAGAGCCAGTGTGTGTGTATGTGTGTGTGTGTGTCAGTGTGTGTGTGTGTGTGTCAGTGTGTGTATGCCGCAGCATGGCTGTGGAGGCCTGAGGACAACTTTTGGAAGTTTTTCCATTCTGGATTGCAGAGATGGATCTCAAGTGTCAGAGTTCATAGCAAATGGGGTTTTTTTTGGGGGGGGGTTGTTTTGTTTTTTGTTTGTTTGTTTTTTGAGACAAGGTTTCTCTGTAGCTTTGAGCCTGTCCTAAAACTAGCTCCTGTAGATCAGGCTGGCCTCAAATTCACAGAGATCTGCCCGCCTCTGCCTCCCAAGTGCTGGAATTAAAGGTGTGCGCCACGGCCACCCGGCCTCATAGCAAGTGCTTTTACCTGCTGACCTTAGGTGTAAGGATTGTGTTGCACACACTCCAGTTGAGGCTGGGAACCTCATGATCGCTTCCTCCCCCATTTTGATTAGTTGAGTAGCATTCATCTACTATAAAAAAAGAAGTTTTTCTGATGAGGGGGTGAGAACTTGTCCTTATCCATGGTGTAAGGATAAGTATTTTAGCATACAGTTGGAAGCAATATTAATTTAGCAAAATGATTGTAGTGGAATCTCCTCTAAAGTCTATGACCCCTGCAGACATGGGTTCATGGCTAGGTTTATAGCACTAGGCATAAGCTCTGTCCTATTGAGAAGTCCAATTAAACAGTTGCTGGTTATGTTCATATATTAAGTGCCACCATTGCAGAGCTGGGGCTATCTTCACTGTGGCTCACAGACTTTACAACCGGGTAGCGTTGTGAACAACGCTTTCCCCCTGGTGGCTCGCACAGCATCTTCTGATACTATGAATTGTTAGGGATCTTTAAGAGCTTTATGAAACCATCATGTAAATCTTCAGAATGTGTTTATTCTACCCTCACTAATTTGTTCTCTTGGTCACTCTGGAATGCGGATCCAGGCCCTTGAAGGTGTGAACCCCGAGCTCCAGTTTGTAAATGGATAGAAACAAAGGTTCAGGCCACATTGCTAGTCTCCAGTTAGCCTGGACACTGCCTGATCTTCCAGCTTTCAAACCAAGATGGGTAAACCTGCTCTTAGGAAGGACGGTTTACAATGCCTGTCTTACGTCATGATGAAAGATGATGAAAATTTTGTACAGCAACGCCAGGAAGAGCGAGCACAGGAAGTGCCGATACACTGCATCTAATCATCTCTGGCTATCACTCTGCAGCTTGTTAACCTGTCGTGTATTCAAAGTGGCTTCTTGGTGACAGGCAAAAGTGATGGTTTTTCTTCAACAGGTAAAAAGTAAGAAGGGAAAAAAACCCTCTGATACCTAAAGTACTTAACAGACGAACCACTCCCTATCAAAGAAAGTCCTTTCTGTTTCACTACTAAGAGATTTCTGAGAAAGGAGGAGAATGTAACACCCACCCCTCCAGACCCCATAGAGGAGGAAACCCTGCAGCTGTGTGGCCAAGACAGTGGAGAGCACAAGGCCTGCCTACTGGGGCCTCTGCCTTTGAACTGGGCAATCTCATTAGGATGCAATGGGAAGACTACTTTGCCAAGGCCTTAGGACAAGGAGAGCACTTGGCTCCAGGCCGTAGAAAAAATCCCTTATTTCCTTCCTTGATTTTTTGTGTTGTTTTCCATCACTTCCCTTTCCTGATGGTCTGAGGACCTACAGCAGAAGGGGAAGAAGACTACTTGACGTTCTTTGGTTCCGTGCCCTCTTCCCACTTTGACCAAAGGAAAGCCTGTTGGTGACCAGTCTAGCTTAGAAGATGGCCATGTTGGAATTCCTTGGAAATACAAAGGTGGGAATGGGCTCCAAACATTCACATCCTTGGACCACGGTAAGAAGAACAGGGAAGGACGGGTCTGAAAATGTATTTATTTATGATTCTGACTCCTTGCCCAGTGCCATCAATTCTTTGATGACTGTAAGGTTAAGTCTTGCTGCTTTGGGGGAATTTCTATGATGAGACAAATGACCTTGGAATGAATATTTCAAACATTATCAGCATGAGTCAGTTTACAAAACTCTTTCCCATCTATTAATTGTTTTAGGGAGGAGATCAGTGAGAAGATTCTATCCAGCCTGCTAAGACTTTACGCCTAAGTGGGAGGACTTGAATACAGAAGACAACTTCCGGAAGGTTCTTTCACATACCCTCGCTTGTGCTGTGATCACTGCCACTCTTTAGCTCACAGACCCAAAACTTCCTCCAAAAATGTAACAACTGCACGGGAAATTCCACCGTACATATGATAGTTTTTCAGTTCCTTTAAGGACGTGTGAAAATTCTAAAAATTACTGAAGACAATAGCCGCCAAAAGGCAATGCTACTGCTTTTGCTTTGATGAGCGTTGTCATTTTACTTACCTACCAGTTCAAATGCATAGTTAGAAAGAAGTTATGTGTGACACAGACAATGTCTCTCCTTAGACTAACTACTGACAACGAATACTAATATAACATGACCTGATCACAAGAGCAATGCATCTCTGTTGATAATGTAATGGACCACAGCATACTTTTCAGCACTGACAAAGAAACACCTAATAAATACGTGTCATTTGATTACAGCATATCACCACTTTGAACAGGAAGGTAACTGTGTTTGAATTTGTATGGCTATTCTTCACCGTATAAATCATTATGGTGAAAAGCAGGTGTGTTTCTTTATTTGTGCTTTCTATGTTGCCAAGATCTGTCTGTTTTCTTCTGAATGAGTTATTCATTCTGAATTAAGAATAAGATAGCTTTCTGTTGTTTTATTTTGAGACAGGGCCTCATGTGTCCTGGACTGCATCAAACGCTCTACTTGGCCAAGCATGACAAGAGAGTTTTATATTTGAGATACTTACCGCCTTTTATATTAAGCTTTCTTATTTTTCTAGAAGGTCCCTTCAGTTCTAACTAATTATCACTCTATGTCCTAGAACACTGAGTAAGAAGGAAGAAGGGAGAAAAATGAATAATAGAATAAGACAATTTTAGAGCTGGAAGGAATATTAATTATCAACTCTTCTAATCTTTCCGATCCTCATGCCACCAATCAAAGCATTTCTGAGATGAAGAAATTGAGTCCCAGAGAGAATAAATGATATTTCCAAGGCTAACAAGATAATAGCAAAGTTACACTTGTCCAAGCCCCGGAAATAAGTCAGGACTTCAAACAGTACCTGATTTGACTTGCTAATTATTATCCCTGCAGGGGTAATTCTGTAGGGCTACCTTTACATTATACAAGCAAAATTTGTTATGAAACACTGAGAACAGATGTCAACACTAAGGACTCTTGTTGACATGACAACGTAGAATTCTCTAGATTCTGCTGACATAGTGAAATTCTCTAAATGTTGCTAATCCTGGTCAATTATGGTCTTACTTAATGTTTAAGGCAATGAAAGAATAAACACTTTAATATCTTTATCCATAAAGTAATTGTTTTCTGGTCACTCTATTAGTCAGACCTCACAAAATTGTGGTGGTCAAAGGGCTTCCTTCAGCTAGCATCTGCTGTTGTTATTATGAAAACTCATCCCTGAGGATTCATCTCTCACACAGAGTCAGGCAGCCAATCAGAAGATTGTGTCATCTTTTAAATCCATTAGACCAGTGGCTCTCAACTTGGGGGTCAAACAACCTTTTAACAGGGGTCGCATATCAAATATTTACATTATGATTCATAACAGTAGCAAAATTACAGTAATGAAATAACAACGAAAATTATTTTATGGTTGGGGTCTCCACAATGTGAGGAACCTTACTAAAGGGTCGCAGCAGTAACAAGGTTGAGAACCACTAAAGTAGGCAATTTGTCTAAAGCAATGACTTCTGGCTGGTTCTGTAAAGTTAAATCAGTGACAATACCCAAAAATTCATTTTGATTTGTAGATGAACATTATCTCATCAGTAGAACCAGTATTCAAACACAATATATCTAGATGCTGTTATGCATGGAAAAGCACAGTGGTAAGTGTATTTCACACACACTCACAAACATTCACTCAGACACACACACAAACACACTCACTCCCACGAAGTGATCATAGAAGTCAAGTTTTTCTCCAAATGGCTGAGAAAATCTGTCTCTGGGACCAGTTGAGTCTGGGTATGGTGGGCCAATGAGGCTCTAACTTAATCTGTAGAATTCAATTCTTTTCAGAAAGACTTCAGCAGATTTGACAGTGTGCTGATAATGATCATTTGAATGCAAGGAAATAGATACTTTACATTTTTATTTTGTGAAGTCCTTAAAAATGGAAGAATTTATAATCAAAATTGGATTTTTCCATATAGCTACACTATATAAACTTAAAATTCTATATTTACTTAAACACAATATATACTGATGAAGCTAAAAAAATGTCTCTTAACTTTCTCTACTTATGGATTGATCACATTTATTAAGTTGAAGTACCTGTCAGTAGTCCGGGTAATTGCATCAGGTGCCACTGTGTAAAATGATAATTTATGTGACGCAAGTTTATTAAAGAATGTGATGGCCCTCACTTGTTTATCACATTAGCCGCCTCTTGTGTTCTGATGGGCACGGTGACACATGGCTAGCCCATGGATGAGCTTGGCTTCTTGACTGAAATCTGCTTGAAAGTCAAATCTCCCACATAACACCATTAGCATATGATTAATGTTTCCAAGGCCTGGAATTAACTGGTGATAATTTTAGAATCTACAATTACCCACACAATTGTCTCTAATTAGCTGTCTCTGAAAGAGTGGTCAAGAAGGAGAGGAAAATGGAGGCTGGCTGAGGCTCTGTCTCCCTATGGCTTGCACGGTGCCTCTACTTTAGATTTGTTGTAAGAGCGAAGAAGAGGTGTTGGGGTAGGAGATGGGCTGGAAGGACATGGCCGTGGCAGAAAGAAAAGAATAGAAAGGCAGGTTGTCTGAGCCGGACCATGGCTCAGGGATTTAAGAGATCACCTAAGCATTAAAGTAACAAAATCTGAGGAAGCCCAGGCCTTCTCTACAGAGGTACGAACTCAACACCTCTCTCTCACAGCAAGAAATACATGGGGGAGGACAAAACAAAATGTCCCAGTCTAGACAAAAGCCCCACAGAAAAGGAAAATATTTGCCTTATGTTCTGTTTGTTGTTTTATTAGAAACTCACAACAAATTCCTTTCCTAAATACCCCAGTTGAAAAGTCAAACACCAGCTGTTACAAGTCATAAACCCAAACTTTCTTGATGTTCCACTAATAATACTAATAAGTGCCATTTTCCTCCAAAATAGTTGAACTAGGACATAGTGTTTTAAAAACATCTCTAAATAGATGTTTGGTTAGCCCTAGCCCCTCTCACTTTAAACTTAGTCATAACCTTCTGATTCAGAGTACACAACAAAATAAAAATGAACATGAATTTTGCTCTTTCTCTTGATGAGACAAAACAACTGTCAAAGCCAGCCTCTAAAAATTGTCACAGAGCGACAAACTGGAGGGAGAAACCTAACAGTCAAGGGGCCCAAAAAGCTCCATGAACGTTACAGGACAGTTCTCGCCCTCTGTGTGTGCATGCATGTGCTTGCGTGTGTGCGTGCATGTGTGTGTGTTTCTCTCTGCCCCTCCCCCAGCCTCTCTATCTTTCTGTCTCCCACTCACCACTGCCCCACACCCCTTCTGTGGAAGCCAGGCTACAAAGATGGGTAGGCAGATAAAGTGCTTGTCTCATAAGCACAAGGACCTGAGTTTGAATCCCCAGAACCCGTGTATTGCCTGACATGGGAACTCACATCTGTAACTCCACTGCTCCAAAGAAGAGATGGGCCAGTGGGTCTCAGGCCAGCTGACAGTGTACTCAAGAGCAAACAAGAGACCCTGTTTCAAACAAGGTAAAGACCTACCCCTGAGGTTGTGTACCTTGGCACCTTCCCCCACCACACCTCTCTCTCACACACACACTCATACGATCTGAAAGCCACAATAATGATGAAACCATTTTCATCCCAAACTGAGGAGCGGTCACCCATGTCTCAAGGAAGGGGAAGTGTCTGGCCTGCTAAGCAGAAATGCTCTGGGGGATAAAATAACATGGAGGGGGCATTCGCAGAGAGGGTAGCAAGACTTGTTCTGGAGAGCTCTGGCGGGAAGCAGTACAAACCAGGAGAACCGGTGAGCAAACGAAAAGACAGCGCTGTCTCACCTGGAGAGACTTTGGCAGTATTTCAAAAGGACTTTGGCCAGATTTGAGCAAAACACAAGCAACCGGCTCAGAGAGCTATTGTTTCAGATTCTCAGCATTCTGAAGTGAAAGATGGCGGCTTCCTGTGAAGACTACGCTTTTGTTTGTTTGTTTTCTTCGCTTGCATTTTATTTTGAGACAGGTTTCATGTCACCCTGGCTGGCTGTGAATTCACTACAGAGCCTGACGATAAACATCTGATCCCCCTGCCTCCACCTCCCTAGTGCCAGGACTGCAGGTGTGTGCCACCATGCCCAGTTTATGCAGCCCAATGTTTTAAACGTGCTAGGTAAGCCCTCTGCCAACTGAACTGCACACATAGTTGTCAGACTAAGACTATGATAACTGAGTGGCTTGACAAGGCCCAAGAATGGCAGACTTGCTCCAGCCCCGCTGGTGTCAGAGAGAGAGGGTGCAGCTTTGTTCAGGGCCCATTTCTGCATAGTGACACTGGTGTTCACGGATACTCCGATCTGTTCCTAGGAATGTGCTTTCCCTTTTCCTTCAGGCCCCAGCAACGCAAAACAGCAAAAAGCAAAAACAAAACCATAGCTCTCGCCTCAGAGGATTTGATTGATAATTTCTTTTGAGCCAAATATAAGCAACAATAATCCAGGAATGTAAATTTAAGTAAATATAAACATCCTGTTTCAATGTGCTAATAGTTCGGTAGAGTTTTTATAGTATCAGAACAAAGTAAATCATAAATCAAAACACCTTTTTAAGACACTGGGGCATAGACATGGAACCATAGATCTTAGTGCTATCTGATGAGACTATTAGCTTTGGGTTGCTGGAAGCTAATCCAAAACAATTTACCTAACAGTTGCAAGCTGTTGGTCAAACACAAAGATCGGCAACAAGCTGCCACGTAGGAGCTAGGATAACCCAAGGTAACTTGGCTATGGATCTGCAATATTCCTACCCTCCACATTATTGACACTCTAGTCAGTTAACTTGCCTTGTGAAATGCTAGACAGAGGTGAGGCATTTTTCTGAATGTTAATGTAACAGCTCAGATCTTCATGACAGGCAATGACTAGAACATAGTGTACCAACCAAGGCATGGTAACATCCCTGCTTTAGTCTGGTTAAAACAGACTTAATATTCAATTTCTGTGACAGACAGTGTTTTGTGACATTAACCCTTCAGTCAACGCATTTGCATGCCACTCAGGCAACTAACTGTCCTGCTTGGCCTGGGACCAGCCAGGTTTAATACTGAATTTCATATCTTAGAAAAATAAAACAAAACCACTTTTTCTTAATTTTGTGTATGGGGTGGAGGAACCCATGTGACTTGGTTCTCATGTGACATCATTTGTAGGACTTGGTTCTTTCCTCCCACCTCCTGAGCTCTAGGGATCAACCTGGGTTTGCCAGACTAGAGGCAGGTGCCATTACCTCCTGAGCCATCTCCCCGGCACTAATCCCAAATGTTTTAAAGCAAATCTTCAGAAAAAAACCTTCAGGAATGGGTTCAACAGGGGGTGGTTGATCACCTAAATTCCAGACATTTCTAAAAGTTTTCTGCAGGCCAGGCCCTGGAGAAGGCATTAACCAAAACCATTGAGGAGAAAGCAGAGAAAGTGACTACCATCATGAAATGACCACCCCAGAAGGCAATGGGTCTTTTCTAAATTATCAGTCCTTAAAGAGATGCCCATGCCTGAGACAGAGATGTACTTCTCATGGGGACCCACTTGGAGGAGGCTGGGAATGAAGGCTGCTTGGCTTTCAGACCTGAAGGATGAGAAGGTGTTAGCGGTGGATTTTGTCAGGGGAGGGCCATCCCACTTCGTTTTTAAGTATGAAAAGCACTTCAGGATCTCTGGAGGATGTTAATGCTCTCTCTAAAATTATATGTCTATTTTTGTATCTGCTATTAGAATGAGACTGAGTGAAAGTCTCAGGTTGGAAATGTAGCCCTGTTGGCAGGCTGCTTGCCCAGCATGGAGAAAGAATTTGATTTTATCCCAGGGACTCACAAACTGGAACACAGAAGGATCAGAAGTTCAAGGACATACCATATACAGAGAAAACAACTCAAGACCCGCCTGATATAGAGGAAGTGAGGGGGGGGAGTAGAGAAAGGGGAGGAGAAGGGAGAGGAGAGAGGGAGAAAGAGGAAGAAAAGGAGGGAGAGGGAAAGTGAAGGAAAGGGAGAGAGAGAGAGCTAAAGAGAGAATTTCAACAGAATAATTGGAAAAGGCACAAGCTGACAATGGCCTTGTCTGCACCCTGTTCTGATAACAAAATACTTGGCATACAGCAGGTACCCAATGCTTAATTAGTAAACACGCGCATGAAAACATTACTGCTTTTTTATGTATTATGTTCAGGCCTTCCATCCACTTTCCCTGAATACTTCCTTCTCTTCTCCCCAGCCTATCCATAGCCTGATGTAATTATAGATCAAATGGACCATGGCTCCGCCGTAGGCTTCAGGCTAGCGGTATCTGGGCCAGACTATACCTGCTGGTTCAAAGAGAGACTGTAAGCCTCTGCCTTTGCTTGGTGCCCACGTGGGAAGCCCGTGGGAAGCGCTCTGCTACCTGAGCCGAGGTGAGATCTGTTTCTGTTTTAAGCCCTGTGTGTCATGATCTGAATCTAAGGCAGAAAGACCAATGTTAAGGCACAGAGTTGCTGCAGGCTGGCAATTTCATTGTTTGCATTAGGGAATTTCTCCTCTTCCTCCCGTCATGACTGCCTATCACTTTCTCCCTGCTGACCACACCCCCTTTCTTTGGTCAGTTGCCTACCTCAGGAGGAGGCTCTGGCCTTTGTGTTTCACTCAGGAGAGCCTCTCCTTTCCCTTGTCTAATGTGAGATGAGAGAACTGTCAACCCCTTCATTTCTCCCCACCAACAGACACACATAATTTACTTCAATCAAGGTCACAGTCTCGCACACCCCAAGGGATCGGAAAAGGAGTTGTTTCTTTGCTTTCAAGGGACAATGGTTTGCTATGTTTAATAATCTGAGTCCTCAGGTTTATTATTTACACTTTTCTATACATACTAGCCCAAATGATGGATTCCTTACCTGAGCAGGAAAGAATCAGCCTACGCTTTCCTCTCCCTGTGGCTTTCTTCATACACTTCTACGCATACAGGATGAAGCTTCAGAGCCCTCAGATGGGTTATTAACAGCTGATATTTCTTTTATTTTTAGTACACTTAGTTTTCATTTCTGTGTAAGCGTGTGCAGGTATCATCAGGTAACAAGGCAGAGTGGCAGATCCCTGGAGCTAAAGTCACAGGCAGTTGGGAGCCACTTTGTGGGTGCTAGAAACTGGACTCAGGTCCTCTGTGAGAGCAACCACTGGTCTTAACTGCCAGGCCATCTGTCCAGACCCTTTACTTGGCTTCGGAAATATACTGACAACACCTTAATCTTCAGTTCCTACATAAAATCTTTAAATAGCTGGCACAAACTAATAAATCATAATGGTTAACACTAGCAACTTTCTGTACATTAGTTGTGCAATATTAGTAGATTTTAGGGATTTGATGTCTTAATGCCTGGTGCCAAGTTGACAGCCACGGGAATGCTTGCAGGACCCAACAATGCAATCATTTTAACTTAAGGGTTTTTTTGTTTTTGTTTTTGGTATAAACTAGGGTCCTTTGGGGACATCCAAGTTAAATGCAACAAAAGGTAGGGGACACAGTTAACATTTATGATCATTTTTGTTCCATGGTCTCCTGATAAATATTCTTAATCTTATAAAAATCATATACATGCCTACCATTATCTCCACCATCACTGAAGTGGAAACTGAAGATGAACAAAGTTTTACTTATGGACCCAATGGACCTTACTCCAGAGAGCATGCACTTTGTGTAAAACAGACACATAAACAATGGCCCGCTTTCAAGTAAGTGCTACAGCTCAAGGGAAACAGAAAACTAAGTCCTTTCCATTCCTTCACAAGTGGTTATGAAGTCTGGGGCAGACAACGTTGCACAATGACAGAGATCACCCACCATGGAAAGAGAAAGAACCTGCATAAAACCCCAGCGCAGAGAGTCCTCTCGGCTACTCTCAGTGGCGTGTCTAAGACCAACCCCCCCACCCCCCATGCCCGACACCATGTCTAAGACTAAACTAATGCTTGTTTTGGAAATGAAGTTAAATGATGCATCCAGTCATGGGCGCAAACTCTGGAAAATAGAATTCAATAAATAGTAGTTAATTAAATATAATTACCAAAATTATCCAGCAGTCTCTTTCATGCCTCATACCTCAGTCTCTCCCTGATTCCTTTAAAAGTCAGGTGATCCCAACATGTCAGAGGCAGGTACAGGAATATTGGGAGTTCAAGGCTAACCTTGGTTACATAAAGAGTTCAAGGCCACTAAGCAGCTGAGACTATTTCAAAAAGCTACACACACACACACACACACACACACACACACATCTCCTTTTTTATGTGTGACGAGCCAGGCATGATGATGCCCACTTGTAACCTCAGCATTTGGGAGGCTGAGGCACAAGACAATAGATCATTATGAATTCAAGCCAGCCTGGCTTATACAATGAGCTCCTATCTAAAACCAAAACAAAATAGAAAAGAAGAAACAAGTGTGACTGTGGATCTTCTTATTCTGTATAACTTCATTTTGTGTTGTCGAAGAACTATTTAAATATTTGAGTATTATTACCCCTAAAATACATTTGTTTGTATCATCTCCTAAAATAAGGATTTTATTGTATACAGTATAATATAGTACATTCCAGAATCCCTGAAAAGTATCCAACAATATCCCTATAATCTAATTTCTACTGCATATTTAGATTTCCTAAATGAGTCTCAAAATTATCCCCAAGAATATTTTAAGCCTCTTTAAGAAACTAGACAATTTGTCCTAGAGAAAGCACCATTTTCTGTATTTGCCTGATATTTGTCTGTAAGTGATTTTTAATTGCTCATCTAACCTCTATATTCCCTATATATCTGAATGTCAATCTTTGGTTTTATTGCTTTTAACTTGAACATCATGGTGAGGATGCTTCTTTAAAGTCAATATTACGTAGTAGTTCATACTCAACCTAATCAAACTTTCCATGACCACTTCCTCTTCCCAACACGCTGCGGCTTCCTGGCTTTCTCTAAGGTATGACCAGACCAGTGGTTTTCAACGGTGGCTTCACTTAGAGCCCTCCACAGAGTTTTAAAAAATATTTGTGCCTGAATAACACCTCTATGCTTGAACAAAGGGATAATGAATCTTCCCAGGGCATTCTCATGTGTAACTCAAGACGAGGCGTGGTTTGGATGCCGCAAAGTCAATGTTCTGTTTTTCTTGTTTACTACCACGCATTCTTAGTGTTGAGAAGAGTGCCTGACTCATAACTACTTCTTAACAAGATGTGAATTTCAGCACATAGATGGCTTCAGCTTTCGTCCATGTTCTGACTTTTTCTTCTTACCAAATGGCTTGCTATGAAGCCAACGGGCTTGAGGGGGAGCAAAACTGGGATTTGCCTCAGTTGTCGCTGTTTACCCCAAACATACTAAAAAGAAAAAATTCCAACCATGGGGAAGAAAGCTGCTGGGACGGACCCTGGATGTGTTCAGACTCAACTTGAACCAAGTCTTACAAGAGAATAAACAACTGTCTGACTTGTCAGTGCTTGCCACAAACAGAAATCAATTCAAATAAGGTAGGGGTAGCCATCACCCCCATAAAGAAACCTGTGTCAGGATTAATTCAGGAAGCAGCTAACACACTTGCTTAGAAACCAAACTAAGTGAAAACCATCAATAGCCCAACAGGAAGTCCGTGAAACACTAAAACTACCCTTTGGTTCTAAATGACTCACACAGAAGAAAAAATGCTCACTCTTGTTCATAATAGAAAAATAGTAAACTCAAAACATACTGTTTACTCCTGAGATTGGCAACATCTACTCTACCGTGAAAGGTTGGCAAGGGTGCCCCCCCCCCCTTTTTCTGTTTTGCTTGTTTGTTTTTTCAGACAGGATCTAACAATGCAGTTCAAGATGTTCTGGAACTTACTTTGTAGATCAGGCTGACCTGAAACTCTTGACCCTCCTGCCTCAGCCTCCTAGCACTGAAGCTACCAGTGTCCGGTCCCACGCCTGATGGAGGCACATGTCTGTTAAGAAATTCCAAGGATCAAGATTCCCTAGCTTTGCTCCTCTTGACTTATGAATAACATTTGGACAAACTTACTTATTCTCTAAGGAAAAAAGATAAATGTCATTAACACAGAACTGGCCAGAACCTTCTGAGATGCCCATAGCAACAGGCACCTTTTGGGTATGGATGGAGCCTCAGAGTAAGACATTGGGGATGGTATTCCATAATAGCCATGAGAGAAAGGAACAGGAAGGAAGAAGTGTCTGCACTGGATTTGTCTATACGTAAAAAGCCCCTTGGGTAGGTAAAGAAGGAACTGCTAAGTGGCTGTCTGGAGAAGTAAGGCTGTAAGAGGAAGAGAAACAGAGGGGAAATCTTCACAGGGTACCTTTCACAGCGTATCCTGTTTGAACTGTGTAAAGCACACATTCAAATTTTCAGGTTTTTTGAAGTATTATTGGATGTTCTTGGGAACATATTTTTTTTTAAATAAAATGTATTCCAGATACTCTTGCTGCCCTTATTCCTGTTGGAGGATCCTAGAAATTACTTCTATCCCTCTCTGGTTTCACTAAAAATGAAAGTGAAACTGCATATTTCTCATTCCCAGGCCTAAAAATGGCTCAGAAGAAACGTCTCATGATTTTTCCAGCCTTGAATTGGGTTCTTCTGCTTCATCTAACATTTCACTGTTTATACATGCATGCAGCTCAATATCTCTGATCCTAGAGATCCCCCCTCACATGGAAACAAGGGTGTCGACGTGAAGAGAATTCTTTATCTTCTGAAGCATGAGACTAGATGGGGAGAGAAATTCTTTGTAAGAAAAAAAGGATTCTTCCAAGATAAACCAATAAAATCAGAAGAAATTATGATTGACACCTTGGCCTCTCAGCATCTACTACTCTAGGTTAGGACTTATCTTCTGTATGTATAATCTAAAAATAAAATATTGCCCTTCACCAAGTGCAGTACATACAAGTGTGTCTTAGGAGTCTGGCAGACTACAGGTCTCTGGTTGGTTATCCTCCCTGCATCTTCACTCGGGTTCTTAACTGGAAAAGGCGGGATGGTACCTCATCGGAATGCATTGTATTTCTCATATGGTGACCAATAGCGACGACTTGACAGATTTTTGAAAGTGTGCATTGAAAATAGTTCTCATACTACTGTAATTACGGCAAAGGCATTGATCACCAGACAAGGTGGAGGAAGAATGCGGTCCTGGGAAATGAGGGAAGGAAACTTAAAAGGTCAAAACCAAACAAACCTTGACTAAACCCAAAACTAGTCAGAAGCACAAGGGAAGACAAACTCCCATCCAGATGGTTTAATCAGCTTCCGTTACCTAAGCCTAGAGAATTCATGGGACGTGTGAGGAAAGAGAAGGGAGGGTCGCTAAGGACGCTGTCCCCAGAGGGACAGAAAAACACTGGAGTAGAGAGAAGGCACAAAGGACAGTGGCATGTTAGGTTGGTCCTGGCCTGACAGGGACAGTATACAGAGCAGCGGTAAGGAGCGAATGTTGTAGTAAGCTAGCACTAAGTGACTGTGATCCACCAGGGTTGTTGGACACTGGGGTCTATCTCATTTAACCATCACGGATGGGACTAATGTCTCCTCCATTTTCTAGTTAGGGAAACAAGTGAAGGCTGATTGTCTCCAGAGCCTTGACGATCCCTGAGACAATGTGAAACTGCATGACCACTCTGTCTCGTAACATAGTCATTGATAAAGGTTGCAGACGATGTGGCCCAATGGAAAGAGAATTTAAAAATAGTTAAGGGGCAACTAAAAATGCATGTTTGAAGATTAAAAACTAATTCATTTTGCTGATGGTTTTCTTTTCTGAACATTGAGGGTAAAAAAAAAATACAGCTATCAAGATGGACTGATTGCGAAGGGTTTTCTTTCTGGGAGATGATCTGGAGTTGGGTTCTACTTTATGATGGACCTTCAGGATGCTCCTATCAGAAGGACCAGAACCGGGCTCTGGGTTGCTTCAAAGCACTGCCACATAGTAACAGAACAGCGTGTGGGTGAGATGAGCCAGGAGCACCTATTTCTCTGCACTGAGACTGCTTCTGCGGGATGATGAGATCCAACAGAAGTCTAAGTTTTGTGCAACATTTTGAGAGAAGGGATGGGCATGCTGTCAATCCTCCCAACGGTGTGAGGTGATCTTTACTGTTAACTCCACTTTGAAAACAAAGAGATTGAGACGTGGAGAAGTTAAGTAACATATTCAAACAGCTAAGAGTGATGTGGCTGGGATTCAAACGGGCAGCTTGGGTGGAACATCTCTGCATTGCGCTTCTCAGCTCCTCTCACCTACGGCTTAACTTCAAAAGCAATTTTGCTGCCTAGCTTAAAACTCTGAAATTCTAGAGTTAGACAGAAAAGCATTCATTTATCTCTTTATTAAGTCATTCCATTACTCATCTATTATGCATTCCATTGCTATATTTTTATGTATTATACTCCTGTTATGTACCAGTCTTAATATTAGCAAAAATAGACATGATTTCTGGGATTCTTGGACTTAGATTCTATGAGGGTGACATACTTGAGCTATTACAGCTATTACACAAGTAAACATAAAATCATACATGCTCATAAGTACTTTAAGGAAAGATACAGGGTGTTACAATGAAGGAGAGCGGTGGAGAGAGGCTCAGAGGTTGAGAACACTGGTTGATGAAGACCAAGGTTTAATTCTCAGCACCTATATGATGGCTCACAACCATTTGTAACTCCACTCCCAAAGGATCAGGTACCCTTTTCATGTGGGAACCAGGTATACAAGGGGTGCACAAACACACAAGCAGGCAAAAGACCCATACACATAAAATAAAAACTGACTACAACAGAAGATAATAAAGGCATTTAAATAGGTACATGGCCTAGCAGAGAGCAGTAAGTCCCGAAGTGACCTTTGACCTGGGATTACTCAGCAAGGCTCCTCTTACATTCTTTAGTATTTCAAAATCTCAATTCCCCATGAGAAAAATAGGGTCAAAGGACTGAGTCCGAGTCACTGTGAAGATAACAGACGCTAGAAGGCATTCCAGGATTCCAGCGCCAGAAAAGACAGCTCATGACGGCGGCTGTTTTTCCCATTGCTATGACCCCTGTCCAGCAGAAAACTGGGTAAAAGTTTTAAAACGACAACAGTCAGACATTATGAATGGAGCAAGTAAGGGAAGTCTTTCAGAAATGCTACGGATTTTCCTGCTGTGAAAAGTATGCTGAGTCGATGGATTTATCCTTTTAATGGAGTTATTCAGTAAAAGAGTCGCATATCACAAGTAAGCAATCTGGAAATAATTACCTATGGGGAATCCAGTGCCTTGTTAACATTTTCCCCGACATCTCCGGGATTCTGTCATGGTGTTGCCCTCTGTTGCATGGTCTTTCTGTTCTTTTCAGCATTTCTCCGAGCACAGATCCGAGACTGCACCAGCTTCTACCCAGACTTTAATACCAAAGTGCAGTGGGCAAAGACCAGTGAGGTGGACTGTCCCAGGGTGTTCAAGGGCAGTGCAGGAGCCACGAGGAACTCTTAGCTAGAGGGTCAAGAGATACTGCAAAGCCAGTTTCAGGGTTTTAACTTGGTGGCTTGCGGTTTCATCTTAGAGAGAAAGAGGAGGATGCAGGCAGCCCAATGAGTCTGCCCTCACAGAAACGGACTCTCTCCTGAACCGTGAGGGTCTCAGGAGGGATCTGTCTGGGAGGGTTCATCCTGCTGTATTTTCTTGGCAGAAGTGTGCTTACGTGCCCTTCAGGAGAGCACTTCAAAGCTTGGAAGGCTACTTCAAAAGCTCCCTGCAGGCTCCATCCATGACTGGAGCTAACCCGATTGAGGGCTGAGCTCTGGCAACCCTGGCTACATGGGCAGACCAGCAGCTAGGCCATACAAACATGCACATCCAAATCACCAGCTCTGCCCCTTCACCTTCTGGGAGGGGTCAGGGTGGGGCTATGTAGTGTGAGGCCCGGTGAAATCTGGGAAGGAGCCTCTTTGTCCAGGTTAATATAGACTTTAGCTACACTCTTCCTTTAACCTCCAGGTTTGTCTCCACAGCACCAGGCCAGGCCAGCAGCATCTTCCAGGAATTCTGTGAACAACTACCCTGCTTTCTGCCGCAATGCTGGGGCACCTCTAGTCCTTTTCTTTGACTAGTTTGTAAAAAAAAGTGTCCAACTTCCTCTGCCTGATTCCCTCTAGGAAAAATTATAAAACATGAGAGGGAGCTTACATTAGAGCTGGAGATGTGGGACACTGAGTGCAGACAGCTTCTGGAGGCCAGTGGTAACCACAAACGTGCCATCCATGTTCCCCCAAAATGCAGTTGGCTTTGTTGGTAGTGGATGTAGTGGTATGTTGGCAGAGGCTGCTTGTTCGCTTCCCAAGCATCCAGACCCAAAATAATCTCACAGAAGCTGCATTAATTACAACATTGCTTGGCCTATTAGTTTATGCATATTTCTAGCTAATTCTTACATCTTAAATTAACCTATTTCCATTATCCTCTGTATCATCATGTGGTTGTGGCCTATCGTCTGTCCAGCGTCTGGCATCTGTCTCCTGTGGCAGCTACCTAGCTTTCTCTCTGACTCCACCTACTCTATATATCTTTTCCAGCCTGGCTATATTCTGTTAATCCATTGGCCGAAAGCAGCTCCTTTATTAACCAATGGCAATAAAACATATTCACAGCATACAGAGGGGAATCCCACATCAGTATTGTTTTTTTGGGTTTTTTTGTTTTGTTTTGTTTTGTTTTGTTTTGTTTTCTCATCAAAAGAAGCAAACAGCAGACCTCAAGTTTCCAGATGGATTCTTCAGGGCTCAATCGTTCATCTTGAAGCCCGTTCATTCACTGTAGCTGCTGGTTAATGACAACAGCAGGGTAGGCCCCTCCCCTCCCGTACACATAGGTACTGCATACAGTGGAGGAACGGGTAGGGCCTATACGAACCAGTAAACAATGTGATAGGCTAAGTATGTCGGCATGGGCCTAGAACTCTAACATTTAGGAGATTCAGTCAAAAAGGTTGTGATTTAAGGCTAGCCTAAACTATTTAAGAAGACTTTGTCTCCAAAAACCAAGCCCACATATAAAGATCTGAGGGAGAGACTTGAGAAGTGGACAGAATGAAGAGAGGAGGGAGTTAAGGAGAGAGACCTAGACAAGAAGCAATAGGGAGAAGGGAGATTCTGTGGACATAAGGACCCTGGTGAGAGCATGAGCGTGGGAACTCGGAATTGAAAGCTTCTAATTGCAGCTCAGCTCCAACAGGAACATCTCCAAAAGTGTACCATGCAGGCAAGGACAGACAGACGCCTGGCATCACACAGAGGCGAGGACAGACAGATTTCTTCAGTCACACAAAGGCAAGGACAAACAGATGTACACCCTTCAGTCCAACTTAACCTTAAACCTGCACAGCAAGGGGGATGCCATTCCCTCTCTCTGGCACACCAAATGACTTTTAAAATGATGGATTCCCATGTGCACCTCATCAATACAGCTTTTCACCACTCCTAGACTACAGTTGCTATGGGAAGCCGCTATTGAATAAAATACATAAAATATGGAAAACCGATGTGTTCCAGGAAACCCATGCCTGCTTCTTCCTCAGGAAAACAACTTAGATTATTTGACTGATGTCAAGAAACAAAGGCCCCTTGCCGCCCTGTGCTCATTCTTTCTCAGGGATAGAAAACACCTTCTTGTTTATTGTGTGCCCTGTGGCTGCCGTACCTAGATTTAGTTCGAGAAATAAAAACAGGAAAAATGTCTCCAAACAGTTTTTCTGAGAAGGGGCCCCTCCCCCAGGGCTGTTTGCTGTCATCCCCTTTTCTTCTCCGCTTCCTCCCTCCAGCTTGACGCCTTCTCAAATGCTACCTGACAGACTGCCGCCATCACCCTGTGAATGTAAGTAATTTCCTTATTGACAGCCCCCCATTCTCTCTGACATCTGCCAGCACTCTCTGACACTTGAATAAGCATTAAGACATTAACAGTCTGGCACAGGTTTAAGGGCTGGAATGGTAATGCATGGCAGGCCTGCTGCACGGAGCCACAAGCAAAGGGACCCCCACCCATTCAAACTCCGCTGTCCTTCTGCTTGGAAGACGGAGCAGAGCCCGTGGTAAATGTCGATTACTCGCTTGGCTGCGTTGGCATTTTGGTGTCTCCTTAGGCAGACCAGATTGGACATTAAAGGAGAAGAAAAGGAAAACACGAAAATGCCTGCTTCAGAGGCAGTGGGATGATGGGGCACGTTGCCGTTTTGTGGGATGATCTTAAAGGAGTTGGTTTAGAAAGAGGCAAAGTCAGGCTCCCCTAACTTGCACCCGGAACATTTGCATCAGACTTTCTTCTGATAATATCACATTCGTCCCACACACTCGAGCTGGCAAGTGCCAAGGATTTTTTTTTTTTTAAGACAAATGTGTCAGATCGAGGATGTTCAGAAAATGATTAAGGGAGAATACCCGGGCAGCCTTTGTTGCTACAATCTGTTCACCGAGGAATGGTGAAGCTATTCACAGGCAAGGTATTAAACCATTAAGTGAGTCACGGGGCTGCCTCACTTCTGTTCTAAAGAGGGTTTATTTGGAAGCAGAAACTTGTAATCCACCCAGGTAATGCTAAAATTAACATCAAAATAGAGAGGCAGAGCCCTGCCTGAGTGGGAAGTTTTCTTGAGTCGAAAATGACTCAGTGTGACTGCAGGAGGGAAACAAAAGAATTAAAATGGCCTTTCTAGAAGTTCAAGGTCATCTGTAACCACTGGGCCAGCGAGACTCTGTGACTCCTGGCTCTCTGCACACCTCCTGGGGCCCCAGTCCATACTTCTCCATTTATCACCACGAGGATAGGCTAGCTGCCCGTGCACAGGATAACTGGCATTCCTTTTGCTAACTACCTTTGTGTTCTTGTTTGATCTGGGCCTGGGGTCACTGTGTCAGGATTGCAAATGAAAAAGAGAAAGTTGCTCAAAAAGAACACAACACTTTCCCCCAGATCACACGGGTTATTAGGAGCTGTGTCATAATTTGAACCAGCATCTTAACCCGGTGTTGGCATGTTTCAGTTACATTCAGTTCCAGCCCCAGGGAGCAGCTGGGTCCAAACTGCCAGCAACAAGGCATAGTAAACCTGAAAGGACAGTAGTCATGTTCCTGGGGCTGCAGGAGTGTCTGTGGCCTCGATAAGCCTGGTGGAAGCCTACTGCTGAAGCCAGAGCTGCAATCCACTAAAGTCTCTGAACGGCTGTTTGGGGCAATGCTGGCCCTTCAGAGGCAACACTGTCAGGACCACAACAGAGTCCAGACCAGCAGCCAGTGGGTATGGGTATTCACAGGAACTAAGAAGGGGACTGTGTGCTGAACAAATCAGGTGCCAGTTAGCTCTGGATCTGGGGCCAAGGGGACATGTAGGCTGGGCTGTATAACTCTTGTCTAAGCAAATGCTTAGAGTACTAAACAGTCAAGAAACTAATGGCTCCATATTCTTAGTATTCATCCGTAGAGGAGCCTGTGTAAAGCTCCTCTCACTCACTGTCCCGTCACCACCTCCTTTGGTCACTCAGTGGGTGAGACAACATTGGTTCCTATGGGGTTTACTTGAGGCCCCATCTTTGTGACTTAACACCACTCTTTAGATGTTCGGCTTCAGAGGCATACCCCAAACCAGTTCATCATCCACATGGCCCTAATCATGACAATAAAAAGCCACCAACTCTCAAGCCAGTCACCTGGGCTTATTGTCTCATTTATACTGAAGGTTGGGCTGGTCACTTTTACAGATGGGGTCCTTAAAGCTCTCAGAGGTCAAACAACTCATTAGAAGCTCCTCAGTGGTTCAATGTCACTTGATGGGAGGGATCACCTGACGCCAGAGCCTGTTTGGGCTAACTGTCTAAGCTAATGCCTGCCAGTCCCAGAGATGAGGCTGCTCTTGCTTTGCCTTTCTCTTCTCCTTGGGTCTCTAGGGCAACACACAGGGTTCTCCTTTCCTGCCAGCCCTCACATCTGTTGTGGGATAATCTTTTTGTGCACTGTGAAGATGAGTCTCTGCCTAAGGTCCCTTCTGATTGGTTTAAAAAAGAGCTGAATAGTCAATAGCTAGCTAGGAGAAAATAGGTGGGACTTGTAACTTCCAGAAAGAGAGAGGAGAGAGAGAGGGAGAGAGGGAGAGAGGGGGAGAGACAGAGAGAGAGGGAGAGAGGGAGAGAGAGAGAGAGAGACTGGGAAAGAATCTGAGGTATGCATACTTGCAGGATTAAGCCAGCCAAACAAGGAGTGACTCACACTATAGAATGGAGGAGAGGTAATGAGCTTTGTGCCTAGTGGCAGAATGTAAATGAACAGAAACAGGAAGTTCTAAGAGCTAGTTGGGAACAAGCCTAAGCTACAGGCAAGCATTCATAATTAATAATAAATCTCCGAGTCATTATTTGGAAACTGGCAGTACAAAGAAAGTCTGGCTGAACACATGGAATCTGTGAATCTGGCTGTTCTGGTTTAGGTCACTTTTCTATCTGCTGGAAATTGTTTTCTGGATGTCTCTTCCTCTTTCTCTGATTCCTTCCTTACTTCCCCATCCTCTTCTTTTCCTCCCTTTCCTCCTTTCTCCCATCCCTTCCTTTTTCTCCGTAAAATAGTGTTACCACACATCTTAGGCTAAACTTGAACACACAACCTAGCCTAGGATGGCGTTGAATTTTCAATCTTTCTGCCTCAGCCCCCAGATGCTGGGATTGCCAGCAGGTATCACCACCTCAAGCTTGGGCATCCATTCTATACCCAGCCAGCTCTCTTTCCAGCTCATCTTGCCCACCACAGTGCAGCCAGCTCAAGTTCCCCACTATATGCTTTTGCCATGCCCTGAAGCAGCCCTCCATGACTCCTGGTGTGCTGAAGCCCAAGACTGGTCAGCCTTAGTGGGGAATGAGATGTGCTTTCGCTGTCAATGTGCAGTTGGGCTTTTCAGCTTTCCCTCTGCCTTCTGCGGGTGCTTGGTGGAATGCCAGTTCCAGGTGGCCACAAATTTTCACCCCTTGATCACTGAGACATCCCCACTCAGAAACTGAAGCCTGGCTTATTGTAAGTGCTCACTAAATGGTTGTTAGATTAATTAATGAAACTATTTTCCCAGCCAGTGAGATTATACCCTTTCCGTGGTACTTCAACAAGAATACATTGAAGACATAAAATATGCTGTCAGGTTTTTTGAAGAAAATCTGAATAAAAATTCTTAAGGTTTGTTATATTTTATGTGGTTGTTTGTGTGTTTATTTGCTGTGCTGAGAGTAGAACCCACGGACTCTAGCTTGCTAGGCAAATTCTCTTTCACAGAACAGCACCCTCAAACCCCAAGTCTGTTATATTTTAGGAGTTAACACCTCTCCAGTAAGGGCTTTAAATGTTTATGAAGCGATGCATTTAATTGTTCTATTCCAAGATAATGATAGTATGACTTGTCTCCCTTCCCTCTCCCCTCGCTTACTCCAAGATAATGATAGCATGATTTATTCTGGTGACAAAGGACTCCTTGCTGTGGCCAGTAGAAGCCTAGCTGAGATAGGAGTATCAAGTCTTTTAAGATGGAATCCTAGGACTAAAGCTCTGCTATCCGCTGCATGCTATGGGCCCTATCTACTCGTATTCCCTTCCTTCCTATTTGGGTGTTCACCACATGCCCTACCTACCCTTCCTCCCCTCCTTTCATAGGATACGCTTGTCACAAAATTCTTCTCATTGTCGCAGCTTCTCCATAACAATGTACAGTGTCAATACATGGTCTATCCTATGGAATTTTGGTGGACTGGTCTTCCCTGGTTCATGAGAACAGGGTCCATCACCCATCTCTTTGTCACGCTGCCTCCTACTGTGGATCACAGAATGCCCACGGGGGCGGGGGTGGCTCAAGATGTACCGTGAGTAAAGAAACAGCTCTGTCAACACAGGTAGATATAACAGAAGGCATCGGGTGGCTGGCCCCCGCTCATGGAGGGAGAGGGAAGGGTAATCTTGGGAAGGGAGAGTAGGAGGATTAGCAGAGGAAGGCAGCAGACTCTGAGATAGGCAGAGCCACAGACTAAGCAGGTATGGGCGTGCTGCTGGGGTTCAGAGCTAGTCTGTCTTTTGCTTTCTATGTGGACTTTAGATATCCATAGGCCCTTCCCTTGTATCACAGATTCCAATGGGTATTTTTGTTTTCTCCTCTAAGAGTGACATATCTCAAACAGGTCTTCCCATTCGTACCGGATCTAGCACCCAGGAGCCAGGTGGAGCAGCACCTGGCACATCCCAACCATTATACACCTGTGGCTACAAACCACTTAGATCCAGGGAGGTCACTGTGGCATAGATTGGTGACAGCTGACCAATAGTCCAGCAACTGGAAGTGCTCAGTCCCTGTAAAGTCCTGCAAGAATGTTTGGATTGTGATGAAGTCTAGGTGGTGACCATCAGGGCAAGTGTACTGTGATGTTAGACATCACTTTCTCATTTGCGCTGGATTGTCTTACAGGAAAGGGCATATCCCTGGACCCGCTGATGTAGTCTTCCCCATGTGTGCCTCTGATTAGGAGTGGGAAGTCCATGTTCCAATTAAAATCTGCCCTGTGACCGTGGTCATAGGCCCTATTTTTTTCCGGAGCTATTTCTTTATAAATGACTATTGACATTCCTTCCAGCATAAAGAAGATTCGGCATCTCTAGGCAAACAACTGCTGGAATCTCCCTCCTAAGTGAGCACCAGCAACACCACTTGCAAAACCAGGCTACCAGGGCCTCGCCTTCTGGGTTCTTTTCTGCTTCCACAGAGCTTGGGTTAACCCTTAGCTGTGGCCAGCTTTCTAGGTAATGGCGTTTTTTTAGGACCCAGGAAAATGACATTTTAAAATCATTTTATTTCCTCTAACTTAAGGTCACAAAGCGGTTGGACAGAGAAACAAGTCATTTCCTAGGAAAGGAGAAACCACGCTGTGCCACGGGGACGTGAAAGCTCCTTCAGCTGACAGCTTCTCCTTTGATTCCAAGGGCTTAAAATAAAAAGCAGGTACCAACTGAAGACAGCAAGTGAGGCAGCAAGCTAGGTGGCTGCAGGAAGTGGATGGAGCTCAGGCTGAGAACCAGAACCCAGCGGGGCTTCCAGCCAGGTGACCTTGCCACTCGCTTCCCTAGGTTTGAATTTCCCCATCTGCAACAATAAATGCCCTGCAAACTCCTGTTGAGTGCACACTCATAGCTTAGCACTCTGATTCCATCAAAGCTAATTGACAAGGCTGTTTACTGCAGGCCTTAAAAGGCAGTCTCTTCATTTGTAGCCGAGGGGAGATACCGTAAGGGAGGGAAAGGTTTACAGTGGGAGCCTGGTGCACACAAAACTTCTGAATTGCTAATATGCTTTGATCCCAGAGGAAGAATGAAAGAACCTGATTTATAATCATCTAAGAAACAAACCATATTCAAACTGCTACAACAGCAGGACAAGTGTCCACCCCTGCCCACTCTGGAGGTTCTAGGATCTGATGAAGGGCCTAAGCTCTGGCACATTCCTCCAGACCAGAAGAAGTCTGTCCATGGTAGGCAGCCATCCTTAAAAGTCTCAGCTAGAGATCTATCAAGTATCAAATTTGGTCCAGGGATTAGTACTGCACTAATTTCAGGACCCAGGTCCATGTGCCATTACCTGAGCTGGCAGGTGGCCGCTGTTCCGATGTCCTCGGCCTCAGCAGAGGTGACAGGTTTCTCTATTGCCTCTCCTTGGATTTCCGCAGTCACTCTCACGAGGACCAGACTTGGTCCATGACATGTGCCCATGTCCACAATCTAAGCCCAAGCATGAGAATGTGCTCTGAGACCTGATTCCCCATCTTCAAAACCATTCCTCCTACAGAGACTATATGATTACAAAGCTATTGGAAATCCACACTCAGCCTCAGGAGGGCATGTCAGAACACACATCCCTGATCGGCTCTGTTGCCTGGGAGCCTCTATGGAGGACGGAGAAGATGGAAAGTCTCATGTTCTTCAAACTCAAGCAGTATTCTCTTTCTGCCATTCTTCACGGTGTACTAGCAGCTTATGGCTAGCCACGGTGTGTGTGTGTGTGTGTGTGTGTGTGTGTGTGTGTGTGTGTGCATATGCATACACATGTGTGTGTGTATGCCTAAAGAGGATTCCTCTGATGAGGATGAGCACTTTTGCTTCAGCATCTCCTCCAAGATGGCCAACATTATTTTCTTGGTACCTTTTTTTTTTTTTTTTTTTAACCAGAAGCAGTTTCTACCTAGTCCTTCCTCTCTCCTTTCACCAGAGAAGCCCGTGTCGCAGTAGAGGGTCAAGCAGGAACCTGGAGCGTGTGTAGCTGAACGGAGCAGGCTCAGCTAACTCTTCCCTTGCACTCTGACTGGCAAACTATTCTTTCTTGCCTCCCTTTCTCCCATTTCCACAACTTTCCATCTATAGTGAGCAAGATCACCTTCTCTTAAGGGACTCCCTCACTGGGGCGAGCTTTAACTTCCTTACCCCATTGACCTTCTTCCACATGAGGGCATGGGGCCAATTTTCACTTCTGAAAAAAAAAATTCCTCTTGAAGTGGGACTCTGGAGACTCTTCAGTAAATGAAGATAGACTTGGTGAGGAAATTCCAACCCTACAAGCAGATAATTAAGAGAGATTTCCCAAGCCTAGGGGGAAATCAAAGACCATTATGGATGTATGGTTTGCGCTAAACCACTTTTATTACAAATTGAGCCCCCATACAGCTGTGAGCTGTGGAGCGGGGAGAACACGGCCAATGAAACAATTAAAAGCCATGTGGAAGCAGGCCTTCTAGTAGCGAACAGGAGCCATTCTGTTTTTCTGCCTTGTTGTGGGTTATTTCAAAACCCCAAATCAGGAATTCCGTTGCAGTTCTGAGAAGAACATGATGAGGGAACAGCTAAGGATAATACTGCAAAATTCCCCAGTCCTCCCTACTCTACTCAACTCTCCTTTGACAGAGACGGGGTGAGAGGGATCCAGTTTGTGGAAAGTTACCTGAAGTCTTGGGGAGTTTAGAGGGAAAATCTAGAAGCAGGTGGGCTTAGAGATGCAATTTAGTTCTGCCACCCAATATCTGTGAGGTCTTGGGCAAGTTACTCAGTCTCTCAGAGCTCACCTTTCCCTGCCAGATAAAGCTACTGTGACAAGTGCACAAGACAGGACAAGGAAAGTGCCTGGCACATGCTAGCTCTCCACTGGATGATGTCTGTGTCCTTCGGAAGGAAGTTATCAAGAAAGTCGTTCTCCCTCTTATAACTGCAAGAGAAAATTATGGTGTCAAAAGGTTCTGCCATAATCAAATATCCCAAATCAAATGTTTTGCTAAGCCTTCATTTTGTGATTTGAGAGGAGGGGAAATAAGGTGAGTGGGAAGAGTCTTGTCCTATCTAAGGAAGGCAGCCAGTGTGAGGGCGGTGCCTGCAGAAGTACTTGCCGCACATGCTAGAAGACCTCAATTAAATCAGCAGAACCCAGGCTAAAAAAGAAATCTGGGTGCCTTGTTCTGGGCTTTTCATCTCCACACTGGAGCAAACGAGGAAGGCGGGTCTGTGGGGCTTGCTAGTTAGCCACTCTGGACTACTCAGTGAGTCCCAGTTGGAAACCAGGGTTGATCTGAGGAGATGATCTATGGATAAGTTCTCTTTCTACACAGTTATAAGGCCTGGACTTCAGACCCCAGTATGTTCATAATAAGCAAGTCTGTAACTCCAGTTCCCGTGCATGCGGAGACAGAGGGCATCCAGGCTTCCAACCTAGGTGGGGAAACTGAGCCCCAAGTTCAGGGAAAGACCCTTTTGCAAAGGAATCGGCCAAGAGCTATAGAAGAGGACACTGGTTACTATTTCCTGGCCTCCTCACAAATACAAACAAATCTAATAAAACGACAATAGCCAAGATAGACAGCTCTTAAAGAACACTATTCAAGGTGTCCCCTGGCATGAGTGTGCACACCACACACATGCACACACACACACACACACACACACACAAATATGCATGCATGCATGACAGATACTCATACACCCCCCACATGCATTTATATATTCAAAAACAAAGAGAGATGACCACTAAGAATTTCTATCTGATTTGAGAGGGTCTGTATCTCTTCTAAAGGTAGTGGTGAGATTGATCCTTATGGATGTGCTGAGGATCCAGTATTAACTGGCAATTTCACATTAAATGGCTGCTAATATAGTTAATAAGGCCACGGAGTTTAAAAGCAATCTATTGATTGGTTATGTGGCCTGAGGGCTGCATTGTAACTTCTAGAAGGTGAGAATTCTATGATACTATTTATATAGTAAAATGTTTGGGTTTAAATACAATTCTTCAAATAATTCCATGCAGTATAAATAAACCAAATATACTAAATATCCCTGCCTGCATATTTCTGCTTCACCAGGAGGTGAAGATCCAAAAGTAACCTTGATAAGATGTGTGTGGGGGGGGTTGCCGTTATTTATTGCCGGACACCAGCTGACCACTCCTGAGCATGCGTAGTTAAGATGAGTCTCGGCTGTGCTGACTAAGATACAAAGTACCATGCTTCCAACACTTGTCTACAAAACAGTGTTCCTCAGCACTCTCTAGGTCGGCACCAAGAAGAGAGGATATTAACCCGAGGTTTGAACATTAACCCCCAAACTGTTGCCTTCAAATCTTAAAAGAGGAAGCAGACAGGGCTTAGAAGAAATCATTTTATCCGAGTTTTCCAAGGCTCCAGCCGAGCTTTCCAGTCACAGAGAATGCTCTGGAGAAGAGTTGGCTGGGAACCACCGGAGGCAGAAAGCTTTAAGCCACCAGTTATTTAATTAACTTGCTCCACTCCGTTTCCGAGCCAACCACAGAGGGAAAAAGAGAACTCTTTTTTGATATTTCTATATCAAAAGTCAAATAAAATGTTAAATCTCACTTTCAATTGACAGTCTCCCACACGGTTGCCTATCTAACGCTAGCAACTTTAAATTCAGATCACTTGTGAAACCCAAGGGGTTTCCAGGGTATGAGACAATCCAGATGTGTGTGCCTCATTCCCAGAAGCCATCTCTGTGCGGGAAATGTCCCGGTGACTTCCATCTGGATGGAAACAGGTATGTTAAGATAGGAGGTACCTCAGCTACAGGGGGATGATGGTAGCAGAGACGTGGAGGTCCTCTGATGATAAAATGGGTTTGTTCGGAACTGGCCGAAGGGAGCCAAGTCACTGATATCACTTCCCACCATCTCAGTGTGCCCTGCAATCATGCTTTCACCCAAGAGTTGCTCAATTCACAACTGACCACGCAGTATTCTGCAAGTATTGGATCAGAGATCAGACCCACTTGGTAGACTGACCACCTTGTTGACACACCACATGCACAAGTTACTCAGGTACTCTTACTATTTTCCTAAGCTTCCAGGGCTAAAAATTCCAGGCCAGGAATTTCATAAAGAAAACAGTCTTAAAAGATGTTCACATTCACATCCACCCTGTGATGTGGGAGTGATTTCTTTCTGATCTGTTGCTTTCATTGGTTAATTAATAAAGAAACTGCCTAGGCCCATTTGATAGGCCAACCCATAGGTGGGTGGAGTAAACAGAACAGAATGCTGGGAGAAAGAAGCCGAGTCAGTAAGTCTCCATGATTCTACCACTCCAGACAGACGCAGGTTAAGATCTTCCCTGGTAAGCCACCTTGTGGGCTACACAGATTATTAGAAATGTGTTAGATCAATATGTAAGAGTTAGCCAATAAGAGGCTGGAACTAATGGGCCAAGCAGTGTTTAGAAGAATACAGTTTCCGTGTAATTATTTCGGGGCATAAGCTAGCCATGCTGGCGGCCGGGTGCCGGGGACACAGCCCTGCCGCTCCTATTACAACAACCCTAAACACCGAAGGATTTCTTTCCCTCTCAGAATACAACTATGCCAAGAAACATTGATAAGGATCTATAGAAAGTGACAGACATTATTCTACCAAAATGATATCTCAGGGATCAGTAAAAAAAAAAAAATTCTCTCCTATTACCAGGAAAAGTCATACAATGAAAGTCATAAAATGTAGGATCCAGACATTCACCACCAAGGGTGTCTGATGAAGAACGTGGAGGTCTTTGAGAAGCAGACTCAAAACAAAGCCGCTCTTCTGGGAAGCAAACTATCAAATGGAATTTTTATTTGAAAACCCCGTCTCAAGTTACCTTCCTTGTTTCCCACTTTCCTCCTTTCTCATGACCCCACGACGACTCCCTATCACAAACATGACACTGGCCCTGATGACAAATAAATATATTTCATCTTGGGGATCTACTCATTTTAAAGGTAAATATATTTCAATCCCAGCACTGGGAAATGTCTTCATTTGAGAAAGTCGTTCAGTCAAATTTAAGAATGCATAAACCGGTAAGCTGACCTTTTGTAACCACCCACGTTCCCTTGGATTATCGTGTTCCCAGGGAATTTCATCATCTCCACCGGGTCAACGCTACAGTTTCCTTCAACGGCAGGAGTCCAAAGCACACAGCTAGGCCAGTTTGGGTACAGGGTGATGGTGAGGATGTGACTTTCTTGAAAACAGCACCTCACAATGGAACCTCCAGGGTCATTTATTTAGTTATGCGTGCGTTCATTCACTTTGCTGTTCTCCCTTCATTTAAAAGGGTAGTGAGGACACTAGCTTGCAAGGTTACAGAGGTGTGCTAGGTAGGCTGTTTGTGCAGAAGACAGGACATGTACTTTAATCGATATAATGGCAATGTTTCAATGCAGATTACTGCATTGTTCAAATTCCTGCTGTCATTCCAATTAGAATCAATGGTCTTCTTTCTTACCAGTTCCCTCCAATGTGTAGGTTGCTGCTACCTGCCAGGAATGTATTAGATTTTCTTAATAAAGATAGATCGATCACAGCAGTGGGCTAAGTGGTACAGCCAACAGTTAATTCTTGCTTCATTAAGCCAAACCAAATAATTCTCTTTAAATGAAGAAACTCATCCTGCTTCCTGGTAAATATTTGGTATTGAAGCAGCAATGAGAACCAATGCTATGTAAACCTTACTTCTCTTTAGGGGGTCCTGGGGGCATTTCTGCTGGAACCCCACTGAGAGTGATAAACATTCAAAATAAAATACTGGTCTAGATAAATGAGTAAAATAAGCTTTTTGAAATTGTCTCCCAGAGTTTGTGTTCTTTAAACGTGTGCACCCATGTTTGGTCTCGAAAATATTCTCATCCTCTAAGGGTTTCCCAGCCCGAGGATGAATTAGAAAGTTCTATGGGATAACCTCTGCAGATCGTCTAGTAGGAAGAGCCTGGGCCATTCCAACTAATAACACATTATAAATAAATCATCATCACTTCAGGGTTTATTCGCAAAGGACAGATATTTGTAATCTTAGAAGTGTGTATGTGCCTGTGGCTACTGATTAACTGTTTCAAATTAATAGCTTAAAATTAAAACAAGCCTGGGGTTAAAATAAAGGGAAATGGTTTTCTTCGTAAGAAAAGCTTCAGTACTTTAAGAAAGCCCCTTGCCATTTTCCCTTCCTCTTATTTTCCAGCCCCCAGACTGCTGTCTACAGGGCTCATTGATGCCTTGCTATGTGCATTTCCAGATTTCACAGGCAAGAGAAGCAGTGAGCACAGCCAGGCACGCAGATGTTTCCAAAATGCATTTCTCAAATATTTCACTTAATTAGCTTGAATGTTTCCTGAGGATGTCACCCTGCGGTGGGACAGAATGATTTGTCTCGGGTCTTTCCTGCATGCATTGATACAACGTGGCTTGTAGAACACCTGCTACACTATACAAGCGCCTTCCATCGTGGAACATCGCTCACGAGAGAAAATGGTCCACTGAGAATAGAAGACAGGAACAAATGAGTGGTACTAGAACTACAGGGAGAGGAGGTGACACTGAGCTGTAAAACCAAACTGCTCTTTTAACAACAACAATAACCTCAAACTCTTCTTGCTATGGTTTGCTCTCTTTCAAGCTTATGTTGAAGTTTGATTGGCAGTTTGGAGAGGTGGGGACATCAAGAGTGATTAAAATCTATCTCAGAGCATGTTGGTTTTTGGAGGGAAAGGCTATCCCTCACGTTCTGATTGCCCTAGCCATACCCACCCCGTTGCTCTTCAGTCTTTTGCCATGGGGTGAGACAACACGAGGCCTTTGCTGGAAGCCCGTTCTCCAAAGCTACCTACTTAGCACTAACGCAATCATGTGAACCACTCCCCTTATGACCTCATGTAATGTTAATTACCTTCCATGAGCCCACTTCCCAATACCATTAACATGATAAGGAGGCCTTTCCCTCGGCTTCTTGCCTGCTCTCACGTGAAGTTTCCTCGTGTTCTCATGACATGTCACACCACAACCTTAGGGGCCCCGACTCCAGGAATGTGAGCTAAGTAAGCTTCCTTATGTCCTGCACACCCACTCCCTGATGTCTCCTTCCAGCTCTGCGAACTGGACGAGGGGGCTCTTCTTGCTATTTTGTCTCTGGTATGCCAGGCTTAGGTTTAGTTTGGAAAGTGTTAGAAATTAGACCCACAAGGCTATTGCAGATAGCCTTCTAAAGTTAGATGAGACACACAAGAAAAAGAACCTGTATTTTTTAAAGATCTGATTTTTTGGCAATAGAAATTTTATCTCAAAACTCTTGCTACCTGAAGGTATATATGTAAAACTCGAGATTTCTTTGTGAATTAACTATGGTGGGGCCACAGTCACTACACTTGCTGTACAGGTCTAAGGACTTTAGTTTAAGCTCTGGAATTCATGTTCAAACACTATGCACGGCAGCACAGATTTGTAATCCCAGTTCCAAGGAGGCAGAAGCAGGAGGAATCCTAGGGTTTGCTAGTCAGCCACTAGCTAAACCAATGAATTCAAGGTTCCCTGGAAGATCTACGGACATGACTTTAAATAACAAAACCTAAATACCCACCATGACAGACATTCTCTACCCCTTCTCAGTCCTTCAATTTAAAATTCTTCCTTGAGATTCAGTGCAGTTGTATTTGATGTGTTTTGAGCATGTTTCTACAAAACTTGGGCACTTACACAGAGGCCTCGCAAAGGCATCTGTGATCTCCCTCTCGAATGAGATTAGAGATACCCTAAAGTAAGGATTTGCTGGAGCATGTGTATTTCTGTTTGCCCTTCTGTCTCCCACCATGTGGCAGGGCAACAGTCATGGTACCAGCTTGAGATAGCCAGCATCTCTCCAGATAAGGAGCTGGCCAGCACTTTGGTGGCTGCCTTAGCTCCCTGGGCTGTGAGAAGGAAATTTCCATTCTCAATAACTTTTCCAGCCTATGGTATTTCATCACAGTGGACTAAACAGACCAATACAATATCCTCTATTCCTTCTCAGCCCTGCCTGCTCTGTGGGAGACACTATGACAAGCAGTTAAAACACAAACAAAACATCCCACTTGAGGTGACAAGATGTTGCAGGAAAATGCATCTGGCAGGTAATTAGGGCATTACAGACAAGTTATTAGATGTGTCAGTATAAACGGCAGGTGCTAAGGAATATTATGCGACAGAAAAGGTTTTTATTTCATTTTCTTGATATGTAGGATTCCAACTCACACAAGCAAAACAAAGCACTTTAAGAACAAGCAAACAGGACACTTAGTTAAGGAGGCTCAAGATTTGAAAGCAGAAAAGAAGAAACTAACCTAGCCGAGACAAAGACCTTGTTTGCTAAAAATGGCTTAATAAATTCATATTTGGGAAACGGTTAATAAAGATCCTGGACTATTTTTCTAATTAGCAATCCAACATAGGAGCTCTTCAGAAAGACAGTGAAAGCAGAATTCTGGAGAAGTTATTGTTATGGAGGATGGACTTGGAAACACTAGTGGATCCAAGCCAGTGGTTAGAAAGAGTTGTCCTTGTCCCCTCCTTCGGGGACAAACAAACAAGCCCTAGGTTCATCTACAATACACAGCTTGATCCAACCATTAACACAGAGATTTGATCCATACTCACTAAAGTCAAGAGGGACTTATTTGTAATAGTCAACTTAACTAATTTAATAATTTAGAAAATTATATTCGATTATTAAAAGGAACAGTGTGTTATGTGTTTATCCTCCTCTATTAATAGCAAGGCTACTCTGTAACATTATTAAGTTAGAATAAGCAGTTATTGGTCCTTCATCAGTTCATCAAGTGTTTGCTGAAGTGTGCTTCTGTATTAGGGGGGAGGCTGTTAGGAGAGACACAGTACAGTGTTGCTGGTGCTTAGTGATGCTGGAGATGGGAGCAGCAGGTATCGGGAGGTACACAAGGCGGGGAGACAGACTCTGCACAGAGCACCATGTATGCAAGGAGGGGAGACAGACTCTGGACAGAGCGCCATGTATGCAAGGCGGGGAGACAGACTCTGGACAGAGCGCCATGTACGCAAGGAGGGGAGACAGACTCTGGACACAAAGCCATGTAGGCAAGGCGGGGAGACAGACTCTGGACAGAGCGCCATGTACGCAAGGCGGGGAGACAGACTCTGCACACAGCGCCATGTATTTTCTAGGAATGAATATGGATCTGTTTCTTTCTGTAATCACAAGCCGTGGAAGTGTTTTTGTAAATTACAAAAACAATCTTTTAACTTTTAAACATCTTATCGTGTAACTCAGTGCAGCACTGGCAAGTGCTTAGTGTTGTGTTTGTACAGAATGTGCATCTTTTTGTAGACAGTGTAGCAGAGCGCTGCTTGGGGTATGAAAGTGAGCCCCAGCCAGAAGCATAAAATTTTCCATAGGAATTATTTGCACAGACAAAGATGTTGGGGTTATTGTATTTTAAACCCAGAGACAGATTAAATCTTAAATGGAGAGAGAGAAAGAAAGTAGGATAGAATAAAATCAGTATGGGACCTGCCAGGAAAGCAAGTAGGTTTGTGTACCAGGGAAGGCTCAGATTCAGGAGTAAGGGTTTGTGATAGCTGGCACATTTACAAACTGAAAACTGAAACAACCTGGCAAATATACACAAGAAGCCCAGTTCCACCCCTGACCACATCTGTCCAGACTCCCTTCTCCCACCCCTGACCACATCTACCCGTCCACTCCAACCACAATCCACTTTGATAACCATTTTATTATATTGTTATATTTATTATATTGTTATACTCTTCCCATTTTTTGTTTTTGCAAGCCCCACATAACGTTTTGGCAAATATAAAATTTAATTAGAGAAAGAAGAAGGACAAAGGCTACAGCTACGAGGGAATCTAACGAACAGGACAGACACTGGCCGGTGTTTTTCTCAGTTCAATTACCAATTCCCGAGGACATCTCAGAAAGTTGGCCTTTTTTCTGCCACCAGGCAAGACTTCCTGTTAGGTGGGCAGGAGAGCAGTCCTTCACATGGTACGCTCTAGACACCCTGTTTCTGGGGCCCCTCTGGTCACATCCCTGATGGCTTCATTTCAGCTCACTGTGTCGCCCTCCCCAACCGCTGAAAATACCCACTGTTTTGAGGACTAACTCTTGAAGGAAGTGGAAGCCATCAAGGTAGTGCTCTTTGAATAGAAGCTGCTCTCAGTATAATGCCTCTGGGAAGAACTTCCTACATGAGGCCAAGCTCATTCAACACATGTTGAGGTCTATTTAACTCATGGAGAGGGCTCCCTTTGGATTTAGTCTCTTCTGATGCCAACCTTACTCCTAAGAGAGTAATAACCTTTATATCAACTCTTTATAGCAACAGAAAAAAACCCAGGAAGCAGGTGAATAGGCCCTGTCTTGGACTATGAAATCGAAAGCCTTGGAACAAGAGACAATACATTTACCCACACCAGAGATCAGAAAACTTCCATAAACAGCCAGGAAGGAACAGTATATACAGATCAAGATGGGAAGTATTCCCTTGCTTCTTTAACATGGGCAAACAAACCAAGAACGGTCAGGGCCCTCTTGGAAGGGATGATTGGAAAACCTAAGGATTTGCAGATTTACCTCTTTCAATAGCAGCTTAGGGGTGTGTAAAGACCAGTTAATGATTTATAATCTAATCCAAATGCAGAATTATTTAAATTAGTTAAAATTAGTTAAGCTGATATCAATGAGAAGACCTTAACAGTGTGATAAGGAGGTAGGCGGTTTGTCCAGTGGCTAGGAAATCAAGCAGCCATGGGGTCTGGACATATTTCCTTTGCACATTTGAAATGGAGCCTTCAGAAGTTAAGTTTTCTTTGTTTGTTTGGGGGAGGTCTCACTAAGCAGCTCACACTGGCCTTGAACACACACCTCCTACCCTAGCCTCCAAAGTGCTGGGGTTGCAGCCATACACCGCCACTCCATAAGGTTTGCTTCTATCTTGCTGCTTGTGTCCTGTGGAGCCAGGAGCTCCACAACACTGAGTTTATACAAAGACTCAGTCTGACCTCCCTGGGTTCCTACATCGGCTGACTGCCTAGAGTGAGACTCTTGAATAGTGTACAGTGGCCTCTGCCCACTCTGGAGACCTCATCCTGTCTTGCTTCTAACACCTTCATCTCTCCCTTTCCCCACTGGACTTCTCCTGTAACTGCAGGCCTCTAGAAACAAGGGTCAGGAAGCACGGTGTGCATGGAAACCTGTTTTCATCCACTCGCCCTTCCCTGAGGCAAAAGAACTCAAATTCTTTTGTCACTACTCAGAAATGGTCAGGAAAATTTATTTTAATCATTCCATAAATTACAGTAGGACATAATTATTTTTCTGTTATCTGGACAGCAATCCTAAAGGAGCAAATAGTCAGGTCCCATCTACTCAGAAAACACGCATCAGCTCTTATTATTTTTTAGAGTCACAGATTCTTAGACTCATGACCTGGAATCCTGGAGAACTCAGCAAATATGTTCAGAATTAATTTAGTGTCTTAATTGCTAGTACAGAAATGGGTACTTTCCCATGGTTGAAAAAGTATACACGTTGGAATTTCGAAGAAACAATAATTCAACTGAAGCTGAAAGAATTACTTCTTGGAATGGGGGGAAGCTGTTGAGATGATGCAGTCAGATACGAAGTGCTGACTTTTCAGCCAAGAGGATGTAAGTGTGAAACCCCACACTCATGGAAAAGCCAGGCACAGCCTTCCTGTAATCCCAGTGACAGGGAGGAGGATCCCTGGGGCTTGCTGACCAGTCCATCTAGATGAATCAGAGAGCTCCAGGCCCAGCAAGAGACCTTATCTCAAAAAATAAGGTGAAGACCCATTGAGAAAGACACCTGATAACCATCCCCAGCCTCCCTAGGCACATATATGTGCACAGGCACACTCAGGAACACGAACACACACATGCACAAATAAAATTTTAAACAAACAAATCACAACTCACAAAAGCTGAGTAGGGAGCAGGGGATGAAGCCAAGCATAGGGAAATGGAGGCACAAGACAGTTCCAAGCGCAGGAAAGCAGTGACCCATGTCTCTTTATGATACTCTTAGCTTCTAGCCTGTGGATGAGGTGCCGGCTCTGTGAACATTTGTTCAGTGAATGCACGCCTGCACATATGCAGGGAGGAGAGTAGAAGATGACAAAACCACGGGGCTGGTGGAGCGATTCTCAGCTGGAAAATAGAATTTACAAGAGAAGAGGCCTCAATAAAAGGGTGCATTGTGCAGGTTGGATGGGGCTAAGGGAGGAAAACTGGCATCAGCCTGCTGTTAGCATCCAGGCATCAGCCATACGGGACTGGGACTGATACCAGCTCCTAGGCTGAAGGAACAGGATCTCACACAGAGCAGTTAATGTTGGACTGGCGATTCGGATCCATTATTTGTGCCCAGCCAGAAGCCAGAGACCATGAGAGCAAGGCAAAGAACTTTAGTAAGTGGCTCAGCCAGGGCTGACTCTGGGTGTGGACACAGTCACCGGCTCAGAGGCCTAGCAGACATGGAAAGCTGGACTGGAAATAATTCATATCTTCATATCCGGTGCCTTCAATCATTCCTTTCTCCCCGGAGACATCCAAGGTCCACTTGTCTCACGCCAATTGCTATTAGCTACGGAAGATGTTAAGTGAAAAGGTATTAAAAAAAACCCTGCAGCTCCGGGAAGCATTATCCCGGAGTTCAAACTCCAACCCCGTCATTCCGTATCACTGAACTGGGTTAGTCACCTTAGGTCTCTACACCTCAACTTTCTTATCTCTAAAACTAAGGGAATTGGAGCTGCTACCTCACAGCTTTGCGAGGAAGATCGCCTGAGATAATCTAAATAAAGTTCTCTGGCCTGACAGTATGGCTTTAAAGAAATTAGCATGGGCACTGGCTTCAGAATATTTGTCCTTCAGAAATGACAGGACAGTCTAAAGGGAAGGGAGGTGGGAGGGTATCTGGTGGGCTCAGATGAAGGGGGACCAAGAGAGAGGATCCACAATGAAACCTAACATTGTGTATGCTATTTAAAATTTATTTCAATTAAAAAATTTGTCAGGCCAGCGGAATGGCTTAGAGGTCAAATGCACTGCCTACTTTTCCAGCTGATTTAGGTTTGATTCCCAGTACCTACAAGGAGGTTCACAAACATCTCTAACTCCAGTTCCAGGGGATCCAATGCCCTCTTCTGATCTCCTTGAGCACCAGATCTGCATGTGGTACACAAACTTAGATACAGTCAAAATACTCCCCACAAAACAATAATAACCAATAATAATCATAAATAACAATAATGATAAATGATAGTATGATAACAATAATTACAAAAATGTCTCGCGTGTTGAAGAATTTATTCTCAAGTCTGTTAGAGCAAGGGCCTTGTAACTGGAGTTTCTGATGACTCTGAGGGTCATGCACTGGAACTTGCATTTGTCTCTGTAGACTGAGAAGTTCTTTTCCTCAGACATTGGCTTTTCCTACTGTTAAGGATGGTGGGGTGTTACAGAGGCTTTGGGTAGCCCTAGTGAGCATCACCTCCCCGCCATCTCAGGGCACAGTTGAAAGTTAGTCACTGGGACATTCTCATGAATTGCTTCCTTGGCTTTTCAGCATTGCATTGAAAAAAAAATAACCGAAGCAGAAAGAAAATCAGGCAGCAAGAGAGCTTCATTTTTAAACTCATTAGTTGGGAAGTTGAACAATTTGCTTAGATCGGCAGGGTTTTGAATGCAGGAACAGGCTTCTGAGAGGCAAGACAGTAGCTACAATCGAAAAGCCTTTCCTCACCCGCTCCCTCATCTTTATCACAGGCTCCATGTGCCCTGTTGACGGAGCTCTCCATGTGCCCTCGTCAGTATCAGACCTGAAACAGACAGACGGACACTCCATGGAAAGCGCAGGTCTATTTATGAACTGTACGCCCCCCCCCATTTCCATTTTTAACAGAATTTTTATAAAGACAAATAATGTACTGAGTTCTTGAATCATTTCAAAAATTTCTAAAACTGTCAATCATATTTACAGTTGCAACACACCAAACTGACCAGCACGGGTTAAGCCAGGGGTGGATGCGGTCCTTTTGATAGCTGGGAATTGCCACTGATTCATCCTGACGATTCTTCCGGTTGCCCGTGATCAAAATATATGCTTCAAAGAAATAAATGACTTCTAAACACCACTTTTCCTGGAAGTCAGGCTTTTCTTAAGGTATCTAAAATACATTTAGATTTTTTAGGCCAGAAAACCCTTCAGCAGTGATTTTTTGTGAACTTCCCCTGTCTTTATTTGACAATATCAAGGCCACTAGACGGTCCCAAATCATACACTTTATATGTGTGTGTGTGTGTGTGTGTATGTGTGTGTGTATGCATGCATATATATTTAAGCTATGATATTTAATCAGCAAAACCCATTGCATAAGAAATATTAAATTCAGCTAGTGTGGGAGTCAGGAATGACACAAAAGCTTACCTACAGAGGACGTCCATCCTGGGACCCTTTCTCCCAGTCTTAGACACATCATCAGGGACTGTGGGGACAGGCCCCCCAAGTTTGAATTTGATTCCTGGCACCACCACTTACTGCTACATTTCAACCATGACATCTCTTTCGTGCCTCAGTGCGATTACCTGGAATGGCAAGGCATGCCTCCTGGGACTGTTACAGAGCACACGGGCGAGCTAATGCATGCAGACGCCCGTGTGCGATAAATACACGGAGCTGCTTTGTGGTTACTTCACTGCTTATCATTCCATCTTTTCCCATAGACCGTGGACCCTATATCATATCTAGCAAGTAAGAGATGCACCGTGAAGAGCCATGTATGATTTCCACACAGCAAAGTGGTGTAGAGTGTCACAGTTCCACAGCAGTGATCCAGTTCTGTCTGTTCTCTCGTCTGTAATCTGACCTTATTTTAATCTTCATTTCTGTCTAAAGCCCATCAGCACGGCTCAGAGTCAGTTGATGATGACAGCCACAGACTGCACTGCCTGGCGGAAGAGGATCCTTAGACTAACGGGGTGGTGCGCACCTGTAAACCCTGCACTCAAGAGGCTGAGGCTGAAGACTACTGCTTTGAGACCAGCCTGGGCTACATCCTCACTATATAGAACAGCTACCCCAAAAAAGCAACAAAGAAAAAGAGAAAGAAGTGCTTGAGGAGGCGCAGGAGGAGGAGGAAGTGGAGGAGTGGAGCAGCGACTTTCAAATATCAATCTTGCTAACATTAGAAGCGCTAATCGGTTTCTGGTTCTTACGTGGGTCACAGGAACTAGGTCACATCTGCATCACAAGCTCAGGATAGTCAAAAGGCACCTCGTCCTTTAGGAAGTAAGCCAAGGTTCATAAACCGCTCAGTATCCTGCCTGACACCACTCTCTGCCCCGGCGGCCGTGGCTTGTAGCTGTCGGGCAGTGTACTGGACACGCTCATTTCTGAGAAAAGGACAGAACATGTATAAACGACTGGCTTGGGACTTTGTAGAGATGAATTTATTCTAAACTTTTTTCCAACTTCATTTTCCCTTATTTTAAAAACAATTTTAAAAGTGAAATATGTAGGAGGAGGAGGGCCCACATGTTCATCCCAGCTGCCTGGCTAGCACAGCCCCAAAATAACCACACAGAAACTGTATTAATTAAATCACTGCTTGGCCCATTAGCTCCAGCTTCTTATTGGCTAACTCTTACATCTTAATTTAACCCATTTCTATTAATCTGTATATCACCACCAGGTTGTGGCCTACCAGCAAAGTTCCGGCATGTCTGACTTTGGTGGCGAATCCATAGCATCTTCCCGGCTCCACCCTTCTTTCTCTCAGCATTCAGTTCTATCTTCCCTCCTTACCTAAATTCTGCCTTATCAACAGGCCAAAGCAGTTCCTTTATTCATTAATGATAATGACAGCACACAAAGGGAACTCCCACAGCAGAAACATGCATTTAATCTTTTCAAAAATGTTCCTGAGTGCTGGAATTAAAGGTATGCACCATCACTGCCTGGCTCCACTGTATTTCTTGAGACAAGGTTTCCCAACAATCCTAGAGCTTCCTGATTTGGCTAAAATGATGGACAATTGCACCGGCAGATCAAGCCTGTCTCTATTCCCCAGTGCCAGGATTAGAGATGTAGCTGCCATTTCTAGTTCTCTCTCTCTCTCTCTCTCTCTCTCTCTCTCTCTCTCTCTCTCTCTGTGTGTGTGTGTGTGTGTGTGTGTGTGTGTGTATGCAGGGGTGTATACAGATGTGTGCACCGGCACCTCACATATGCATACAAGTACAGAGGCCAGAGGCGGGTGTAGAGTGTTTAGTATTTGTAATTGAACCTCATTTAACTCCAATTCTTGTCTTCTTGCTTATATATAGACTTTGTTTAAAAAAAAATTAAACAAACTCACTGCTATGTATCTGTATGCTGACTTAGGAAGATATACATTATCCATACTCTTTTGTAAGATGAGGCAACCAGAAGGAATGAGGGCTTAGGATTTGGCACAGTGGTAGAGTGTTTGCCTAGCGTGCATGAAGCCCTTGATTCCACTCAGCCTTAGAAAAATAAATAAAGAGAAACAGGAGTGATGAAATCACCCTGGGAGGGGACCTTCAAAGGGCCATACCTGCCACTCTAACTACCCTTTATTAACCCATTATAGGTCATTACTTCATTAAATGAACCATCAAAATACCCAGGGGATGAGTGGGAGAAATAGATCGGGGGAATTAACAGATACAAAGTAAATATGGTGCCGTGGAGGGAGCTCAGAAGACGGGAGGGAAGTCAGTAACAGCTCACTGAGCAGTACTGGTGAGTGTCTAATAAGTTGCAGAGTGATTTCGTATAAACAAGGGGTGGGTGGGAGGGGAGTGAATTTGTAACTGTACTGTCTGGCAGGAATGGCTGTCTTCTAAAGAGACAATGTGTTCCCTTCTCTGGCCATCAGGCTATTGGAACAGTGGACCTCAAGAAAATAGAATCTGCCGGGCAATGGTGGCACACACCTTTAATCCCAGCATTCTAGAAGCAGAGGTAGGCAGATCTCTGTCAGTTTGAGGTCAACCTGGTCTACAAATTGAGTTCCAGGACAGCCAGGGCTGTTACAAAGAGAAACCCTGCCTAGAAAAACAGAAAAAAAAAAGAAAAAGAAATTAAGGAAGGATGAATAGATGGACAGAAGGGAGGAAGGGAGGGAGGGAGAAAAATTAGAATCTTCCCCAGAGATCTTCTGTGTAGGGAAGAAATGGCTGATGCCTGGGACAGCCAAAGGAGGAACTTGTCTTCTGGACTAAGAGTCACAAGTTGTCAGATGGCCTATGAGGAGAAACTTGGAGTGAAGACCAGGTAGGCAGGGGACCACTCCTGATAGATGGCGTAATTATGTGCATCCCTCACCTTCTAGTTCAATCCTACCTCATGCCAGAATCTCTGAGGGTGAAACTGGGGGAGTTGCTGGACACTTCATCTCTTTTCTTAATGGGACCATATTGAATAAATCTCCAATTTCTGCTTTTCGCTAATAATTTGGCTCCTCCTTTACTGGCCATCAGAAGAGGAGTGGTCTCACCTGGCTTGTTGGGGCACAGGCTGTAACCCCTAACTAGGTCTGGGTGACAATATAATGGCTATGAAGGGACAAAAATGAACATTTTTGGCCTATCTATTGCCTGCAGCGAGTTGACTGTGGACAGATGGGGAAGATGGGAGTTGCCAGCAGCAACCAGACTCATTTCATTCCAGGGACATTTCCTGTCTTTTTACCTCTGTCTGGTGAGGAGTGCTAAAACAAGGATTGGATTTTCTTTTGGATTCTAGAGAAAGTCTGCTGAGTTTCTCCCCCATCACTGCACCCCAGGCTTTGCTTTCCTTCAGTTTTGAGTATTCGGAGGTTCTTTTAAGCCATTTGGAGTGGCTTCCATTTGTGGATTGGCTTCATCTTTTGGGGTTCTTCTTTGAGGCTATTGAGTAGAGAAACAGTGGCTACAGCAAGGGAAGAGAGAGCGAGCACTCAGGGGCACTTGGAATCTGGCCATTATTTAGGAACTAGGGAGACATTGCTCCACCACTCCTGCAGGCTGCAGGAGGGGAGGCATGGTTAGGTCTCCTTTACCTTGGGTTTGCTTTTCCCTTGTAGATTCCTGTGCATCTTCTTCCTCACAGGAGGGTTATGGCAGTTCTAAAAGGGAATAGGGCTTGTTTTCTTTAAGTTATGAAGTCTGAATTTCCAGAATGACCAGTGTTCAAAGGAGAAGACCATAATCTAACAATATTGTCATTGGTAGGCCAGGCCTGGCCAATTTGAAAGCTCTTGGGAGAAAATGTGAAGTTCTGTTGAACTATTTGTGGCATCAGCTATATGACAAGAAAAGTTGGGGGGCTCTTTTGAGTCACTGGGGTTCTGTTGATTAATTTCAGATAGAGAAAGGGGGAGTTAAGATCTGTGCTGTGATTTTTGCTTTGACGATGTTGAGATGGGCAAATTTTGCTTTGGGATAGTTGCTGAGACATAATGCATTGTGTTGTCAATCACGTTATAGAAGTATGTATTTTAGTATTTAAATTTACTGCTGAGAGAATCGGGGTTTCTTTTTTTCTGGGTTCTTATTCCTGTTGATGCAAGAAATTAGAAACAAGACTTAAAGATCGTGACATCTGAGAGACAGGCAAAGTGGGCAGCCTCAGGAACGGCAGTCTGGACAAAGTTACACGGAAGGACGGGGGTCTTCAAGAGCTGGATAAAAACGTGTAGTAGCAGCACGGATATGTTTGGGATCTTGGTTGGCATATGATAACATGGAGGGGAGGTAATGTGTGAATTGGAGCTGTGAAAAGCGGGCAAGGTTCTATTCTTTCGACAAGGAAAAGTAGTTTTCCATTAATGGGCCTTGGCAAAGACTGATACCTCTGCCTCTTTCCCTTCACGTGGCTCTTCCCATTCTCTGTGTGTGGTCCTGAAAATGTGAGATGGGGCCCAAAGTTGACTAGGAAGGAAAGGCGCCTCCTCATTGACCTCCAAGCCTGCTGATGGCTGTCTCCTGTCTATCTGAACAGTATAGAGTAAATGTGCATTGCAAATTATTAAGATAAAACCAACATTGCTCACAAGTGGTAAAACACTGTTTCTGTTCACTGAATTATTAAACTTGATGTTCACGTTTGTAGATAGGACATTGTTATGATATATGTTACATGCTATGTAACTCTGGCAGATGAACATCACTGTCTAGTTTTTTATGTTCAGATATATTTTAAATAAAACACAGTGGTTTTCATGGCTGCCAGCAGCATGTGGTAGAGTCTGAGTGTCAAAAACCCACTTGGAACTTACTTCTTCTCCAGCTTCTGATAAACCCCTATTCCCCCCTAGCAATATGGAGTTAACTGTCCCTTCTTTGTCCCCGAGCTTTGTTTATACCCCTATTCTCTCCTAGCAATATGGAGTTAACTTTCCCTTCTTTGTTCAAATAGTTATATATTTCTCGTGAACTGAAACTCATCTGCCGGAAAACATGGTCTTTCATCTGGGGCTGACGGTTTGCATGTTTTTTACTGACAAGCTGGGTCTTTGGTTGTTCACGGGGTATATGAGATAGATGTAAACTCTACCAGAAGAGGATATTTTAAATATTTTTATTTTAAATTTTTTTTTAAAGGATAACACCAATCCTAAAAACAGTGCTTATCTTCACTAGTCAGTGTCTGTTTAATTTAAAGTTGTCAGTTTTCCCTTTGAAACAGAGCAAAGGGTAGACGTAGAAATGACTGTAGGCTCTGCTTCTCTTTCTGCCTCAGCTTCTTTGAAGAGAAATGCCTTCTGGCAACCAGAAATGACAGTTCTTAGGATTATGTTTGTTGAGGAAGAAAAAAATAATAGTTGTTTTTGGTTTGTCTGTTTGTTTATTATGCTTTTGGTCTTTGTGAAAGTCTTAAAATACTTCTGAGCTAGAAGGATGCTCTTGTCAGCATTTTAGAGTACACGCACACAGAAGACACACCTTTATACTGCCTCCCTCAGCAGCCTGAGCGGTACCATAGAGTTTTAGGGGTCTCAACTCAGGTCTAACCAGGGATGCATTATTTTTGACACTGAAGGCAATTTCAGGACTAGCTGGTGTGGTAAAGCAGAGATGGAAAGACGTTTAACATAGGCCCAAGCTTGTTTGAGACTGCCAGGCCATGCCAGGGAAAAAGAATGAGGCCCTGCTCAAGGCCAAACACATGCAGGCTTCAAGCCTAAGTTGGTATATGAGATCCTTCTGTCTTTGTGTTGCTTTCATTGGTTAATAAAGAAACTTCTTTGGGCCTGTTGATAGGGCAGAACTTAGATCGGCAGGGAAAACTAAATGGCATGCTGGGAGAAAGGAGGCAGAGCGAGCGAGAGCCACCATGGAGCCACCAGAGTCAGACATGCCGAATCTCTCCCAGTAAGCTACTGCCACGTGGCAATATATAGATTAATAGAAATGGGTTAAATTAAGATGTAAGAATTAGCCAATAAGAAACTAAAGCTAATGGGCCAAGCAGTGTTTTAATGAACATAATTTCTGTGTGGTTATTTCAGGGCTAAGCTAGCCAGGCAACCAGGACAAACAAGCAGGCCCTCTCCCTACAACACTGACTCATGGCTCTTTTAGCACAAAATATCGATATGTGGAAGGAGCATTACCTTTTTCTACAAATGTTGCTAATTGTGCTAGAATTCTTGCTTTTTAGCTGGTGAAAGGCTCTAGTAAGATGGCAGCTCCTTTCTCATTCCTGGCTCCCCAATTGTCTGTCTTTTTCTCATGCCACAATTCAACCAATCAGAAATCTGAAGTGTATCAGATTAAACGTTGTCTTTCTAGTCAGTCATAGGCTATTAACAGCAGAGAGCTATGACGGTGATGAGAGGTGGCTGTGGTCATGATGATGCTAAGGAGAGATGGCTGTGGTCATGACGACACTGAGAGGCGACTAGGCTGTTGCTTGGCTCTCAACATGCATAATGGGTAAGAACAGATGATTGTTTATGAACTAATCTGTGTGGTTTGTATAGTATTTGTCTTTTGGAGGCCTGGAAAAAATATAAGACAGTCCACATCATTAAATGGCTGCCTGTCCTCTCCTGAAATTCTGGAACTTAGATATTAATAATTAATACTGGTTTATCTTTCTGTGTTTGCTTGGAGAACAAGACCTGTATTTAAAACAGGGCTAAGGAAAAGAATGTAGGGGGAATGTAGTATGTCCCCCCTAACTATAAAATTCTACAGTTTGGGAACGAATGAAGTAAGATTCATCTATTTAAAAAATGAAAATATTCTCCTATAAAGAAGCCAGTATAACAAGAAGCTAATTTTTGTGTCTAAAGCAATGAGATTTTCCTAAGGATATTGTTCTCTACTTTTAGTAATGTTCTGTAATTGACTTGGAAGATAGAATTTTATGTCTTGCTTATTTTTTAAGATTATATTTTAGGTTTTCATTTATGTGTCTATCTATTTATCTATGTATCTGTGTATATATGTATGGAGGTAGGTATGTATTTTCAACACACAGGTTTTCTCTGTATATCCCTGCTATCCTGGAACTTACTTTGCAGCCCAGTCTGGCCTCAAACTCACTGAGATCTGTCTATCTCTGCCTCCCAAGTGGTGGGATTAAAGGTATGTGCCCAGCAGCTTTTGCCTGTTTAGGAAAATGTCTTTAAAAAGTTAAGGTTTGTTTGAGCTTCAGTTTGTGTTGAAGTATTTTACATGACACTTTGTAGGCAACTATGTTAAGAGGATTTCAGGACTTATAAAGTCCTATGTGTCTGTGATTGGAAATATATGGAGCAGTGTATCTGCACTTTACCTATTATAAAAACTTTGCAGGGTCAAAGGTAAAGTCTAATCTTTACAAGGCAGCCAGCAGGTGCTGCTGCTTTGAGTACGGCTTTCTCAGCAGCCAGGTCTGACCTGAGCCTTGGTCATGGGTACAACAGGCTACGGCAATGCTCTACTTCTTTATGGCTGTGGGGTAGGCCCAATAGTTTGTGTTAACCCAGTGAACATGGAGGAATGAAAGCCAGCCCCCACAGCAGCACCTGGATGGGAAAGAGGAAACCTCATGGAGACTGTGGATTATGGGGAGTGGGGTGTAACAAGGAAACTCCTTCCATTCACACATCTCTTCCTAACTGGGAGCTTTTAAAGGAACAACTGGTACAAAGGATGACATTTTTCCATGTCTAATTGATCCTTGGTAGCATTTTCTCTTTGGTTCCCTTAGTAACTGACTCCAGAAACCAACTGGTACCTGCTTAGAATGGGTAATGACAGGCCTTCATAAATCCTGACCACCTTCTATAAAAAGGTTCATTACACGTGTGGCATGGGCTGACCTCTCACTGTCTTACAGACTGAAAAAGACATCTGGGGAGTCTGTCATCTGGACAATTGTTGTTTGGAACCGTGGTACATGCGTGCTTGCCTTGACAGAATAAGAGCTGTCACTGAATGCGTGACACACACTTGTGCATAATAGGCTTGAAGTAACTAATGCTATTTCTGAATCGATGTGATATTTAAAAATCGGTGCTATAGACATATCTTACTAAACCAAAGATTCTAAATATTGCTTTAGAAGTAGAAACTGACAATATACAATGGGCTTCTACACAGCTCTGTGGAAGGAGGGTAGTTATTGCTGGCTCTTTTATACATACAGATGTCTCTAATGCTATGTGAGCCTTCAAAAGACGAGTGGGTATGGGATATGTATAAATTTGTGCATAATTACTTGACTTTCAAATTAGTTTTACCCATGTTGGTTATTTTTGTAGATATAAATAACAGTGAACATTCCACAGCTCTCAAGTTTCTGACACAGGAGCCTGGAAGATATTTGTAAGAGGTTGGGGCATTGCCCCCAGGGCACATGGACTGGACTCAGGTGCACCTGATATAAGGGCCATTCTTTCTGTATCTTGTACTTGCTTATAATTGGACCAAAGGCGTTTATTGGCACGAACACATTGGCATTTGCCATTTACCGCCCCCCAACACGGGATACAATCAGACCAATGGGTACACAATCTGATGCTGCCGGCAAGGGACAATGGAGAACAGGCAGCCAGATCTTAGTCATGATGTTCAGAAAATATTACTCAGAGATAAGGCAGGGAGTCAGAATCGAACAGATGTCAATGCTGGGCATGATAGCATTTGGCTGCAAACTCGAAGAAGGAAGAAGTCCAAAGTCGGCCTAGGTAGGCTTCGTGATGAGACCCTGCTTCAAACTGACACAATCAAGGAGCTTTTTGCCAGCTCTTCTGAAGCCGGGAGGTGACACAGAAATGGTTCATATGCACGGAAATCAGACACTGTCTGGATGTGTTTTAACCTGGCTTACTACTTGTATTTTATTTATAGTTGTTACACACACACACACACACACACACACACACACACGCACGCACTTGGCTCCTTTAACGGGCTTTTTGAGGACAGGTGGTCAACCCTGGTTTGCTGGGGCATAGTCTATGACCCCTATGTCTGCTTACACATTTGCTTGGGTAGGAAGGCTTCACTAATACTCAGGGTCTGGTTTAGGCTGTAAAATTGCTTTGTTACCTGAGATAAAACCGTGAAGACTACAGTGATGCCTAGAGCTGGAAGAGGAGGCTCACTCTCCACCCGTGACATCAGTATCTCTGCTATAATGTAGAAAACCAGATCACTTTGATTTTCCTCAGTTTTGACCTAAAAAGTAGCACTAGGAGACGGGGTTTTAAGAGCTTTCTTTATTCCCAAGGCTGTGCAGGCTTATGAACTTAGGAGATCAAGATTCCACAGAAGCATGGCACAGGGGAAACTATGACCAAAGCCTTGGCAGCCCAGGACCCGAGGAAACTGTTTCTGAGCACTGACTCTAGGCAGGCGTTGACTTGGTCAGTTGTGGAGATGAGCGAACAAGACCCAGTCGACCACAAACTCTGACACTTTTGTGTTTAACTCACACACTGAAACCAGAGCCGAGCCTGTGCTCTGCAGTGTTTGAGCTTAGGGGAAATAGGAGAGGAGACCGGAAGAGAGTTGCAGGCCTGCCCAGGCAGAAGGCTCTTCGCAGCATTTTACTGCAGTTTCTCTTGGCTTTGTTTCCCCAGTGATGCACTGAGCTACAACTCATAGAGGGAAAGCCCGTTCAGGAGAGTGGGGTTATTATCTACACACAAAAGGCCATTTAGGGAGAGAACAGCTCTGCAATTGAGGCTGAGGCTGCCAGAGACCAGATCCATTAGAAAAAGGTTAGCTGTTTAAGTGGGACTACGAAACAAACGCAGTAATTAGGGCTAACTGGACAGCCTCCCCCAACCATGCTGCCTGGGATCATACACTAATTTCCCTGAAAGTTCCAAGCTTAGGGAGAAGCAAATCATAGACTCCAAATGACAGTTCTGTTATTAACCTTAATCCTACTGGGTAGGTAACTTTAGAATTTATTATATGATGAATGAATGAAAGGAGAAAAGAGAGGGATTTTTTTGCAACAAAGGAATGGATTATATACTTAAATTTATTTGAAAATATTGATTCTGTCTGAGAATTATTTCTCTTCTATTTTATTTTTATTATGTAAAAACAATTTTTAAAATTTAAACATATTTTGGTCATATCCTTCCCCTCTCCCAAGTCCTTCCAGATCCTCTCCCTAACCCTAACCACCTAATTTTATGTTCTTCTCCTCCCCCCAAAAAATACAAACCCCCGCCCAGCCAAGTAAATACAATAAACAACACCCAAAAAGAAACAAACAAAAGCCCACCAAGCTATAACCAAATAAAAGCTCATTAAAAAAAACACACACACACAAGCTGTGGAGTCTATTTCCTGCACACACAAGCTGTGGAGTCGTCTACTTCCTGCACACACAAGCTGTGGAGTCTACTTCCTGCACACACAAGCTGTGGAGTCTACTTCCTGCACACACAAGCTGTGGAGTCTACTTCCTGCACACACAAGCTGTGGAGTCTACTTCCTGCACACACAAGCTGTGGAGTCTACTTCCTGCACACACAAGCTGTGGAGTCGTCTACTTCCTGCACACACAAGCTGTGGAGTCTACTTCCTGCACACACAAGCTGTGGAGTCGTCTACTTCCTGCACACACAAGCTGTGGAGTCGTCTACTTCCTGCACACACAAGCTGTGGAGTCTACTTCCTGCACACACAAGCTGTGGAGTCTACTTCCTGCACACACAAGCTGTGGAGTCGTCTACTTCCTGCACACACAAGCTGTGGAGTCTACTTCCTGCACACACAAGCTGTGGAGTCTACTTCCTGCTGTCAGCTTCTCCTGAACACGTGGCCTGCCCTGGAGAGGCTGACGTGCGTACACAGTGTCACTCGATTGAGGAAAACTGATTTTCCCTTTCCCAGCAGGGAGAAATGACAGTTTGATTGTTAACGTTCACCCTAGTGGTTGGGTTTGCATTTATTTATTTTTTTAGAAAACCTTTTACGTATGATTTTTTTAGATGTACTTTTATAGGGTGGCCTGTTCTTTTTTATTTTTTAGTTTTTTTGTTATTTTTAGTTCAACATTATTGATATTTTGTAGCTCTCTGTGTGTGGTCTGTGTAAAGTAAAAATACATCTGTTTTTAAATTATTAGTGTTTCATTTTAGTTTTGAATTATGGGAAGGCATTGGAAATGATTCCCCTTATCTCCAGACCTGATTGTCTTTTATTAAACACAGTGTAAAAAGCAAGCAAAAAGGACATGGGTGTTTCACATAAAACTTCTTCTTTTTTTTTCTTTTTTTTCTCTTTTTTTTCAAGACAGGGTTTCTCTGTAGTTTTGGAGCCTGTCCTGGAACTCACTCTGTAGACCAGGTTGGCCTCGAACTCAGAAATCCGCCTGCCTCTGCCTCCTGAGTGCTGGGATTAAAGGTGTGTGCCACCACCGCCCAGTTTCACATAAAACTTCTAACCTGTCTCAACTAAAGGAAGAAGTACAAGTGAAGTTTCCATATGAATAGTCATGAGAAGAACAAACGGGAGTGAGACAGTGTCCTGGAGGTGCAGGGACTCCTAGGGATGACAACCAGGTCCCAGCACCATCTAAATAACCACATTTTCAGATATCATCATTGTTACTAAGATGACCAAGTATCTGCCATGTCCATGGCTCCAGTGTCCAGCTTAAAAAAAATCATGCTGGGATGTTTTGGTTGCTAAAGACCAATCATACACTAAGAGCATGGATCAGTAAATACAGACCTTAAATATTACACTCTTGAAATTATTTTTAAAATGCTTCATCCACAGAGGTAAAAGGACAACAAGTGGTCTTTGAATCTTGATTTGTAGGAAAACACTAGAAGTGAGTGAAGGGTGTAGCCTAATCAGGGTTGGGATAAGGATGTTGGTTCACTTCCTTTGAGACACTGTGTCTAAATGCTTGCTGTATACCAGGCGCACTGTGTACATAGGTTTTACAGAGAGACAGGAGAGCATAGTACCTCAGAAAACAGTGGTGGGTGGGGAGGTCACTGAAAAGCAAAGCAAGGCATAGAGGGTTTGACTTACGCTCCACCATGCAAAACCTTGAAGGTGAAATTCAGAGTTACATGGATATTGGGGAGGAGAGATGTTCTAAGATACAAGTAAGGATACTAGAAATGAAAAACTCTTTGTTAAAGACATTGTTACCCCTCCAAAAAAGGAATTTGCCCAAAATGTAATTAGCATATATAACACTACCCTACAAAATAACAGATAAATACTAACAACACCAGATTATTCTTACAACTAGCCTATTTATAGTTAAGGACTAGCAAATTAAGTGTCTTATGTGTTCTAACCTTCACATGTACCATGCTCCCTGTTAGGAGCTGGTATGATGTTACGTTCACAATGATGCGACTAGCTTCAGATGGAGAGGATGCTGCTATCATTCGACCTATTTGGGGAGGCAGGAGATCCTCAAGGAAGAATGAGATTTGAGCTAAGGCTTTAAGGGCAAGTAACAACTATCTAGACAGAGGTAGAAGGAAATGTGGAGTATTAGAAAAATACAAAGACTAGCTCAAGGGGAGAGATGTCCAGTTGGCCAGGATCCCAGGAGAAAACAGAGGGGTCAGCTAAGGACAGTTGAATTAAAGGCCTCTTTATTGTGGTATCTCAATGGTTAAGGGTAACCAACAAGGGATGTACAGTACCCTTGCACAGCAAGAATGAAAAGCTACAGCTGTGCCTGGGTACGAAAGTGGAAGGCAGGGATGCCTATGAGAAGACAGTTATAGCCATAATTTATTTCATAGTAATTGTGGCCTTCTGTAAAGACTTGGACCCAGTCTGGGGCTCCCCAGCAGGGAGAAATCCAGGGGGAAATTATATAGTATAGTATCCAGCCTCTTCCTAAGGCACAGAGCAGGGTGGAGAAGGATAAGGGGATCTTCAGGGTGATGGAAAGCACCCTGCTTGAGAGGAAGCAGATTCTACCGGCCAAGTGAAAGCATCTCATGAGGGATAGTGGGCTCGGATCCACGTTCTTCAAAGGAAGTTGCTCTTGTAATCCGAGTGGGCTGAAGCCATGCATGAAGATGGAGGAAGCTCGGTTGTCTGTAATATGCTGGCCAGAGAAAAGAAATCTACTAATATGGCGGTTGTGGGTAGTGGGGAAGGGGACTTAGAAGGCCACGCGTGTGAGCGGTTTTGGAAATAGGAAGTGGGGCGAGGAAATGAGACGTGTGGAGAAGTCTATACTTTTGGTTTGTGTAATGGGATGGATGACGTCATCTTCCATGCAGGTGAATTCCATGGGTTAGGGAATGGAAAAGGTCATTAACTTGATTTTAGATATAGTGGGTGTCTTCCAGGAACCCAGCAGTAAATATCAAATCAGCACCCACACCTGGGATACTAAGGAAACTCAGAGCTGGGCATTCTGCATGAAATGTTTTCTCCTGTCCGAGTGTATAGATGCAGACTCTTCCTCTTCCCCCATTTGATAGATGAAAACTTTTGTGAGGTGCTGAGTGGTTAAAGTCCTTGCTTACATTTAGAACTGGAGTCCAAACACCTCAGACCTAGCTAAACTTCACCTCCATGTATACACACACACACACACACACACACACACACACACACACACACACACACATATATATATAGTGCTATGTCTGCAGGTCACTGTAGGTCAAGGAAAAGTGAAAACCCTTCTGTTGGGAGCTCTCAGTTCATGTGGAGGATCATATGGACCTTGTCCCTCTGAACTCTAGAGTGAGCTGCTCTGAGGTTCTGCTTGTTTTTCTTTGCTTTCACACTAGTGCTCGAACCCAGGGTCTGCATGTGCAGGGCAAGGGGCCTAGCACTGAGCTGCGCATGTCTAGCCTTTAGTTCCTTGTTGTGTAGCCCAGGCTGGCCTTAACTTCACTGTGTATGTAGCATGGGCTGCCCTAGAACTTACCACCATTCTATCTTTGCTTCCTAAATATTGGGATGCTAGGTTCAGGCCACCACTGCCTGCTCATACGGCTTTCAACTGATCAATCAGTCAATATTCACTTAGCAAATATTATAGCCTTCGGGCTTTTCTGGCCCCCATATAAAGGTTATAAGTAGCATGCGCTTTGTCGTGATAAGAAGGCTTAAAATGAGTCGTGGAAGCAAATAAATGCAGGAAACACCCTTACATGTGATAACATTATTCGAAATGACAAACTGCATCAAGCTTATGACTGGAGAAAAGGACAGACTGCATCCTAAATTGTATGGAAGGAACGTGATCAGTGAAAATAGCACTGCTGTGTGTTGATGGTTTGCTGTGGGATAACACTTCTACAAGATGTGAATATACGTTGCTCTTATTGATTGATAATAAAAGCTGCTTTAGCCTATAACAAGGTAGAATATATCTAGGCAGGAAAACCAACATGAATACAGGGAGAAGGAAGAGCAGAATCGGACATGAGCTAGCAGTCCAAGAAACAAGATGCCAGAAGACCCAGACCAGTAAAAGCCATTGCCATGTGGCAATAGTTAGATTAATAGAAATGTGTTAATTTAAATGTAAGAGCTAGTTAGTAATAAACCTGAACTATAGGCTGAATAGTTTGTAATTAATATAAACCTCTGAGTGATTATTTAGAAGCAGCTGCCAGATGGGGCAGAACAGAGGAACCTGTGCTTACAACAGCCTCAGATGTTTTGACATCTAAGGGTTGATTTGCAAAGGGATGTCTCCTTCCCAGGAAGTTTCTTTTTTTTTTTTTATTTTTCGAGACAGGGTTTCTCCGTAGCTTTTGGTTCCTGTCCTGGAACTAGCTCTTGTAGACCAGGCTGGCCTCGAACTCACAGAGATCCGCCTGCCTCTGCCTCCCGAGTGCTGGGATTAAAGGCGTGCGCCACCACCGCCCGGCCCCAGGAAGTTTCTTAAGTGTGTAATTAGTTATACTTAGCTAAAGAAAGTACATATCAAACAGCCTGAAAATGGAAGTTTCTGGACTTATTTTATTTAACATTTCTTTTTGAAATTCCAGTAATCAAGAGTGGTTAGCTTCTTTGATAAGCAAAAGAGAAATCTGTTTACATTTTTTGCTGAAGGATAGGCTGAAATTGCGAACATGTTATGATCTCAATTCTTATCTCTTTCATGAAAAATGCCATCACCAAACCTTAGTCTAAGATCTTTGAGGCTCCATAATCACACTGTGTATGAAAAAGCATCTCAAATCTACTTTCAATAGAAAGATAAGGCATCTCAAATAATGGTACCCAGTGCATTATAATGACTGATACTCAAAGGGCATCTTTGTGTGATGCTCCTGTGTACTGCATTCCATTGGCCAACTATGGAAGCTTATTTGGAAAGTTATGTTGGGAATGTAGTCCTCCCAGCCAAAAAACAAAAACAAAAAACAAATATTGTTTTAATTACATTTATAAGGAAAAAAATAGTCTTAGGTACCTAAACAGTATGAAGGATATCATATGTTGCTATCTAGTAAAACACTGTAGTAATATAAAAAGATAGCAGTTACATGTACAAGAACTAAAATGGATTGAACCAACTCAACATCTGGTTCTAGTACATATACTTATATGTGTCAGTTTGCTTAATGCTACTGATTTCTCTGTTATATAGATGAGGGAACACAGAGAGGGAAAAATATGCAAGGAACTTGCCCAAATAACTTACACAAGTAGGTAACAAAAGTACTGGGTTCTGAACTCAAGCAGATTGCCTCCAGAATTCTCATCATTTTTAATCGATACAGGACCTTCTTATGTAGGCCAGGCTGGCTTCAAACTGGATGCAGCTGGCTTGGCATCCTTACCACACAGATTACAGGCACATGCCATCACTGAACTCTTAGTCTTAACTGCTGAAGGCTTTACAAAATGAACATTTTCCCTTCATGAACAGTTTCTCAAGTAAAATTATAAGACTGCCAATAATTTGCAAACATAAATAAAAATTTCAAAACCAAGGCAGTTAGTTGTCTGGCTACAAACGCAAACTATTTAACAAATTCATATATAGAATATAAAAGATAATCAAAACCAAACGATCTGTTGGGAGAATTAGAAATGGACAATTTTCTACTTTTTTTTTCGATTTATTTTTTGAAGAAGAATGAGAGGTTAAGTAGGAAGAAGTTAGATATGCTCTAGCCTGACCCGGTGCTCTTATAATTGTAAAAATGTGGTCTTAATTCTTTCTAAACCATTTCCTGCTTCACTTGGAAGGGAAACTAGAAGTTCTTTCTGCCTTAGAAAAATTCTATTCCTGAGCTAGAGCAGAATGTTCTAGAGTCCCTGTCTCAGAATCGCCCTCCTCCAAAATTTAATTTGTGGGTTCATTTATTTATGGAGTTGGGAATTAGACCCAGGACCTCACATAGTTAAGCATGTAGCCCTGAACTAAGTTACATCCTAAGCCCTAGATCAATCTCAGAAATAGAACACCAGAAAGAAGAAATAAAACGCAGAGTGATAGAAATGGGAGTGTCGTGCTCAAACACCGAGCACCATTCGATGGCACATGATTAAGAGTGGTTCATCTCTCCAGGAGAAAACTGCTAAGATAAGGCCACCATCTCTCCAGGAGAAAACTGCTAAGATAAAGCCACGTGGTGAACACCAACATCGAGGAGTCTGGGCATCGGTGTGTGGAGGCTGGAGAGGAGGGAGGAGACAGAGGAAGCTGCAGATGACGTCATGGCAGCATGTGTTCCAGCTCTTAACATGGGGGTGGCTTTTCCTTATGCTTCATAATTTACATATTCTTAAATTTATGCTATTTGGTTTCTTTTATCCAACAATAAAAGTTATCAGGAAATAAATCTAATTTACAAAATGTTTATCTCTGGCACAAATATGATATTAACTGTGTTTCTAAAATAGGACCTTCTCCATAATAGAGTGGCTGGTGACAGCCCAGACACCTAAGCATCTCTAGAATGAATTTAGCTTTATTCAGTGGCTTGGAAATGACAAAAGAAACCTTCTTTTTCTCAGACAGGCCTCTGAGATATGGTAGAATGCTTTTCCTTAACTCTGGATACCTGCGTTCTTTTTATTTTTGCTCTAATTTTCAAGTAGCAAGATTAAGTGTCTCTCTAAAATCATGTCCTTAACACACCATCAATAGACATACCAAACAGACTTCAGAATGGCTGCCAAGGTACTTAGACCACCGGAAATACTTGGTTCTTCTAACAGTTCAGCTTTTTACTGGAAAGGAACAAAGTGATTCTCGGAAGGGGGAAAAGGCAACTGCTTGCAGTTTTCCATCCTTACAAAGTAAACTATTCACATGTATATAAATAACTCAGAAGAAATACAGTGGTTTTGCGCTAGAGATCCCACTTTCCCCAGGTAAGCAAAGATAAATGAGGCTTCCCACAGTCATTGTTTTGTAATGCAAACTGTCTTTAACAATAGAGATAGCATTTAGAGTGCCCCCCCACTCTACATCTAAAGCCTTCTGCTGGAGCAGGGTTCTTTAGCCAACAAGGGAAGACTGGGTGGGGTGAGCCCCCAGGGGATTCCTCTCCTAGGGCTCTATCCTGGGCAGCTGTTGTGAGTAGACAGGGAGGGTTGTGTAGGGGTGGACCTTTCAGAGGAGGGGACCAACCATAAATATTTCAAAGGCAGGTAAAGCCAAAGCTAAGTGCCAGCAAGAGCCAAGAGGGTCCATATGTCAGTATCAATTGAGGATACCTTTCCGGAGGGCTCAGTCCCAAGACGTATTTATATTTGTCTGCCAAACTGTTCAAGACACTTATGCAAAGAAAACTAAAGACTGACACTTAGTTTGTCTTTCTTGTGATGTGGGCTTCCCCTCTGTGTGCTGGGAATATCATTGGTTAATAAAGGAACTGTTTTGGGCCTATAGCAGAGCTAAAGGGGAACAGAGCCAGGCAGAGAAAACTAAACTGAATGCCGGGAGGAAGAAGGTGAAGTCAGGAAGAATCCATGTAGCCCTGTCAGAGACAGACGCCAAAACTTTAGCGGGTAAGCCACAGCCACATGGTGATACACAGATGAATAGAAATGGGTTAAATTAATATATAAGAGTTAGCCAATAAGAAGCTAGAGCTAATAGGCCAAGCAGTTATTTAATTAATGCAGTTTCTGTATGATTATTTCGTTTTCTGGGCAGCTGGGAAACAAACAAGCGGGCTCCTCCAACATTCTTGCTTTTCTTTCTTCATTTTAATGAGACAAAATGCTGAGGTCCTAAATCTAGAGGTGTCAGAGAGCGCAAGGCCACAGCCCTAACCTACGGGCCAGTTCACTGGGGCATTGGCAGTGGCAGGCTGAGGTTGAGAGAGGGGCTGGGGTGGGGAAGGGTGGGATCTCACAGAGAAGACGTGTGGATGTGGGAAAATACTATACTGTTACATTATACTGTTTGCTATATCGTCAGATTCAAATTAGCAGTACTGTCCCCAGGTGTGACATAGTGGTTCCTTTGCATTTGTCAACAGCGGCTCCATAAATTGGGCTTGCCAGTTCCACTCCCTGGTTGCAAGGACCGGGCACATTAAATCAAGAACTGAATGAATGTTAAGAAAACCCTTCACACGCAAAGATTGGTATTAGTGAAGAAGGGAAGAGCTAGCTAAATCTAGATCGAGCTGGACAACATCTTGCAGTTTCTAGAAAAGCTACCAAGACCTGAAAAGTTTTAGAAACGTGTAGAGAAATAATGGTTTAAGAAAAAAAATCACCTAAGTCTTTAGCTTTGGGTTAATTCTCTAGGCTCTTGTTTTGAGCTACTAGCCATTTTCTTTCCTTTGCTTCCCCTCTTTAATACCAGGGTTGGGAATTCACTGTGTCTGTAGCGATGTAAAGGGATGAGCAGTAGCAGGAGTGACAGCAGAGCTGTCATTGTTTTCTGAACGAGGAAAAGGAAAGCAGGAACTTGGTCGTTGCACCCCAACACGCTCTGAAAGCCAAAGGTAAGAGGGAAATGGCCCACAGAGAAGTTGCACAACTCTGTGCTTCTTTACAAATCTGATGTTAATTATTAACAGAGAGAACCCTCTAAGGAAGAGCAGGTGTATAAGAGTAAGAGAAAAAGCACACTGGTCTGTTAGGTTGTGGTCCAGGAAGACATGCCTATCATCAAATCAGCACTGTACCATAGTTTAATCAGACTACCGTCTAAGATGAAGCTGTGGGAGGTTGTTTTACAAAAGATTCATCAATAATAAGTTATTAACATAGTCAATTTAGAATTTGGGAGTCAGCAGCACTTCTTAGCCTCAAATTCATCAGCTTGTCTTCAAACCAGGACACCCAAAGTCTTCATTTAATCAGAAGTGTAAATGGCTCAACTCACTCACTCATTCCTGAGACATATACGAAGTGGTCCGTGAGAGCTTTGCTGAAGGACACTGATGTGAGAGATATGGACTTAATTTGATATCAGTGGAAGTCATCTACAAATGAACAGCCACCTCACCAGCCAACCATCACAAATCTTGGATGCTTCACTTTATGTAATTATGATTTTAAGGAACTGCTATTCAAATTGTGGTCCTTGGGACAACAAGACCAGAATCACCCGTGGACTAGTCAGAACTGTTGAATCTCATGCCCCATCCAGAGCCACCCAAGAGACTGAGAAAGTAGGCCGGTGGCATGTTCATCTGAGGATTCCAGATGTGCAGAGTCAGCACTGCTCACTTCTGCACAATTCAGTATTCATCACACAGTTTATCATGGACTGTTTTTAACAGCTGAACCACTCACCTTTGGTAACTGCAGAACACAGCTTGAATGGCATGGCAATCAGTGGAAACTACAGACTTCTCAAACAAGCCCTTCTGTGAGTTACTGAATGTGGATATATGTACATTTGCATACATATCTATCTATTGCATTGAAAATAGCCATGTCCTATTTCTATATTTAAGGAAAATATATTTGAGAAAATCTTCAAATGCAGGCTAAGTCCCCTCACTGGTCAGTAGGGTGGGGGTGTGGTTTTGTGAAAATGGACCAGTTCAGTCAAGAGGTGTCTACTGAGACATGCATGTGAGGCTGGGTGGGACCCCTTTAATGCTCCGAGACCTTTGACAACATATATGTCATTCACTGATGAGGGGGTAACCTTAGGAGCTTTATCCTGAATGTTCCTATTTAAATGTTTATTCTTAGACATTGTGTTGTTTCGAAGGCTGTCAAGTTCTTCGTAGCCTTTTAAGAACATCATCAAGTTTACATTAAGCTTCCTTGGGTCAGTACGAGCTGATAAGAAAGATTTGGACTTAATTTGATATCACTGGAAGTCATCTAAAATGAACAATACTTCCTCATAGAGTTGGTTGGTTCTGTTTGTAAATTTATTGGGTGGAGGGTATATTTGGGACTCAGTTCTGGGTCCTGGAGATCAAACTCAAGTGTTTAAACTTGGTGACAAGTGTCTTTTACCCACAGAGACATCCCTTCAACCTAGTTCAAGCTTTTAAATCAATATTTTGAACATGAGTTTGGACTTTATCTTCTTTATATCATACCTTATGAATTCAAACCCATGTCCCCCCGTCCTCCATGGGTTTGATCTAGGACAGCAGCTCCTTTCTCATGAGAGACTGAACCTGGGGCTAGAAATGCTTGTCATTGCACACCTCGCTTCATTCTAAGCATCTTAAGAAGGCATAGGAACATGAGTAAGGCTATGCCAGGAATTTAAAATGAGATGACTCTTGCCACATGCTTTATCCCACTCTTCACAGATAGAAACTGAACAAAAAGAACTTAGTCACTATTCAGCTTCCTATTGTCTTGATGTCCCCATCTGTGAAACACTTCTCAATCAATCAACTTTTGATGGCGACATCTAGCACCGAAGACCTATGACATGACTACTGTTACAATGACATAGCAAATGCATACAGGTAGTTGGACTTCCAGGGAGAGGTTTTATTGGCTATTAAAACGGTCCGATTTCTGTTCCTATCTTGCCACAAACAGCCAGCAATTTAGTCTTGCTTATGCCTAACACATACACACAGTTCCCATCTCACATGGAGACACCAAGGCTTAGTGGGTCGCGGTAATTTGCACAAGGACCGCATGACTAGTAAGTGTGATCCCGGTCTCCCTCCCGTCCTTGATGGCGTCGCGATAAAGTCTATCCCCATTGCCAAAGCACCACAGCTAGTGCAGAGATGCTAGTGCAGAATCTCGTTGTTTGCTAATTTGTCAACACAGCTGTGAAAGCATCCCAAGGATTGCCCAACCAGCCAGAACACTGAGAACTCAGGTCGTTTTGTAACTAATTCCTAAATCCATGAAGTAGATAAATGATGGGCAAGTTCATTGAACTCAGTTTAGATCCGAGCCAGAGGAAAAGTCCAAGTTATTATTCTGATCTAGGCAATATCCAGCAACTTCTTAAAAATTAGTCTTTTGTGAGTGTGTGTGTGTGTGTGTGTGTGTGTGTGTGTGTGTGTGTAAGGGGGAGCCACGTGCACGTCTCTGGCTGTTTGAGGATGCAGCTGTCCTTACATATATATGTGTAGACCAGAGGTCAACTTTGGATGTTTTCCTCTGTAGCTCTTCACTTAATATTTTTGACACAGGATCCCTCACTAATCCTGAACCTGGAGCTTGCCATTTTGACTAGATTGGTTAGCTAGTAAGGAGAAGCATCTGTCTTCCCTGCCACTTCTCCCCAGTACTGGGTTTATAAATTGGGGGCTGCTGTACCCTAGATTATGTGGCTGAAGGGAACTGAATGCAGCTCCTCAGCACTTTACCCACCTGCCACTTCTTAGACAGGAGGATTACCCTTTTTAATATAATTTTTAAAATTTATTTTTATTGAGCTATTTTAAGATTTATTTATTTTTTTATTTTATGAGTGTGTACTCATGTACTATGTGTGTGCCTGGTGCCTGTGGAGGTCAAAAAGCAGACAGTCGGCATCAGATTACTGGTAATGGGAGTTACAGATGATTGTGATCTGCCATGAGGATGCTGGGAATTAAACCTGGGTTTTCTGGAAGAGCAGCCAGTGCCCTTAATCAGTGAGTCATCTCTCTAGTCGGCAATTTCATTCTTAACAGTTAAAAGAATATCCAGGCATCATGGTATGCATCTGTAATCTCTATACTTGGGAAGTTGAGACAGGGGAATCATCATGAGCTTAAAGCTAGCCTGACCTATAAGTCCTAAGAAAGCCTAGGATACACCGAGGGACCAGACTTAAACCTCCCAAGCCTCTGAGGGGAAAAAAAAGATAAGATAACAAAAAGCACATGAATATTTTAACACAAATAATAAAAACATTTTATGCTTTCAACATTATATGAGATCTTATTTTTATTGAAAATGGAAAATAAATATTTCTACTACCTGGAAGAAAATGAGTAATTGTTTGCTATAGAAAGAGAAACAAATAATAAAACTTGAGAAGTATCTAATGTATTTGTAGATGGAGAACTGTATTTACTGCAGAATAGAAGCTGGTAGGAATGTGCGTGCTTGCATATTTTAGGTGCTGAGTCCGAGTTTACAAAGAATACTTAGTGTCATTCACTTCTTCCAATAGCTTTTAAGTATCAACTGCATGTGGATTTGGCATTATCTCTTGAAATAATCACTGGAATAAATTCACTTTGAACAGAAACAGTTTTTGATCTGCAAGAGAATTTCTTCACGGCAGAGAAACCACATTAATAAGGCCATCATCTTTGGAAAATGATTTAAGGAGTCAGCATTCACTTCTGACTTGTAGGCTTATTTTTTATCATCTCGAGAATTCTGGGTTCACAGAAATGCGTGTGTATGTGCGCGCGTGCACACACATTCACACACACACACACACACACATTTTCCACTAGCATATTAGGGCCCTGCCATAACAGAGGCTTTATTATTTCTCTAAACAGCATTATGAGAAATGGACACCACCTTTGAATAAATTAATCCAGCTCCATTTTCACTCTCAGACTGAGGAAGAAAATACATGCCGTAGCTTGTAAAAACGGATGAGATTGCTTAGAAGTGTTATTTCATTTCCCTCGGCATCCCCTACCAAGGCAGCTCAATAGTCAGGTGTGCTGGTTTGAATGAGACATGTGCCCCACAGGCTCACATATTTTAACACGTGGTCCTCAGTTGTGGCCCTGTTGGGGAGCCTATGGAACCTTTGGGAGGTGGAGTCTTGCTGGAGAACATAAGTCACTGGGGGTGCCATCTGAGGGTTTATAGATTCCCCTGCAGCTTTCTGCTTCCTGTGTATAGATCTGATGCGATCAGTTGTTGCCCAGCTCCTGCCACCTTCTGCCATGCCTTCCCACCATCATTCTCTCTTTAGAACTCTAAGCCCAAATAAGTCTGTAAGTTGGCTTTGATCACGATATATATATATATATATATATATATATATATATATATATATATATATATATATATTTGTGCCAGAAAGGGAAAGGTGGATAAAGTACCAGGTCTCACCGTTGTACAGCATTTCCCAGAGTCCTCCGCCACCATCTCTTTCTCTCGCGAGCAATCAGGACAGATGTCTGCTGTACACTGCTGCTTCGTCGGTAATGAGGGAATCTCTAAGGCCTCTCCTGCTTCTCCAGCAGGACATGTTGTGCTTGCTGCTTTACCAATATCAGGTCTACCAGGCTTGCCGTGAGGGCACATGCCATGATTTGCCACTGCCACGTTGGGCACATCTCCTAATTCTCAGTACTTCTACAGTGTCAGAGGCGTACTTTCCTGTATTGAACATGGGCTATGATCTATCCTGACTCCAACCGTTAGCACAGGCTCAAGCAACTGATAGCTAATGGGTGACCACTTACAGAGTGACCAGCAATCAGATTCACTTGCTAGCTGGCCAAGTGCCCAAAGACCTCGTAGACTATGGTAAGTACGAACTGGGGATGTAATTTGGATCAAAACTCAAAATGTGGCACATCATCCCCATTAATATTCAGGACATGGGGCTATCTGCACCCTAGTTTGGACTCAAAGACTCAGAGATAAAGGGACTTTGAAGCAAAGTCATCACTCCGTAGGGGAGAAGGGGGACGAAAGGCCTCTCTCACTAGCCCTACTCCTGGCTGGTCAGAATGCAAAGGTCAGAGGTCACCTCACCTCTTTTGTGCTGCATCACAAGGACACGTGGGTGCCAGTGTTAAGCATAAAGAGCAAGAAATATGGGCAGGGGCAGCCTTGCTAGTCAAAGCTCTTCCTTTGGGCTTCACAGAGGGGTAGGTATGCTGTTGGCAGAGATGCTGAGAGTCTGGGTAAAGCTACTGCTCTGAGGGAAGAAGCTCAGGAATCCTATGGTCTCTGAATTGAAACTAGGACAAGGCATTTCTTTCCCGGGGATGACATAGTTGGATGGGATGAACAGCTGCAAGGCAGGCAGAGGCAGCCACTCAACCCAGCTGCACTGTGTGCTGCACAGGAGGGACCCCAACGTTCTCTAACCCACACCTTCACGTCAGACAGTGTTTAGGAAAGCTTTGCCTTCCATGGATCTCATAGGGCTGGCAGAGTAGACCAGGTGGTCGCCATGATTGTCCATGGAATCCCCTTTGGGACCACAGTAAAGGAGACACCGTTGGCATGATTTGTCTTACTGGACTATATTTCCGTGGAATAAACTTTCTCTCTCTCTCTCTCTCTCTCTCTCTCTCTCTCTCTCTCTCTCTCTCTCTCCACCAGAGATCCACCTTTCCCTAAAAAGTCCTTGGAACAGAGCCAAGAACCTAACAAACATATTGGCACATCTCCACAAGAAGATGGAGTTGCCTTTCTTAGTGTGTAATAGTCGTTCAGACTAAAGAGTTTCCTTGTGCTCTTTTTATCCATGCATATTACACACTTTGGTTAAATTCACTTCCTCCTGTGTCTCAGTTACCAGCCTCTTCCATCATGCTGATTCCCTTTTCTCCTCTCACAGACCCCTCTGTCTCTGTCTTTTACCAATAGAGTTTGTGTTTGTTTGTTTTTGTTTTTGTTTTCTTCACAAGTTTATCTGGGGGATTCAGCAAACACTGCTAACTACCCACATCCGTGTTTGAAGTTGCCATCCCCGCCACTCTCTGTCATGAGTCATAATCTCATCCACAAGCAGGTATAGACTTGGAGACCGGTTAATGCAAAAACTGAGCTCTGAGGCACTTAACACAGGAATCTAACCAAGATGATAACCAGAAGTTTGGAAAGTCATAGGGAGAAGAATTTGGTAGAATTTTTTTTTATCTTAACTTCACTCAGTATTTAGCAGGTGATGAACACAGTATCTAGGACAGGAAGATAAATGTGCCTTAGTTTCTGTCCTTTTTTATCTCAAAGTCTAGGTATAAAGGCAGACACGAAAATACACCAATGCCAACTGCCACAAATCCTCCATGAGAAGGTGGCCATGGGAAATTTTATGAACATGTAACAGACACATGCATGCTGTGACATGCAGGGTAAAAGCTAGGTTTTAACACGATCACTAGGCTGTGCCCACACCGGAAAGATCAGCGGACTTACAAATGATGGCACATTCACTTTTTTTGCATGGCTATTCCAAGCTCGGGTTTCTATTACAGTATCCACTCAGTGTGCTTCTGTTTTGATTTATTTATGGCACATTCGTGGTATCAGTGACTGGCAGTGGCCTCTGGTTTATGGAAATACATCTCAATAAAGCAAACTCATTTACTAGGAAACCATTGGAACATCGCGGTCTGGTGGAAAAACACAGTTATGTGTTTACTGATAATTTATTTCCTGATTATGTAACTGACCTGCCACGCTAAAGATTGTTCAAGCAATGTTTACAAAGAAAATGAGCAAAATTATTCTCCAAAAAAGAGTAAATGTTTTTCTCAAAGAAGAAATAAATTCCAATTAAAAATAGTTGCTACTTTTAATGGATTTATTTATACAAGACAAAAATATAAAATCCATAAAACATTTCTTTGGGCTTGGAATTTTTTAATCACCACACTTAGTTAGGAACCAGGATAACTTATTACATTAAAAATTGTGTGTGTGTGTGTGTGTGTGTGTGTGTGTATACACGTGCACCCAGCAGTTTGCTTTCCATTGTGATAAACATGCCTAAAAGAAACTTGGGGGGGAAAGTTCTGCTATCAGGTCACAAACCCATCTGTGAGAGATTCAGAGTGGAAACTTAGCCAGCAATTCAGTAGCGTCAAAACCACAGGGTCCACTTCTCCCCTTTGCTGCCTGGTATTTGCAGTAATATTCCATTCTTTGAAATAGAAGCAGAAACCACTGGAAAATGGAAACAAGAATACCGCACACTGCTTCTCTTTCAGAATCCTGCTCATGTACCTCTCTTAGATGGCCAAAGCTCACCTGCCCAGGGCTGGGACTGCCTGCAGCGAGCTCGACTCTCCCACACCAATTAGCAACCATGGTCTCTAACAGACATGGTCACAGGCCAATTTGAGCTGAACCTCAGCTGAGGTCTCTCTTCCGTGATGTGTCAACAACCCAGACTAGCCGTGGCAGTGTGTATCTGGTGTGTGCACACCTGTGTGCAGGTGCACTGACTTGATCCTGTGCACACATGGGGGCCACACGAGGATGTCCAGTGTCTTCTCTGCCATTCTACACTTATTCCTTTGAGATCTGGTCTCTGCGGAACCTGGAGTCAGGCTGGAGACGTTCTGTTTACTTCCCCACCAAGGCTAGGGTTCCAGATGAGCACACCACTGTGTGAATGCTGGGATCTGAACTCAGAACCTCAAGCTTATGCAGCAAGCACTCTCACCGACTGGACCACCTCTTCGGCATCTCCTCCTAGCCCTGCACTAGTCACATGATCTCTTTTCAGGTTTCTGTGCTGATCAGACATTTCTACAGCTGGTGACAGACAGCTTCAAACTATTAGTTGAAGGATTTGGGAGTGAATGCTACTGATTCCACCATCTATCTTCTTATTTTCTTTACATTTTTTTGAACCATGATTTTTTTTCACACCTTACATTTTGATACTAATCACCTGAAGCCAGTCCCTTGTTTTTCACCTTGCGTTTTCCTGTCTTGAGCTTTTCAGCGATACACAAATATTGCTTGGGTCTTTGATGGACATTAGTTTCCTTAGAGAGATATTGTTTGTTCATCTCAAATAAGGTAGTGCAGAGCTCTCCTTGTAAAACATAGTTTTGCACTTTATAAAATAGAAATTTATACCAATCAAAAAGTCTTGATCAAACTAGGGCTCTTGGGGGCTCTTGGTATTTAACACAATTGATGATCGCATATGATGTAGACTTCTTTTGCTTCCTCAGCCACTAGCACCTCTATTGCTTCTTAGAGATTCACTCATGCCTAACGCAGTCCACAAGATCAGAGAGCCACTGAGAATAGCGTGTCACTGAACCCACAGTGTCTGCGAAGGAAAGTGGATGTTTGACTTATGAATGGTTAACCAGAGCCAGCCTGCAGGAACTACTGAGTTGAAGTTCCTGTTTCTGTGTCAGGGAATTTGGAGTTGGTGAAGTCTGTCCTCTACCTAAGAATGCCATTTTGAAAACTGAGAAGCTGAGAGATGGAGGAAGAAACAGACACTGTGATACTGAAGCAATTGCCTGATCCACAGACCTTACTGGGCCCTGTGGCTGTATAAATGTTTATGCTATACAAAAATGAAGCTGTTGAATTACTAAATTTATTAGAGTATTTATCCTATTGTTTAAAGAGCACATTGGCTATATTAATGTCTTATTATCTCATGTCTGTGAGTAGATTTTAAATTTTATTTTTAGTAATTTGAATGACTGTTTTGTTTGCCTGTGCCTATACAATGTATTCATGACTGGTGCCCTTGAAGGTCAGAAGAAGATCTAATGGCCACAGAGAGCAGAACAAGCATCAGGTCCCCTGGAACTGGACTTATAGATGGTTATGGGTCACTATATGAATACCAGGAATCAAACCTGGGTTCTCTGGAAGAGTGGCCAGTGATTTTAACTGTTGAGCCTGCTCTCCAGCTTCTTCCTGCCCCAGAAGATGCTCAGTGCCTTGAATCACAATGCCCCATTAAATGGCAATAATGGATGCTTAATAAAAACTTCTGTGAGAATCTAAAACCTATCCTTTAAAATAATATAACTAGATATTCATATATTAGTAATGTAAAGATTTTATATTACTAAACAAGAGGTTAAAAAAATTAAAACTAAAAAGAACATTTATTTTGTATTCCATGTATGGAAATACTAAGACAACACAAGTCCAGGTTTTATGATGATCAACTCTCAATATTTATAAACATGAAATTGGAAACTACTTGATTTTAAAATATCTAAAAAAGACTTTACACCTGATGTGGGAAGTCCTTCTGTATATGTGTTGCTTTTATTGGTTTAATGAATAAAGAAGCTGCTTTGGTCTGTGACAGGGCAGAATAGAGCTAGGCAGGAAAACTAAACTGAATGCTGAAAGAAAGTAGGTGGAGTCAGTGAGATGCTATGTAGCTGCCAGAGGAGACAGACACCAGAATTTTGCCCAGTAAGCCACAGCCATGTGGTGATACACAGATTAATAGAAATGGGTTAATTTAAGATAGAAGAGCTAGCTAGAAATATGCTTAAGTGATTGGTCAAGCAGTGATTAATATAGTTTCTGAGTGATTATTTTGAGTCTGGCGGCCGGGAAACAAACAAGCAGCCTCCAGCTATATACACCTATAAATTTTCTGCTGATAGAATTGCAAACATAAAGACATATGAAGACAAATAGCACCTTCTACTTTAATTGAAGTTACTGACACTTTAAGTACAGATTGCCAGGAAATCGACATGAAGAATCACAATTTCGATTCTACTATGCCTACTGTGGTGTTTTGTTATAGGAATTTTGATTATGTTGTGGTCTGTTGTCCAACTGAACGGAGTGTTTGGTTCAAGAGGTGGGGTTTACATTCAGCTGGTCAGAATGGATCAGAGAGTCCTTGGTGGACTTGGGATGAGAGAAAGAGTGGCCCAAAGAGTCTAGATAGGAAAATTTTTTAGCCCTTTTGGAGATGGGAGTTGAATGGTGGCAGGTGTGTCATGGCCATGGTGGTTGTCTCAGGTTCTTCTATCTGTCCATGTGTTTTATATTATAATAAACAGTAAAAGAAATAGCAACAAATGGTGCCCAAATGTCCTGCACCTACATCCACATAAGATCTGAGAAAGTTTTTAAAAAGTTCTAAATACACAAAAATGGAGCCAAACATGGGTTCCTAGTCTCAGGTCTCTCATGCTGGCCCATGGTACAGACAGACATCTCCCAACTGCTGCCTTCAGGCTTAAGCTACCAGTGTAACTGCTGCCAGAGTGAGGCCCACCAGCATGCCATGAACTCAGCCACATGGCAAGTTTATGTTTTGCTCATACAGACAGAAAGATTATAGACATGCAGTGAAGACAGGTCCAGACAGAAAGAAATCTCTAAACAGATTACAGTGTGTTTAAAAAAAAAAGTACATAGGCTTAGAAGAAAAAACAGAATGGTATAGACATCATAGAAAAAATAGCTTAAAAATAATAAAGAAAAAATAAAGTAATATAAAGGAAGAAGGCACATAAAGATGGGAAATACACAGAGAATTTGGGTCCTGTCGTTATTGTGTTGTCTTTAGATTTTCTGATTGCTAATGAAGGAACAATGGCTGCTAAAACACATTGAATTATGAAAACTGCTGGATTAAACCAACCTATATACTTAAAAAATGTCTTGACTCAAAATGAAAGTCAAAAGATATCTTACTTTGGGAAAGAGGTATGCTTTTTATTTCCACAGCAAATGAGAGGCTGTAAATTTGTTTCAGGTTAATATGGGTCAGGTTTGATGAGGGAAGACCCCTGAAAATCCTGACTACAGACATAAAGAAATAAACCTAGAAAAACTACAAAACACATAACATCTATTTTACCTTTTCAAATATGAAACAAAAAATCATCTTTGGCTAACTTATATACAAACACAGTCTGTACTTTTATTAATATGAAAATATATGTTACCTTTAAAAGTTTATATTTTCAGAATGAGGAGACCAAACACCAATAACAATGGATGACTCAGATGATCCAACAACATCCAGAACAACTTCAGGGCTGTTGGCTGAGATGATCCAACCTCACAGAATACTCCAGTCAAGACTTAACAATTATTCTGATTGTCTCAAGGTTCCCCTAATGATGCCAGTGCCCTCAGATGACAGGAAGCAGTCTAGAGAAAACAATGCCTACATTCTTAAAAGATTGGTTATGGATGTTTGCCAACATTTAAGGGGGGACTGGACCAAGTTGTTATTGGCAATATTTTTTAAAAAGCTAAACAAAAGAGTTAAATTCAAAGATTTCTTTCTAAAGGAAAAGAAGGATATGATATAGAAATGATGAGATAAAAGGGCAGTTTATTGAATCTCCTTTAATCCAAAAAACAACTATTAATCTCAAAAATTTTACATTGCTATTGATTTTGGTTTATGGATAGAAATTTAAAGTATGTTTCTAATTTTGTTTAGGTATTGCATTTATGCAGCTCATTTTAAAATGTAACATATAATTAAGAAATGTAGATTAATAGTCATCTTATAGTTATGTTAGGTAAGATTTCAAGATCATATACAGATTCATTTAGATAGACAGTCATCAAACACTTCAAAGACCCACAGAATATAGCATTTTAGATGTTTAATAACCAGAAGCTTTTCATGACAGTGAGATACATCTGTTTCTAGCAAACCAATCTACTTCAGTGAGGATAAATGGGACTCAAAGAAACTCCATGTGGAGTTTGTTTTCTTTATGGAAAAAGCTACCCATTTGGGTAAAGAAACTATCCTTGCCCCAATTACTGACAGTATACTGTCCAAAGTAGACCAGGAAGACATAAGAAAGGCAACTGACAAACTTTGCCAAGGCAAGGTAGGACAGTACTTCAAAATTCCCTGCTTCATAGAAAAGTCTCTCATATATACTAGACTTGCAGGCCAAAAATAGATGCCCCAACATTATAGAGAAAACCTGGATAACTGTTCAGGCAGCCAGATGTCCCTGTTGTTAAGTAACATTGCATCATTCTGGAGTCTTTGAGGGAGTTAAAGATAAATCGTTAAGTGTATAGCTTTTCTTGGTAAAGTAAATTAACTATAAAACTGTAGGCTAATAAAGATAGGACAGATAATGAAATATGTTCTCTAATTTAGCAAATACAAAAGAACTGGATACTGTAATAGTGATTCTTACTTGATAACTGCTTTCTTTGTATATAATTTTACTATATTAAAGTTAAAAATATTCTTTTTAATTAGACAAAAATGGGGGAATGATATAGGGATATTTGTTTATGTTGTGGTCTGTTGTGCAATGGAATAGAGCATTTGGTTCAAGAGATGGGGTTCATATCCAGTTGGCCAGAATGGATAAGTGAATCCTTGGTGGACTGAGGACAAGGGAAAGAATGCCCCCTGGAGAAGAAGAGGCGGGATTGAAAGGTTGCATGACCATTTTCGAGCTGGGATTCAAATGATGGTGAGTGTGTCATAGCTGTGGTGACTGTCTCAGATTCTTGTCCCTAAGTTTTATATTATAATAAATCTTAAAGGAAATTGTAACAGTGGTTTGAAAGAAAATGACATCCAAAGGGAATGGTGCTGTTAGGAGCTTGTTGGAGGAAGTGTGTCACTGTGGAGACAGGCTTTGAGGTCTCATATATGTTGAAGACAGGGCCAATGAGAAAGACTGCTTCCTGTTGCCTGCAAGACAAGATATAGGATACTCTGCTACTTCTCTAGCACCATGTTTGTCTGCATGCCATCATGTCACCCATGACATGGACTAAACCTCTGAAACTGTGAACCGCCCAATTAAATGCTTTCCTTTATAACAGTTGCCATGGTCATAGTGTCTCTTCACAGCAATAGAAACCCTAAACAACTACTCTAAAATCAATACAAAAATCATAGATAAATATTTAATAATCTAGTAATCAACTTCACTAGTCCTAGTCTAATTTCTGTTGTTATGATAAAAAACACCTTGACTAAAAGCAAGGGGAAAGGGTTTATTTTCTCTCAATAACAGGTTTCAGTCCATCAGGTGTGGAAGTCAAGGCATCAGGAACTTGAACTGTTCCATCACATCCAGGGTCGAGAGCTGCACGCTTCCCGCTCAGCTCGCTTTCTTTATGCTTACACAGTTTTCGACCCAACCTAGGAAATGATGTCACCCACATTTAGTCTGGGTCTTCCCATATCACTGACATGTTCGTGACAACCCCACAGACAAGCCCTCCAGAGAGCCCTCACTGAGGCTCTTCCCAGCTGACTTCTGACTGAGTCACGTTGACAAGAGAATCACATTCGCTCTTCATTCCTAAAGTCTACTGACATGGTGTCTCTACAAGAGGAAAACTTATCTTTCCTCTAACTACAAGTCGACCTAGTAATTTGGAGATTTCCTTTAGTTCTCACCTATGAATAGTCTACAAATGGTACATTAGAATCACCACCATCTGTCATTGTTTGGGTTCCTTAATGGTGGGGTCATTTATTTGTGGATCTCTGGATGAAAAGAAACAAATTAGAGAGATTAATGACTCACAGAAACTGTAATTTATAATTCAAGACCCTGTGTTTAGAGAAGCAGGGAAAGGCAGAGCCTAATCACAGAACTTCATTAGCAAAGAACTCTATAATTAATCTGCAATCTACTTCCTGTGTCATGAAACGCTGATACCTGAAGGCCACAGCATACAAAAATGAGCAAGTCACTATTCTCTCCATGGCCCAGACACACCCATCAGTCAACACAGCCTCTGCCCTGGAGCCCCTTGGCCTCAGTCACCACTAGCTTTTAATCCACATGGGGTGTGGCCCACCCCTAGGAGGGACGAAGTTATTGTACTTGGCGCCTCTTTCTCTGGCTTGTAAAATTGTTTAACAGAGATTTAACCACAAGTTCAATGTCCATTGGCTTCTGGTCAACAGAGTTCACCTTCCAGATTGCTTGACTTTAGTTTGGGAAAGATATTTCTTATCCAACCGCTGGGAATCGAAAAGTTTAGAGCACAGAGCACTCATTGTACATGCCCGGTTTTGTCTTCCTGATTTAGGAAGGTGTTAGATTCTGTATGACCCTATGGTTGGCCATTTAGTATGATTTGTTCTGTGGTGGTGAGCGATTATTTAGTTATTATGCTACATTCTTACCTTCTAGTAAGAGTACCTGCTTCCCACAGTAAATCTTACTTTTTATGACTTTAAAGATGACTTTCTGTGTGTTTGGTTTTCCTTGGCGTCTAGGTTTAGAGACTCTGCAAACATCCCTGGCAGGAGAACCAGCTCCTTGCCGTGACATTGCCATACCACACACCCCTGTAGAGCAGAGCAGGCCTTTGCTCCTCAGGAGAGAGGCGCTTATGAGCCAGTGACAGTACTATTAAGTATTGAAGGATGTGTGTGGATCTCAGCAATCTGTTAAGAGAGCATTAGCACTCTTTCATGGAGGCAAAGAGAGAATAGAGTGTTATCACTCTCCCAGGTACCTGTACACACAAAAACACGCACACATGCGGATACACTCAACAGGGGCCCCAACACCTAGACAGCCTCACTGGGTTCCTCTTCTCACTTCACAGCTTCAGCAGCAGCCAAGAAGACCTGACACTTGCTGTCTAGAACTGCCAGGAAAGTTCCTGAACTTCACTTGGATAAATTTTGAATTCATTTAAAAGTGTGTGTGTGTGTGTGTGTGTGTGTGTGTGAGAGAGAGAGAGAGAGAGAGAGAGAGACAGACAGAGACAGAGAGACAGAGACAGAGACAGAGAGACAGAAAGAGAACCATATGACAACCTTGAGAATCCTCCATTCTCTGGCTCCTCCACCTTGTTTCCTTGTTTATACAGGGTGTCTCCCTGGTCTGGAGATTGCCAATTGGCCTAGGCTGGCTGGCCAGGGAACCCCAGAGATCCATCTGTCTGCTTTGCTAGGCCTGGGATTCCAAATGTGCCCTGAGCCTAGTTGTGTTTTGTTTTTTTTAGTGTGGGTTTGGGGGACTGAACTCAGGTTCCTGGGCTCAGTATGACACTGAATAAGCTACCTCCCTACTTTCTTTTGTATGTGACTCTCATTTCACACCATGCATCCGTATCTGCTCTAAAGTCAAAAACGATCACACAAAACAGAAAACCTAGCACTCCTTGTTTTATATTTATATAGCTACATTATCTTTGTTTTATAATCACCTATTGGTGTGAGTTGTGAACAACTTTCCAAAAAGCTTACAAACCCTGCCCAACTTTGATTCTAAAAGCATAGCCCATGATAACCTTCAGGAATTATAGAAGGTTAAAACAAAAAATAAAATAAAGGCCCTCCTACTGTGAGCTGACTTGCTAAGTCTTCCTGTATGTCATGGACAGGATAATTTGGAAGCTGCTTCTCGGTTCTTATGAGTCATGCAATGAGTCACATTGCCAGCCCTAATTTTCTTACATCAATACATTTTTTTTAAAAAAGTAATTTACTCAGGGTCTGGGCAAATGGCTCAGAGGATGATATGTAGATGTAAGGATTAGAGTTCAGATCCTTAGCACCCACTGAAATGCAGTTGCCTATAGCCCTGAACTTAGGGGGCAGAGAATGGGATCCTGGATCAACCTGGCTAGTTATTCTAACTCCAGGATGCCCTACCTCAGTCAATGAAGTGGAGAGGGATGGACTAAGACACCTTTATACCAACCTCTGGCATGTGTGCGCACGTACACACACACACACACACGCTCAGCTAAGATAAGCCCTCAGCAAGCTTCATAAAGGACCCACACCAAGAGCTCCCTTCAATGCCTATACTGGATCTCTGGATCCATGTGTGAAGTAACTCTGCAGTAACACTGTGCCTGCATCCGGACAAGGTGGCAGGCGATACTGAACGCACATCAAGATAAAATGGGTTCTGTAAGAACCCCCAGTTCTACCATGTTAATCGCAGTGCAGAAACCCAGCCTGTGTTGTCACATGTGAATCTTTGAATAACATGAGATATCAATGACAATTACTTAATATTCAGTCATTTTAGAAAACGGATTATAAGAGGCGATGCTAATAAAAGCCAACACTCTAAAGCACTTCCTATGTACCTGATGAGAAGTAGCATGAGCCTTTCCATGTAGTCTTCCACAAACATGTTCCACAAGAACCCTATGAGGCAAGCGTTTTACAGTTCATTCCACAGATGTGGTAACTGAGACACAGAGCTAAATAAACCACTCAACCTTGTTCAGGCGGCAAAGAGAATGGAGACAAGTCAGGCCTGTGAGTCAGATGCCTCTTGCGTCATCTATGCAAAGGACCAGCACTCCACAGAGGTTTCCAGGTCTCCAGAGCCCATTCTGCTTTTTCCAGGCAGAGCTTCCTAAATTCCAGCAATGGTCACTAAGGAAATCCTCCTGTGTGCAGCAAAGTAATGGGAGTGCCTTTCAGGTTATGGATACCTCAATGCAAGCGAACGAGTAGCCATGAAAAGGAGATCTCAGTTGCCTTCCCCTTCCTTAAGAGGGCCTCTCCCCAGTATTGGGGGGGGGGGGAGTTGCAGTAATAAAGAATCAGAAGAAGTTCATTACAGAGGATACACATACAGTGCATTTGAAAGGATACCGAAAACTAATTCAAGAAAAAGGAGTGAAACAAAGAATCGTGACATATTTAACCTGGGCAATACGACAGCAGCCATAAAACCTCGGCAGCACTCAAGTGCAGCAGCTTTTGCAGGGGACCTGACAAGGCTTTGAATCACAAGGCCAGGTGGCTCTGACCCTTTGGGAGAGATTTTCTCCTCATACCACTAACAAACTTAGACGATTTATTCCCCAGGCAAAGGTGAACTCCAAAGGGTAACCCACCTCTACGAACAACTTCTAGCACACACAAGGAGCAATTTTTTCTATGTGTTTATCCTCAGGGGACGATAGGGCTTTTTATCCCATAGGTATTTCATGGGACAGTAAGAACTGACCCCAACTGTAATTGTACCATTGCAGGAGAGAAAGGTTCCTTGGTACCTGGTGCTTCCCAGGCTGTGAGACAGGGAGAGATATGATCAGCAGCAGCCCAGGAGCAAACCAGAAGGGGGAGGATGGGCCAGGGATTCTCTGGGCTCCAAGGCCGCTCAGTGCAGAGAAGTGCAGACAGAGGGGGGACAAGAAGGACCTCTTAAGAGACAGCTCAGAAAGGACAAGAAGAATGCAGGTAAGAAGGTCTTGAGGGTCAGACAAGGCAGAGGAGGCTTCAAATCGATGCCAGTGTGTGACCAAGATTCTCTAGATAACCTATAATGGTTAAAACTGCGAACTGTTAACTGTTAAGATGCAATGAGCGTTCAAACAGTCAGTCAGCCTCTGAATGCCCTGTCCCTTCCTCCTGACACAGGATGAGGAACCGACCTTCATGAATGAGTGGTAATAGCTTTGATGTTCACGTGGTGTTCTTTCCTTTAACCCAGTGGTCAGTGTGTGGACATGTGGGAGAGAGTTATGCACGTGTGTGAGTGTGTGTCTATGAGTGTGTGAGAGTGTGTCTGTAGTGAGTATTGTGGCTGTGTGTGTGTGTCCTTGAATAGTTCTTTCAGTTACTCAGAGGGAAGAGCCACAAGACTCAGGGGATACGTCGGACTGAGCACTGTCCGTACTGCCTTAGATGGAGTGACAAGCACCCTTAAAAGCCCATATTGTATTATCGTGTAACTGTTGAGGTCAGTTAGAAAGCATCTCTCCAGCAAATTGCTGAATTAAAATGAAAAGAACATAGCTATGTTGTAAGAGTGATCGGGCCACAACGCAATGATAATTTAAGGAGTTAAACAGAAAGGGCAAATGCTGGATTTAAACAGGGAGTTGGCAAAGAGAAGCAGCAGTCAGCACTAAAAGAGGGAGGGCTGGCATCAGAGGAAGACATGAGAAATCCTTACACGGTAAATCAGGGCACTCTGACCAGCGGGAATGAGGACAATATGACTCCCTAAGTAGGTGAAAAGCTAGAACAACTGTAATCCTTACAGGAAGTGGGTGGGACACAGATTACCATAGGTGACCCTGACAGGAAGTAATTGCTGTTAGCTAAATTCGCTCCCGAGTTCTTGAGAATGGAAAAATACTGTGATGGAAATGGGGTACACAGGAAGCAGTCTCTTTTCTTTCTTTCTTTTATTTTAGGCTGACCTCGAACTCACAGAGATCCACCTGCCTCTGCCTCCCAACTGCTGGGATTAAAGGCGTGTGCCACCACCACCCAGCAAAGAAGCGCTTCAGATAGGAATTTATGCTTCTCCCTAGAATGGAGACACTGAACTCAAAGGTAAAGATGGACAATATCTCTCACCTGCTTTTTGGCCTCATTTTTATATGAGTAGTTCTATATTGAGAAGAAAAATTACCAGACCAAAGGCTTTGGTTCAAACCTTCATTCCCCTGGCTACTATTTTCCCTTCCCAGTCTCACTTGATCTCTCTGTTTTTAACTTCTTTAGTGCCTCTACCTGTGTCCGGGATGAGTCACATTGCACCCAGGCTATCAGATTCTTCTACTGTAACATAAGGAGGTACAATCTAGATGGGACCTAAGGGTCCCATCCAAGACAGGCTAGGGGATCTAGAAGACAAGCCAGGGGCTCAGGTGGATGGCAAACGGTTTCCGCAGTGACCGTTTTCTTTAACTGTCACCCAAAATGTCCTCGGGCAGTCTTTTCACATCTATCCCAGGCTCTTCTACAGCAAACTGATTCATCATAATTATTACTAATCTCGGCTACTGTTCCCCAGATTAGATTCCGAAACCTGTTTGTGGATTGAGCGGTTGATACAGTGAGTGAATGTAATTTTTTCCTTGTTTGTTTTTGCTTTGAGACAGTCTCCCTAAGTAGCCCATGCTGGGTTCAGACCCAGGATCCACCTGTGCCTGCCTCTTAGGCCTACAATTGTGTGCCACCCTGATCCATTTTAAATTTATTTACAATGAAGTAAGAAATTGAGTGTTTTTCTCCCCCCACCTCCTATTCTGCTTTTTTTTACATCAATGCTGCAGACTGAACTCAGGGCCTTACATATGTGAAGTGAGCACTCTACTCCTAACTATACCTCCGGCCTCATACCATGCTATCTTAACAAACAACGCAACACAATCAAAAATGAAAACCTCAGACCATATCAAATATGGCGATTATATAATTCTGAGACTTCTTGCTCTGTTTACACACATACATACGAATTGATGAATTCTCTTATAATAGTCCTGACTCGTGGTTTAAAAGGTATTTCTACTGCACATTGTGGCGAACAACCAAAGAAAGACGTGGAAATGCTATTCCAGACTCAGCATCAGAGGTGTGGCTATTCCCACAGCTCAGTGCCTGAGCAGCCAGGTAGAGTTGCTGGATCTTGAGCGCTGGCTGTGACCCTCAGGAGCAGTGTGCCCCTTACCTAAGTAAGTGACAGTTTAACATTCCCAACCCCAAAGTATAATTATTAAAAATACAAAGCTGTTTGAGTGTAGAAATGATATCATAAACGGAAAATTCCACAGTTAATCTCATGTGATAGGTCCCAGTCAAAACAGACATGCTAAAAATATCGTTTAAAAGTGCCTTCATGCTCTGAGAATGAGGTATGTATGAGACATACGTGAAGTCTGTGCTCAGACTCGGGCTCCATCCCTAAGATACCTTGTTACAAAGAGGGTTTTTTGGGTTTTGGTTTTAAAATCCCAAATGTGTCTGTAGCCAAGCAGCTTTGGTACAGGATGCTCAGTTTGTACCGTGGGTGAGTTTGAAGTAGCCACTCAGAAATAAACCTTTGGTAGATTTATTTTCTTAATAAACCGTCTCTACTACATGTCAAGATCAAAGAACTCATCCATGTGATGGTCCCCTGACTAGTTTATTGAATAAAGAAACGGATGGTAATTTATAATAAAAATTCCAGTTGACCTCCTGGAAGTCAGTGACTGTACTCTTTTGTTTTGTAAAGAAAACTTCCAGGGAAATTTTTCTTTGAAATCTGGTCCTGAATGTTTTAAACGGACAGAGCATTCACTTAAGGAAGGCCTCATGTGAGGAAATGGGTATTGCTTAAATACCTTCCCCCGGCATGACTCAGTACAGTAAAGAATCTTGCAGGCATGCAGGCTCCTTTACGGTTTCCTATATGGCCTGAGGTTTCTGCTTTTGCTTCTATTTCGAGCATCCTTCCTGTACGTCAGAGAAGGGGGCTTCCTACAAAGGAGGAAACAAAACCAGGGGTAGTGATCACGAAATTGAGAAGGAATACCCCCTCACACACACACAATCGCACACACACACACAAACACACAACCACTGTAGACTGGGGAGTCGGATTCATACGCAATGGGCACTCGGATCCCTTAGTTCTTTAGCCCAACATTTTATGCTCTTTCAGAGTTCAGCCAGGGGTAGCAGCAACCTATGGCTCTCTGAGATGTCTTCCTCTAACCATTTCATATTTTCAGTGAAGGAACTAAGGTTTAAAGAAAGCAATCAAAACCCCCTGTTACCTGCAGAAATGTCTAACATGTCCCTGGATTGCGTTAGCTTAACCTCCTGCATTTAGAGGCTTTCTCGAGGATATCTTGAATCTATGGATGCTGGAATACTCTGGGATTCTAAACCTGCAACTGGGTTCCCAAACATCAACCTGTTTGTCCCCCTTGGCAGAAATGTATGGTGCACATTTAGGCTATTAAATAACAATAAATTTGGCAAAGGATACAATTGGATTTTTAAATGTTTAAATTGGATTGTCCTTGCTGTGTGTCTCTTGCAGGGGAGTAAAAACTTATTTTTCTCAAATATATTTGTGAAGAAGATCGATGCCAAACAGATTTCCGTCTTCCTGGACATTCAAGTAATTCATTTGGGCACTGAAAGGTGACACCGTTGTCCGTTAGGGGAGATTATGAAACAATACACCTGGTCCAATGGTGTTTCCACTCCTTTACTCGGAGACTAAGGATTTTACTAATTTTATTTTATCTGAATTGGGAAATACAGATGATTAAGAAAATCAGTAGCCTTTTTTTTTTCAAAAAAGTCACTATTTTGAATAAGAAAAGGAATGTAGTTTTCAATACACAGTAGAGCAAAAGGAGGAAAAAAGCTTTTGACATCTGAGTGAGCCAAACACCGTCAGCTGTCTTTGATAAGTATTTCCCCGGTTTGCTGTCAAGACGATTTCCATGCAAATGAGATCTGTTTTCTCAGTTCATATCTTGGTAAAATATGTTTTACTAAAAAAATAACTTTCTCTTGATAGTATGGTTAAAACTAACAAAATGTTCAGAAAAAAAATGTTTTTCAACATTCTGAAGAAAGAACTATTTTGTTTGAAATACAAAAGTTCATGAAAATAAGTAAAACACAGAGATATACTGGTACGAATAAAGACTAACACTTCATTCATTCATTGCATTATGTAATAACTGAACTATAAATAAAGACTGGATAGCAGGGCAAGAAATATTTATGGCATATTAAGTGAGGTTACGGATCTCTATGAAACAAAATCCCTAAAAAAACAGAAATAAGCATTTTTTAGAGTATGTCAAAACTGAAGTCAAATAAATCTGGGGTTTTATCTCTATTTTTTACAATTTATTTAATTTTATGTGCATTGGTGTGTTGCTTGTATGCATGTCTGTATGAAGGTATCAGATCCCCTGGAACTAGAACTGGAGTTACCTACAGTCTTGAGCTGCCATGTGGGTGCTGGGAATTGAACCTGGGTCCTCTGAAAGAGCAACCAGTGCTCTCAACCACTGAACCAGTTTGCCAGCCCCATAAATATAAGGGCTTTAAAAGATAATAATATTTACAATAGAACTCTTGGATAATGTTTTTGAGATTACTTTTAGTTGTCTTTATTGTTTTTAAAAAAATTGTAAAATAGGTAATGTCTCACACCTTTAATCCCAGTACTTGAGAAGTAGAGGCAAGGGGATCATAAATTCAAGGTCAGCATAGGCACTACAAAGTTAGGCACTCTGTCAAAATAAATGTGTAAGATAAACATAAAATTAAAATTTTTAGAAGTCATAAATGTGTTTTGATGTGGGAGGGAAAATCTACCCTTCCTTTCTGTAACTATTTTTGCTACCAATTTTGTGTTGATGAAGTCATCATTGTCCCGGACTTCCTCAATTTATGCTGAAGTATTTCATTATTCCCGAATGCACCTAGATCAGAGATAAGAATATAAATAAAACCAAATCAGCTTTTAGCATCCGGCTGAACCTGAAGAGTCCACACACAAGAACCCAGACTGATAGGCCCAATAGCTGAAGTTCGGGTCTCCAGACTCACAGCCCCGAAGGCTGAAGTTAGGTGTCTTTCTCTTCTATTGGATCAGAATTGGTTCCTGCTGCCTTGCCCATGGCTTTGTGTGCACAGCTATTTACCACCAAACCCTCAGTAGATTAGAGATTATAAATGGGAAGGAGAATGTAGGGGATGCAGCAACTGCCAAGAACATGGCAACAAGAAAGGGAACAGAACAACACAAAATAAAAGTCATGAGAAAAGCCCTTAAGCCAGTGGTTCTCAACATGTGGGTCACAGCCCCTTTTGGGGAGGGTGGGGCACTAAATAACCCCTTTTCAGTGTTCATTTAAGACCATAAGAAAACATAGATATTTACATTACAGTTCATAACCGTAACAAAACTACAGTTATGAAGCAGCAATGAAATAATTTTAGGGTTGGGGGTCACCACAACATGAAGAACTGTATTAAAGGGCTACAGCATTAGGAAGGTTGAGAACCGCTGCTTTAAGTGCCTAGGTCATGAAGGAAGGGCTCACATATGCAGGCTAGCTCACATCCTTCAGAAGGACCCAGACTATCACTACAGATGTGCAGAGGACAATCTCAGTTTGAACAAGAGTCAACGCTGAGTAGCGAAAGAAAGGCAAAGCTAAAATCCAAGTATACTTTTTAAAAAATAAATCAAAGGATGTATTATGCTATTTACATAAAACACTAAAAATAATCCAGCACTTCAAAAGGTAAGTTAATTTTGCTATGTTTAGCCATTTCTTCCTTTTTCTCATCATTTGAGAACAATTTATGTTCTGCAGGTAGTGAAGCAATGTCAGGGCCAGTCCATTAACAGCCCCTCCACAGACTGAGACCATACGGAGGGAAGATAACGGCAGCTAACGACAAGATTATTACTAAAACCGTCCCATCTTTGTTTTCTAGGGATGTCGGTCACATTATCCACTGCAGGTTAATCAGTGTCTCACACTAGCAAGTCAGGAAATTACCCCTGGAGAGGCAACTCCGTGGCTGCCTCACGTGACACGGAGGTGCCCTTTGTGTGGCACCAGCGGATCTGTGGTTAGGCATCACCTGATTACCACAGTCCAAGCGGAAACATAAAATTTGGGGGTGGCTCTCCATTCAGGGGATGCTAACGACATTTACAAACTGCTAACACAAGAATCCCCAAATTTTCTGTCATCACGGGATAAACTGCATTCCTCAAAATGAGTTATGAGAGAATTCCGAAGTCAAGATCCAGCTGGGTGTACTCTGGGCTGCTGGCCTGGGGTGGGGGGGGGGGGGGGGCTTGCTCCTCTTCTCACGCTGTGCCTCCGATTTGCAGCTCCGGTTTTTTCCTGTGAGTTTCGCTTTTGCTAACACCAGCCATGCTCTGCTCTGCCCTCAAAGTTTCCATTTCCCCAGTGAGTCTGGAGGGCGTCCTACTCCTGCCTCCTGCAGCTACTTGGCCACCGTCCGGTGGGTGGGGTGCCTCTTGTCAAGGACTGTCTGGGTCAGAAGTGACTGGGCCGATGCTCAGCTGGAGAGGCAGACGCGCTGTCTCCAGCTGCAGGGCCAAGAGATAAAGGGCTCTTTCAATGTCCCTTTCTCCTCCTCACTGGAAAAGGGATCGGAGAAAGTTCTTTCTCCAGTTCTGCCCCTCGCTCGCCCCTGAGAATTCTATGCTCTCTGATTTCTGGGCGGAAGATGTGTACAGAAAGTGAAGACCAACTGTCATTGATACCCGTGAACTACCGAGAAAAGGTCTACCCATGTAAAACGTCTCATCACAGTCAAAACATTCACGATATCTTCTAGCCAATGTGTCACGTCCCACTCAATTCCTGAACTTTACAGAACTTTTGTTGCCAGATTCCCGTCTCCCTTGGAGCCAAAGTCAGCAATCCCACGGTGACTTCCTGAGGACACAGTTTCTCCCCAGAGCAGCTGGATTTTGCTTCTAGCCCATTTCTACTTGTTCCAGCTTCTAGTTTTCTTTTCCCTTTTCATCCATCCTTAGCATCCTCTCAGAGCCTGTACCAATTCCTCTACCCCAGTGTCTTTCCCACGTTCTCCCCCTTTCCCATCCACCCCTCCCCAACACTCCTCCCGTCATGCTCCCATTTGAATCTTTTCTCATGCTCTTTCTGGTACTCTCTGTTCATGATCCTTAGCTCTCCTGTCCTTCATGTTCTGTTTATCTTTCTTTTCTTCCAGAACAAAATGCAATAAGGAGGGAGGAGACATGGCGTTGTCCTGCCTGTGAAGCTTTGTCCCTTTCACTTGAACAAAAATAATCGCTGCCAGTAAGATTGCTCAATACTTGCTAAATGTTTGCAAAAGGATAGGAAACAGGACAAAAAGTACTCAGCTGAGCCTGGGGTTTAAATATGATACTGCACTCAAGAAGAGACGGGGCTTTTAACTGATAAGAAGCCAAAGTTGGGAAGCTCAGCCTTGTTATTCTGAGGGTCTGTTCTATTTCAAATGTTCACTTAATATGGGGTAGTTTATAATTTCTTTGTGTGATTTTTGCTTTTTAAAATTATGGAATATTTAAGACGGGGCCTAGCAGGTCACACCTTTAATTCCAGCACTCCAGATGCAGAGGCAGGAGGATCTCTGTCAGTTTGAGGACAGCCTGGTCAACATAGTGAGTACTAGGACAGACAGAGCTACACAGTGAGAGCCTGTCTCAAAACAAACAAACAAAACACTAAACTAAAGTTATTACATAGTTTTCATAATAGCCTAAGTCCATTGTAGAAAAATTAAAATACATAAAGATACAGCACAGAAGGTTATTCTGTAATCTACCCAATTCTTGACTATTTTCTTAGATGCAATCACCTTTATTCATCATGTACCTATACATTTATGTATAATGCATTGTTCATAATGGCTATATATGTGTATTTCATATATGTAGCTATTTTGATATTCTTATCCTCTCCGTTGTATGCACAGGAGAACACACTGTACACATTATAATGAAACCTGGTCCATTCACCTAACAATATATAGTATAGATAACTCCTGCTAAGCACTGATACACCTGCTTTAGTTTCCTCCGCAGCCGTAGAACTCTGTTCTAGTAATATACTGTATTTGAGTTACTCTGGGGCATTTTAGTCTTTAGAAACTTGATAATATTAAAATTACTGAAGAGGGCCAGCAAGATAGCTCAGGGGTAAAGGTTTACCATTTAAGCCTAAAGGCCTAAATTTCATCCCCAGAGCCCTTAATGGAAGATCTCCATATGCATGCCCTGGTACATGGGCACCCACACATCCATGGTCCATACAGACACATACAAGTGCACACAAACTCATACATATCAATGGTCCATACAGACACATTCAAGTGCACACACACTCATACACACAATAATACATAAAAACTTAAAATTGACCAAGACTTTAGAGAGCTCTTATTTATATATCAATATAAATGCCAAATTATTAGAAACTAATCTTGATAAATTTTATAAGTATTTTAATGAAGTAATGCATAATTATATCTTAAATTAACAAAAGTATTTTATGAAAATTAAAACTAATCACATTTCCCATGATAAAACAACCCAGTAAAGAAAAGTGACATTGCTTTATAAAATTTATAAATCTCTTTGATTTTTGGCCTAATTAAAAATGCTAGAACTCTTGTATTTGCTTCTGCATTCAATCTGTCACAAATATTGTTTTAGTAAATTATACAAAGAAAATCTGCTGGCATGCAGATCTGTTGCTGGTAAGGGAGGAGTGTTGTAATAACACAGCCAGGCAGTGGTGGTGCACGCCTTCAGTCCCAGCACTCACAAGTAGAGGCAGGGAGATCCCGAGTTCGCGGCCAGTCTGGTCTAGAGGAGTTCCAGGACAGCCAGGGCTTCACAAAGAAACCCTGTCTTGAAAACAACAAAAAAACAGCAAAACAACAACAAAAGACCTTTCTGGATCTTTATGGTTAATATTCTCTGGCCAGACTAAAACTCAATATATTAGTAATTTCCTAAGTTTAGTTCCAATAGAGAATCTGAAAATATATCGGTAAACTTCTGCCTTATTGATGGAGGAAGGTCGTTGATTAAAAAAAATAAAGAAACTGCTTGGCTGGCCCTCATAGGTTAAAACATAGGTGGGAGGAGTAAACAGAACAGAATGCTGGGAGGAAGAGGAAGTGAGCTCAGACTCGACAGCTCTCCTCTTGGGAGCAGACGCCTCAGCAGAGACGCCATGCTCCCTGCTCCTGGGCAGACACACACAATGAAGCTCCGACCCAAGATGGACGTAGGCTAGAATCTTCCCGCACAGATTATTAGAGATGGGTTGATCGGGATATCAGAATTAGCCAGTAAGGGCTAGAGCTAAAGGGCCAAGCAGTGATTAAATGAATACAGTTTGTGTGTTGTTATTTCGGGCATAAACTAGCCAGGCAGCCGGGGTGCTGGGGATGCAACCCCACCGCCCTTATTACTACACCTTATCACATTAAGGCACAATCTGCTGTTCCATCTTACATCTCTGAGCAGATCATTTGACCATGCCTGATTTTTGTTACTCATTCTGAACATAAGTTCATGTTAGGCACAGTTCCTAAATGCTGATGAATTTTATTATGTTGTAACATAAAATTACATTCACGTATCACCATCAGTATTTCCCCAAAGTTTTCAGAGAGAGTCTCGTAATGTTCATGGGTCAAATGCAAGGTTTCCAAAACTCTAATTTTCTCTTGAAAGCTCAGTTTTTGCCATTGTCAATAAACATGGCCCATTGTATGGTTTTTTTCTAGAAGTGATACAATTTACTTCATGAATTTTTGTATGTCTGGCAAATAACCAGTTCCTAAGATGTGCGGTTTGCCTTTGATCTTTCAGTCAACCCAAGGGGTCTAAAGACTGCATTTTGAAAACGGCTCTACAACACGTTTCAACAGGCCCATCTTCAACACATAGATTTCCCTTTGGTCTTTTGCTAAAAGAAACCTCCATAATAAATATCCTTAAGCTACTGTTTCTTGATGTTTTATTTTCTCTGTGTGTTTAAGTGTTCTAGCTTCAATAAAATTAAAAAGCTGCAAACCTCTTGTTCCCGTCTCTTATCATGACTACTTAAGTATTTGTTGACAGCACGGATGAAGACCTGTGAAACGCAAACACCAACCAGCACTCGGTGTCAATAGCTTCCTTACGTAGATGAAGGCCTCAGCTGACCTGCATTTAGGGATTCAGAGAAAGAGAAAAAGAATTTGGGCAGGACAGTCTGTGATCTTCATCCCTGCACTTAGAGACTTTTCTCAAGTTGTGTTCCTCATGATAAGACATCAGTTATTAAAACTTTCCTTTCATTAGTTTTTAGATGTCCTTCACGTAGTGTGGCCAAAATCAAATATGCATGCATGAGGAAAAAGAGCCTCCCCCAGGCAGCACAATAAATGTGTTCCTCATACATGGAGTTCTAGGGTGGACTGTGTGCATGTTTGAGCATCTTAGAGGTAACACCATAGTTAATTATCTGTCATCAATTGGCTGGTGTTTTAAAGGTTGTTCATTATTAATGTTCTACCTAGATTTATCATTAGGTATTGCAAGCAGGTGCCTATTGTTGGAGGTTATTGATGCTGGGGGAGCTAATCCATTCAATACTGATGTTCTGAACACTTTGTAAAGCTGACTCTCGGTTTATCATGTGCTGGCTCCAGGCTACCTTCTGATGATCGGACGCCCTTAATCATAACATCACTTTAATGAGAATGCACATTTCATGTTTCAGTGCATGGAGGGATCCATGCCAAGCAAAGACGAGAACAGCAGAGATGCTCAAACATGCACACATTCCACAGCTCACCATTTATGAGCAACACATTTATCGTGCTGGCTGTGGGAGGGCATTTTTCCTCATGCGTGCATATTTGATTTTGGACACACTACGTAAAGGACATCTAAAAACTACTAACAAAAGGAAAAGTTTTAATATAACTGATGTCTTATCGTGAGGAAAACAACGAGAAAAATCTCAAAGTGTGGCAATGGTCAAGCCATAGAAGTGACTAAGAACCTGTATCCAGGCAACTGTACCGATCTTATAGGTATTTGAGATGTCCTTCATTGTGATAGGACATAGCATCACTGTTGCTTGCTCCATCCATGACTTAAGATCATAATCTACTACATAGATAAGCTGTGTTTGGTGGTCCTGGCAATGGGGTTCATGGTTCTCTTAGCTGACTTTCAGAAATGGGTGACCCAGAGACAGGTGACGGCACACTGTCTGGTTAAACAAGGGCTCTGAAATGGGGAAGTCTGAGAAGGTACTAATACTGGGTATGCTTCAGTTCACTCTAAAGGAAGAGCCAGTCTTGGAGACTCATTTCTGCAGATCTTCTTGTTTCAGCTAAGACTCTTCAGGGGTTTGCTATTATTCTTGGATATATTTGAGGTAGGGTTTTACTATGTAGCTCTGGCTAAACTGGAACTCCTATCCAGTCTGGATAAGATAATCCTCTTACTCAGGGATTTCTCAGAACACAGATTCTTCAGACAGTCCACTCTCAACAACAATGGGGAAGATGCGGCTGACTTCCCGAGAAACTTGGCTGTGCTCCATGGGCCGGGGTGGAGGAATTAATCCGTGTTTCTTTCTTTTGAGAAGGAATCACATTTTATCTCTGAAAATGGCTATTCCACCCCCAGCTCTACCCAGGTACCTTCACACACACACACCCATACACACACACACACACACACACACACACACACACACACAGATGGCATCGTGGAACATTTAACAAGCAGAGTGTAACTTTCGCGGTTGCTTCTTAATTTATTTTTTTAAATAAAAAAATTTATTTTTTTAAATAAAAAAATTTATTTTTTTAAATAAAAAAATTTATTTTTTTAAATAAAAAAATTTATTTTTTTAAATAAAAAAATTTATTTTTTTAAATAAAAAAATTTATTTTTTTAAATAAAAAAATTTATTTTTTTAAATAAAAAAATTTATTTTTTTAAATAAAAAAATTTATTTTTTTAAATAAAAAAATTTATTTTTTTAAATAAAAAAATTTATTTTTTTAAATAAAAAAATTTATTTTTTTATTGTGTTGGTAACAACGTGTTGTAATTTGTTAAAGAAAAATTCCAGGAGAGCAGCTAATTTCATAGACGGCAAAGAGAAGTCAGCGCCAGAACCTAATTAGTCAGTTGCTTCATGTAAGAGCAGAAGCCCCAAGAGCCGGTTATGTACCCCTGATGCTTTCTGAAAACTTAACCTCTCGATTAACTAATTTTCTTTTAAATCATTGTGCTTAATGCAGGCCAGCATCTGCTCAGGCATTAACTGTGAGACGGTCTAGATCAAATGGCCTGTAATTATCTCAGACTTCTTCAGAACTTCAATTTCATCAGCTCAGCCAATGAGATAAAGGAATAGGTGCTGAATAACCCCTCTAGGTATACAAAGCATAAAGGAAGACGCTTCTAACTCACCACACACACACACACACACACACACACACACACACACACACACACTTGTTTGTTTCTATTACCCTTAAAAAGAATGTGATAAACCATTTTGTTCTTAGCTAACAACATGAAAGAGTTTCATGTGAAAGTTACTAGAACATTAGAGGCAGCTCAAACATATACTTGACTTTTATCAAGATATCAAAGCATCTTTAGAAAATGGGGAATATGAAATGAAGATTTAAGTTCATTCTAGCCTTAAGAATATATAACTCTGAATATATAACTGAATTATATCTTTAATGTTTTTTTTTTGGGGGGGGGGACCCGAGACAGTGCCTGCCTAGCAGGTGGCAGGTGTTCCATGTTTCCCACAGATAGGTAAGTATTTTAAGGTCTCATGGCATCTCCACAAGTGTAGGGAACTATAGGGATGTGCTGCAGTTGACCGACCCAGGTGGTGCACACCTATAATCCCTCCACTTGGCAGACTGAGGTAGAAGGATTGCATGTCCCCTGTGTTTATATTTAGAATTTTCATCTCAGTTTTGGGATGACATTTTAAGTTCTCGCGAAGAGAGGAGGCATTTTGAAAGACTGAATGGCACGCAAGATTAGCAGCTGTTCTTCAATAGTAAAATAAATACGGAATGAGCCTTGAGATCAAGTCATAGGATTTTTGTTGGAGTCCAGTTTGTAGCTTCCAAGAGGCTCCATGCACAGAAGTTTACATATTGCAAGTGCGCTGGATCTGTGTGTGCTTCCACTCCTGCAAATGACTAACCTCCCCCCATCCCCTTTCATTTCCTCCAGGTTAAGCAAGGCTGGATTCAAAGTATACAGGGTATTTTTTCCCTGCCTGGGGCAGGGGAGACTTTCATTTCAGTTTGAAGCCCCGTGTTTGAATGAAATTTCAGTCTTCGAAGATGTCTTTCCTTATCTTCCATAGGGTAGATCTGATTTTCTGTTCCTCCCATCATCAACTTGACTTTAACCTAAAAAAATTCTTCTCTTCTTAAGATCATGTTTATCCACCAAGAGCAAACACAGCAGAAGGAAAGAAGCAAAAGCTTCTTTGTAGAGACAAACAGCAAGATTGAATGAGACTTGACTCCAGGTCTGGAGAGCCCATATTCCTTGGCATCTCTACTATAAATCCAAATGGAGCCGACAATCTTCAGTGTGTAAGCAAAATCCCTTCACAAAATGTAATTCTTAGCAAAATGATGGTTTACTGGAACCTGGGGAATTGGGGTCTATGTCAAGACAACAGGGTATGATTTTAACAAGTTCTGGAGTCTGAAGGCTTTGCAGGAATTTGCAGTTAGATTGAACATTTCAAGCCCTGCAATCAACAGGCTCTGGCTTGCAATCGGAGGCCTTTATTTATGTGGTTCAGGTAAGGTACCATCCCTGAAGGCTGCAATTGTTCTGAAACAAGAGCCAGGGGAAGAAGCATTATGGCCACCATCTTACTCTGAAGTTGAGCCAGCATCAAACTTTATAAATCAAATTGGTACTGAATTACAAGGTCATTTGGTTGAAATACAATCACTATTTTCTCTATTAGTATGGGGGATCAACCTCATGTTTGATGCAGTCTAGGCAAGTTTTGAGATACATTGCCATTCTTTAAACCAAACAAGCAAGCAAACATTTTTCAAGTACATTATGCTTTTGATTATAAACTATGTGTCCACATTAGACTGAAGAGATTGTCTAGTGGTTAAGAATATATACAGCCATGTCCTTTGCCTTGCAGAAGCTTCTCAGTTTCAGGAGGTCCCATGAATTGATTGTTGCTCTCAGTGTCTGTGCTACTGGGGTTATATTTAGGAAGTGGTCTCCTCTGCCAATGTATTCAAGGCTACTTTCCATTCTCACTTGTATCAAGTTCAGTATAAATGGATTTATGTTGAGGTCTTTGATCTACTTGGACTTGAGTTTTTCACAAGGTGATAGATAAGGATCTATTTGCAAACTTCTACACGTGGACATTCAGTTATGCTGGTACCATTTGTTGAAGATGCTTTCTTCTTTCCATTGTATAGTTTTAGCTTCTTTGTCAAAAGTCAGGTGTTCATAGTTGTGAAGATTAATGTCAGGGTCTTCAATTCAGTTCCATTGGTCCATGTGTCTGTTTTTATGCCAATATACCAAACTATTTTTTATTACTATAACTTTAAAGTAGAGCTTGACGTCAGGGATGGTGATGTTTCCAGAAGATCCTTAATTGTTCAGGATTGTTTTAGTTATCCTGTTTTTTTTGTTTGTTTGTTTTTCTATATGTAGTTGAGTATTGTTCTTTTGAGGCCTGTAAAGAATTGTATTGGGATTTTGATGGGAATGCATCGAATCTGTAGATTGCTTTTGGTAAGACTGCCATTTTTACTATGTTGATCCTACCTATCCAAGAGCATGAGAGATGTTCCCATTTTCTGATATCCTTTTCAATTTCTTTCTTTAAATACTTAAAGTTCTTATCATACAAGTCTTTCACTTGTTTGATTAGAGTTACCCCAAGATATTATATAGTATTTGTGACTATTGTATCAGTATTGTTACTGATTTCTTTCTGGGCCCATTTATCATTTGTAGATAGGAAGGCTACTGATTTTTTTTTTTAAGTTTATCTTTATCCAGCTACATTACTTAAGTTGTTTATCAGCTTTAGGAGCTCCCTGGTAGAAATTTTGGGATCAGTTATGTGTACCTTCATATCATCTGCAAATAGTGAAAGTCTGACTTCTTCCTTTCCAATTTGTATCCCCTTGATCTCCTTTTTTTTTTTTAAATCTTATTGTTCTAACTAGAACTTCAAGTCATATATTGAATAGATATGAAGAGAGTGGACAGCTTTGTCTTATTCCTGATTTTAGTGGAATTGCTTTGAATTTATCTCCCTTTAATTTGATGTTGACTGTCAACTTGCTCTAAATTGCCTTTATTATGATTAGGTATGTTTGTTGTATCCCTGATCTCGTCAAGACCTCTGCATGTAGGCGACAGTTGTATAGCTTGGTCTGTTTGAGGGGCTCCAGGATCTATCCCTAGTGTACGAGCTTTATTTTTTGGAGCCCATTCCCTATGGTGGGATGCCTTGCTCAGACTTGATGCATTTGGGGGGGGGGGTCCTACCTCAAGGTAATGTGCCAGGCTTTGTGGACTCCCCATGGGAGGCCTTACTTTTTGGGAGGAGTGGATGAGGTGGGTTGGGGGGAGGTAGGGGAAATGGGAGGAGGGGAAGGAGCGTGAACTGTGACTGGTAAAATGAATAAAAAATTTAAAATAACAAAAAGAAAGAAGAAAGAAAAGAGCATATACTGCTCTTGTAGAGGACCTGAGTTTGGTTCCTAGAAACTATGTAGGATCATATGACTTCATCATATGACCTACGACTTCAGCTCTGGGAGGATCTAGTGCCAAGCCTCGTGTGCACATACCCCTACACACACACACACACACACATGCACAAAATAAATAAATAAGTAGTCATTTTAAAATGTATCTATTGAAGGAAAAAAATCATAATAATAAAACCAATGTTCCATTGTTATGAAGAGAAATCCTGAACAAGGTAACTCTTCAAAGGAAAACATTTAATTGGGGCTGGCTTACAGGTTCAGAGGTTTAGTCCATTATCAACATGGTGGCACATGGGCAGACATGGTGCTGTAAGTGGAGCTGAGGGTTCTGCATCTGAATCAGCAGGCAGCAGGAAGAGAGAGACACTGGGTCTGGCTTAAGCATTTGAAATCTCAAAGCCCACCCCCAGTGACACACTTCCTCTAGCCAGGTCACAGCTACTCCAACAAGACCATACCCTCTAATATCACTACTCCCAGGTAACCAAACATTGAAATCTATGAGATTACAGGGACATTCCTATTCAAACCACCGTGATGAAATAAAATAAATTTTTATAATATCAACTGCAGCTAATATTTTGACTTAGTTTTCTAATCATTTCTATTCATCCCCATTTCCACACAGTGTTTACGTACTAGACACACTTCCGGTTCTTTGTACATAGACGCATACCCTGGGCCTTCCTGACCTCTCTCTCTGGCCACGGGTTTCTGGAGCAGCTCACTCTTAAGCTAGTGGAGAGCCTGCAACTTGTGAACTGACTCAAAAAGCTGAACTGAGCCCAGCAGTTTAGGAATTTAGAACTAGGGGACGAAAGCTGGAATCAACCAGCAATGCGGCTGACGTGGACAGATGGAAGATGTACTAGAAGCCCAAGAAAAGCAGATCACAGGTAGGAGGAAGACAGAAGGTGGCAAAATCGGCTTCACAAGAAGAGCTCACAGTGGTAGAGAAAGCGGGTGGAGCAGAAACTCAGGGAAAGATTCCAGAGGAAAATCCAGGAGCCCAAAAGAGGATCCCTATGCTCCAGAAATTTCCAGATTAAATTTGCAAGAGGCCTATCTACCATTGATTTCTATGCTTCCATTGTCAACAGACTTCTGATACACACATACTTAAAAGCTCTTCCATCTGAACTGGCCAATGCTATTGGCTGCCAAAAAAGACTTAACCCTCTCAAATTTAAATGTCAGCATTTCTGTCAACTGTTACAGTCCCATATACCATAAACCCATACTTGTGGACGGTTAAATCTTTTTTACAGTATGCACCTAGTGCTTAAAGATCATAAGACATGATACAGTTGTTTACCATAAATATTAAAGTTATTCTGTAGGTACTAAGAAATGTAAGAGCTGCAGTAGCCTAAATAATTTTTCTTTTAAAAAATATAATTTTTAAGGATAATTTCTCCTATTAGAAGTAGCAACACACTTGGGGCTGGAGAGATAGCTCAGCAGTTAAGAGCATCTACTGTTTTTCCAGAGATCCCTAGTTCAATTCCCTGCATCCATATGGCAGTTTACAACTGTCTGTTCCAGGGGATCTGACACCTTCACACACATAAAATAAATTTAAAAAATTTTTTAAAAAGAAGTAGCAACACACACACACACACACACACAGATCAATTTAGTATGGAAAAAATCCAACTTAAATAGAAAAATTTTCCTCGAGTACTGTTTTCCTAACTGCCCACTATTTTTATCAAACGGTATTATCCAGTTCTCGCATGTATTATAATTCACACTAGGGCCAACATAACCCCACTCTAACCTGATCGTTGTCCCAGGGACAAGATGATCTGGGATAAAAAGTCGCTGAGAAATATGGTGGCCAGGTTAGGACCCCAGGAATAACACATGTACTGTATCCAACATCTCCATTTTCTTTCTAACAGAAAGCCTGAGCAAATTAAAAAAAAAAAAATCTGTCCTAAGTGTCATTTCTAAGAACAGCAGAATCTGTACCAAGTCAGCTTGACACCAACCCTCAGTAACACCCTAAGCAAGCTGTGAAGAATCTTGGTTCTGTTCTGTTTCAAAAGTACAATATCAAATGCTGGGAAAGAAAGTTTGCAACCTTTGCAACCTTCTCTGTTGCAAAATGTATCTACACGGTCACTTGACTGCGGTCCAGCGGTCCCAGTGGTCCCAGCATAATAAAACCATTTGTCTTCCTGTTCTGTCTTCCTCCACACCTCTGAGCCCACACATTCCCTCACAGCCCCACCAGCACAGACTAGCAAATTCAGATAGAGACCGTGATTTTACCCAAGGCTCCAGGGCCCTCCACATGAGGACGACAGTCTTTCTTCCTGTGCATTGCTTTCTGACTTCCCTGAGAACGAATGATTGGCACCGTGAAGTAGCTAAACAGCCTACGAGGGAAGGATTTCAGGTTTTAGTATTTACTTGGAATCATTCAAGAGCAATCATGAGCTCAGGGATGTAGTTCCTTGGTACAGTATTTGCCTAGCATGTTCGAGGGCCTGGGTTAAATCCCCAGCCTGGAAGAAGAAAAGCATCGTGGATCTACATAACTCAAAATTTAATTCTGAAAGAGTGCAAGGTGCATAGAGTGTTCTCTAAAGGGTCAAGCTAGTCACAAAAGTCTTACTTTGGCTTGCTGGTCCGGTAGGCAACAAGATAAAGTGAACAGACAAATGGGAAGATCACAGACTTGGGCTCAAATGTCATACAAGATCCTCATCACTGGATTTGTAGCTTCTTCATCTATAATAGTGTATTTTTGATGTAGGAGACATTTAGTCTGATAAGATGTATATTCTGTGTTAATGATAATGAGACTAGGAGATGTTTTGTATGTGTAGATAGTGGCCTCCACAGACAAAGGTCAATAGAACTCATGCGTTCCATAGTTAGTTATGGGCTAGCCATTGCTTCTCTCTGTTGTAAGATTTCCTTTGGTGACTCTCCCTTTACCCATACTCACAGGTGGGTATGTCTTACATTCTTCTGAGTGTCTCAAATGTCTTTAATAAAATATCCAATTCTGCTTCATAAAAGTTTTCCTTGATAATCTTCCAACCAAAATATAAGACGTTTATTGTCTATCTTTCACTTTCAATTATAGAGAATGTGCACTTCTGCTAGAAAATCCTAGGGGGAATAAATATTGGAATTGATTTTTTAAAAAATTTAGTATGGTATCCCAATTGAAAAATAAATATTTAAAAACTGCTATTCTATATATTAACAGGGAAGAAACTAACTTACTGATGATGGTGTTAGTAAAATTGATCTAGAGCTTCACTCTGTCTTAGACATCAGAAGTCATTAATCCTATGGTTGTTAAGGGTTAAAGGAAACCACCAACACACAGAAGCCACCGAAGAAGAGAAAGATGATAGCATTGGGTGACCTCAATGAACACACACAAGCACACATCCCTCTCTCCAGTTCACCAGGAGAGGCAGAGATAGACACATGTGGACACTTATTTAGATGGCGAACAGAGTTGTAATGCCATCGGTGACAGGACACAGACAACTTCCGGCCAGCGCTGAGAGGAGCAGCCTGCTTCACTGGGTACTCAGGCCTCGCTGTGCTGCATCTAATGTTACACATTGTGTGTGCTTAAAGAAAACAGCTTTCCCAACTATAAGGGGTCTACTTATAAATCTAAGTTTTTTAAGTTGTTATACCTGCTGCTTACAATGCAAATTCTGATGTCAATTAATATAAAAGAGAATCTATTTTTAAAATCTCAACTAATTAATCTTTTGGGCCATGTTAGAAACATTTATGTTATTCTTCTTCCTTCATTCTCTTCCTTCCTTCCTTCCTTCCTTCCTTCATTCCATTCTTCCTGAGAGTCTCATTATGTAGTCCAGGATGGCCCAGAATTTCCTACGCACCCCCCCCCCCAGATGACCTCAACCCTCTGAAGATCCCTGTTCCATGTACAAAGCACTGTTTAGTCATGGAGCTTTACAAAGTTCTACGAAAGCCTTAAAAAACCAATGGCCAATAGAAAAAAAAATGTGACAGTATTGTATTTACTGTTATTATTTATTATTCAAGCCCCAGAACCATAGAACCACAGGGTAGGGTGGAAAACACAATGCTGTACAGTCATCTCTAACCTCCACATGTACAGTGTGACACAGACATGGCCAAACAATACACAGAGAGGGAGGGAGAGGGAGGGTGGCAATACAAAAAGAAAAACAAGGAAAACGGGAGAGGGGAAAGGGAGGGATTGTACGACCCAACAGCTAAACACGAGATTTAGATTCCTCCTGTGGTGCTGTACATTTCTAAGGAAAGGTTTAACACAGAGTTGTTGGGATTCAAATAGAAAAATGGGCCAAGGATATAAACAAATACAAGAGAGGAGCAGACAGACAAAAAGAACTCAATAGGCAAACAAGAAAAAAAAAAAAATCAGTGCAACTGGTGAGCACATAATACAAATAAAGCCACGGGGAGAAAATCAAAATGGTGATAGTTGGTGCTGCTGGTGATTCCAGCAGGTTGGCATCCTTACACATTGCTAGGAAGCATACAGATAGAACAATCTTTCTGAAATAGAATTTAGGCTTTGTATGCTCCCTTCGCCACTTACTCTGGAGGTAGTCACACAAACACACAGCTCTATCTATGAACAAGTATTTCACGGCTTATCTTTAGCACTATCTATAAGGATGAAAGTTAGAAACGGAAAAATGTCCAGAATCAATTACTGTTAAACATTACTAAGCTATAGCAATATGTTCACACACTAGCAATTAAAACATTATTTTGAAATCCATTGAATGACATTTTTAAATACTCACACTGTAATGTGAAGGGGACACACACTGGGAAGGAAACGGCACATGTTGAAAAATATGTTATGTAACACAGATGTATACATAAGAAGGAAGAAGTATGTCATAATAGTCACCGTGGTTATTTTTGTGGAAATTTTTATTTCCTTCTTGAGTGTCCCTAAGATTTTCAATGAGGAAGAATGAGGCTATTACTTTCATAATCAGACTAAGACTAATTCTTTTATAAACCAAAAAAATTCCAAATTTGATTGCAAATAACCACGACTTACCCCTATTTGTCAGTAACCATTTTAAGCTCACAGGTAAAACCTAAAGAAAAATTCTTGTATTCTTAAAGAGACAGAGAGATTTTTCTTGAAAATAGAATACTCTTGGTCAGGCATAGTGACACACACCTTTAATCCCAGCACTTGGGAGGCAGAGGCAGGTGCATCTCTAGGAACTCAACGCCAATCTGGTCTACATGTTGAATTCGCAGGCAGCCAGGGCTGTGTAGAGGTACCCTGTTTCAAAACAAAACAAAAACAAACAAATAAACAAGGAAAATAAAATACTCTAGTTCTAAGTGATTTAATGAAGTGTGTGGGGCGGGGATCAGGGAAAGAAGTGGGGACAAGGAACTATAGAATTTGAGGCGGGTTGTGTGGGTTCAGGAAAAGGTATTTGCTACAAACGATAACGATTAGAAGTAGGTGTCATGCCTCTTGCCTTTTATCCCAGCAGTCCAGAGGCAAAGGCACGTGGATCTCTGAGTTTGAGGCCAGCTTGGAGTAGGCAGTGAGTTTTAGGCAAAGAAGGTCTACATAGTGAGACCTTTCTCAGAGAGAGAGAGAGAGAGAGAGAGAGAGAGAGAGAGAGAGAGAGAATTCATTGACATTTGAGGCATTTACCTTTACTTAACAACATGACGCAGTTGGTACTAACAACAGGACTTTATCTGGAACACTGTGGCTGTGTAAGATACAAGCTTTCTGGGCACACTGTAGCCAGGACCACAAGCTGGAAGTTAACAGTGGAGCACAAGATTGGATAAGTTCTTAAGATAGGAGCTGAAGCAAACCACGCATCCCTCTATTCCGGGCTCCACCCTCATTAGGTAGGAAGATGGGAATAATTAAGAATAACTCCTCTTCACTCCTACCAGGCATATGGGAGCTAGCCTAGTAGTAGAAAGTTCGGACACAGCTATCTTTTTGCAGGGTTTTTTGGGTTCTTTTGGTTTTTTTGTTATTGTTTTTTTTTTTGTTGTTGTTGTTTTTTTTTTTTTTTTTTTTTGCTATTAAAAATATCCCTCCAGTTTGGATGGGACTTCAGAAAGCAAAAAAAAAAAAAGAACCTTAAGGGGGAGTCCTGGACTTGCCGTGGATATTCTGCTCTTTGGATTGTTCTAGAATAAAGCACTTCCCCAACAGCCAATGCCACAGATGGGGAACCCCAGCAGCAAACATGATTTGAGGTCTTCACTTATAAAGTTTCTCTTATGACCCCTCAACCTACTCCTGGCTTGAATTATTTTCAAAGTAGCCTATTCTGGACAGGTTTTTTTTTTTTAATCGCTTCTAGTCCCTGCCATTATAAATAATGCTGAAATAAATATAAAAACACTTATATGCAGGACAGCATGTGTTTCGGTTATGACTTCCTTATTCCTAGAAATAGATGGCAAAAGTTAAGAACCTAAAATTTTACAATATGTGCAACCTAGCTGTGTTTCAGAATAATTTTCCATCTGTTTCTCTATGTGCCTCAAATGAGGGTCAGTCTCTGCTGCGCACCGCGCCCCCATGTCTGCACTCGGTGCGCTATTACCCAGTTCGCGAGTTCGGGCAAGGGGGCTGGAAGTTAAAATACATAAACACACAAAGAAAGACAGCGACACTGGTCATCCTTGAATTCCCCAAGAATGCCCCCTTTATTGTGTTCAGGGGCAGATTATATAGAGATAGCCACGCCCCAGCCAAACCCACCAGAAACCACTCTCCTGCCATTAGAAACTCCTGAAGGTCTCGTGCTCAGAGCAGCTGTAGGCACTCAGATCAGGATTTGGGTTCTCACTGCTCCCAACAAGTCTCCCTGAAGACTCCATGGTAAATCACAGTGACCTCTCTCATCACTCTGGAGCCAAGGCCAGCCACCACAAAGCAACTCAAGATGGACACGCCACCACACTTTGGAGGTTTCTGTTTTTGTCTTTTCTTTTGTTTTTTAAACCAACATTTTTCTCCACATAAAGTGTATTTACCATAAAGGGAATAAAATTTATAAGCCCTAAGAAGTGGTTATAATGGGACAGCCATATGGCTATCAACCAGATTAAGGACACTGTCAACACCCTGGAAACACCCACACTCCCTGAGTTCAACTGACACCCTCCTTCAGCCTCGGCAGATTCTTCACCGCGACTGTAGCAGCCTGGAGAAGTGTTGGGAACTCTTTCCAAAAATAATCCTTACTGTATGCCACAAGGCACTTTGTTGGTATTTAATTCAAAGGTCGACACTATTTAAAAAGATTTTTCTACTGATCACAGAAAATAACTATCTTCCAGAGCATAAAAGGCCTGTGCATTTGAGAGCACAGTTCGATTTCGGAGTTTAAGATAGTTCACCTAGCTTTCTCTGACTATTTCTGAAAGAATATTTTAAATATTTCACATTTGCCCTTTTGAATTAAATATTTATATTTTTAGCTGTTGTTTTCAGCATTTTTCCTATCAGCTTGAATGAGTATGCATATAAAATTGGATCTTCTTTATAAATATCTATATTTGTAACTAGTATCATGCCCAGTCATTTTTTAAAAGGAGTTCTTGAAAGTATTTTTATTAGTCAAATCTGGTTCTACCACCTGCTCTGTGCCAATAGTTTTAACAGTTATTGGTGATTATTAACTATATCCGCTAGTGCAATGGCTTTCTACCATTTTCCAGCTAACCATTCAGTGATTTCCCAACTTTCCTTGGCATTCTATGTACATTCTGTGAAGGGACAGAGACTGAAGACAGACTTCCTCTTGTGGAGACAGCACACAGGGCTCAGAGTGAAGGGTGTCTGAGAAGCTGGGCGGCTTCTGTGCCTCTCTAAAAAGTCAACCATCCACACCGAGGCTGACTTTTGTAATCACTCAGGATTTAATTGAATTGGTCCACTTTAAACATCATGAAAATGTCAGCTGTCCAAGTCTGCAAACCATCATTTTGCCATTGAGGGGAATAACCTTGAAAAGTCTGCACACATGATATAATGACTCACATTTGAGCCGAAGGCATTACATTTCCTGTTTCTCTTCAAGGAAAAGAGCATGGCCACCTCTTTCCAAATGCCTGTGTCTTGGGTTCCTTACAGTTGCAGAAATGAAACTTCTTGGCTGGGTAATTTTTAGGTCATTAGACCTTTGGTTTGATTAATAAAAATAGACTGGATGGCTTATTGGGAATGGTTTTTCCACCTCCAAGCATGCCCCCTTCGGGTTAATGTGAGGCTAGTCTTGCAACAATTTTAATCGTTTAAAACAAAACACAAACACCCAGAAAACACTCAAGAAGCATCAATAGCTCCTTACTGCCTAAAAACTCAAATCCAAATTTAAAAACTGTTCCCCTCTTCTTCTTTCTCCTGTTCCTTCTCTTCTTTCTCTTCTTCCTGATTTGAGATATAATCTGTACATGTGTCCCAGGCTTGCCTAAAACTCCTGCTCCTCCTGCCCCAGGATCCCAAATACTGGGGTTACAGATATGCACCACCGCACCTCACTCAAATTATACACATACATCCCCACACTTTTCTTTCTTTCGTGCATTTATCAGAGTTAATATTTTTGTATTTTGTCACCTGCCTTCTTGGACCCACACTCACCTCTGGCATCTGTATCTTTCTCATTCCTTTCTCCTAACAGCTAATCTAGCTTTTTTCTTTTTCCTGAAAAACCTAAACATAACTCATCTGTAAGCAGCTCTGTGCTGGTGGTCCCCACAAACCTTTCTGCTCTTTAATCTAAAGAGAATGTCATAATTTGGCTTGCAGTTTTTTTTCTTTTATTTCTTATATTAGATCTGTTTTTGGCTTGTCGTACTGCACATAGGCACAAACCCAAAGGACTACATAGGCCTTTATTTTTAGAGCTTGTGCAGTTGAAATTCCTATGACATATTTAAGATTAATTTCAATGGCATGACGGATGATGTGATCTTACAAGTGTAGATGACCTTTCATATCTTATGATTTCTAGAACATTCAAATGACTTTAATATCTCACAAGGGGATGAGTCTACTTCCGGCTTTGGCATTTGCCAACTTTTCTTAACCAAACATACTGCAAAGGGTCTGTTCTGAGCTTAGGACTCATAGGGTTTTCTTGACTTCGTCAGAATAGACCCATCCTTTGCTTCATGAAGGATGAGAAACTAGCCATCTCAATGGAGATTCTCCTGGCCTGGAAGCTGATCCACCCAAGTTCTCAAGAATCACTGAGATGACCTAACCTAGCTGATATAACACAGCTTTAGACGCAAAATGATTATTTAATCAACTAAATTTGGGGTGGACTTCATGCAGGGTGAACAGTACTGGATACAAAGGGATGTGAAGAATGTTAGCAGTGAATCATGACTGCAAGGGATATCAGCATCCTAGGGGAGCAAACCATGCGCTGAAGCTAAACTATAACTGTATTGTATGAAAAGTTCTAAACTCGAGTGAAAGAACAAACGTAACTATGTGACTATAAGATAACAGAGCTAGAACTCATTAACAAAACAGAGTGGCTGCGGTTTGACCACAAGGGTATGACTAAACTTTATGTTTCCATACTTCCATCAAAGCTAATTTTACACAAAATGAAACTTTATCATGTGCTGATCATTTAAGAGCCTAAAATAGAATTTGTCAGAGAACAGAGTTGGATGCGAAAGTCACAAGGAAGGACAGAAGGGGATGCAACTGTAAATTCCACAGAAGCACTGCAGGGGAGGAGGGTTGCAAGAGCTGCTGGCCACATTATGACAAAGGATTAGACATGTCTCATGCCCTCTCACTAAAGACAGGGGCGCGTGTCTTCAGATCAGCATTGGGAAGATGTTGATTTCGAGAGGACACACTATCTATGACTTTAAAGACAGGTCCTCTACTTTTTATGATACATTTATCACACAGTTTTGTGATATTGAGCCAGCTGTGTAACATTGCTGAGTCTGTTTTCTCATCTGTAGAATGCAAATAACAACAGGACCTTTTGAAAACATGGTTAATATTAACTAGGACTTTTAAAGATTAAAAAGTCCAGGGTGTAGCTCATACATAGCTAACACTCAACGAACTTTACTTTCTGTCAATATAGAAAGCATTAGTATTATGGGATAAGTTACTTAGGAGAAAGAAAGTGTTCTCTCTCTCTCTCTCTTTCTCTCTCTCTTCCGTGGATGTAGTCACAGGAAGTGTGTCAGATATTTGTAGCATACATCTGAACATCAGATGGGAAGTGGCATTTCAATTATCTACAAACACAGACTGATTCTTTCTATATCCCTTAAGACTTGAATAACTTTGTGTTTTTCAAAATGCCCAGGACTATCAACCAAGTAATATTCATCTGTTTTACTTGATAAAACTTGACTTTATAAGCTGTACTTTATACTTTCCTTGTCCTAAACATTATTTCATAGTGAAATAAATTAAGATGTGTGAAAAGATTTTAATGATGTGAGATTCCCCTCTGTATGCTGTGAATACTATTGGTTAATAAAGAAATTGCCTTGGCCTGTTGATAGGGCAGAACTTAGATAGGCAGGGAAAACTAAACTGAATGCTGGGAAAAAGAAGGGAGGAGTCAGAGAGAGAAGCCATGTAGCCCCGCAGGAACTATAGCTGGTAAGCCACAACCATGTGGCAATATACAGAATGATAGAAATGAGTTAAATTAACATGTAAGGTTAGCCAATAAGACGCTAGAGCTAATGGGCCAAGCAGTGATTTAATTGATACCGTTTCTGTGTGATTATTTTAGGGCTAAGTGGCTGGGAACTAACTAGCAGCCTCCTTTCAACATGTAAAGATTTTTATTAATTTTGTATATATCTGCATGTGGGCATGTTCATGTGAGTATAGAGACCAGAAGTGTTAGACCCTCCTAGAACTGGAGTTACAGGCAACTGTGAGCCGTACATATTGGGAATTGAACTCAGGTCCTCAGCGAGAGCAGTACATACTGGACTGCTGAGCCATCTCTCCAATCCCATCAGAGATCTTTGTAATATGATGAAATTAAAGTTGCCTTTATATATAGATGTTAACTAAAACTGAAGCATGCAGATTTGCATGTCTTCAATTCTTCTCTATGCCATGTTTAAACTGTTATATGAGAAATTCTTTCCTGTTCACATTTATCCTTGCTAAGCAGAATGCCTGCATTGTTTGGTACAATAAGCTGAGCTTTCTTCTTTGATTGACCTAAAATCAAAAGTCTTGGCTTGCAGGCACTCACCACTTCTCATTTCTTTCTACTTCCCTCACCTGCCAGGGCTATCCACAATTATCCTCTCCTGCTAATGGCACAGCAGGTAGTTCTAACGGCCGCAGCAATTCCATTTAATGAAACAGACCTGGTATAATCACCTAAACTGGATAATATGCCTATCTTCCTCAATTATCTCATTGTTATGAGGTAATAGAGAGGAATTCACATTGGTCAAGGCATCTACCTTTATGGTTTGTAACTGATAATCATCTTGCCTTTTTCTTTTTTTTACAATGAGTTCCAGCATAATAATAGGTATTAATAGACATTAATCATCTCCATAGAAAAGAAATATTTTAATTAGGGTTGAGGGTCTTGGACTGTAGTGAAGAGAATCCTAAAATGTGCCAGTGACAGAAGGAGATTTGAATTCTAAGACTGAATGAGCTCTGGGTTCTGGGCGTGGAGAGAAGTGAACGGACAGACACAATGCATGGGCACAAGAGGGTCATTTGGTGCCCAATGTGCATCACATGTGCAACGCACCCAAGATTCTTCAATGCCCAGAGGATGCAACAAGGGAGAGAAGTGCAGCCATGGAAATGCAGAGTACAGATTCAACTGGGAGGTGCGTTTGCAGTAGAGAAGGGGGAAAACTAGCTGTAAACCAGAAGGAGACTTTTGAAAAGAACAAAGAGCCAAGCAAGACTGAGTGAAAGGAAGAGAGCAGGGAGGACACACTGTGTTGGCGGGAGCATGTCCATATGAGTGCAGAGGCCAGCGGGAAGCCACTCGGTCTCTGAGACAAGTAAACTGATAACACTTACACTTTGCATCCAGTATCTAAATGAGATATGGTCCAGGTCATAATCAGAGCCCAAAGTGTAAAAGGAGAGGGCGAGATGCTAAGGGTTTAGAATCTTCTGACTGTAGTTGCTGGAGGAGCAGATGTCCAGGAGGGAGGGACTATGAAGGATGGCAAAGTGTCCATCTTTCCATCTTGCATTCTTGAGTCCGAGGAGCCAGAAAGAAAAGTGAACTAACCAGTTTAGTTTGGACATGTTGAGTAAATGAGTCAGTAGAACAAAGAAATCTGCTCAAGGAAGCTAAGTTGGCTGTCTGAAAACAGTGCCAAGATGGCACTGTGGGAGACCCACAGTTACAGGTGCTGTGGAGGTTCTTCAAGACACACCGAGATGGTTGGATGAAAGTGGAGGGATCAGAGCTCATGAGAGTCAAGAAAGGAAAAGTGTTCACACAGAGGCCAGCTGAGTCAGGTACTGTGATGATCTTTGTCTTTGTCTTGGGTAGTTAGGGTTTTCTTACGATTCTAGCAAGATAGTCTGGGGCAGCAAAGAAAACTTTTATATTAATGAGCACAATCTCTCTCTCTCTCTCTCTCTCTCTCTCTCTCTCTCTCTCTCTCTCGTGTGAATCTCAACATAATGACTCTTATTTCCGATTGCCTTTTTGAAAAGTTTTTAGTGGAGAAGTGGAGACTTCTGGTTTTTGTCAATGAGCTGTCATTTGGTAAGCAACTGTCTATTAAGTAAGAGTTGGGTTTTTTTTTTTTTTTTCAGTGAGGAGTTCCTTACAGGGATGGGAGAGGCAGTGAATGAAACTATCCTAAGCTCGGGAAGTCAGAGCCTTCCTCTACCACTTCCTCTTCCTAACAAGCAGCTACTATCCGATAGCACTGCACTCAGTGCTCTGGGAACATAAATAAGAAATAAGGTACAATTCTGCCCCATTCCAGCCTGTAGCAAGGATATTAGAAGCCAGTGAAAGAGACAGATATGCAATCAACCAACCTTAAAAGAAGGTGGGTTGAAAGAAATGTTCATAAAGGTACAAGCCACGTTTTATGGGGACCAAAAGTAATTCTCCATCTCTCATGAAATGCAGGAAATGACCTTTAAAAACAGACACAATTGGGGAGTTCACTGCACCCTAATTACCTGCCTACTCTCCAGACCATAAACTTTTATGCGTGATCTGTTCTCTGTTCACTTCATTCATACACATTTATTTTAACAGGCATCCAAATGACCTATATGCAAAACTTAACAAGCGTTCATGGCAAATGGCGATCTCAACTCCACCCTTGGTTTTGTTTTGATTCCTTCATTAGATGGAACTTTAATGATCTTTAATAACACCACTTGGATTTTTTTCCTTGGGAATGTCAATATTATTAACATCAAATGCACAGCCTCACGGCTTATGTGAGCACCAAGCCTCCTTCTCCCACAGCAGATAAACTGGGACACCTAAATATATGGCATAGCTTCTGAGGACTCCTTCTGAATATTTTGATCTTCATAACCTCATGGTGACATTACTGCTGCTCCAGCTCCCTTTAAAGTTCTTTGCAAAGCCATTGCCTTTAGAGGGTCTGCCCAACACTGCGTGCTCAGAGATTTCCTATTGGTGCAGAATTGCTATTTTTAACCAGGGCCATTTGGTAAAAGAAAATCTAAGGTAGGTTAACTGCAACCAAAATGGCCTACAGTATAAGACAAGACATAATATTTTTTTTTCCTTTTTACATCCTTCTTGTATCCTCTTGGAAACTTTGGTTCTATTTCAACAGGAAAGCGGTTGTCTAAACGTTAGAGCGACATCTCTGCCAGGTGGATCAGGCGCAGGTTCTGAAGTCAGCATGCTTGGATCTGGATGCCATCTCTCCCACCATTTATTAGTTTTGTGACCTTGAAGCAGTTGTTTATCCTCTAGGCTTCACCTGTAAAATAATTAAGTGACATACCGCCTATAAAAACTTACGTTAGTGTATGGTGCAGAGTCCTCAAACAGTGATGGCCATTAGAGCAATTATTATTGCTGTTATCATTGGGAACCAAATTGCCCTGCAATCCTGTTTAAAGCACGCTGCATCATGCGGGGTGGGTCATATAAATCTACGTTTCCTCTTCTCGCGGGAACATTTGAGCCAGTCTATTGAGCAAAAGGCACACTTGGCATTTGTCAGTTGGGCTCTGTGAGACAAGCTGGGGCACCGCTAATGGGAAGAACTGGTGCATAGAGATAAGGAAAGAGTAAACAGCGTCCACGCAGTCCAAACATGACACTGTGCCCCGTGATAATGAAGCATTCCACAACAGAAGGGTCTGGGGTTGTTTATGTGTGTGTACGTGTGTGCACCCTTAGCCCATGTATGTTGTATTATGTAGTTTAACCTTTACAGACCAAGAGTGAAGTGAGAGCAGAGGAAACATGGCTTTCTTTCTCACATTTCTCATTTCTACTGTGCGTCGACATCAACATACGTGGGGAAGGAATTATTAATTATCTAATAGCATTAATAACCTATTATTATTATATCAACTGTTCATATTTCTTTTATATTCTGCAGCTTCTTACAGGTAGGACTTGATACTTTTAGGCTTGAAGGAAGATGTAAATTGTATTGTCATTGATTATGCACTCTTGTTAAATTTTTTAAAAACCCTCTGAATTCTTCCTGAGGCTATAGAGTGGCAGCAGGTCAGGCTCCATGCCCCACTGTCTTAGACTGTGCCTCTCAACCCAAACGATTTCCTGAGGATGGAGCCAATGTTACGAGCCTTAGCGCCAGTGGTCCTATAGGTGTTGGTGAGATCCCTGGTAAAAAAATTTCAGGATTATATATTCCCATTCTTGATTATTTATCATTTACAGGACAGTACTAATTGAATTCATTAAAAAATACCCTGTCTTCAGTAGGCCTATACCATAGAAAATAAAATTTAAAAAATCATTATAAATGGGGTAAAGATAGAAACAGCCAGCTGAACAGCAAACAGCTTCAGTCACTGAGCCACCAGCAGACAGCACCATCCCTTGCCACAACCCAGTGCCCAGGGCTCTGAGGAAAGGCCCAGCGAAAGAAAGAAACTGTCCTGGGCTCCAGTGTCTAGCAGTGGTAACAGCTGACGTTTGAGAGAGTTGAACTGTGAAGGTCAAATAGAAAGTGTTCCAGACGGAGACATGAGAGTAGGTCATTTTCCATATAATCTTGATTGACGGAGAGAAAACAAAGCTGGGGTTCAGGGTGTTTGCTCCACGGAGTCAAGCCCGCCATAGCAAGTGAAGAGCTGGAGATAACGGCATATTCCTAAAGTGCTGACAGCTGCCTACAGATGATGGGAATCGACGGGAAGATTGCGCGCTAGACAACGGCTCGCTCTGGTTGTAGTCTTTGCTCTTGCCTGAAACATTATTCTGCCTTTTAATTCTCTGAAAACCTCACACTCGTGTACTCTGAGCTTTGTGTCATTTTCATCCCCTCCCCGAGAGCCCCTCTCATTAACACTCTTTCTGAAGCCCTCTTTTCCTCAAACAAATCTTCAGCTACTTTAATTTGGGTAGGGAGGGACCCCTTGAGTTTAACTAGACTCGCCTGCAGGAACATGAGTAGTAGGGATTACTCACTGGAACATAGGCAACTTTTCAGTGGCTACACTGCTGACAACCTTCCCCCAACAACCATTAACTGCTTGTAGTGAATGGTAGGGCCTCATGAGCCTCACGAGTCCCGTGACACCCCATCCCACCCATAATAAAATAGTGGCGGGCACATCTTGTGCATGTAAGCACAGATGCAGTGAGCCCCTGGGTATGATGACAATCACATGTGGGGAATGTTCTCCTCTCTAACTTCTGGCTCTCTTTTTCCTGTCTCTTCTCCCAGAGGATCCCTGACCATGGAGAGGTGATGCCCCATTTAGGATCAAGCATTCCCTGTCACGCATTCTCCTGCCCTTGTGAGTCTCTACATTAACCACAGCAGAGAAAGAACCGTGTCTCTGATAGAAACTAAGGTCAGCTTTAACATAGGAGTGCGAGCATAAGCATTCAAAACATTAAATAGTCTACTTCTACATGTTCATTTTGTGCATATGCACACACATACAGCACACGTGGTATACACATGTGAAGGTCACAGGACAACTTATAAAAGTCAATTCTTTCTTTCCTCCCACCATGTAGATCCTGGGGATCAAACCCAGGTCGTCAGACTTGGTGGCACGTGCCCTTATCCACTGAGTCATCTCATTAGCCCTTAAACATCAGCATTTAGAACACAGTTGGATCCCTTGCCCACTTATCTACTATAGTTCCTGAATATTTTCAAACAAATGTTATGGGCCTCAGTTCTGGGGATTTCTTTGAATCCAGATAACCCAGGTGCGTTCCCTTCAGTCCTTGAAGGCAGGGTCTTACCCATCACCCTTTCTCAGAGGTCAGTGTGAGCTTCTCCGCCTCCCCATGCCCAGGCTGGATTTAGATGGAAGATGCTAACAACTCAGTTCTGCCCGCACTTCATCCATTAGCTGCTGTACCTGCTTGACCTGCGCTTGACACTGAATGCCTCAACGGTGCAGGCAGCTGCTCACTCCCCTGCTCTAGGTAACTACTGACTTGGATACCATACTGTAGCAACAATACCAGCACCCAAAGGGTACAGGTGCAAACAAGATGGAAGGCAATGTCTGCCTTAAGCAAGTCTAAGCAGTCAAAGACTCCAGAGTCAGAGACCCTCAGTCTTCAGTGTGGCCCCTCTGCTATCCTGTCTTAGTCCGGTAGAGCAATTCCAGCTTTGGTTGCCACCTCCATATGACACACCCAGTAAAAGGGATAGCATTTGCAAATATCATTTTCATTCACTTCCCATTGGTTGTAATCTAGGTCCAGCCATGTCTAGATGCTAAAGGGGCTAAGAGTGTACTCTTATCTTGGACACATGCCCAACTAAAACCGCCATTATTTTAGAGGCAGAAGAAAACAGACCTGGCAACTTGACGATTTTCTTCTTGTCATAAAAACTCCCAGAAGACAAATATTTGGCTTTATTCATGTTGCCTCGATGGCCAGAAGCACACAGAGAAGAGATGAAACTAAGTCAGGTGTTCTTATGTAGAAAATGTAGGCTCCTCTATTACTATAGCTATTGAATGGGTGCCTTTCTTCCCTAGGAACTACCTACTGATTGTTCCTATGCCTTTAGGTAGTTTTTGTTTAAACAGTAGTAGACCGCAGACTGGTTCTGGGGTTAGCATCTTCATCTATTTGGGTCACCGAAACTCTCATTAATAAATACAAAGTGCCACGGCACTTAAAGACTGGGTGTTGTTCACCCAGACCCGGGTGACATATCACGATCGGGAAAGGGCTGTGCTGTAGAAGACCACGCCCCTCATTTACAAGGCTCAATGCTGTTTAGTAAGAACAGTTTTATCTGTACAAAGGACGCCCCTAGTCTTTCTTCCCACAGATGCCTCCAAGCTTTGACACGCAGCAGCACTGTTGACTCTGCGGTCCCCGTCCCTTCCTCCGTCCCTCTCTTTTTATCTGGTGTTTATCCAGCCACTTCCACCTGGCTCCTTCAGCTTCCCCTTCGCTCACCCAGAAGCACAAAAGGGTCCAGGGAGCGTGTTTACTTTCTCATCCGCGCCCTTCTATTTAATAACACCACTCTCCTCTTAGCGCTGTATCTCTCTGCCTTCTCCCCCAATCCAATCGAGTCTTCGAGTCTTCAAGTTACGTCTCTCTGGAGCCAAGGTATGTCTACCTACCATCTGAATTCCTTTGAGAAAGGCAAGTTTGTCTTCACCATGGTCATGGGCAGTCCCTAATCCAAATGACTCTGTTTGCTTCTTTGTCCCAAGGCCTGTGAGGGTTGTGGGGCCCAAGGCATTTGCACAATGCCTTCTGGAAGCATTAATAGAAATTTTCAAAGACCTAGGGAGTGAAGTTTTACACCACCCCTTAATGCTACCTATATCCTTGGGTCTTTGGATCTCTGCCATCATTGGCTAGTTCCTCTTGAACCATCCACTTTCAGTCTCGAATTAATTTATTTAAAGCCAGAAATCTTTTTCTTTTTTGCATTTGCTGTAATCTGAGCAACCTCTAAGGAATAGCATATTTACCATCAAACATTCTTAAATACTCTACCCCGATTCAACTCATAGAGCATCCCTCCCCCAGGTCACACAGTCCTCTAGCTATAACACTGCTGAGTCTGCCCTGCTGAGTGCAACTCCAGCTTTCACAACGGGATCTTGAGCAGCTAGAAAGAGAAGGAAAACAGGGCCTCCAGGCTATTCCCGGGAAATCCCAAAATGCATATTTTTAACATTTGCATTCTTATTTCCATAAATTTGTATGTTCCACGTGAAAGGCAGTGACTCCAGTTATGCAAAGCTAAAACACCCGGCTCTCCTTTATCTGCAGGTGAATGCTCACATACTCTCAGCTTGCGTGCCTGCTGCCTACAGTGATTTTTTTTTTTTTTTTTTTTTGGCTTCTCCTTCTCAGTTAGCATCCAAAAGTGTCCCTGCTTTACTCCGATCATGGCCATTAAAAACAGAGTTATCCTTTAGGGGCTTTACTACAGTTGGCTCCCAGATATTCTTTCCTTCAACTATGAACTCACACCGGAAGTGTCTGTCTAGCTGGCATTTTTGTAAGACCCTACTTTCTCCCCCGCGAGGAAACACTGGCTCTGAATTCAGTTGGGACAGCTTCATCTGGGTGTGGAACTTCCATGTAGGTCTAGCTTTCAGTCTTCTACTCCCCTGGAAAGTTTTTGCAGTGAGGAGGGCAGGCTGGATTCTGAGCAGAGTAGCGGTTAGTGCCAAGCGCCCACATCAAGTGTCTTCCATTGACTCCTTTAACTGAACCCTGAAAGCAGCTTTTGCTGTCAGGGTCATAGATCTCCCCTGCACTTCCACCAGGTCATGGATATCAGAGCGATGGAGAAATAAACTCACTAGAGTACTTTACAACAGCTATATTAAGTCCAGAAGTCAGGGCCGTGAGAAAAGAGAGAACATAAATGTCCTTTCGGGTCCATCTCAACCCAACAGTTTTGGGAAAACACAGAAATAACTGTGCTCACTGAAGAGCAGGTGAGAAGAACCTGAGGGCCACTCGGAGAAACCATGTCCCTGGACCCAGAGTGGCCATACTGGACCGTAGTCCCTTTCAGTTGGTCAAGAGAGACCTCTCTGAGGTGCATAAACTTCTGTTGACAGCCTCGCCCTCTTTCCTCAGACAAAGTGGTGGTTTATTAGGAGGCTATGGGCCAGAGCGGCCAGGAGCTGAGAGAAGCAATGAGCACTGAAGCGCTTGCCAGAGCATTTTGTGGGCAGTATTTTGTTTGTTGGCTGGTTTCATCCTCAGGACAAATGAAACTCCTTTCACTGAAGCGAAGTCAGCAGAGGGGAAGTACAGACCTCACTGAACACTGAGAGAACACAGTCTCAGGAAGCCTGACCTCTTCCCTGCCACGTCTGCTCAATGTCAGGCCTGCTGACACCACAGTCGAAGGCAGGCTTCCTCATCCAGATTTCACTCTACAGACCAAGGCCATGGGCGGAATGCAGAACTGGGGCCAAATCACCGGAGCTAGGCAGGGAGAGAGACCCATCCTGCTATAAAGATTGTAAGAACTGGCTTGCCCATATGCATCTATGAAGACCGTTTAAAGAATTTTTATGTATTTTGTTTCTCTTTCCCAAAGACTGTGATTCGTCATCGGCATTGGATTGTGTATAGAGGCATCTCAACGGCTAAAGGCAGGCAGGCTGTGGGGAACCAGGTGCTTTGTGCCCTGTGTGAAGTTGTACCTGGAAAATGCCTCTGAGCAGCAGGGCTGTCTTCACCTTTCTTTCCTTCCTTCCCTCCTCCCCCCTTCCCCCTCTCTTTCTTTCTTTCTTTCTTTCTTCCTTCCTTTCTTTCTTTTTTTCAAGACAGTGCTTCACTATGTAATAGTCTTGGCCTACCCTGGAACTCGCTTTGTAGACCAGGCTGACCTTGTGCTCACTGAGATCTGCCTGCCTCTGCCTCCCAGGAGCTGGGCTTAAAGGCGTGCGCCACCACTGCTTGGTTCTCTTCACCATTCTAAAGTGTATTGTTGCCTTCCAGTTTCTCCAATTCAGCCAGCTGGAAATGTGCTTTGCCCAAACTTACTATTTAACTTTCCATTTTGCTCAGTCAACTCGTTTGCATAACCCATTCAAAACATGGCTAGACAGAAAACAAAACAAGTTAAAAAAAAAACTTGCATTGTGGATATGGAGTAAAATATTTCACCTTTGCAACAGCCCCCCAAAACAGGCCTGGTATATGAGCAGTTCTTCTAACAGGAACTTGCTCAAAATCTAGAGAAGGTCAAGGGTACTCCACCCATGTCTGTCGGACTCAACACTCTGCCACTAGTAGCAACCAAAGAGTTGAAGTTCAGGACTTTTAACAACTACTCCTATGAGATGGATTAGATCAATTCCCCCAATCGCTCAAGTCGAAAAGAAAGAAAGGCCATTTTGCTCAAGTTATGACATACAACAAGATGAGAAAGCAGTCTTACTTTCCCTCCTGGCTTCTCAATCAGAGGGCTCTTGAGGCACGCGGCAGCGAGACTGCAGTACACAGGCGTCCATCGCTGCTCCTGCAGAACATAAAGACAGAGATTTCAGACTGTGGGGGCTCTCCTGCAGGGAGGAGCCCATTCCCTGCCTCAAAACCACCTCCAGCACTAAATGCAAAGGGTGACATTGAAATGCCTGAGCCAGCATTTTCACAGGGTTGCTTCAGGCTGCTGCCTGTGCAAACCCATTTAACCTTGTTCAGGGACATATTACAAAACCACTTACCACATGTCCAAAGAATTCACAGATACATGTTGACAGAAATTCGGAATATTTCTGCTTTATCTGTTAGGAAATCTTTCTAGGACTTAGGTCAGCATATAAGACTCCAATCTCATTGTCTGGAAACAGCACTCAGAAGTCTCTGGCTTCTGATTCCCGTGTGGCAAAATTTCCAAAGTTCTTTTTTTTCTTTCTTTTTTTTTTTTAGTTCTTTTTGAGACAGGGTTTCTCTGTAGCTTTGGAGCCTGTCCTGGCACTAGCTCTTGTAGACCAGGCTGGCCTCAAACTCACAGAGATCCACCTGCTTCTGCCTCCCGAGTGCTGGGATTAAAGATTCTCTCTGCTTAGAACCCACTGAAGAGACCCCACTGACTCTTTCAGCCTCAGCTCCAACTCTCTCCAACAGTCATCACAAACCTCAAGTTGCACTGTTCCATGTGATTGCCACAAGTCCCCAGCGTCTTTGTGCAACTCCTGGTTCTTAATACCTTTTCTTCAGGGTCTACCCTGGAATTCCCACCCGTCCTGTAAAGCCCAGATCAGATTCCCAAGGAAGCACATGACTGCTTCACAGGCGAGAGGGATAGGTTTCTCTGTGCCGCAGGTCCCACTGAACCATATTGCTAGAGCACACAACCCATCACTGTGTCCCCTGGGAATGTGGGCTGCTGAGGATGGGACTTAAGTCTTGCTTTTCTTGTGGCTTCATTATCTAGCATGGGTCCTTCCACAGTGGAGGTCAGTGGTTCTCCATCTGTGGGGTGCAACCCCCTGTGGGGCCAGTTGATTCAATCCCTGGGGGTTGAATACCGTATACTCTGTATATCAGATATTTACATTATGATTCATAGCAAATTTCAGAGCAAGTAACAAAACTCATAGCAAAATTACAGTTACAAAGTAGCAACAAAAGTAAATTTATGGTTGGAGATCACTACAGCATAAGAAACTGTATTAAAGGGTCACAGCCTTAGGGAGATTGAGAACCTCTAATGTAAGATCTTTCTTCCATAGGTAAGTTCTCCTTCAGCCAACTGAAACTTTTCACGTCTTTATGAATTTCCATGATATGCTATTAGACCCAACTGCCTCCAATCCAAACTCACATTTCTCATGACACGTATTTATCTCTTGTAGTCTTGATAGAGAAGGGACGGTGAAGAACTTGTTAACAAAAAGGGAAAGAAAGAAACTAAACATACCAGGCTACCCAATAAAATAAAAATGAACTTTAATAATAAATCAACAAATATTGACACATCCCTCCCCCCTGCTGTCCCTTAATTGGCTGTGTTCTTTGAGGCAAGGAAGATTTTTTTTCCCACTGGTTTGGAATCTCCCTTCCTGCTGCTATAAATTACCTTCCCTTCACCCCACTAGGGCAGATCACATGCTCTCCACCGGGGTGGCGCTGCCTATGAATATGGCTTGTGTTATTTACACACATCTCGTAGAGCGTTCTGAGACAGAGTGTAGAGATACCTGTGGCCCAGAAGGACAAAGCATAATTGCCTGGAAGGAGGTTCTGCAATTTCCCCTCAAGAGAAATCATGCCAAACTCTGACTGCAGAGGCCGGAAAGGGGGGCTGTGCTCAGATGCCCAGGGAGGCCGCCTGCTGTCCATTAGGAGTTAAACGGAGACCAGCAATTCATTTCACAGGTCATGTTCCAGCCATCAAAGTGTAATTACCGTCAAACCCCACTGGCACAAGCCCCAACTGTATTATGAGTGAAAGTTTTATAGGATTCTAAAGGATCCCATTACAACTTCCGCCTTCTAGAGATAAAAAGACACTGGATTGCACTAGGAAAAATGCCTGAATAAATGTATTAACTTGAGACTGAAACCATTTTTGTCGTTGTTGTTGGGTGTTTGCTTTTTTTTTCAAATGAAAATAAAACTTGCAATGTTGGTGATGGAGAAACATGACTGGGTTTTGAAGAAGTCAATCTGTTCGAAGCAGCAGATGAATTTGAGAACACTGCCCTTCAGTTGCTATAGCAACGTGGAACTAGCTTTCTTGGGGGCTTGGGCAGCCTGTTTTTCTGCAGGCCAAACATCCCCTTGATCCCCCTGCGCTGGGTACACTTGAGACTAAGACAACAGAGCATTTGCAAAACACAGATTCCTTACGTATAAACCGTTTGTTTGGTGGGAAAGTATGATTCTGGGCTGCATGGGTCCATATGCAAAATGTCGACTAGTGTCGCGCACATAGTAATGATGAAAAGACTTTCCTCTTTTCTGTCCCCTGCGCTCACCTCAGGGTTTTCTCAGTTTGTTCCCTTTTCAGTGCTGAATTGCTTACATGGCTGGCGGGCATGAACAGTGATGCCCCCAACTTCACACTCGCTGACTTTGGGGAATGAGAGCACTTAGGATAGATGTGGAATAAAGACAGAGACAGCCATGTTGAGCCCCTTCCCTGCAGGGGAAATTAGCCATCCTCCCAGACCTCTGCAAAGTGAAAGCAATTATCACTTCTTATCTTCCCACCATATATTCCCAAGCTCTCCCAAGGAGTTGTAAAAGTCACTGATCCCCAAGGGGGTGTGTATGAAAGTCAGTGGTCCCTTAGGGTGTGGGGGGAGCTACCTGCTCTAACTTTCTGACTGGGCTTCTCAGGCTAGCAAGGCATCAAAGACCTCCGGATAGAATTGGAAATATGAGTGGCCCTTTGTATGAAAAGACAGAAGAAACCAGGGCTTTGAAGGAAGAGAGGGACCAACTGGGTCTTCACCTTATTGAACAGAGGGATCTGTCTGGGCACATCTGCTTAAGGGCCGTCACTGGGCAGCTAAAGGATCTAAACGAACTTTTCCTCCAGGGCCTTATTTTTATACTCGGGATAAAACACGGCTATTTAAGACCATCAGCTCTCCCATCCTCTTCTCCGCTCCTCCAAGTGAGCTGGGAGCTAGCCTGTTTTGCCATGGAAGCAGATTCTAGCAAGGGTTACCATTTCTCTAGCTAGCCTCCCCTTGACCCCTTTTTTCCTTATTTTAAGTGGGGCGCAAGCGTAGCGGAAGCTTGCCTAGGTAGTGTCAGTATTCCCTACGGAACTGCTGAGAGACCACCTTAGCTGCCCTTCACAGAGCTCCAGAACCACATCCGGTTCCGGGTACCTACGAGGGAGCTTGGATATCTCAAACAACCTGTGGAAAAAGAGCAGGGAGACGTCCCTGAATCTAGATGTGAGGCAGATAGATAGCTGTCACCGCCCAGGCCCCTGCTCTATCTGCCTCTCCCCCAACCTGACTGATGAGGGACTAAGTCGCTTTGGACTTGCCCCGCCCAGGCCAGCCACCGTCCCTTCCTTGAGGAGGAGGGTAGGGTGGAGGGCAGCTATGGGTTGACTCACCCGGGGTTGACTAGACTTCCTCCCTTTTGCGCCACATGAGTGCAGTCTGGCTGAACTTTAGTGAACTGTGTCTGCTCGAGGCTCGCCTCCTCCCTCTTTGGTTATTATTATCACAGGATTCTGAGCAGACAGGGTACCCCCCCTCGCGCCGTTGGAGCCGGTGCGGGGGTCAATGTGGAGAGCATCCCAACTTTTAGGTTTCCCAGACAAACCTGTCCTGTTTACGGCATCTTTCTGTATCTCCCTCAGCCCTCGCCCACCTCCCTGCCTGCACCCCGAAATCTCTGCATATAAATTTCCCTTCCCTGGGTGTTTTACAATGAATATTGAAATGTCCTTATTCGTCCACCATACTTTGTGAACTTCCCTAAGGCCTGTACCCACCACCAAGCTATCATCATCTAAAACATTAAAGTAGGGGCTGCTTGGAAAAGACCTTTCTACTAGGACCTTCTCCCATAGGTGAGCTTCCTGCCAGGAAAACACATGCCAAATGCATGTGTGTTTAGTGAGCATACTGCATTGTAGCAGACCCGCGGGCCTCTTCCCATCCTGCATTGTATATTTCCAGCAGTTTGATGTAGTCAGGATTGCCACCATGCAGTAAAAACGCAATGCCCCATCAGTGATGCAAACGGGGACACGTGTGAGGTCTTGGGGTATATTTTTACTATTTTCTCCTGTAATTAAAACTACTCTTTTCTATTTGTGCTTTGAATCATTTCTTTAGGCTATGTTTCCAAAAATAGAACTCCAGGGACAAAGACATAAACATGTTTATAGCTCTCGTTATTTTTGTTCAGCTTACAGCTTTATAAAAGGGCCTGGCTGACTTACAGAGCTGCCTCTTGTATATTGTACAATGGGTGTGTGTATATCTATTACAACACACATACATCACCTTTTTTTTTAACAGCAACCCCCCCCCAACACACACACACATACCATATCAACCTCACGTTTACAGATGAGGACAATAAGGGCCACAGAGGTTAAGTAACTCAGTGTCAGATGACCAACGTCCTCTTTATGGTTGCATTGGTTTCAAGCATTTGCTGTGCCCAGGCTGTCCCTGGTTTCAATGAGTAACTGCTGACTATGTCTCTAGCCTATAATTTCCTTAGCTTGGGCCACAGTGGAAACCGTGAGCATGGAGTCACACACATTCGGCCAAACTCCAGATCCAACATATTAGTAAGTCACATAACCAGTGAGCCGCCGAGCCTTGCTAAGCCTCAGTTTCTCCAGAGTAAAAGGGTACGGTATCACAACATCACAACCTTATTTGGAGGCTTTTAATAGAAACTCGGCTCTGCAAACAAACCAACACTGAAACAATGCTCCTCCTGTTTTTATTCTAATGAGAGATGCTTTGTTGTGACTCTCCTTGGAGCTTTTGCGGCGTAAAACAGAAGCTATTTATGAGTTTCCATTATAGCCTAATGCATAGCTTTCCGCCCCTGATGTCAATCATCTAATGATTCTCTAGGTGCTGGAACTTACTTCTGTGCTAAGTTTAGTGAGGGTTTTTACATATCTATTTATAAGCTGTGTCATAAAGCAGTTTCTTAAAATATCTGAGCAAAACTTATTAATAAAGATTATGAAAGGTACAGATAGATTATTTAGATGTTTACTAGTATTATAAGTAGATATGTTTACTTCAAAATTTTAAAATATTCAATATTCACTGATCACAATTTTAAATACAAATCTATCAGAACTTATACAATTAGAGTATTTATATAATAAACAAATATTTAAAATATTTTATGGAAGTACTAAAGCATATTAATTCGTAAGAACAATCTTTAAATAGTCAACGCTTATAGACTAAGTTTGTCTATCCCTAAGGGCCTTGGAAGTGAGAAACCTACAACACAGCGAAAAGTGCATTGCCCTTAAAACTGGCTTTGACACTTGGTTGATACAAAACCTCTTTGGGGTTTCATTGTGTATAATTTTTTAGAAGGCCCAATAAAGCAATATGCCTAAAGCAATAAACAATCTCTGATATATCCCCTAAGAGAGGCATATAAATTGCATAGCTCTTCAGAATGTCAAAACAAAGCATATGTTACTTAAATCTCAGTCCATTTATTTCTAAGGTGTGAACCCGAATTCTCTAGTAGTTCAGGAAAGCGAAAAGAGAAATGAAGACAGGAAGTCATCTACTGAAGCGTGGGAAAATAGCACAGGGGAAGAGACAGTTCTCTCTAGTTCCCATAGGTCGCTGGAGTTCAACTTCACCCTCAGCAGGAGAATGAGGCTAGGAAGTGCTGTGGAACAACCTTGGGACACTGTAAGTGTGTATTGCTGTCATCGTTAATAAAAAGCTGACTGTCCAATAGCTGGGCAGGAAGAGATTGGGCGTCGAGGCGGCCTGACCCAGAGAGATTGCTGGGAGGAAGAAGGGTGGACTCACAGCAGACGCAGAGGGAGCAGGCGATGAACATGCTATGCTGATAAGGTACCGCCATGTGGCAGAGCATAAATAAGGAATATGGGTTAATTTAAAATGTAAGAGTTAGCTAGTAACAAGCCTGAGCTATCGCCAAACATTTATAAGTAATCTTAAGTCTCCATGTTGGTTATTTGGAAGCAGGCAGTGGGAACAGGAAAACTCCATCTGCTCTGGGAGGAGGAAGAAGAAGGAGGCGAGGATGTAGGGGGTTGTTGCCTACACCTTTGGGTGAGAACGACTTGGAGAAATGTAGATAATTGAGGACGGTTATGGATGGGAAAAAACGTGCTGTGGTTGAATTGTGCCACCTCCAAATTCCTACGCTGAAGTTCTAAAATTGCCTCATTTCTATGTTTAGAAGCTGAGACTGTTTTTTTTTTTTAAGGCAGGTTTCTCTATGTAATAGCCCTGGCTATCCTGAAACTTGCTCTGTAGATCAGACTATTCACAAACTCACAGAGATCCACCTGTTTCTGCCTCCCCAGTGCTAGGATTAAAGGCGTGTGTCGCCATGCCTGGCTGGAAACTGGACATTTTAAAGAGTTAATTAAGTCAAATGAGATCCTTAGGGTGAATCCTAATCCAATTTGACTACTATCTTTATGGAAAGAGATTTCAATACATGTATGGATAGAGAGAAGACTGTAAAACAGCAGGGGAAAGACAACTGGGTACTAGCCGAGGAGGGACCCCTCCGAAGGAGTCAACCCCATCCGTAATCCGCGGTTAGTCAGACCATTAGAATCAACAGAATGCACACCGGGGTTGGAGGGCAGTTGGCAGGAATGGCCATGGACAGGTTCCTAGTGCCCGGGCAATCAAGGAAGCAGGACAAACCCTGGGCAGGATTATAGGAGAAGGGAATGAGCACAGTCGGGTGCAGAGGGGTGCTCTGTGTAGGAAGAAACAACCAGCATCAAATGGCGCAAGCACCACCATTTGTTTTAAATACATCATTTTTCTATGCAAATGTGCTGCGTCTGGGTGGATTTACCCCACTTTCCTCGCTCAAGTTTCTGCTACAGTCAAAATTTTCTGCTGTCTCCCGCACACACATTCTGCTTATTTATAGTTTATTTTGTCTTGGTTCCTTCTTCTCCCCGCTCCTCCCTGCCCCCACCCCGTTCTACCATCTCCTGTGTGAAGGGATTTCATGCACATCCCATGTTTCCAGGCCTTCCATACACTTCCTCATTCTCACAGCAGAGGTGACGATGATGCCCAGGAAACGAGGTGGGTCCAGTGAGCAAGCCAGGTTCTGAAGGAACACACGGGAAAGAAACTCTAACCCAGAGGGGTTAGGAGAGCCAAGAATGCTTCACAGAAGTGGCAGCTTCCACATCTTGCTGCCTGCCCTCTTATTCATCTCCTCTTGGGCTGTAGAAGACTCTGCATTGTAGCTCCGTGTAAATCTGTTCTCCACAGTATGCCTGGTCTTTTTAAAAATAAAGCAAGTTGTGATCCTCCCACGGCGGTGTTCTATTTTCTTCCTGCTCAAACCAAACACTTCAGAAGTTCCCCCACTCTTTCCCATGCAGAATAAAGCTTCATCTCGGCCTATAGGCTATTCTTGGTCAGGCTCTCCCTTTTATTCCTGACCGATGCTGCCCCGTGTTCATCTTTCTTCCAGTGTCCTTCCTCAGACCCTCTGCTTGTGCTCTTCTCTCAGCCTAGAACAAAACCGACGTCTCCTAACCTCCGAGCATCCACTCCTCACTTCCCTTTCTAAGTTGATCAGTTTCCCATTCACAATGAAACATGGCTGTGGTTTCCACTGGAGACTGTCCATTCAAATCCTTCTATGTTCTCATTTAGCAGAACAGCCCTCCCTCCTTTGGGATCTCTGTAATATTCCCACTTGCCTGAGACACTTGTCCTTGCAAGTGTGTGTGTGTGTGTGTGTGTGTGTGTGTGTGTGTGTATAAAACACACACATAGTGAGAAGTGAAAATAGCTATGAATTCTTTATACTCCAACACAACTTTTACAAAAGGGAATAAGCCTAATGGTGCTCCCATCTTCAGGGAACCCTCTGTTTCCAAAGTAGGTAATTTTGGCTGGTATTCACATCCTCTTTTCCTGGACTTTTGGATGCAGAAAGTGTGGAAAGACGAACATCTCTAGACAGAGCACCATCAAGGATAGACACCTTATTTCCCCTCTTTTGGATTAGTCAAAAGCCTACTCAGAATTACTATGCCATTTCAAAGAAATTTAACAGTTAACATCAATTCTATACAACGCAGGCCTCCTCTAGCCTGCCTAGAAAGTTCCTGCAGAGCTAGGATTAAGTGGGATCGGTTGGCTGATAACATGCCAAATGGAGCCATGATGGCAGACACAATCCTGTCAATCCTGCCCGAAAGGTCATGACTGTTGCCTGCTGCTGCCTGGACACCTTTTCCTCATCCAGTGTTTGGTGACCTGGTAGATAGTACTTTGCAGTAATAATAGTGGTTAATGCATTTGGAACAAAGCTAATCTGTCTTACTAGAAGTACTTAACGATAAATCAACAGAAACTGAATTTGGATGCATCTTTAAGATGTGATCAGAAATAATGAAATGACTCTAGTAAGAATTTCCGAAGCAGGGATTACATCCATAGTCAAAATCCTGACTCTGTAGATGAGTGTATCGTATTTCCCTCCCATGTATACTTTGATTTACTCTGGGAAGGAGCTCTGAAAGGGGGGGATGGTTTGTTATCTTTAGCTACCAGAACAGAATGCCTTTGATCTCACACATCTTCTCCAGTGGCCATGCTTCCTGGGAGGTCAGAGCTGGGCACCATCAGTCCTGCCCTTGACTGACGTTAATGACAGATGCAGAATCTGTTGCATGCTGCTTTGAAGGAGCCAGAGACGCCCAGCCCTTTGCAGCACAAGAAAGCCCCCAAAGCTGGAATTTACCTTCACATCAGTAATAACTGAATGATTTTTAGGGTTAGATTGTGTTACGTCATTTGAATTAACTGTGACGATGTGCTGGCTTTGGAGAGGAATTGTTTCGTGGACACTGGTACTCTGAACTTGATAGCTAACGGGTCAAAAGTGCACGTTATATGTAGGTTTTAACCTGTCAGGAGATTTTTATGTAGCCAGTGATAGTTACTTTTTTGTATGATTTTTGTTTGGACTGCAATGCTGTGCCTTTAATTTGGTCTTCTTGCTATCTTAAGTTCATTACCATGTTTCATGGCATTCTTACAAGCCATTTCGCATGTAAAAAGCAGGGCTTCATGTTTTTATTTCTAACAGCTTCATGTAGAACCTGAGACTTACGATGAACAGGTTGAGTGGCAGGCCTCCTATGTTGTCTCTTGTTATGTAAAGCTATGGCAGAATCTTAGTGAATAGAATACTTCAAAGGTTTGTTGTCTTTGTATATTAACAGACTGTGTTATATAAACTTACATGAGAGATGCATTACTGCTCTTCCTGGGTCATGTTTTCCTAACATTTTGCGCCTCACACCTCTGCTGAGTTATTAGGAAGGTTAAAAGGAACCGATAAATCATTTTTTTCATTTTAGACTTTTAGATAATCAGTTGATATGAAATATAACTTGATATGCAATTTTCCCTGTTTCAGAGGATATAATGATTATAGCAGAATATGCCCAGAACATTTTGGCATGAAAAGAGATTGAATAAATAGTTAATTTACTTTAAAAACAAAAAAGGGTGTTCAGGTAGGAGATGACAGAGAGGTCCAACTCCATGACTGAAACTGAGAAGGGGTACACTGGAGCATTCCACTTGGATCTGGCTCAAGCTGGAGTCTTGTTCTTCCCAGTTAACTAATGTATACCTCAGGGATGCTGAGGCTAAGGAGAGCTTCCTTGTTTTAGTATCAAGTATAACATGGCAAAAAAAAAATAATAATGATTGCCCCGATACTGTCTTCTTTGAAGACTTTACCCCATTTATGACATTGCAGGTATGTATTTTGACCCTGTTCGTGTGGTCAGAAACAGGATTTGTGTCTCATGGCTGTGGATCCTATCGGCTGAGCTTTCTGGTCAAGAGAAGATGGTCTGAACGGAACCTAGAACACAGAGAGATGTGACAGCTCTGATGGAGCCCTAAGGAGCATCTGTGGAAGGACTGTCAGGTGCTGTGTTTAGTTTTCAACTGATAAACTTGCTGGTCCATTTTACTTATTAAAAAGTGTGACCCGGAGAGTACATTATCTATCTGAGTGACTATCTATCTATCATCTATCTATCTATCTATCTATCTATCTATCTATCTATCATCGATCTATCATCTATCTATCTATCTATCATCGATCTATCTATCTATCTATCTATCTATCTATCTATCTATCTATCTATTTGTCATCTTCTATATACTTATTGTAAAGACAGGGTCTCAGTTTGCAGCCCGGGCTGACTTGGAATTCTCTGAGTTGACCTTGGAATTTACTATGTAGACAATCCTGGCCTTGAACTCATAAAAACATCCTCTTGCCTCTGCCTCCAGAAATCACAGATAATCCCAGTTAACTGTTCTTACTGGCTGATTTTACAAGAGATTTTCTGTTGGACAAAAACTTATGAAGTATATATGACTAGTAGCTACTGAAATTAAAAAAATGGTATTTAAGAAATTGGTATGAGTTTGCTCAAATCAACTATAAATAATTACAAAACAGGAATCAGAAATGGTTTTATTCCAAAGACCATACTGTTTACCAGCATTGACACCGACTCTTTAAGATGGAGAAAACAATTGATAAATTTATTATAAAGCATTTGAAACCAGTTTTGTTAAGTCCAAATAAGAGCAGACAGCACTAACCACATTTCAGAGTTTTGTATTGTTTTGTGTCCATGTAGAATATTCTAGGCAGCACGACAGTTGCGTCATTAGTAAGAAAAAACATCCCAGGGAGTAGAGCGCACGACAAATTGTAAATATTCGAGTTTACTGGAAGCTTCTCAGTTGGAATGTGCATCCCTACTGAGGTTAAAAAAAAAATAGAAGTCTTAGGTAATAGTGGGTGAACCCACACCCATAAAATAGCTGCATCCCTAATCACTACCAATTCAAATGTGTCTAGGATAAGGACTAACACCTCTTCACCATCAACATTCGTCTCTCTTCCTCAGAGTCAAGGTTATCATTGTACATACACCACAGAGAGAAAATACAATTTGATTTGCTGTTAACTTTTGCTTTGCTTAATTTTTAGATACTAAATTTAAGTCCCCCTATCAAATACTGAGTGATTTGGCCTGTGGGACTGGCACAGACTCTGAGGTTGACATGTTCACATGAGGGTTGGCTGGGAAGCACGGAGGGCACTTTGGACGTGTTTTATGTGGCTGCTGACTTTTCAGTGTTGGGCTGGCATGAACTGTTCCTGACCTGACCCATTGTAAATGGCTCCAGGGTGGCTTTATCCAGATGCAGAGGATTTCTGCCCCAGATGGCATTTCCCTTGAGTCTAAATTTCTGTGGATTCAAAATGGATGTCACAAGAAGAAGATTCGGGAAACTGACTGGATTTGATCCTGGGAGGGCATTTTTGCACGTCATGTCACATCAAAAGGCAACACTGGAATCCACTCCCACATCAGCGGTTAGGGTCAATCCCCAAGAAAAGGCTTTTCTCGGCTTGGTAGGAAATGCAGAACCAAGGAGTAAGAAGAATAAAAACATTTCCCCTTGCTGGCGTAGTTCATTACATTGTTTCACAAACCAGCCCTTCTCTGAAAATCCCTGCTGGCCAAAAGCTTCCGGCAACACCTGCTGCCTGCTGCTTACATTGTCACATAAACTTGCCAGGTGCAAATCAAGTAATTAGTCAGCCTTGAGGAGAAGCGACAGCCATGTCTTCCAGACCATAGCCATGCCAGCACTCTGTGCTGGTGTCCTATCTGCAGGCTGGGCTGCTGAGAGGCTATAGAGGCTGCATGCTGACCAGCTGTTGCTCCTGCGATTTCACTCTCGCCTTTCGAGTGTGGACACCTGAGGTCTTGAAAATTCTGGCGGGAGAAGCGAGCACCTCCATGCACCTCCATGCACCTCCCACTCTGTCCAGGCTGCAGGCAGGAAGCACATTACCATCCCGCACTGGGAAAGGCACAAAGACAGCTGTACGCCACCAGGAAATGCACAACCTCAGCCCGTTATCCTATTCAAAGGTCTCCAAGCTGCTGTATTCTGGATGGACAGGAAATGTTCCTTCGGTGTGCCTGGATATAATGGAGAATCTTGAAGACAGAAAGGTCTGTCAAGGATGGATGCTCTTGATGGAAGACAGTAACTGAGTCTTGGAAAGCCTCCCCCCCCCCCCGCTGCCGCCATCGCCCCAATTCAACTATGAAACTCAGGAAATGAGGGAGGCACTGTTGCCTGTTCTAAACCTGGTATTCATGTGCCTTTTCCAGCCAAAGGCACTTTTAGCCTTGTGCTCAGTCTCTCTGAGCCTAACAACTAGATCCTTACCGTGTCATTTCAGTGACTGTTGTTGACCTCAGCTTTCAGAGACGGTTAACACAAACACAACACCATCTCCCTTCGCTTCTCGTTTAGATGCTGGAGTGCATCTGTCACATCACTGCTGCCCTGGGGGACAGGAGAAAGAAGAGACAGGCGAAACTAATCCACCCCATTCTTTCGTTACCTCTACCTGGCCTCTGCTTGACCTGAAATCAAGAATTTCGTGTGCCAGCCACCAATCATGGCAGGTACAGCAGGAAGCGTGCAGGAAGGAAGAGCTATCTCACTGACCTTTCAGCAGGAAACGCCCTCTGCTCTTTGACTGACAGCTCTGAGCTTCGGCCCATGAAGTCTATTTGTTTTGGCAGAAACTTAGAATCTGGGTAACGCCAGTTTTCTCATCAACTGGGAATTCAACTTAATCTGTAAACTTGTAACAAGCAGGTTGAGCAGATTCACTGCCTTGGTTACTCTTGGCATGCGCTGCCGGCACACTTTCAGGGGACATCGCCGTCATACACGTGGACGCGCCTTTGCTTCCTGTCATCTATTCTGTCTGCATGCTGACTGTTAAGTCCTGAGCGTGTCCTGACCTGGGAGGGCTGTGATCTGGAAACTGGCGACACCCAGAGCAGCTGGGAGCTCTGCTCAGTTGCTCTGTCTTCTGGGTTAAAAATGTGGGTGGGGTGATGGGGTGCAAATAAAGGGGCTGGAGAGGTTTTGGTTTCACATTTCAAGGTTCAGCCTGGTTTCTCTCCGCATGGACAGAAATCCTGCTGGCCAGTTCATCTCTGGCATCCCCCCTCCCCCTCAGCCTCGCATGGAATAGGCGAGGGTGAATGAATACATTTGTCAGCGCTTTCTGAGTTGCGCCGTGTGCAATTTTCATACCTTATAAAGTTAGTTACAATGAGGGAATATCTTAACAGTGGAAGCTAGTATGTTGGCAGTGCCTCATATTTCATTCCTATCAATTGCCTGGATCAGTGTATCAACTAGTCCATGCAGAAATGGAAATCTTCCACACTTGGGAGGAACAGAAGATGGACAACTGCAGAGGCTGTTCACGTATTTCCCAGGTGGATCAGGGTGATTAAGGAAAACTGGGCCTGGCCCTACATCCAACGCCTTCTGCCAAACCTGAGTGAGGTCAATGACTCACTCAGTTACGATGGAATTCCCTGCACACTAGGAGAAAATGCCACAATCCACTGTCTTCAAAGGCAGTGAGCCTTTCCTTCTCCTACTTAGTGGCCCTGAGATTCCAGGCCCATTTGGACGTTTCTGCTCCGAGAGGTGCATTCTGCTGGAGCCGCCTCACGTTTAAAGAGGGAAAACAAACCGAGCGTGGAGAGGTGCTGGTGCAGACACAGATCTCGCAGCTGGCCAAAGTCCCCAATAAATCACTCGAATGGGCCCATGACCACTTCCAGCCTCCCCGCTATTTTTTCCATCTAATTTACTGAAGAACAAAATAACACTTTAAGTGTTACTCACACGCACACAGTAAGAGTCACGTAATTATCATTATTCCCTTCTAAGTCTATTTCAAGCTTTGCTAAATCCAACTTAACCTAAAAAGTCACTGCTGCGATCTCTAGGCTTTCTCCACAGTTTGGCTCAAAGCCGAGTCCACAGCATTGGACTCTGGCTGCGAGCGAGGCCAGTGTGCTTACCGCAGCTGCCCCTCCTTTCCTTGTTGGATACCCTGGAGACTTCTCAGCCTCCCTTGACGTCATAATGACCTTGGGAAAGAGGCTGGAAGAAAACCCAGTGATCATTACTGCTAGCAGTTGCATCTTTCCTTACAGCCTCAGACTCTGACGCATCAAGCTGAGCCAGTGACGTCAGAGGAGGCTGGCAACACCGCTACCAGCTTAGGCTTCTGAGTGACTGTATCCACTATCCAGTTGAGGCACTCAGATTTTAGGGGATCATGGGTTACTGTGGCACTGTGCAGCCTGCCATGACTAACATATCAGTAAACATGTTGAAGACACGACGTACGAATTTACTCTGAATTAAAGAGGGCAAATCAGAACTCCAGAGACATGCTTAGGCCTCAAGAGTGAGTTCTTTCTTCCTTCCTGTGCAAATGACATGTAAATGACAAAATTCACGTATTCAGTGTCCTAGTCAAGGTCACCACTGCTGTGATGAAATATCGTGACTAAAAGCAACGTTCATCATTGAAGGAAGTCAGGACAGGAACTCAAACAGGGCAGGAACCCAGAGTCAGGGGCTGATGCAGAGGCCATGGTGCTTATCACTGGCTTGCTCAACCTGCTTTCTTATAGATCCCAGGACTACCAGTCCAGGCATGGAACCCCCCACCATGGGCTGTGCTTTCCCCTATCAATCACTACTTATGAAAATGCTCTATAGGCTTTCCTACAGCCTGATCTTATGGAGGTATTTTCTCAACCCAGGAACCCTCCTCTCCAGTGACTCGTGCTTGTGTCAAGTTGACACAACACTACCCAGAATATTCCGTAAGTATTCATGAAGCAAGGTACCTTCTAGATGTTGCAAATTCAATACTAGATGAAACCAAGACAGAAGATTTCTGCACTTGTGGACCATAGATTTCATGGTCATGGATAAAGTAAAATTAAAAAAAAAAAAACAGGTAGGGAAGAGGTAGGATTTCAGGAAGGGAAAGTGCACTGTTCATGGTGGCATGGACCATTCATTTCAGTACTAGGGAGACAGGCAAGGGAGGGGGCAGAATCTCTGAGTTCAAGGTCAGACTTGTCTACAGAGTAAGTTCCAGAACAGCTGGTACTATGCAGAGAAACCCTATCAAACAAACAAACAAACAAAAAAAAAAAAACACAAACCAACCAACCAGAAAGTGAAAAGTGCTTTGGGGGAAGTAATGGGAGGGAGATATGAAGTTCACAGAGAAGGAAGGAAGGCTACATCCCACTGTCTATGGTGTTGCCTGGCCCTCTGTGAGCCTTCAGTAAATAAGGGCCCGGTCACTAGAGCACACTATAAGCTCTCAACTTCCCTTCAGTTTTAGCTCTGCACTGTCTACTACATCTTTCTGTACATATATGACCCTGAGAACTTGCCCCACTTGCCCATTGCCCAAGAAAGTAAGAACGGCAGGTGCTAACATCTCTGAAGAAATAGCTCTGTCACCATCTGAGATATTCCTCATGATTCTTTTCCCAGTTGCCCACTGCCTTCTCCTACTGCAATCTGGTCTTTGCTGGGCTCCCAAATACTGGTTCCATTTTTCCCTCCCAAACCGCTCTTGACTTTTGGTGTTTAATGCTGGGGGATATGTAAGCTTCTCAAGTAACTCTCAACTCCCCTTCAATGACACATCTCATTCCCCAGATTAGAGATGTCAGTTAGTGTCTGCTCCCCGACTCCATCCTTTGTAGGGACCTTTGCCACGCTTAACCCCTGGCATTTGGATAGCCACATTGTAAGCCTACAATCCCTTTTCTTTTTCCCCTCCTCCTGGCTCTGGTGATTAAGCTAATGGTGGACACCTGAGCCACGCTAATCCTTTAGTTTATAGTTATTCAAAAAGAAAAAAAATAGATGAGCTGGGAAAGCTAAGTTTTCTCTCTTAACTGTGAATTAAGTCAGACAGAGCATATGAGTTAATGAACCTGAAGAGTCACCGTGGAGCCGTGTTCTCAGGCGCACGACAAACCAAAGTTTTGAGGTGGCAGAAACTTTGAGTCAGCAGAAAAGGCTACACAGCAAAGCAAAGAAAAGCAAAGCTGACATCAGGAAGAGAAAAGGTCAGAGAAGACCAACCGGTGTGTTTATTGTTCTGTGGTGTTGTAGCAAAAGAGCTTTATGCCTTACCCCCTGCTAGACCAACCCGAACCTCCTGAACAAACACACTCTGTCACGTGACCTTGACAATCTTCCTTCTTGTCTTTATAGTCAGAAAACCCATCAAAACCCCACCAAATCCTCACCAGAAGACCAGGTCATATCGCTTCTATTTTCTTTCTGCAATTGCTCTACCCATTTGATTGCCTGGCCATGCCAGGAAGACATGAATTTGTCCCCAACTTCAAAAAGTCAGAAAACAGGACTGTAAAACATGATTTCCAAAGAAATAAAAACATGGCAATATAGGCTCGAAGTGTAAAATTGTCTTGAGGACGGCAACACAGTTAGCAGCTAGAGCTGGGGAGGCGCCAAGGCTGCCCACGTCTCTTTGAACTCATCGGTATATGCAGACTATCCCACTGGCTATGCTTTTATTGCTTTAGATTCCCTGTTTGGGACTGAGGGGCCACTTGAGACTTAGTGCCCCGACATGAAACCTGTCTGTTTTCCTGGTCCTTGGCACCCTGCTTCGCTTGGCAGTGAACCTACCCAGGAACTGAACCTCCACTGCCACGTTTCTTCCTCCTCAATTTCCAATGAATGGCATTCTTCCCAGAAAAAAAAAAGTCCAATGTTTCTTTGAGACCAGACACATATTAACTGAGCGCCAAGGGACTTCCTTACCACAGGGCCCTGTACTTCCTGGCGGTTTTGCCTGGAGAGCTTTGTGGTTGTTCATCCATCCATCCATCTGGCTATACTGGGGACAAAAGAGACAGCAAGGGCAGTGACCTTTTTTTTGTAGTGCTTGCCCCCTCCCTTCCTTCACATCTCTGCTCAGCTGCCCATCACAGACAGACTCTGAGTTCACAGCACACAGTAACAACTATATCATGACGTCATGTCACTTTCCCCTCTTCATAGCACTGTGGTGATCTGACAGGTCTCAGAGCTGTGATTTCATGTCTTCACAGTGGAAGAAGAGTGCAGAAATGGATGGAGAAATGGGAGGAGAAAGGAAGTGAGGAAGGAATGGAGGGAGGGAGGGGGAGGAAGAGGAAGGGGGATTGCTGTATCTCTTCCAGTGCCTGGAAGCTAGTAGGTGATCAATGTTTGTTGTGAATCCAGGGAAAGGCACCCAGAGGAGAGGAAACTAGTCTTGGCTCACAAAGAGTTTTCTCGTGAGTATGTGCAGGAAAGCCATTCCGAGTACAAAGAAGGACATCAGATAAGGTCAGAGGTCAGACTCTACAGTATACAAGGCCCCAAAAGGATGGATGGAACGCTGTGGTTCTCATGCAGCCGAGAATGGGGCAGAGCAAGGGAAGGTGAGTGTGCACAGAGGCTGGAACATGTGTGAGTTCAGGTAGCTGCCAGACTACAAGAAAAAAAAAACAGCTTGTGGAAGGTTAGAACCAGAGACAGGAGCAGGGACCCTGCTGCAGCTCTCCAGACAAGACAAGGCACCAGAACCCCAAATCCCAAGATCTCACGCATCTGAAACCACAGGCCCTGCCCCTGCAAAGCTGAGAGCACCATTACTTTGAGCTCTGCTTTAAAGTACTCAGGACCTTGTGTAGGGGAGCCGCTTCCCTTACAGAGAGCCAACAGGGAGGTGGCCTAGCCTCTCCCCATCCAGTGGGTCTACTTCTAGGTCTTATGTCTTCTTGTCCTCACGAGTAATGGGTAGCAGCAGGTTTTCTATCCATGTCCCTTGAGCAAGGGAGATGGGTGGTGCACTTCCCCAAAGAGTTTCTTTTGCGGACACAAACACAGAAACAGTTCTCAGTCTTGGTGGCCTATGACAGTGGCTTTGGGGCATTTGATCTGCAGTCCAACCCCTCGGCAATTCTGTCTGTCTACCTCTCAGCGGTGCTCTTGTTTATGCTTTTAATTCTCCAAGAGAATCTGTCCAGTATCGATTCAAACTCTAGGACTTGAGAAGAAACAAAACACTTTCCTCATCCGTCTTTGCATTGTAGATAGAACTGTGATTCTCTCCTACTTTTCTTCTTTCATTTACTAACAAGGAAATCAACATCATCATCAACAAAAACAAAAATTCATTTGCAAACATTTTTCATGTAATATTTCAGGTGGTTGATGAGGAAACTCTAGCTTAGATAGATAGATAGATAGATAGATAGATAGATAGATAGATAGATAAAACATAACAGGCTAAATAAACTGCATTATAATCAGTCAGGACCGATAAAAGTTAATTTCAAATATTTTACATTCCAAATCCTGGATTCCCCTCACCAACTCCATTCTATAAGAATCTCCAGTCAACACACCTCTCTAATCAGCCCCTCTCTATTGGTTGCCTCTAGATACTGAGCTATTTCTAGATTTTGTGGAGGACATTTTTGATTTCATTTTACCTGCGTGTTGATACTATGTGGTAAGAATCAAGAGCCCCCATGGTGATAAGACAGGTTTACAGCGAACGGAGATCCAGCTCAGTTGGCATACAGCAGTAAATGCTGGATTCACACTTATATACCAATCTTCTGGCTCCACCTCCAGTGTTCCCAACTGTGGGCTAGGATCGTCAGGACCAAAAACTCAGGTAAGAGCAAAGTAGTCTTAGAAAGAATATTTTAGATCCAAATATGTAAGCTATTCATACTATTTCTTCCAATTTTTCCCCCACCCCTCGAGGTCTTTGCATAAACATTACACACCTGACATCTCCACTTAGGTAAGTCACACAGGCTACCCTATAAGAAAAGACTTGCTGATGGCTACCATACTGCCCCTCCAAAAGCAGTGATTCTTAGATTATTCTGCTTCTCAGAAAACGCATATGCAGATGCACATTCGCACAGTGTGAATATGTGAGAAACAGGACATGCCCTACTGTGATGTCACAGTGTGCACCATGTCATCACAGCTCAACTGTAAATCACACTGCTCCCCTGTGCATCACAATAATGCCTGGTGATATCGACTCTCCATTGAGATGTCAGAATGTTCCATTGTGCCAAGACAATGTTGCATTGTGAGATCGTAGTTCCCCAATGATACTACTATACAGGAATATATAAGAATTCTCTTTTGTACCATCACAAATGTTGCATGTGACATCAGTAATTCATGGTTTTAGAAAACAATGCTGCCTGGTGACATCACAGCTGCCTGTGTCAATAAAACCTGTATTATGACATAACAGATCATTCGTGACATCACTATGTTCCACTGTGAGATCACTATGCTCCACTGTGACAACAATATGCTCCACTGTGACAACAATATGCTCCACTGTGACATCACTATGCTCCACTGTGACATCACTATGCTCCACTGTGAGATCACTATGCTCCATTGTGACATCACTATGTTATACTGTGATATCACTATTCTCCACTGTGACATCACTATGCTCCACTGTGACATCACTATATTCCACTGTGACATCACTATGCTCCACTGTGACATCACTATGCTCCACTGTGACATCACTATGCTCCACTGTGACATCACTATGCTCCACTGTGACATCACTATGCTCTACTGTGACATCACTATGCTCCACTGTGACATCACTATGCTCCACTGTGACATCACTATGCTCCACTGTGACATCACTATGTTCCACTGTGACATCACTATGCTCCACTGTGACATCACTATGCTCCACTGTGACATCACTATGCTCCACTGTGACATCACTATGCCCCACTGTGAGATCACTATGCTCCACTGTGACATCACTATGCTCCACTGTGAGATCACTATGTGCCACTGTGACATCACTATGCTCCACTGTGACATCACTATGTTACACTGTGACATCACTATGCTCCACTGTGACATCACTATGTTCTACTGTGGCATCACTATGCTCCACTGTGACATCACTATGCTCCACTGTGAGATCACAATGCTCCATTGTGACATCACTATGCTCCACTGTGACATCAATATGCTCCACGGTGACATCACTATGCTCCACTGTGACAACAATATGCTCCACTGTGAGATCACTATGCTCCACTGTGACATCACTATGTTCCACTGTGACATCACTATGCTCCACTGTGATATCACCATGCTCCACTGTGAGAACACTATGCTCCACTGTGACATCACTATGCTCCACTGTGACATCACTATGCTACACTGTGACATCACTATGCTCGACTGTGAGATCACTATGATCCATTCTGACATCACTTTGTTATACTGTGACATCACTATGCTCCACTGTGACATCACTATGCTCCACTGTGAGATCACTATGCTCCACTGTGACATCACTATGTTCCACTGTGACATCACTATGCTCCACTGTGACATCACTATGCTCCACTGTGACATCACTATGCTCCACTATGAGAACACTATGCTCTACTGTGACATCACTATGCTCCAATGTGACATCACTATGCTCCACTGTGACATCACTATGTTCCACTGTGACATCACTATGCTCCACTGTGACATCACTATGCTCCACTGTGACATCACTTTGTTATACTGTGACATCACTATGCTCCACTGTGACATCATTATGCTCCACTGTGACATCACTATGCTCCACTTTGACATCACTATGCTCCACTGTGAGATCACTATGCTCTACTGTGACATCACTATGCTCTACTGTGACATCACTATGCTCCACTGTGACATCACTATGCTCCGCTGTGACATCACTATGCTCCACTGTGACATCACTATGTTCCACTGTGACATCACTATGCTCCACTGTGACATCACTATGCTCCACTGTGACATCACTATGATCCACTGTGACATCACTATGCCCCACTGTGAGATCACTATGCTCCACTGTGACATCACTATGCTCCACTGTGAGATCACTATGTGCCACTGTGACATCACTATGCTCCACTGTGACATCACTATGTTACACTGTGACATCACTATGCTCCACTGTGACATCACTATGTTCTACTGTGACATCACTATGCTCCACTGTGACATCACTATGCTCCACTGTGACATCACTATGCTCCACTGTGACATCATTATGTTCTACTGTGACATCACTATGCTCCACTGTGACATCACTATGCTCCACTGTGACATCACTATGCTCCACTGTGATATCACCATGCTCCACTGTGAGAACACTATGCTCCACTGTGACATCACTATGCTCCACTGTAACATCACTATGCTACACTGTGACATCACTATGCTCCACTGTGACATCACTATGCTCCACTGTGAGATCACTATGATCCATTGTGACATCACTTTGTTATACTGTGACATCAAAATTCTCCACTGTGACATCACTATGCTCCACTGTGACATCACTATGCTCCATGTGACATCACTATGCTCCACTGTGACATCACTATGTTTCCCTGTGACATCACTATGCTCCACTGTGACATCACTATGTTTCCCTGTGACATCACTATGCTCCACTGTGACATCACTATGCTCCACTGTGACATCACTATGCTTCACTGTGACATCAATATGCCCCACTGTGAGATCACTATGCTCCACTGTGACATCACTATGCTCCACTGTGAGATCACTATGTTCCTCTGTGACATCACTATGTTTCACTGTGACATCACTATGCTCCACTGTGAGATCACTATGTTCCACTGTGACATCACTATGCTCCACTGTGACATCACTATGATCCATTGTGACATCACTTTGTTATACTGTGACATCAGTATGCTTCACTGTGACATCACTATGTTCCACTGTGACGTCACTATGTTAAACTGTGACGTCACTATGCTCCACTGTGACGTCACTATGCTCCACTGTGACAACAATATGCTCCACTGTGAGATCACTATGCTCCACTGTGACATCACTATGTTCCACTGTGACATCACTATGCTCCACTGTGACATCACTATATTCCACTGTGACATCACTATGCTCCACTGTGACATCACTATGCTCCACTGTGACATCACTATGCTCCACTGTGACATCACTATGCTCCACTGTGAGATCACTATGCTCCATTGTGACATCACTATGTTATACTGTGATATCACTATTCTCCACTGTGACATCACTATGCTCCACTGTGACATCACTATATTCCACTGTGACATCACTATGCTCCACTGTGACATCACTATGCTCCACTGTGACATCACTATGCTCCACTGTGACATCACTATGCTCCACTGTGACATCACTATGCTCTACTGTGACATCACTATGCTCCACTGTGACATCACTATGCTCCACTGTGACATCACTATGCTCCACTGTGACATCACTATGTTCCACTGTGACATCACTATGCTCCACTGTGACATCACTATGCTCCACTGTGAGATCACTATGTGCCACTGTGACATCACTATGCCCCACTGTGAGATCACTATGCTCCACTGTGACATCACTATGCTCCACTGTGAGATCACTATGTGCCACTGTGACATCACTATGCTCCACTGTGACATCACTATGTTCCACTGTGACATCACTATGCTCCACTGTGACATCACTCTGCTCCACTGTGACATCACTATGCTCCACTGTGACACCACTATGCTCCACTGTGACTTCACTATGCTCCACTGTGAGATCAATATTCCAGTTCACTCAAAAGCGTCCAACTGTATTATCTCAATGGTTTACTGTGGCCTCACAGCTTTGTTGGGCCATCACAATGATCCATTGTCACATCACAGCACTTTATTGTGTCAACACAGGCTGCACTGTGACATCACCAATTCAATGTGATATCAAAATGCTCTGTTGTGACATCACAGTGCTCCATGGTTTAATCATGACGCTGTATTTTCAGACAATAATGGTGATCACTGCAGCCCTATTGTATTGTCACAATGCCCCATAGTGATGGCATAAGAACACGTGTTTTTTAAACTGATGTCACAATAGAACAGAGTGCATCTGTGGAGTAGAGTATAGTGATGTCACAACAGAGCACTGTGATGATAAGTGGAGTTGTGATGTCACAATGAACCATTGGGACCGCATGCACAGTGCTCCATTTGAGGATACATAGCTCAAAGGGCTGATCTTTGTCATTCTGGGAGACCAGTGACGTCCTATCTTCTATCTTCCCCTTTCCTCCGGGATTTCTCTTTCTGAATAGTCTATAACCAACATGGAATGCTTCCCAATCAAGAGAGATTCAAACAATGAAAGAAAACAAGAGTCTCTGAAATTCCCTTTTTCTCCCTTACTTACCCTACTGTCATACGTTAGCAGCAAAACCCACTTAACATTCTTTCTTTCATTAAGCCTAAATAAACACTCCCCTACTATCACAAGAGTGTCATTTGTGATTATGCTTTTACTGAAAGTCTATAAATGATAAAATTACTCAATGGGTCATCATACAACTCAGGTATTACATACAAGGAGGAAGAAAACCCTTCTTTCTCCATTTTGCATCTTGAGAAACATCTCCATGGTCTCACTTATCATTAGCTTCCAAACGCCTGAGGTTGGCAGTATTCACGTCAAGGGAAAGCACACGAGTCGTTGTAGGTAGCCACATATGCAATTATGGAAAGAAATACAGAAAGCATCTATAGTGAAAGGCTAAATTTTATGACTGTAAACTATGAGTAGGCTGCCCTGAGTATTTATTGTTCAAACTTTTGGGAATGAGAAGGCGTAGCAATTGTAGTTTCCTGGGACAACAGACAGAGGCCCCAAACCTTCCAAAAAAATTGGGGTATAGGCACCCACATAAGGAATTAAAGAAAAGAATTAGGAATTCCCACTGCGATGCTCCTCAGATAGTAATTACCCAGGCCCGGTCACTTTAGCTTCTGACAGTCCTAAAGCACGTTCCCTGTGTCACTGACCCTACTCCACAAAGACCTGGGGTCCCCATGTACACACAGAGCCTTTGCACTAGCCCTCTATTCCCAGTGAGATCCCAGTTCCTCAGTGCACCTGAGGATACTTTTGTCTGGGAATCTGGAACTTGTTGGTCCTTTGTGTCTACAGCCTACTGTTAAAGGACAGTTGCTGAGGCTCTGTGAACCTCGCTAGTGTGACTGCAGAAGCAGGTCCAGCCACCGTCTGCCAAAACAAAGGCAAAGGGTCCCTCGACCTGGGTCTTGGCTAAAGAGCATAGACTCCAGCTTTGCTGCTAGTAAGGGCTCCTTCCTGTGGCTGCGGAACATGATTTAGGGGGTAATGAGGAAGTCCTGCACTGTTACACACAGGTTCCACCGGTGCAAACTCGCACTTGACCATAACGCACGTACATTTCCTTCACCAGTGAAAACTTAAACACAGGAGCGACCCATCACCCCTTGAGGTCTTCCTCACCCCCCTCCTCGGTCTCTCTCCCTCTGCTGTGTGGACTCTTGGATATGCTAATCCTCATGCCATGCCATGCAATAATTCAACACCAGAAGTTATGGCCAGCGGTATCCTTGGGCAGATCGTGTAAAGGCTTTTGACTTTAAATTAAGACTCCATTAAGATAATAAAACGTTTTCTTCAAGTTTATTGTTATTCTGCCTAAGGGGTCTGTGGGGAACACAGGATAAAAACTATAGAGGGAAAAAACATCCCCTTCACTATGGAAACAGATTCATTTATTTTTATGGGCTGATTTTTTAATTCCTCTCCCTGGGCAAAGCCCCACTAGTTTCTTCTGTTTGGAGAACGAGCTCATTTGCAGCAGTTTGCTGCGTGAGGTGAAGTGGTAGGCTCCCAACAGAGTCAAGATGGACAATAGACATCCGGTGGTCTGACTACAACAGAACACCTGACCAGCTGGAATAAGGAGACCATGCTCATCTTACTATGAGCAAGAGGAAAATAGCCCTGTGGTAGTTACTAGTTTAATATTCACAACTTGAAAAATTCAAAGACAGCTTGGTGCGAGGGTATATGCCTGCAATCCCAGCACTCAGGAGGTAGGGGTGGGAGGCTCACTGCAAGTTTGAGGTCATCTGGCCCTACCTAGCAAGACTTCATCTTGAAAACAAAATTCAATACCAGTAGCAAAAACAACAATGTAGAAAGGTAAGGGTTCAAGAGGCACGGTCACAATGAAGCTCTCTGGGGGCTTGTCGGCCGTCTGCTGCCGCATCATTGCTGTCCACAGATGAGCATCACAAAAGGGTCTGAAATCTTTCTGTCAATTACTTTTTGTATTTAAATTAAATTATATAAAGTATCAAATTTCTTTTAAAATAAAATATTTTTATTAATCCTTTGAAAATTTCAATATATTTTGGACATATTCCTCCCACTTCCTCCCAGATCTACTCCTTACCTCGCCACCCCTCCCAAAGTTGTGCCCTCTTTTTTCTTTCTTTTCCCCAAATAACCCACTGAGTTCAATTTGTGCTACCTGTCTACTCACAGTTGTGAGGCCCTCCATAGGTACCTACTCAGCCTACCAGAGGCTTAGAGAAACCTGAATTTCCCTCCCCCGGAAGGTATCAGTAGTCAATATCTCCTCGTCAATAGTCAATAGTTCCTCAGTTAGGAATGGGTGGGGGTGAACACAGGCAATCATAGGCACTTGAGAGCTGAGGAGTGCTGTGGTCATGTGATGTCCATACAACACTGTTTGGCACCTGTCCTCCATGATCTCTAACTACATTTCTTCATAGCATTTTCAAGCATAACTCATTTTGTTGATCCATCCTCCATTCTCCCCCATACCTGTCTCCTCCTTGAGCCCTTCCACCCCTCCTTTTGGGTTTCATGTCACATGTGTTCCATTATCCTCCCTTCTTCCTTACACCACTTCCCCTCTCCAGTCCTCCCTTTTTTGATTTCACACTCTAGAAACACATTCATGGCCATAGATAGATAAATGATTGATTGATTGATTGATTGATTGATTGATAGATGATAGATATATAGATGATGGATAGATAGATGATAGACAGACAGATGATTGATAGATAGATAGATAGATAGATAGATAGATAGATAGATATTAAAGAACATGCTATTTTTGTCGTTTTGAATCTGGATTATTTAACTTAATATAAATTCCAGATCTACCTATTTTACTAGAAATTACATGATTTTCTTTTTCTTTATAACTGAATAAAATTCTGCTGTGTGTATGCACTACATTTTCATTATAATCAATTATTCATTACTTATTATCACTAGAGTTTAGCAGAATACAAAAATCCCCTCTCTAACAAGCAGCATTTTTGAGGATTAGCACGTGTCCCACTTTTCCGTGAGTGAAGCGGCAAGAGAGGGTTGGCAACTTTGAGAACCAGCAGAGGGTTGGACACTTGCTGGTACTGAAGTCTCAGCCTGAGATGTTTGCGGGATACAAATAGCATCTTGATGACTTAACCGGACCTGTTTTAAGGCATCCTGTGCTGCGGCTCCTCTGCATGTCAGTGACATCATGGCTGGTTACACTGTGTGTTGTACAGTCTGATCAACCATGCCTGGCCAGTGGCAGATGCGCAGTCAGCGCCTGTCAAAGCTCTGGAATGCAGCACGGGGCAGTGAGTGCACAGATGATTGACAGAAAGACCCGTGGGACAATGTATCCATCAAGTCTGGCTGAACATCGGCCACACCCCTTTCAGGAGACTCAGGCATTAGCCATCAGTCTTGAAAGATGGCTGGATCTGAGCCAGCGAACTCATGAGTCAGCAGGTTGAGGTTCACACAAAGGTCAGTCCAGTATGTCTGTGTGTGACGTCTGGCAGGGGTATGAAGAAGGTTGCAGGCATGGTGAAAGGTTCTCTGGAGAACAGCAACCATTTTCCTAGAACGGGCTCTCCACTCAATCTCTGATATGGAGAAACTTTTTGGAAGTTTGGAGCTAGTGTCTAAGTGAGGTTTCATGTTTCCCAGTGACACACAGGAGTCATGCTCTCTGACTAGCATCATCATCACGGTTGTTACAGATGCTATTTTTGACTTCTTTAATTGTGATATGAATGAATACAGGGGTACCAAGAGCAGGATGCAGAAATGGGAGAGATACATAGAAGACTAAACAACAGAACCTGGAATAAATAGGACAGGACATGGTGTTCCAAGGACAAATCTTCCAGAGAACAAGAGGGGAGTTTGTGTGTGAGGTGAGGGTTTTGGTAAGGCATTTGCGATATCTGTGAGTTAGGAGAAAGAGTCATGAGTTGCCCAGGCAATAGAAACATAAAGAAATCACACTAAATCCTCATTGCAAGTCAGTTACTATGTGTTCCAGGAGGTGTCCAAGTGACAAGATACACAACACAGTCCCTGCCCTTGGTGAGTTTGTAGGTTAAAGGACACAGACCAGAACACAATGACTCATCCAAAGGAGGAGGGCAGGACAGCCAGTGATGCTGACATTCTTCCTGGAGTGAGCAGCAAGAAAGGCGAGGATTAGCAATGAAGTGGTTTTTATGTATTACGAAGGTAGCACGTGCTTGCTCCTCCACACCCCTGCCCCACTGGGGATCCAGTGTGAAATCTGAGATACCTCCCTTCCCTGGGCCCACCTGAGCACACAGACACAGGTAGAGTTCGCTACTACTAACTACACTAATTTGCAAGGTGCTTTTTTTACTTCAAAACACAACACGTTATGAAGAACACGTCTTTCATATCAAAGAGCTACATAGTGGCTGTGTTTGCCAACACCCATCTCCCCAGAGGGACATTCATGCTATCAGTTTCCAGCCAGCAAAAAATGATGTCGTAGACATGTGACCTTATAGAAATATGCTGTGATTTTAATGATACCAACAGTGGGCTTCACTATGATGGGAAAAATAAAATAAAATAAAAAACCAATACAGGAGACTCCTGAAGAAGTGCAGGCCCCAAATGACATACTGCAGTCCTGAAGGGCACTCACTGGCTCTGTAGCCTCCTGGTGGCTGGAATATGGTGGATGGTGGGTGGCGACTGTGGGACCCCAGGAAGAGAAGAGAGCTGTGTGGGGACCAGTGGGTTTCTTTTCTAATAATAACCCTCTCATAAGAACTGCTGAAATGTCACTTGAGAAACAGCAAAGGGTCACCCAGAACGTGCCAGCTCCAGTGAGTAGGGACATTCCCACGGGAGTCCCTTTCCTTTCATCACATGGCTGGAGAGCCACCCAGGGACTCAAACCTCCAACCGTAACAGACCCGTGGGAGCCACACTGATCATACTCAAATCAGAGCAAAGAACACATGTATTTTATAACTGGATCTATCAAACCCAGACTGCTTTTCAAATAATGCATGCCATGAACAGAATTCTTAATAATGCTAGCAACTGTGGCAATGGAGGGCTCAGATGGAGCAGCGGGAAGGAGAAATAATATTTAGTTCCATTTTTAATTAGTTAAATCTATGGTGCCTACTAGGCATCGATGTGTTAACACCCAGCAGGCTGTGAGCTGTGCAGGGATAAATGACTCTAGCATCTAAGTGGATGGGGACAGCTCTGGGGAAGGGAAGGATGGAACAGAGAAAGGTTAACTGTATGTCTGGGGTACCACCCCCACCATAGAGCTGCAGGCAGAAACTAGGAATTAGCCAAGGAGGCTAAGGGTGTGCCCGAGAGCTAGGAGGAAAAGAAAACAACAGAAGAAGCAGACTGAGTGAGGGAGAGACAGCTCGGCTTCAAAGATTGGGGGTGTCAAACAGCGGGGTGGCCTGGACGCTGGTGTGACTTCTAGGTAGAGCACAGAAGTTTGAGTTCCAACCTCACGTTCTTTTAGAAAAGCTGCTTTTGTGTCAGTTCTAAGAGAGAGTGTGATAGCAACGAGTTAAATATACCTTTCTGCAAAAGTCAGCCCACGGCGGCACAGTTACTAGTGTGAAACTTCCTACTCCACGCGAGTCTTCAAAGCTGCCAGTGAGGTGATGCTGTATTTGTGTTTTAGCTTGCTTCACCTCCCCCACTCTCTGGCAATCACGGAATAAAGTGACATAAATCATTCAATGACATATATATATATATATATATATATATATATATATATTCTATCCTAAAAGTGATCAAATGCTGACCTCATCAGCGCTGACAAACAGGGCCCGGATGCCACGTTCTCATTCTCCTTAGCACTCTGAACAATGGAAATAAGAGTGCTGACCTGCCTGTCATCAGGAGTCCTCTTGGTGACAGCTCTGAATCGGCCTCTACAGCAAGCACACCGTGTAATTATCTACATCACCCACCTCGTGACACTGGGCTCCGCTTGCAGAAGGGATCCAGAATAGGAAATTCCTCTGTCATAGATGGGCCCACATTTTTTTGTACAACTAAAACACTAAAGCACTCCAGGGAACGCTGACAGCCTCCTCCCTTTATCCCCTATTTAGTGAAGACCCACTCTGCAGATGGAGCTGACCTGGGAGGCAACACTTCCAAAAGGGGCAGTGGCTCTGTGGCCTGGTTAGGATGGTGGCTGCCATAGTCCTGACCTTGTTGAACCAGGCACTGTACAGCACTGAATGCTGCTGCCTCGGCAGGTACCTACAAGGGTGGTGTTTGCACAACAACGATAAAGGCCACCATGGGAATTGCAAATTCCGTTTGGCTTCCAGCAGTCAGGCTTGCCTCTGGAGACTGAGAGGATTTGAGCTGCCAAGAAGCGGGGGGAGGGGCTCCACCCCACTCTTTGCATTGCTGAAAATTAGTATGGATTGACAAAATGAGATAGCACAGTTGTCTGGCAGATAGACGGTAATTGCAGTTGGGCCACCGGGGCTGGTCTAGCCCAGAGGGGGAAATTATCATTTTGATTATGTTCGGGGAGATCTATTTATGAGTCCAGGGTTCTTAGTTGAGTTAGATGGACTATTTTTCTGGATGTAGAAAAACAAAATTTGGATATGAAAAAAAGTAACCACAGGTCTGTTCTTTGGCCCAGAGCGTTTCTAACCGTTTCTGCTTGGTGAGCAACACGGATAGAAAGGAGCAGAATGGTTTCCCGTTCTTTCACACCTGCTGTCTGGCAGAGGTTTCTCCTCTGCTTTGACAAAGAGGAGCCGGCCAAGTGTCCTTTGCACCGACGCCCTGTCACAGCTGAGCCTCCCTTTCCTCATGCTTTCTGCAGCCCAGCTGGCTCGCTAAAGTGACAAGGAATGAGGAAGTGAAAGGGCTACGCTGTGCATAGGAGGTCCTGGCCCATAACAAGGCCCTGACACATGGAAAGAGACACCAAGTCACACTGGACTCGGGGTTCAGACAGTTCAAATTCTATCTGGGCCAAGGAGGAGACACATGGTCTTGGGTGAGTTACATAACCTTTGCTTCCTGATGCACAGTAGGAAGAGGTGGGCGGGGCTACCATTTTAGTAAGGACAAAGGGAACTGTAACCACAGCAGCTAGCACACTGACCTAATGATGTGTATGTGCCCCCGGGACCTTGCAGGGACCATCAGAATGTAGTCATAGGAGGGCGTGTCAGGCCTAGAGGTATGTGTGCTGGATTTAAACTCATAAGTTAGTTCTCCTTAATGTTTAATCAAGAACACCATTCAAGGAATGGACATTTCTCTATTATTTTTCCAAAACAATAAAAAAAAATTTTTTTCTTCTATCTACTTCTATCATGTAGGCTGAGGAGTCTTAGGTTTAGGGACCCCACTAGTCTCAGGTTGGATTCTCCTGCAATTACCCTGAAGTTAGAGAAATTAAGCAATCTGTATGGCCTGGGGAGTCCACCTCCCCCACCACAGTTTGTCAGTCCAGTGATCCCCACATGCTTTCTCATGGAGCTTCTGTCTCTAGTCTCTACCACTACTGGTCTTCCCACCGGGGCTCCATTAAGTTCTCACCTAGAGCTGGGTGGAGTGACCCAAGTTTGTAATCCCATCACTCTAGAAACTGGGGAACAGAATCATGAGCTCAAAGTTCATTTGGCTCACATATTGATACTGTCTCCAAACAAACAATCAACAAGCAAGTAAACAATGAACCAAGCAACCTTGGAGTTAACCTAGCAAAACAGAATCCCATGTAAGAAGGCCAGGGGTAGAGTTCACAGGGGAGTGCTTGCCACACAGGCAAAGCCCTGGGTTGCATCCCTAGCAACACACACAAACACACACACACACACACACACACACACACACACAGCTAGTGGGTCCAGAAGGCCTGGGTTGCATCCCTAGCAACACACACACGCAAACACACACACACACGGCTAGTGGGTCCAGAAGGCCTGGGTTACATCCCTAGCAACACACACACACACACACACACACACACACACACACAGCCAGTAGGTCCAGAAGGCTGAGGCTAGGAAAATCACACATAGAGCATGTTTGGAAAGAAAAGAGCCAGAGGCTAGAAGCAACCGCTAGGCTCATTTTCTACCGGGATCTGTGCAGGAGCAGAGCTTGGCCCTAAGGATTCGGAACTCAAAATGTCACAATCCCTCAGAGTCTAATAAGGAGCAGAAACACAAAACATTGTCATGAATGCTGATGATCAAGGAAATAAGGGTGCATAGATGGGAGGCCCCCACCAAGATGGGTTCTCCAAGGAAGTGAGGTTGAAGTTGCCCGGGAGTCAGCTGGGCCAAGAGATGTCATTTCTTAGCTGAAGGAATAGCAGTATGGACAGCAGACCGGCGGGGAGACGACAAGGAGTCCATGGGCCTAAGGAAGGCAGTCCTGGTGAACAGTCCACAGCGCCTGGTAGATCCCTGGTAATGCTGAGCTGGACAGAGCTGTGCCCACAGGGCCCCTCCGAACCTTGCCTGCACCCCATACCACTTTGGCTATGAGCATGTTTTTAAGCTCTCTCAAAACCTCATTTTTACCCCCACAAAGGCTATTCTAATGTCCCTTTTCCAGCGGTTACTATAGCAACAAAATGAAATGACATGTAAGAATCACCCAGCATCTTCCGTGCTACCAAGTACTCAGCAAATGTGGACTGTTATTAATATTAATGGAGATAACAAGAAGAAGGTCAAGTTTAGCCAGCAGGAATGAAGCTGCAGAAGGAAGACGGTCCTAGGGATGGATCTGGGACAAATCTAGATCACGGGAAAGCAGAAAGGGAAATGAAAGCCATGGACTAAGCTGATACTCAAGATCTCCCTGACCCCTCCCATTGCTTACCAGACTAGGTAGACAAGAACACACCAATGGACTCAATGACACAGAGCTGAAGAGCGGGCAGGTGGGCGCATCAGTGTGTCAAAACAGGGATTCCATTTGCATTCTGGGTCAGGGAACTGTGCAGGGCTGACCCTCCCGCTAGGACCATCACCATTTCTGGTCTTATGCACCGCATCCCACTGCTGCCTCCCTTGCTGCAGCAACAGTTTCCTGAGCATCCTTCAGGCGTATTGTTGCATAGCTTTGGAGACCACTGCACTTGCATATTTAACTGTGGGTACTTAGAGTCCAGGAGCACCCTTTATTCAAGGAGGGCTGGAACTCCCAGCCTTGCAGGTTTAGAAGGGGATGATGAATAGCACAGTGAGGCTCTCACAAAAGTGAGCGCTACATGTAGCACACGACCGCACCACACGCCGGGTGGTGTGTATTTGCTTGTGCCTTTTTAATCATATATTCTCCTTCAAGGTGAGGTCTCATCTCTGGCATAGGAATGAGCCAAATGCATCTGTGAAGAAGGGAGCAGAAGTTGGTGCAAATTATTCAAATGGCGTAAGTATAGGTGCCTCACAGAAGTGTCAGCAGAATTAATTTCTCAGGTCATTTTGCTGAGTTAGCTGGGCAGCAGTCTCAGGGAAAAGAGACCCACAGCTAAGATTTTACAACATTGTGCAAAAATGATCCGAGCAGATCAAATTTTGTCTTCTCGGGGTTCCTACTGGGTCACTGAAACCGCATCTCTCCCTATGTCTCTCCCTCATCCTCTATAAGGGAGATGCCACAACATAGGCCTGGAGAGGGGTCAACGGGCCTCAAGTTCCAATCCATAATCCCATTCACCTTCCCACGTTGTGTCGAAATTGAGACCACAGCCAGGCCAGCTCAGAGGTAGAAATCTCTGGGCTGCAGGTTCACCCAACATGGAACCAACAAGGTGGCTCAGTAGACAGAATACTTGCTAGGCAAGACTGGAGATCTACTCCAAAGCCTTCTGCCAGCTCAGTGCCTCTTACTAGGTCTATAGGTAGAGGGTCCTGTGATAGGCAGCTTCTAAGCCTGCCTTCCCTTTCAAAAGACAGCAGCCCCAGCTGGCCAGCCCTCAGGCGCTTTTCAGCTTATGCTCCTCATGTGTCACTAAACAAAGTGGCCTGGATGGGAAGGGGATTTCTGTTTCTGATTTCTGACCCCTGGTCACCATCAGGAAGGGCGGCTGTTTTAATTTCACAGCAGCGGAAGGATGTACATTTTGAAAAGGATTCTAAGTTAGTCAGAATGGACCAGACTCCTGGAATTCGGCCAAAACCCAGTGACGAGTACGGAGAATTGAGGTAAAATGACTGAGCCACATTACCCCAGAGGGTTGTGCGCTAAAGAAACAGTGCGTGTTGTTTGCAGACCGGCTGACAGTAGACAGCGCTGCCTGCGACCCTGGGGTTACAGGTGTGTGCCAGCACACCCAGCTCAAATGTTGTAATGATATAAATATGACAAGAAGCAGTAGCAGCACGTCCTATAAGATTATCAAACCTTTGTCGTCTTCTCATACTAAAGACAAGCAACCCAGTGTGACACACAAATTATTGATGGGTGCTCAAAAAATAAAAATAAAATGAGTGGGGGGAAAAAGATCAGTTTAAAAAAAAAAGATGCACAAATCCCAAAAAAATGAAGTTGGTTCTTCTTTCTCAGGCCTGAGCTTAACCACTCAAACGTAAGCGACAGAAGGTACAGGAGCAAGTTTCTGTGACCACGGACGGAGCAGTCTTCTTAGAGGGCACACCCAAAGAACGTGAAACAAAAGAAATAAATCAATAAATTGTACTTCATCAAAAATAATACATTTTATACTTCAAAGCATACAACAAGAAAGGGAAAAGATGGGGCGGTGAATTGCTCAATAGGTAAAGCACTTGCTACCCAAGTCTGCAGACCTGAGTTCGATCCCCTGAACCCACACTGAGGTGGAAGGAGAGAACCAAGTGCGCAGGCTTGTCCTCTGACCTCCACAAGTGCACCATAGTGTGTGCCCCCAATCATCATGTGGACACAAATACATTTCTTAAAGAAAGCACAGACTGGTCAAAATATTTATGTTAAATACATGACAGATTTGCATTTAGAGCCTAAAAAGAACTTAGTAATAAAGTGACAGATAACGCGATTAAATAATGATGCTAGGATTTGAATAGACTCTTCTCCAAAGACCATTAATAAAAACATAAAAAAATGCTTCATTTACCAACTACTAAAAAACACAAATCAAAACCAAAACCACAATAAGGTACCACACAACACATACCGGAGTCTGTGAGGTACCACACGACACATACCGGTGTCTGTGAGGTTCCACACAACACATACTGGTGTCTGTGAGGAATAACAGACAGTACAAGTTAGCAATGATGTGGAAAACTGGGACACCCCCCCCCACCCTGCACAGTGACGGGAAGAATATATAGTAGCACAGACGCTTTCGAGAACAACACTCTGGATATCTTATCATCCTGGAATTCTACTCCAAGGGATACAAAAACATATGTTCACAAAACAGCTCTCCAATGTGCTGAGAAAAACCACTCATCTTACTTAACTATTAAGAGACAAATTCCATAAAAATCTTGTACACAAATGCTCATTGTAGTATCACCTGCAATACCCACTTTGGAAAAGCCCCCACTTTCTGTCAGCTGAGAAAGCGATGGAAATCTGTCGACTAGAAAACTATGCTACCTTCAAAATAGAATGAAGCACTAATACACACCACAAATGGTTAAACTCTAAAAAAATGATGTCAAAAGTACAAGACATTAGACACAGAAGATCATGCCATTGATGTGGAATGCCAGGAATAGGAAACTCTATAGGGCTGGGAAGTGGTTTCCCAGGGCCGAGGTGACAGAGACTATTGGGAATGACGCGTGTTTACTTTGAGCGCAGCTATTGTAACTTCATACAACATGGATGGATTGCCCCACAGGTTGGTTATATACAGGGAACTTCAAGCCAATTGCAAATGTCTTCCGATGTCCATTCCTTGCCCATCTGCCCAGCTCTACCCTTTCAAGTTTTGGTATTGCCCTTTCTTCATGCCAGGCATTGGACATACATGTAGGGATCCAGGGATCAGGCATTCATATCCCAACATCTCAGGTCAAGGCATAGTGACCTCCATTCCAGATGAGCAGCACCTTGGCATGTTTTGGTGGAATGAGTAATTGGGGAGGCTGGGATGGAAAGCGAGGAGGTAGAAGGGAAAGCCAGTATCTCTCCTTCCAGGAAACAGGTACCCATTAACCCCGGCTTAGAAGTTGCATCTTTTAGGGTCTCCTGTCACTGCAGGTTGGCACAACAGACTTGTAAAAAGGAATGATTGACCTCTCGCTCTTAGCCACAGTCCTCTGCTAGGGAGTAGACTGTTGTTTGGACTGGTGCCAGGTGGGAAAGGGATTTTGACGGTGGGTGGGTGTCTGTGCAGTTCGCACGTGCCCTTCACTCCCATGCCGAGATATTGTGACAGGAACACCAACTATGAAGCTCCTATAAGAGATAGAACATTGCAAAGAGAAGACAGTTTTCAACATTTGACATATTACTGCCTTCACCCACTCCTTTCCCTTTTCCTCAAATACAGGGACTTGAATTTTTCTTTCAGGGAGAGTACCCAGTGCTGTTTCAAAGGATGCCAGAGATGTTGGTGGGGACGGTTTCTAGAACTTCACAGTGGACATCATGAAGAACTAAATATAACAGCCCTGCCACAGGGACTCATGTCTTGAGTTAACTCTAGGGGACCTTTGGTTCTCTTGGGGACTTCCAGCTTGAAGATTTGGGAATCTGGGAACTTTGTCAATTTATGAGGACAGTTCTAGGGTGGATTTACTTATCCTAAAAGGAAACAAGAAGACTAACAATGAAAGACCATGGCAGGGAATGATGTGGACATGTCCTGGAGAAGAATGAAGACTTCCTGTCCTCCCCCCATCCTTAGGTCTCTGTTGTGCATCAGTTTCTCCTGGCCTTTCTTGTGTTTCCTAAGCACCAGCATCGGGGACTATGAAGTGAGTAACATATGTAGTACTTACAATGAGCTAAGTGCTACGGGTGCACCTTGATCAACAGAAGCTCAGTTCAGAAGTCAAACAGCCTAGGCCCACTGCAGGGCAGCTATGACCTTGAGAAAATGATTGCACCCAGTTTATCTATAAAATGGGAGGAGTTGGAGCACAATGCGAATGAATTTGCAAATATCCAATGAGTTAATACACATAAATCACAGAACGCTACTGCGCAAGGAAGCATTTTATAAGCACTGTCTATTGTGAGTTTTGAAGAGTTTTTTTTGTTTGGTTTAATTTTACTTTTTAATAAGAAAGCTAATTCACATTTCTCACAAGTTGCATCTCACTAATGTTTACCTTTAAGACTAGTCTCCCCAGACTCTTTTCTCACTACAGCCTCCCTGCAGGAGCCCATAATCCCAGCTTGGCCCATTCCCTGGGGGCTCTGATCCTTGGTGCAGAACCAGAGTTCCCCTAGCTGCTCCCTAACCATGCTTCTCAGCTTTCCTTCTATTCTTTGCGTCAGTGGCCTAACTACAGAAATATTTTACCAGGAACCCCCCAGTGGCCACACTGAGCAGGGAACTCAACTTTCCTCCATTCCTTGGTATCAGCTGTGACCCCCAGAAGCATTGTCTATCAGAAAACCCACTGTCACTACACTTGGTAAGTATCCAGAGTGGGCAACAGCAACCAAATAATAATACCCAGCCAACAAAGATAAGACCAGATATGTATGCCAAAAGCACCTCAAACATCATAACTCCAGATGCCTAGATGCCAGCACAGAAAGACAAACATGAACAGCTAAGACAATATACCTCTTCCAGTAGACCATAACTCTACCAGAATGGGCTCTGGGAAATGCAATCTAGCTAAAGCACAAGACAAGGTCTTCAAACTAGCAATTAGAAATATGTTCAAGGACCTTAAAGAAGTTATGCATAAATGTCTTAGCAAAGACCATGAGAATATGAAGAGTTGAGTGAAATAATGAGAACGCTTCAAGACATAAAAGTAGAAATAAAATCAGTAACAAAAATCCAAACTGAAAAGAAACTGAACATGAAAATCTTAGGAGGACCAACAGAAATCTCAGCAACAGATCATAAGCCATGAAAAAGACAAGGTGGAAGAAACAGATTGCTTAAAGAATGCCAAATCCAAGGACAAATAGCAGGAATTCTGGAAGTGTGAAAAGATGGAACCTAGGAATAACAGGGATAGAGGAAGGAGAAGAAACCCAGCTCAAAGGTGCTGAAAATATTTTTAACAAAATCATAGAAGAAAACTTCCCCAATCTGAAAGAGGTGGTTCTCTAGGTACAAGAAGCACACAGAACACCAAATAGATTGGACTAGAAAAGAAAATGTTCACAACACATAATAACCAAAACACTAGACGCACCGAAGAAAGAAAGGATATTAAAAGCTGCGAGGGAAAAAGACCATGAACCATATTAAGGCAGACCCATTAGAATAACAACTGACAGAGAAGCCCAAATTTTATGGGCAGAACCACTTTCTCATGGGGTTTAAAGCCAGCTCCATGGGATGGAACCCATACATGACACTGCCAACATGGCAAGGGCCTGAGACTAGACAGGATACAGTTCTGGGGGAAACACTATTATTATACTGCTAGAAACACCGCGATAAACGATTCCCAATGACACACTGCTTTACCCATAGACCAATACCTCACTCAGCCCTCACCAGACAGGCTTCCTCTCATAGTAGATGGGAATTAACCCAGAGACTCACAACTGGACAATGGGCAGAGAGTGTGAGACTTGGAGCACTCGGGCCAAAGGAATGTCTTCATCTTCCCGCAGGGCTCAGGGATCTAAGCAGAAGAAGAGATGGAAAGATGATAAGAGCCAGAGGTGATGGAAGACGTCTGGCAAATGGTGTCTTCCAGACGCAGTAGAACTGTACACACATGAACTCACAGATACTGTGGCAGCCTGCACAGGACCTGAGCGGGTCCCATGCCCAGGAGTCGCTGGCCAACAGAAAATGAACTCAGTGGTACTTTTTGTTTCATTTTGCTTTGTCTTACATTCCTTTTTTGTCTTTATTGGTCTTTCGCTTGCTTGTTTTTATTTTTTGTTTGTGGATTTGTGGGGGGGGGTGTTTATTGTTTTGTTTTAATTTGGTTATTTTTAAAGAAGAGAATAGGAGAAAAGGAACATTAAGCTGGGTGGGAAGAGAAGTAGGGAGGGTTGGGGGAGGGAAAATATGATCAAATATATGAAACAAAATTCAATTAAAAAAGAAAGAAAAAGTCCAGTAACGTATTGTAGTTTAGGAACTCAGTTGATTCTAGCAGGAATGCAGAAGCCTTCAGTAAGGATGTCTGGAGATGTTGCTTAAGCAGTGTAGTACAGCAGGCCATCAATTTGCTTCTAAGACAAGATTTCACACTGTAGCCCACACTGGCCTTGAAACTTGACCCTCCTGCCTCAGCTGTGATTACAGATTCTTGCCACCATGCATTAGAGTTAAGTATATTTATTTACTTATTCATGAAAATAATCTATGAATCATTTAAGTACCAAACACCATTCCAGGAGCCCCACAAGATAAGAAATGTAGCTTCCAATCCATGAGGTCCTGCTTGGGTTGGTCCTGAGAACCTGACTGCAGTGGCAAGGCAATGAAGAAAGGACAGACACACAGACACATGTGTCGGAAAGCTGGAGTCAGGCGGGCCATGCACCAGTCTGATGGAGCAGCACCTTCTGTGAAAAGCCTGGAAGCTCAGCATGCTTTTTATGTACAGCACAGGGGAAGGAGTTAGCTGGTTTCTATAGGCAAGAAACCTAAGGCTGTGAGCATCTGGGAGAAGGAAGCTGCTGCTGCTAGTTTTTACATAACACTGCCGACATCCACACTTGATCACCCAAAGGCTTGCCAACCCTCTGAGCCTCATCCGGTGGAGGAGCTTCGCCAGTTCCCTTGAGTCTGAGGCCTTGGGTTCTTAACATGGCTGTGCCCATGTCAAACAGTGCACATTGACTCTTTGAGGGTGGGAAAATTCACATTTTGAGAGTCTACATCTACTATCGAAAACCTACTATCGACACAGGCTGTGTTTGTTTAGATCCCTGCTCTGTCTCCGAGCGGGAGTTCTGCCTCTGACAAATTATTTCCTGCAGGAATGACAACACAGACGGTTTCTGTGCCATACATGTTCTGTGCCAGCGCCAGGTTCTTTCACTACGTGACCTCACTTGTCCCCACTACACCTTTGCATGATCCATTCTTATCTTGGTTTATTGGATGCTCATCTCTAATGCTGGGACGTGGGCAGGGCTGGGAGTTGAGCCCACATCCCCCTGATATCAGGAACTTTCTTCCCTGTGAGTACAGAAGTGAAAATGAAGTTCCAGAATATGAACACTGGGCAGAAGCTTTTACTAAGTGGAGAAAGGAGCTGAAGAAAAGGAAACAGAATGGATTGTGGGAGACTCTGCCTACTACCGACAGACAATGGGACAAACTTTTACCAGTAAAGACAAACTTTTACTTTGTTACTCATGAGAAATATATATATTACATATATACATACATATAAACCAATGAAAAAATATATATATATATATACACATATATTTTTCCATTAACATATATTCAGCTAATAGGGTGCTGAGTTCTATGAGGTCATTATTTTCATACAAATGTCTAATGTAGTGGGAACTTACTTCCCCGCTGTACCTTCCATTTTCTTCTCTCCTTAGTCCTGTTTGTTCCCCTGGATGGTTTCATTTCTGCTTTCAGGTTACATATACAAATTTGATTTTCTAGATCTCACAAAATGAAAGAACACATACAATACTTGGTTTTCTGAGAATGACTTAATTTGCTTAGTATGATTATCCACAGTTGTTTCCATGTTCCTGCAAAGAACATTGTCCTGTCCTTCTTGATGGCTACAGACAAGAAAATCCACTGTGTACATACACCACACTTTTTCTTAGAAAATGATGCTTTTTAAAGCAATTGCTTCCTGTGGCTTGAGGCTATTTTCCTGGGTAAGATACAGAGCAGTGGCCTGCTTGTCCTTGGAGACATCCTTCATGACCCCACTGCACCTGGGGATTTTTGTTTTTTCTTTTTTCTTGTGATGAGAAGATAAGGGGCAGGCACATTCCATACACTGTTGATAAGAAAGGAGAAGATCTCCTGGCAGATAACAGGTTTTGTGGAGCAAGGGGCATGAGGGGGCATCTCTTGCCCCCATGAGGGCCCCTATTTCTATTTCACAACCTCCGAATCCACTTTTGTTTTTTTTTAACTAGCTCTTGCTGTCACTGTCACCAGGCTCTGGTTCTTCAATGCCTCCCTGGGAATTTCCCTCCTCTTCCCTTTCCTGCAAACAGCCTGATCTCTGCTAACTCCTGCCAGGACTGCTGTTTGGAGTTCTGCTCAGACCCATTTGCATGACCATCGCTCCTTTCCCCAGTCTCCTCTCAATTAGTAGCTTCCTCTCTTTCCAAGACTCTATTTCTATTCTATTTCCCCATTTTTGTAGGAACATGCAATGCCTTGGTAATCAAATCCAAACTTCTAACTGCGTGAATCTTTAGAATCATCTACCCTCTGCTACGGGTCAGAGGTGACCTCCTGTGCACGAAGAGTGTACTAAGTTGGGAACTTGCTCCCCAAGATGGCTGTATCTGGAGGAGGTGACTCCTTTACAGTGTGGGCCTAGTATGAGGTCCTTAGACCACAGGGTGGGGACGTCTTCTGAAAAATCACTAGAGCCCCCTTTTACTTCCCTTTAAAAATGTGTGCTAACTAAACTTTTTCTTTATGAAGAACTTTCATTATAGTAATGAAAATCTGACTACAGACTAGAATCACTTGGTGAGCTTCAAAAATTCCTCTTGCAGATCTCAGCCTGGCTTGGACCAGACAAAAGCTGCTTCTAGCCTTGAACACAGGAAGCCCCTCCTTGCGCTGCGCAGAGGTCAATGCAAAGGCCCATGGCTGCAGAAGATGCTGGAAGTAAAACATGGCTGAGGATTCATCCCTAATCAAGACATTTATACCACCCACTTCAAGGTCCAGGGGACATTGCAGAAGAGGAGGGTGGAGAGAACATAAGAGCTAAAAGATGGGAAGAAGGGCTGCGAAACCCCACCTTCTAAACATGTCACAGCCATGGAAACCACAGAATCACAGCATCTGTGTACACTGGCTGGGGGTCCCTCTGAACAGTCAGCTATGGCAAGGAAAGGGACTCAACAGATCCTACCATAGACTGCTGAACTATTGACTACCAACACATTCTGAGTAAGGGGGAGAATTATATCCGGTTGAATACCCACTAGCAAGCCTGCCAGGTTCTCATGGTTGGGTGGGCTCCAAACTCAGATTCACAAACATAGCCCTAGTGTTTGAGGGACACTCACCAGAGCAGCTAGTATAAAGGGGAAAGAGATGTGTAGGGAATCAGAGGGCTATTAGAGACCGGAGAGAAAGAGAAGCAGGTGAGAGGGAAGGAACCCAAAAATACAGTGTGCATATACAAAACTGTGAAAGAACAAAGGTTGCTGTTAGTAAAAATCTTATTGCAAGGACTACTTTCTAGGCTGGATAAGTCATAGTCCCTAGGGGCGAGACTCAGGCTGAGTCCCTACAGATGGGACCCAGGCTCTAGTGTTTCTTAAGCCTCTCTGTGATCCCAGTGTGCGCTCAAGATTGAGAAAACACTAAAGTAAACCAGTTAATCCCCGGACATCAACTCCCTCCTAATTGCTGGGCTCATCTTTTTATTGTCCTTTGCGTGTCCCACCTCTGCCCACAGCTGTAATCTCACTGCTGAGATTCTGTCCGGGAGAATGCTTTCTTCTTCCCACGCTAATTTGGATCTCCTAACCTGCCAGACCTTGCCTCACCGCAGCCCATTCCAGAACGACTTCCTTGAATGTGCTTGACCTCTGAACAAACCCGGATCTGAATACGCACTTACAGCGCAGGCACTCAGGCGCACGATAGTGCATTTCGTGCGCCCTTGCTGCCTTCTAAGCATCCATCCGCAGTCTCTCTGATGGTGTAAAATGGTGGTGCCAGGATAGTTTCCTGTGTGCTGGATTCTGCCCACGCTCCCGCGTCTGACTTCTCAGCAGCGCTCATTCTCTCATATCTAATTTATGCTCCTGTCTCTCTGTTTGATCTTGTCTGCTCGCTCTTGTCCTGGTGCCGCTGATTCCAACACAAACCCTTCCTTTTCACTCCCGCACGCATGCTCTTGCTCTCGCTCCATATTCTTTCCTGTCACTCTGGCAGATGTCGGCTTCATCCACCTGTCAAAGCCCTCTTCTCTCCCAGGTTGTCTTCTGTGATAGTCCCCTCGTCAGACAAAACTAAGGGTGTTTCCTTCACATTCCCACTGCGTTCAGCTTATCCCAGTCACTTAGAGTTTGTGGAAATGTAGCAGAGTTCATGGTCTCCGCAAATCTTAAATAATCTATAACACGGTAAGGGCATACAGGTAATTCATCATGAAGCGAGACTTTCAGCACTGTTTTATGAGGGGATTAAAAACCAAGGACTTCTGATAGGAAAGACCATTTTCTGCATTCACATCATTAGTTGGAAACTGAACTTTAATTAGCCCCAGTTCCTGGGCATCTGTTGTCTTGTATACATGTGCTACGGGTAGGGGTGTGCCAGCTTTCTTCCGATAAAATTGCATCAAGTGAACTGGTGAACAGGCAAAGTGTGCAAAACATGTTGCTCTGTTTGAAAGCTGTCACAGGTCAAAGACAAAAAGACCTGTGGACTGGCAGAGCAGAGCAGACTAGAAAACCCAGTGCCTTGAGCAGACCCACAAAGCTGCAGCTTCTTCCCCCAAGTTCCAGATGCAAAATAACCTTGCAATCCCTCATTTTAAAATAGCACCCACAGAAGCTGTGCCGGATAAGAATCCCACACTCGTAAGGAATCTTATCACCAGGGGTTCTGGATCCCTCCTCTGAGGAAAAGACTCTCTGTAGCGAGAAGCAAGAAGTTAATTTCACATTTCAAAATTAAATTGAAGCATGCTTGCTGCTATAAAAGTTGATGAGCTGAGTTTTCTAATCTTGAAATTGCCATTCTCCCATCTCTATGGGAACACATCACAGGGAAGACATGGTGTGGAAAGAGAAAGCGTGCAGCCTGAGTATGTAATTCTTTGGAGAATGTCCCTATCAGAAACTAAAAGTTACCCAACATGCCCCCCCCCAATTGCCCCATTGTGAGTGAAAGCTCAGTTTTATTCTACAGCCTCCTTCAAAGAACCTAGCTAGAACCTCAAGCTCTGGTCACATGGATGAGCAAGCAGATTTTAGTCATTGTTATGATTTGTCTGTAACATCCTTTTGGGTTTTACCAAGTTTACTCAACTGACAAATCTCCAATGACAAAGATACGTGTGCACTGAAAGAGAGTTCAACTGGAACAGGGTGGGAACACGAGGACAGGCAGGATACGCAACTCCTGGGAGAGATGATATTTGTGTGTGTATTGGAAAATGAGTACAGTTTGCATAGGTGGATAGAAAGGAAATCACAGGCAACAGCTTGGGATGGGTAGGAAGGACTCTTTCACTGTAGATGGAACAACTGGTCTACCTACCAGCGTGTGTTGAATTGTGTCTCCTCTCCAAATTCAAAGCCGTGCATTAACCATCAATACTCACTGTGTGATCTTACTTGGATTTGTATCTTTTGAAGGGGTGACTAAGTTGAAACAAGACCATTAGGATGGGCCCTGGATGAATTGTGCCATTTGATGAAGATGCCAGGGATCTGTGCGCAGAGAGGAGAGCTGTCATTGGCCATGCCAGAGAAGCAGCAGGTGGCAATTGAAGTTCCTTCCAGGTGTCAGTCCACCAGAAGAGAATCCTTTGATGGACCAATCTCATTTGCAAGGTCTTTTACATGTTTGCTGCAGCTCTCTTTCTCTGCTGTCTAGCATGGTGTGGGTGGATGTGGGGAGATCTCCACTGCCTGTAATATAGTGTGTTTATCTCTTGGAAGCATCCCATTCTACTGGGATTTTTACTCGTAGATTGTCAAGAAGATGACCCCTCCCTAAGCTGCACTATCTAATTTGATAATAAAAATGGTAGCCTATATAAAGTTTTGATGAATAAAAATAAATACAAGGATATGTTTCAGGCAGGGTCTGTGAGTCTCACCTATGGAGATGAATGGATTTAGCTCAGTTAACGACTGACAATTGAGTCCCTATAGCCCAGCCAGTTTAAGTTCTTTTAACCAAATGTCAGGAGATATGTTCACAAGTCTCAGAGTACATCATAGCTAAAGCAAAGCTTTGAAAATAAAAACAGTTAGACGAAAATGTTTTTGTTAATTAGCTTTGAGGTGAAAAATACAAGACAATCTCAAGTTTTAGAAAGGCACAGAGTTGAATATGGAACTCTTTAAGGTCAGGGAACAAGAACAAAGCAACCCAATTATTACTGGCTGACATACTCTCCTTACTAGGTTTGGTTGATGACCAAAGGTGACAATTCCTTATACATATTTCTTCCCTCAATCTCATATACTTAGCTATTGATGAATGGATATTACCCCAAAGATTTAAAGTAGAGCTGAGTGATTCTTTTTCATATATAAAGGTTTAGGTTTGTGATTTCTTTAAGATTCTTTCTAAGATTACCTTTCAAGGTAAGTAATAAAATAATTGGCTCTTTCTTTGTTACTGCAAAATGCAGCCTGCCAGTAAGTAAGAGACCTGACAAGAACACTTCGCTTGCCACATGGTTAATCTATAACAAGTTGCTTGGGTATGAATGTATGTGGGTTCTTGGGATAACTTGTTTTTCACTTGTAATACATAAAATGTTTAATCATGTAAGGGAGATGAAAACCATGTTTTTACCTATAATCATTCACTTGAAAATGAAATGCAACTGTTTTGACTCTCGTACTGCCAGAGAGATTCTTAGATATACATATATACATATATATGGGGGTATAAAAGCTGTGGGAAAACACGAGAGAGAAACAATAAAGAGAAAGAGAATAAAGAAGGAAACCATCAAGAGAGTATTGGGAAGGTCTTCTTCCCTAACTCCCCTCAGATAGGAAAGTTTAGCCTTCTCAACTCGGTGGATTCCCATCAAAGCCCTGTGCTGCTAGAGGCTGCCCCCCCTAGACAGCGATAGAGAATCCTGTGAAAGAGAGCAAGGCAAGACTACCTGCAAGATAAGTGGAGATCCTAGAAGCAGCCAGTGCTGCTGATACCTTGATTGTGAAATTCCGGTCTTCTGAAGGCTGCAAAACCTATTGTTGCTGATCAAGACACACAATCTGTGGTATTTTGCTATGGCAACCCCCCAAAATGACGATGACTGCCAAACAACCATTTCTCAATCCCCTTTCCCTGCCTAGCAGAGCCTACTGCCCACCACAAGTCTCTCAATTGCCTATGCAGTTGAGCAGAGACAACAACCCTCAACATAGAAAGGGATTTGTCCCTTCCTTCCTTCCTTCCTTCCTTCCTCCCTCCCTTCTCTCTCTCTCTCTCTCTCTCTCTCTCTCTCTCTCCTTCCTCCTTCCTCTCTCCCTCCTTTCCTTCCTTCTTTTGTATTCTAGCATCACTGTCTGTTGGAATAATTTATATAGAAACCCTTGATATGACAACAAAAATGATATTAGAAATGATTCACAATTGTTTCATGATAATCTGCCAGGCTTTCTGGTAAATCTTTTGCTGTATTATTTCTTTTAATCTTAACTCTTAACTTTCAATCTTAATTCATATTCTCTTTTAATTTACAACACTAGGACTTTTAAAAAGATTTTATTTTTAATTATATATATGCAGGTGCTCCCAAGAGGCCAGAGGCATCAGATCCTTTGCAGTTGGAGTAACAGGCAATTGTGAGTCACCCAAGGTGGGTGCTAAGAACCAGACTTGGTCTTCCGCCAGAGAGGTATGGGTTCTTAACCACTGATCCATGTCTCTATGCCCTGGAGTAGGAAATTTTGTCATTTGTTTTATAAATTAGAAAGCTGGAACACACAGAAATCTAGACAGTGGCTCGGGCCACAGAGCTGTTACAGGAAACTGAGCCTGAGTCTGTGCTACTGAATTCTGTTCTCCAGACTAAACAGAAGCCCTGTTGGTGCATGTATGTCTATGCATGAGAGAGAGGGTAGGCATGAGGCTGTTTATACACTGGGTCTAAGGAATCTGAGGATGGAACTCCTCTAATCTAGATAGTCTCCAGGGCAATGATTTGCTAAGAGAGGGGGCAACAGAGAGGGTATCCAGATGGGCCTTGGGGAGCAAAAGGAAGGATGCATATTGTAAACAATGCAGCATTTTGTTTCATTACTTTGACTTGTCTTTAATTATTCTCAAGTTTATTTGAATTTAATTGTTATAAATATGTTAATGATCATGCCATACATCCATGAACAAGCATGGGCAATAAAACACTATGAGAACACTGACTGAGCAGCTCTTGAAATGTGTGAATCTTAACCTTCCCGGTTGTGAGATCTGCTTATTGCCTGCTCCTTTCCAGCAATCTCTGTTCCCCTTCCTAACTTTAGATGATTCAGCGAGTCACACATCCTAATTTACAACAGTCAGGAAGATGGGCACTCACATGGCATGTCAATCAATGGCTCCCAATGGGGTGCAATCCTCTTTGTGTGCAGGCACACATGCATGTGCACACCTGATTTCATCTTGACCAAGCTCTTGTCACACACTTCAAAAAGCTTTCCTGAGCTTGTAGCCATAGAGAAGCAGCTATCCTGTCCACTCACTGCACAGGGACATCGCTAACGGAACTCACATGTATCAATAACAACTCATTTGATTCCCAGATGCCTCTGTGAACACAGGGTGGAAGCTCTGGCAGGACAGGGCTCGGCATGCAGTAGACACTCAGTGAATAGTTGCCTAACTAAAGCAAACAAGGCCCACTCTACTTGGTTACTTTCCAATGCAGAATCTGGAAAATGTGTCGGCCTTCTGGGCTTTTCAGAAAGATTCTGGTGGAAAACTCATCTTCTGGCTTTTAGAAAGCTGTCTGACAAGAAAGCCACATGAGTGTCTGACGTTGGGAGCCACTGCCGCCCTTTGGTGATGATAAGTAAGGAGACCCCAGAATGAGATCCTTGTTCCTTCAGCCATTTAGCCCTTCACAGAATCACCTCCTCCGGCTGTTAAAACCATGGTGAGATTCTCTACTCAAAGCATTCCTTAGTGTCAGTGGACATTTTGAAATCAATAAAACCCGGTTTCTGACTTTTCAGATGACTCTAAAGAAGCAGACTGCCCGATTAAATATAGAACACCAGATTAAATTCAGGACTTGAAAGAAAAGTCAAAGCTGTTCCTGTTGGGGGGTTAGATACAGTTTCATTTAAACAAACAGAAACAAACAAACAAGAAAAAAAAAACCTTGTGATTTTTCTAAAACTTAGTTTTAACTGTGAGTCCTCGATTTGTGTTTGCTCAACTCTCGGTGGACCCAGAGTAACAAACACCTTTTAAAGCAGCAAAAAGGACTCTTGACTTAGTAAACAAACCCCTCCCAGGATGAGATAACACAGTAATAACAGCTTGGGTTCCCCAGGCCTGCACGGTTTTCAGAAAGAACTTGCAGCCATGACTCATTTCCCAAACAGCTTCAGGCTTCCACCTGCAAACAGCTTCTCCACTCTAACAAGTTATCTGCCTGAGGTAGGAAGAGTAGGGCTCGGGACCCAAACTCTTTGGCTACCTGGATCTTTACACAGAGGTAAAACTTGAACACAGAGCCAAATCATCACAGGGTTTATGGGAATCACAGAATGCTTCGGTGGGAACCTGCCAAGGCATGAGGAAGGCAGAGGGACACACATTTCTTACAATGGCCCAGGCGACACTGATGCTTGCTAGTCCTGGAACCATTGAGTGCTGGAATCCACTGCTTTACGTTGCACCAACTAAGGTGTGTTTAATTTTTGTTTTTTCTTAGCAAGACAAAAATCAACAAACACCTACCTTCTTTCAGAAAAGCAGAAAAACCTAGGTGGCATGTTAATTTGTGCATTGCAGTATTGGTTGTACAGGAAAGAAATAGAAACAGTCTAAGAGTTCACAGATAGGAGGATGGATGAACAAAAGGAGCTGTCGCTTTTGTTGATATTAGCTGCAAAGATAAGTAACCAAGCCCTGTGCGTCTCTGAGTTGTCGCATTTGGAGTCAGCGATGACATGAATACACACAGAAACAGTTTAGGCTGAACATGACACCTGTGCTCTTAGCGTGCATAGCTCACTTTATTCTTTTGATCCACCAGTTTTCACCCACAGTTGTGGAGCTGCACGAGGAAATGGGGTTTTAAATAAAGTGTGGGGAACACAGAAGCATGTGGGATGTGTGCGTCTAGGAGTATTATCATGGTGCGTGAAGAATTCTGAACAGGCTGCGGGGGCTTATGGGTCAGTATTCCCAGGACTTTCATCTCCTAAGTCCAGTTTTTTCAGGTCTTGAAATCTGACTCTTTGGAAGAGAAGTCAGAAAGTGGCTGTCTTTATTCAGGCAGCACCTCACCCTTTCCTCTCTCTCACCTCACCTCCATCATCCCGAGAGACACGCAAGAACCCAGGAGAAGCAGCCCAGGGAAGAGCAGTCCTGTGTGGCCGCCAAACCTCAAGCAGCAGGCACAAGGAAGGAGGCTGGTATGTGAAGAAAAGACAGAGAGCTATGTATTTGCCAAGACATAATTTCACTGTCTTCATAAACAGTGGCCAAGAACACTAAGAACAAATAGAACTCTACTTGGTTCATATTCTCTGGACATTCCTGCATGCATGAGTGCAAGAAGTCCTTTGGGGTCCTCCCAGAGGCTGTAGCCACCCTTAGACCTGCAACCAACGAGCATTCCCGATCCTCATTGCATTCTCAGCCAGACATTGTCCCATTGCCTCTCATCTGCTTAGATGGTTTCTCTAGTTATGTCAGAATGAAGAGCAACTGTTTGGTTTCTGTTTCCCTTTTCAGAAACGTGAACTCTATAGAGCGCTATAAAGAACATTTAAGGTCTCATCTAGAAACCAGTTTCTGTTAGCATCTCCTGGGGCTTCTCCTGGGTTTTCACAGTTTGTTTTTACGGCATGAGATGACAGATACCACAACACAGCTTTGCAAAGCCACCTATCCGGTTCCCCGGATCCTTCTTAGGCAACAAATACCATGAATTTTATATGACTCCTTTCATTCCATTTGCAAATGTTTTACATGCATTCAGTGCATCATAAAACAAAATACGGTTATTATTTTTGTTCATATAAATAATTCATACTGAGAACCTTGCTCACCTCCTGTTTTGATGCCATATAACATTCCTGAAATCTAACCATCTCTTTTAGGTGCTCGCTTTAACTGTTCATTTCATTTACCTATTCCTCCACAAATGGATGCTAAGATAGTTTCCAATGCTTCACTCTCGAGATCAAGGCTGCACTACCCATCGTGTCTGTGGTGGCACACACAGCAGTGACTCTTTTAGCTGCATGCACACAAGACGTGGGATTTCTAAAACCAGGTCTTATCTGAGTAGGAAGGGGAGGGCTTGAGACCTGGAACTCTCTGGTACCTGGATCTTTTAAAGTGAAACTTCAACGCAGATCCAAAACACACGCAGGATTTATGAAAATCACAGGATGCTGGCTAGCGGGGCAAATGCTTGGTACACCCCGCTCCTGCTGATCCATAGACCCGAGGAGCCCAGGGAGGCACAGCCTTCTGTGTTCTCTCAGCACTAAAATACTTTCTGAGTGAGGGAATTTCTGTGCACCCTGTTCTGTAGGCAACTGCGCATTGCAGGAAAAAACCCTGCACTTAATCCCAGATTCTTAGAGTCTCTCTTCTGTCATGAGGGGTGAGGTGCCAGTGCATTTATTCTCCTGAATGTGAGTGTGTTAAAATTGTCCTTCTAAGAGTGAAGCAAGGAGCAGTATTTTACTCACATCCTGGGAACTTTGGATATTAGTCTCACTTTTTACAGACTGCCACAAAAGTTTTTAAAATTTGTGTTTCATTGTAAATTATTGAGATTCTGCTAAATTAGATTTCCCTGTTGTTTGACTCTTCCTATATTTACACACTTTTCCATATGGTTATTTGCTTTTCGCACATTGATTTATGGGGACATTTTTGTGTCTATCTCTTGTCTGCCCATCTGTCCATTCTGAACAATATTACATTATCTGTCATTTCTAAATATTGTTGCTTCTTCTTCCTGCCCAAGGCTTATGCATTCATGTTATGTTTAAGTAATTTATTGCTAGCTAGAGAAGGCAAAAGAAACAGGCACAGCCTGGACCAGACACTGCACATGCAATCCATCAGTGGGCTGGGGGATCAGGAAACAGAGTCAAAAGCAGTAATGTACCAGAGGAATCCACATTCAGAGTTGAGGCTAAACCCTACAAAACTGGAGCTCACTCCTGATCACACGTGCACTGTGTGCTCCCTGTCCATGAAATGGCTAAAATGTGCAAAGGGGACAACATCAAAGATCAGAAAAATCTCTGGGAAGCCAGTTAAGGGCTGCAAATTTTTATTTGCAGAACTCGGGTAATTCCTGGAAATGAGCATTGTAAGCAAACCCCCAGGACACAGTGCACAAGTCAGTGGGCGGGACTCTGGTGATACTTGATGACAATGCACCTAGGAGGGGAGCTGGTGGGGCCCAGACCAGATCTGAGTATGCCAGTCAGCAGTGTAAGTGCGTGATATGCCCCACTGCTGCTGATCCACCAGCCCTAGGAGCCCAAGGATGTACAACCAACGTATTTGCTGAGTGAAGGAATGTTCTGTGGGCCGAGCTCTGCAGGCAACTGAGCACTGCAGGAAAAACTACATCTAATCTCAGATTCTCAGCATCTCTTTACCATCATGAGGGGGAGAGGTATCAGAAATTCATTCTGCATGCCAGATGCTATTGACCTGGGTTACTTCATAGACTTGATCTGTCGCATTAACAACTGTCATATCACAATGAGCATATCACAAAAATAAATGTTCCTATCTGTGGTTCTGTTTATAAATTGATAGTTGATTTAGAAGGAGAAGAAAAAAATCAAGTCTACTATGTGAAAGGAAAATATACACAAAGAGAATATGCACAAAGAAAAAGAATTATTAAGATCTACTTATAACATTTGAATTTTGTTGAATAATACTAATACAATGTGAAGATATGTCAGGTTGCAATCCCAAGAGTGACACGGGTACCATTTCACCATTTCACTCGAATTGAACATCCGTGCACTTTTGGAAACAGGCCTTCTTCGTTCTCCTTATCCTGGTGCCACACTCAGAAACATTCTCAAAGACTCTGCTTCTCTTTAAAGAAGGGGTGACTCACTGGACCCTAGGTTTCACTCCTGACAGTGCCTTCATCCGGTTTCAGCCCTCTCTGTCTTTGATCAAAGCTGTCGGCATTTTCTTCCCCCTATGCATGCTTTAGTCACAAGCTGTTGAGAAGATCTGTGGGATCTTCTCTCCGAGGCAAGACACTCAATGACATCTTGAAGCCAGACAGGAACTCACTATGGCAGACCTAGGTATGATACAATGGGCAGAGATGTTCTGGCAGGGAAGAAAAAAGTGCAAGCATTTCCGAGAGCTTGGTCACCTTGCCAGCTTCCAGTTCCCTAAAGGGACAGGCATTGTTAGATAGCCTCAAAAGGTATGAGTGAGATGAGGCCCCAGTTACTGAGTAGGAAGCATGACAGAACCATGAGAGAATGTCATTCAGGTAGGGTTTTATCTCTTCGATATCTTAATGAAAGAGGACGTGAAGTTTCTTTAAGATGAGAATGCTAAAACTCGCTATGGCTTTAATCTAGAAACATAATTGTTTCTGTTTTAAAGATACACCAGTGGGTAGTCTTTTCCCCAGCCAGAAAAGGTGGGAAGAGGCCTGGACCTTCTCAGTCCCCAAAAAGCACCATGAGACTCAGTACAGTGAGCTGCAGGTGGCAGCCGCTCTGAGTGGGTGATTATCTCCTCTGGAGGAGGAATGGAATTCTCTCTCTCTCTCTCTCTCTCTCTCTCTCTCTCCCCCCCCCCTCCCTCCCTCCTTCCCTCATTCCCTCCCTCCCTCTTTCCCTCCCTATCCTTTCCTCCCTTCCTCTCCTCCCTATACCTTTCTCCTTCCCTCCTTCCCTCCCTCTTTCTCTCACTCCCTCCCTCCCTCTCTCCCTCCCTCCCTCTCTCCCTCCCTCCCTCCCTCCCTCATTCCCTCCCTCCCTCTTTCCCTCCCTATCCTTTCCTCCCTCCCTCTCTATCCCTTCCTCTCCTCCCTATCCCTTTCTCCTTCCCTCCTTCCCTCCCTCTTTCTCTTCCTCTCTCCCTCCCTCCCTCCCTATCCCTCCTCCCTTCCTCTCTCTCTCCTCTCTCCTCCCTCTCTCTCCCTCCCTCCCTATCCCTTCCTCCCTCCCTCTCTTTCCCTCCCTCCCTATCCCTTTCTCCCTTCCTCCCTCCCTCCCTACTTCCCTCCCTCCCCCTCTCTCTCCTCTCTTTCTCCTCTCTCTCTCTCTCTCTCTCTCTCTCCTCTCTCTCTCTCTCTTGCCTAGACTGACAGTCAAGTTCGTCTCTGTTCTAGCCTCCAGAACTATTGCCCTCTCTTCAGTCCATGTCTGAGAGACCCAGACTGAAGAGGGCTCTAAGTACACGTATTGTTTGGGTCTGTCTCCAAGTGTCGTGCAGTTGGGACAACTTACAAACGATGTTCAAGGCCTTTAGGATCTGAAGAGCCTAGGTTGAGAGTCTCCAGAGCTCAAAGAGCTGAATCCACCCCTGCAGTAAACGTATCTGTAGCCCTCTGAAGACACTTCTAATCATTTGTGTGAGAGCATGTGCGGAGGTCAGGGGACAACTGGCAGGAATCAGTTCTCTGCCATCTAAGTTTTGGGACTGAACTCGGGTCGTCGGGCTCTGTGGTCTTTTGCTTTGAATAACCTTGCTGACCCTTTGATGACATTTTAAGCAAATAACTCTGATTAATTTGCACTAGATTTACAGAAACAATTTTTTCCTGTAGACTAAATGCTACGTGATGGTTATTTTCTGGTCTGCTTAAAGTTCTTGTTCTTGGAAACAGGAAGTAGAAAAATAAAACAGTTCAAATTTAGGGCAAAATCTGCAAGTTATAGAATTCTGGCAGAATATATTTTCTCACCTTGACATTATGAATATTAGACTCACAGTGGTTTTGACAGAAGGAGTACAGAATAAGTTTTTTTTTTTTTTAAAAAAGAAAATCTGTTCAGGATAAACAATCAAATTTTAATTGTCACTGGAATCTTTTCTCTATGAGCCAGTGTTGGGGGGGGGGGACAGCAAGGGAGAGTGGTTCTTGGTCTTCTGCAGTATGAGTCTCACTTCACACAACTCAGAAGCCTCAGGCCTCACCCGCATGGTCCAGTCTTGCCCAGCTGCTGTCTGCTTCCCCTTTCATCCCATGGGCCAGGGTAGGAGTGTGAATGCACACGGAGCACTAGTGTAACAATCCACGCCTCTCTTAAAGTCTTATTCTAATTCTGTAGCGTCCCACTGTGATGACACACCCTCTTGGACTACTGGCTTCCCTCCCCCTCCCACAGTCCATGTCTCTACCTGCCGCATGCCATTTGCAAAGATCTACTCAGAGCCACGTGTCATTTCGGCATGCCTTTTGTGTCCCAGATACTGCATTTAATACTTTCATGCAAGTTATTTCATGGTCGAAATAGCTTTGTCGAATAAAATAATTACCCCAGAGGCAGCTACAAAAACCTGTGGTTCAGTCCCCGAAAGCAATATATATAGAAGTCTTTGGTTTTAAGATTCATACTCAAGCTGAACTGACTCTAAGTGACAATTATTTTTCTGTACATTATACGTTTAGACACAGACACAGGTCTAAAGGACAATGAATTAGAGCACAGTTCCCTATTCTCTGCACCAGAACATGTCTCGTGGCAGAGACGAGTGAATGTATGTAAATATGCAGGTGTGCGAAGAGTGAATGTATGTGAATAGGTGAACAGCGCATGTGCACACACGGGAAGAGACAGGCATGAAGGAGACCTTGGAGGATAGCGGTCTGTAGCATTTGGTTGTACGCAGAGGATTTTTTTGTGGTCTCCTATTAATCATACAATTCTGTTCCAAAAGTGCTTTCCACTACTTCATATGTTTCTGTTCGCTGGAATGGTTTCCTTTGTTTCCTTCATTTTCTTTTGGTCTTTTGGAGACCAGTTTTCTCTATTAGGCACCTCTGGCTGCCCCGGAACTCACTATGTAGAGGGGATGACTTCGGACTTGCTGCACAGTTTGCCCACTCTAGAAACCCCTGGTGGCTGTCTAATGAACTGCAGGGAGCAGAATATAGACTTGGTGTCTGGACAGACCTAGATCTGAACCTCTGCACTAGGAGCCTGCAGATACGCTGAGAGCAGTGAGTGAGAACACACCTAAGACCACGTCTGTTATGGTGCTATGGCATGGTTGGCACTCGATAGCAAGGGTCATCGTTTTGGTGGTGTTTATTCTGTGACCAAGCTGGTTCACGGCATTTCTGCTGAGGCAGCAGCTGCACTCTAAAGCCACGTGTCCCGGATTCTGTCAGATCCTGTTGTCACATTCCCTTGATACATCGTCATTTTCCTTCAAAGCATTTACTGAGAAATATATTATTCTGTGTTTCTAAGATAATAATCTTACTTAATATAGTTTTTCCTCACAGCGCTATACACATTGAAAAGCAGATTCCTTCTGCCTTGCTCACAACTGTTTTAATTCCCAGACTCTAGTTTAGTGCCTGGAGCAAAGTAAGTGTCCAATCCTATCTCAGGAATGAATGAATGAGTGAATGAGTGAGTTAATGAATGAATGAAGGAATGAAATTATAAAGGCATGGTATAAGACATTTGTGTCTTTATATCACGTAACCTACAGACATTATGAGGGAAATGTGCATATTAGTTGGGGCCGAGGAGTCTTTTTCTGTCTCCTATGATTGCTACACAACGGCCTGTGCCATGGATGATGTATAATGTTCCACTGTAGACCAAACACATGGGCAAGGATATCAATTTGAGTTACCCAAACTTCTACTATCACAGACCAGGATCTGCCATACATACTGACCTAGATGGCTGCCCAGTAATGTGTTTTGGGGAACTCACAGTAGCCATGGGGAAATCTCTGCTTCCATTGTATTTAAATGGAAATTACAGGTATTTATTGTGCCTTCTGAATTTATAGTCATTAGTATCATATAGAAGCTTGTTAGTACGTAGACACCTGGAGCCCCTTTCCCACCATTGTCCTTTAAAACACCAGGTATGAAACCCTGGAACTAGCATAGTAAGCAAGTTCTCTCAGGGAGACACGGGAAGACAGGTTCACTCCTTAGGAAATGACTGAAAACAATTACCACAGCATTTCCTAATGCCCTTCATGCAGATTAAACTGAATCATTATTTCTGGGACTTTAGTAGATATAATATGTAAGATTGTATGTAAATCCTGGTGAGCCTTTCGTTGGAATCTTGGCAGACTGACAAAGCGCTGTATTAAGTGAAACGAGAGGGAGAGTTAATAGTTTGATCCTTTAAACAATCGAATACAAAAATCTCTTCGAACCTCAAGATTTTAAACTCCTAGAACTTATACATTTCTGTTTAGCTGAACAAAGAGAGAAACACCTTGGACATACTCAGGCCTCCGAGATGGCTATTTCTAATGGGTAAGGCGATAATGAAGGAAATGAACAACCCTGGTTAGTGCTGGCTGGTCACATTATTCTAGAAGTCTTTGAAGGGTAGAGGATGCCAGAGACTCTCGCACTTGGAAGGGATCAAGAAGGAAAAGTGCAGAAAAGGCCTGGTCCACTCACCCATGCCACATGAACTCAGAGTCCTACTGATGTCACACCTGAGTGGCTGGGAGAGGCTGTGGAGAAAACCCATGCTCACTGTAGTAGTTGGAAGGGAGGAAAGCTTTCAAAGCCCCAAGTGCAAGGCATGCCTCCCAGTTGAAAATCGCGCCTGTGGTGCATCCCCCAGCCACAGTCACCCCATTCATAGCTGCTGAAACCATTTCTCTCCCAAGCGTCACCTGTGCACCTGAGAATAAATTACCAAGCTACACAATGGATTCTACCTCTAATTTAGAACCTGAATTTCACGTCTTCAGAGGTGTACAAAAGGCCCGTGTCAACCTCTTGCTTACCATCAAGGCAGCAATTTAGGCCATCACCAGACACCTGTCTAACCTGTAATTTTTCCTTACTCCATTTTTATTTTGACACCATGGATATGTAAATGGCAGGGCTTGCCAGAGCGCTGAGCCCCAGCACAAAGGAGTGAGCAGTGAACTGCCGGGGTGGAGGTGAAGGGAGGAGAGATGGCCGCTTACAGGTAGTGAGTCTCCAACACTGGAATCAACCGTCCTTCCCCTCAGCCTCCATAACTACATGTGATCTATTGTATTTGGGGGAGTAAACAAGAGGCCTCAGAAGGCAATTAGGGAAAGGACAAAAGCACAGTAATCAGGATGATGAGAGAATTAACACAGACTGGGAAGAAAAAGAGCAACACGAGGTCAGTTCTTGGAAAGAAGGCTCTCGAATGACTTTGTTATGTCCCTTTATTTGGCAGTAAATTCAGCATTATCATTGGCAGTAAATTCGGCATTGGCGGTATTACTGCACATAGAAAACAATGGAAAGCCTCTCGGGTTCTTCTGAGCTCTGTTTCTCTCTGCACTGTAGGCACTGATTCGCTACTTCATTCAGAAAACACACTGAGCATCAATTACACACTAAGCATTTGCTCTTGGAGCAGTGTATGAAGAAAAGCAGACTGATTTCTACTAATTTTCAGTGTATTTGACTCGACTGGGAAATAAAACTTCAACTCGGCGTATCTTCTGGCTAACACTTGAGTGTTCAGCCAAGGTTCCTAGTACTGATTCCAGCTGTGTTTCCAGAGCAGCAGAGGTTTCTAAGAGGCAGGGAGAGCAATGGTGCAAGAAATGGAGGAGGAGACTCCCAGGTAAATGCGGTAAATGCTTGGTAACAGATAGAGATCCCACAGTCAACAGGATGTGGAGAGCAGAGAGGCGGGGTTGTGCTGATGAGGGGCAAGTTTGGGAGAAGAAGAAAGAACTGTGTGCTGTCTTTTTCCGCCGCTCCAGACACAACTCATATTCCTTTCTGGCACCCTGAGCTAATCTAGCTAAGCAGCCAAGCTTTGAAGATTGACTGATGGTGGTCTCAGAGCTATTCACTTATAGCCAAGATAAATACACATTATAGCTGCTTAATCTCCCTACATACAGCAGACCCCAGGGCTCTGTTTCTTTTGACTTCTCTTCCTTACTCCCTCCATTTCCGGCACAATGAACAATGATACCTTCAGTGCTGCTGTCCCAGACAGATTTAATGCTATCTTTCAGTGTTTACACTATCTATATTACGCTTACTTTGTAAAAATGTCTCTCTCTAAATTCTTCCGATTTTATGTTCAGTTGTGTTTATTTTCTTTTCAAACATTTATAGTGTCTTCTTGATGTTTTTAGGAGTGGCCTATCTAGCAGGCCAAATCTCCTTGCTCTTGCTGTTGATATAATCTATGAGTTAAATTACAAACGCCAGGGCTTTGTACTGGCACCAAACAAAGCATGTTAAATGGGCACATCCCTGTACTTTCATCTGCTTTGCCTGGTGTGGAAATTCAGGAACACATTTTTTCCTGACCCATTCTTCAAGCATTACTGAAGACTTAACAAAATGCACTCAGAATATCTCAGAAAATGGAGTGTTAAACCTGTTCAAACCAGCTCACAGAAACAGGCTACTAAATTCTCAGAAATTCTGTGACCCAACTGTTAAATGCTATTAAAAATCAAACGATACAACACAAAACATGATGTGTGGGTAGTGTATACTCAAAGCTCATCACTTCCTAATTATCCTACTATTAATGCTCTTCAGTTTACTGTCTATTGCTTCTGTGGAATGTTGTACAACATGGGATGCTACTGTCTGTCTCTTCTCACTCCTGCATTTAATGACGTCATGTGGATAACTTTAAAAAGTTAATAGAAGTATTAACTTAAAAAAGAACTGGCAAATCCAAGCCAGTAAAATGGCTCATCAAGCAAAGTGTTTACTGTGCAAGGCTTCTGACTTGAGTTCGATGCCCGCAAAGGTGGCAGGAGAGAGCCAAGTCCACAGAGTTGTCCTTTGATCTCCATAGGTACATTGTCTCTCAGAACGTGGACACATGTGGGCTCCGGAATGCACAGATTTGGGGACAATGAAGCAACACTTCACTGTGGAACACTTGTTCGCTGCCCTGATTTGAAGTATTAGATGCGAAGCTGTGGTAGTCTGAAGAGTGTAAAGCCTACTTGGGCAATCCACCCACACTCTGTACTCCTGCTAACAGTGTTCATTGTGCAATCCACCCATACTCTGTACTCCTGCTAACAGTGTTCATTGTGCAAGTCTCCCAGACATTGTGAGAAGCCCCAAGGTGGAGGAACTTGTTCTGTGGATTAAGGTAAAAATTGTATCAGTATTTCACATGCCAAGAAATTTCTTCTCAGCCTCTCCAGTTTTTGGGTGCTCTAAAAGAGAATACATGGTCCCAATAATATGAACACACAAAGTAGGTCACATCCAAGATTCCAACACCAATGATCATGCAAGTGGATTTTGCCAGAAGTGCTAAAAGGCCTCTTGAACTTCTCCATGATTCTTGTGGCACTCTTGAGGTATACTCAAGGAGAAAAGGCAAACATGCTGCTGCTTAGAGAGGAGTGGACACCCTGTGTTTCAACTGCTTTCCTGAATTTAAGAACAGAGCCAGTTTAAGTAAACAGCCAGACCAGAATCTTCACTCTCTGACCTGTGATCAAACATGATTCTCACCCCCAGATGGCCCTGAATGGTGATTCTACATCTCAACTTTAATCCAAACAAATTACTGTCACAGAGAAACACACAGCAGTCCAAACCCCCTTCCAATTTCTAAGGTTCTAGGAAAACCTTTCCTGAACAGGCAAAGAGACAGACTTGTATATCTGAAGGTCTCCAGGGTGCTTGCCCTGAGTCCCAGGCAGAGAAGTGAGTATTACCATTATACAGCAAACCTTTTCCTTAAGATGGCAGAGGCTTGAACAATTTCACAATTTCTGCCTGATTCAAGGACTCTCCGGAGCTGACTAAGCAAATAAAAAAGAATAACCTTGTCTTAGTCTGCAGCTCACTGAGCATACCATCCTAATGCGAGCTGACTGGCAAACTCAGAACACCTCCCAGGTCTTGTCTCATGAGAACGAGGAACAAAAAGAGGGTATTTCACCCATTCTCAGATATGATGATGTTTAACCCCAACTTTTTCCCTTACAATTGTGTGTGTTGTGTGTGCACATACACACACATGTGTGTGTACATGCACACACATGCGTGTGTGTGTCCAAGCCTATGCCAGAGGGTACGTGGAGAGGTCAGAGGATGGCTTGTGGGAGTCAGGTCTCTCCTTCCTCCATGTGGGTCCCAGTGAAAGAACTCTAGCGACCAGGTGGCAGCATGCATACTTTTATCCACTGAGCTATTTCATTGACCCATTAACTAACTCATTATTAATCACCGGAAGGAGTACAGAAGCATCCGGAACAATACACTCGAAAGGCTCTAGTCTCTAAACACCTCTCTTGATTAAGACATTTCTTTTTCTGAGTTTGAACATTACAAAAAAACTCTCATGTATCTTCGTGGGAAGGATTTGCTTTTCTAAAATCACCATGAAATGCACGTTAGAGAGCTCTCCCAGGTGGGATTAGCAGAAAGGAAGCACTCGTGTCATTACCTGCCCAGGACAGACGTGGCCAATCAATCAGAATGAGCGTGGATCTGTCTTTATCAAGAGATCAATGCAGCTCCTTATTCCCCATGTGGGATGCAGTGTATAATCTGCCTCCCCACCCCTCCGGGCACTGCCACAAATGCATCGAACCTGGACTTCTGACCAAGCCCAAATTTGAACCAAGGTTTTACGTCATTGAAAACAAGGACTGCAGGAGTTAAAATCCTTGGCTTTATAACAGCAGCACCAGAACTGGAAACTGATTTGATTTGCCACGCTTTTTTTTTTTCTCACATTGTGTTGCCCGCACTGCACTAGTAGGGTTTGGTCTATGGGCTGACACAACCAGAATTCCCACCCATTGATTTAAGGATCAGTCGATGGATAAGACCAGGGAGGGCACTGCCTTTGTTTGACAGACATAAGACAAATGAAACTGGCAACGAGCTGTACACATACAGACAGCAACAGACAGACAGACAAACACACACACATAGACAACCAAACAAGATTCTTTTCATAAATGAATTTTCACTGTTTATGATATTAAGGCCAAGTGAAGAAATTAAATGGGCCAAAGATCTAGCTGCAGGATTAAGGAGGCCTACAGTGACTTACTCGTATGCTTACTCAAGTACAGTTATGAGTTGAATTGAGAGTAAGTAAAGCATTTCAGTCTCACGGGCCCTCCTCTTTGCCTTACAGACTGTGGAGACATGGGTAGGTACGTGAGGGATTTGAAAGAAAAGTTACAGTTGATGGAAATTTAGAAAGAGACAAGACTTAAGCTGCTTTCCTTGACAGTCGATGAGAAAGGACTAGCCATGTGCCCAGCAAGGCTAAGAGCAAGTAATTAACGTTTAATATCTTGCAACTATCAGACATAGGAAGCAGTGTGGTTGGGGCACAGGACAGGAAGGCCTACTGTGGGCACAGCATATTCTGCTAGCTCTCAGAGCAGCTCTGGCATCGGAGCTGCCCACACAACCTGACTGACACCCTGCCCTGGCTTTGGGAGACACCGGCAAGCTTTCTATCTCCACCCTTGGCAGTAGGCCTCCTTGGGATGTGCCGCTTCACCGAGAATCTTGCTTAAATGGGTAAGTATGACTCAGAAATTTCCTATTTCCAAAGCCTTGTTAAAGTTCAGATATGTAGAGGAAGCAAACTAGGAAAGCATTGGGGTTTCTACCTGATCTTCCATCTTGGCATACCTGCAGGAGCAGTCCTTTGTCTCAGCAGAAGACCTAAAACATGTTGCTGGTATAAATAAGATGCTGACCTATGAATACAGACACCATCGCTATGCCGTCCTGTGTTGGTTTCTCTTATTGAGACCACGATGTCATCAAAGGAAGCATTAGGAATTCAGTAAGGAAGTTACAGCAGTAATAGTGCTCACCATTGCTATCTTACAGAATTTTATTATATTGAAACAACTAAATCTAATGTAGAGACTCTCTTTGCACATGCAGACCATTCTCACTGGCCACTTCAGAGGTTGCTGCTCCAATAACATCGGGCCTTCTGCTGCAGTGAAGAGATCTCGGGACTGCGCCAGCAACCGAGCCTCCAGCAGACACGCAGTGCTTATGGCATCTCCTCCTCATCTCCTTGGATTCTGGGTTCTTAGGTTTTGTGCCAAATTATGCATGTTATTTATATAATATAATATATATGTATGTATATATATTATATATATATTACACATATGGGGTGGGGGGGATAAATGGATAGATAGTGTCCAGGAGGTAGACTGTGCTTCAGACTTTCAGCTTGCCTTTCTCCAGGCCTGAGGCTGCCTGGGGCCTTTGGGACTCCTGTGGAGAGTAGGGAAGTCATGCCTGAGAACGAATGGAAAAGTTTCCTCCTGCAGCACTGAACACCACTGTGTCTCAGGAGATAATAAGAAGACCAGGGAGGTCCACATTCTATTATTTATGTATTCATTTTTACATTTGAGACAAAATGTTTATGAAAGATGGAAAGAGGTGGGTTTGTTTTGTTTTTTCCTTGTAAGCTAGCTTCCCACAGGATTTACTGATAATGGCCCCATTTTGGTCACACAGTGGCCCTTAAGATCAAGTTCCCCCCTTCCCCAGTTCCATCCTGAACCACTTCATCTCTTTTCTGTGTTTACTGTTACTAGTTTCATAATAGAGATCAGAAAACTTTTAGCTAAAACCACCAAAGTGGGGGGGGGAGAGAATGATGTGGGAGTGTCATATATCAATCTGTTGATTTCATTGATTAAGCAATAAAGAAACTGCTAGGCCCATTTGATAGGCCAACCCTTAGGTAGGCGGAGTAAACAGAATGGAATGCTGGGAGAAAGAAACTGAGTCAGGGAGTCGCCATGGTTCTCCCACTCCAGACAGATGCAGGTTAAGATCATTCCTGGTAAGCCAGCTCGTGGGCTACATACATTATTAGAAATGGGCTAGTCCAGGTGCGAGAGTTAGCCGAGAAAAGGCTAGATATAATGGGCCAAGCGGTGTTTAAAAGAATACAGTTTCCGTGTAATTATTTCGGGTAAAGCTAGCAGTGGGGGCGGCCGGGTGCCGGGGATGCAGCCCGTCACCCTTGTTTCAACAAGAGAAAGGAAAAACCAAAAGGTTCACAACACCACTCTGGGCCAGTTACTCAAGGACCTCAGGCAGTGGTGAGGCACTAAGAGAGCCAATCAGTGGGTGTGCCCTTCCCTGTGGAGGCTAGCCTCTGCTCTAGGAGAGCCAATCAATGGGTGTGCCCTTCCCTGTGGAGGTTAGCCCAATCAATGGGTGTGCCCTTCCCCATGGAGGCTAGCCTCTGCTCTAGGAGAGCCAATCAATGGGTGTGCCCTTCCTGGGAAGGAGCCTCTGCTCTCAGCATTCTTTAGCAGCCTGGGCTTCACGTCTGTTGGTGTTGTCCTTGCTCACTTCATGCTTAGGCACTCCTGTTGGTGAGACTTCATGGGTGCAGCTTCTGACAGTGCTAAGAGACACAATCTCACAGCAAACTCCCAGATCCTCTGACCTTTTCAATCTTTCAGCTACTTCTTCAGCAATGTTCCCTGAGCCTTAGGTTCGAGAGTTGTTTTATATATGTATCAAGGTGCGTTCATGTATTTAGGAATATATTTATAAAACACCCATATATTTATGTAACAACAGTTAACAAGAAAAAGATGAAGTAGAAAAAGATCAAGGAGGGGCGTGTGGGAATGTTGGAATGGAGGAAAGACAAGGGAAAAATGATACGAATATATATCTTAATCTCTAAAATATAAAAGAAGTAGTTTTAAAAAGTAGGGGTCAGGCCAGGCATGGTGGTGCACAACTTTAATCCCAGCATTTGGGTGGCAGAGGCAAGTAGAACTCTGTGAGTCTGAGGTCAGCCTGGTCTACATAATGAGCTCCAGAAAATCCAGGGATATGCAGAAAAATTCATACCCACGTGAGTGTGCATGAATTCTCTCTCTCTCTCTCTCTCTCTCTCTCTCTCTCTCTCTCTCTCTCCACACACACACACACAAACATGTGGATACCACATGCATATGAAAATGGCAGGGGAAGGTCACGAACACAGAAGCTACAGATGTCCTTCTTAGCGAGAGCAGAACCTCTGGGAGCAGCGCAGAAAGAACAGAGCTGTGAGCCCCTGGAGAACTTACATGGACATTTCTACAGCCTTGGTCTTGCCAGTCAACCCAACCCCATATAGAATGTGTGAGGTCCAGATTTTTATTGTTGCATTTTATATTTAAGGACATTTTAGTAATTTATTCTGCAGTCATCCATTCCTTCATTTCCTTCAATCCAGGGGCAAAACTAAAATACTGTCTCGCTTCAAGGCAGCCCTCAAAGGTGCTTGCTTTACTGCGGCCGTTGTTGGTTTTAAGAACACGGGATTTATTTAACTTGATGCATCTGTGTAAACCAAAATATAGATCTCGCAAATTTCCCTCAGGCATGCCAGGTTCTCTGGTGATGCCTATGTTGGCCTCATGAGCTGGTAATCTAAGAATCATATAAAGGAGGAAGTGAAGATGGGAAATTCTGAGGAGAGAGATTGAACACAGGAGCATAGCACTCCTTTGAAAGTATGGGCTGGACTCACGATGGTGACAAGACGCCAAAAGCTGCCTGACTCCAACCTCCTTCGTGATAGTTACCATGTCATCAGGGGCATCTAGCAGGACCCCTCATTGGCTAAAGCCGAGGAACAGCAATGGACCCAGTTCACTTGGGCAGTTTATGGCGTCCTCGCAGAGTAGCTACGGGGAATGCAGGTGGGAGGCAGGGAGACACACGGGTAGGGCCGCAATAAATACCTGCTAATGACTGCCAGGTACAAGTACAGAGGCGGGCTGTGTGGAGCATGGCTTCGTCAGAGAAGAGGGGAGTAGGGAAAGCATTTATTGTGTAACTATTGAGTCAGGCGCAGTATTAAGTAATGTGTGCATTGTAACTTATTGGGAACCACCAATAAACAGGCTGTGTGGGGAGGGCAGGATATAAATGAGGGAAATACTGATCATCGTGCTGAAAGTCACGTGGTGAAGTGGAAGGGCCAGAGGATGGTATTGGGGGTGGGTGTGTCAGATCGGAAGGCTCTCCGGCAACAGAGAATTACTTGGTTTGTTTGCTGGTATTTTGGGGGAGGGAGAGGCATTATTTACTGACTGCTTCCCAGCCCTGAAATAGTATACTTAATATTTATAAGTCATATTTAACCAAGGCTTCACAAGTGTCCTATTGGGTGTGTACTGTTGTTTGTGAGATGTGAAAGGTGAAGAGATTGAGGTAAAAAAAGACTAAGTTTCTTTTCTAGCCAGCAGAAGTCACACAGTTAACCTGCAGGGCATCACGTCCTTGAACCCAGGCAGTTTGGTTGTGGGACCCAGATCATATCGTCCGTATATATAACTGGATTGCATGGCTATGTCTGACTCTAAAAATTTGGGGGATGACGCGAAGATGGGAACCACTCTGAGTGCTTGTGTTATAACTTCCCCACAATCAGAATATTTTACATTCTGAGTTATCCTAGACATATGACAAAAAATTTCAAAAACGAAAGAGAATATTGACAGTGCAATCCACACAGAGGTTCAGACCCTCCTTTGAAGCCACACTGTGGTCCGGTAAACAGAGTCCTCTGTTCAGGCATCACCACCCATCTGTCACGCCTCCTGCCTGGTGGCTGACATAAGCCAGGCCTCTAGCAGCAGAAGTGACACCGGAAATGTAGACACTGAAGCTGACTACTGGAAGCCTGGCTGAGAGAGACTCCGTGAGGTAGCCGAATCCTCGCCAAGGCTTTCTTTCGGGAACCCTTCTCTCGGAGGTGCTAAGATATTGCTGGGACGTGGAAGGGAAATGCTCTGATGCTCTGATGTTTCATGGAGATAAAGCCGAGATGCTAAAGATCTTAATAGAAACTTTAACTAACCCCACCCCCCAGCCCGTCAACACAGCAACGGGACTAGAGCACACGGACAGGCCAAGGAAACCACGTTCCTACAGAAGGCCAGCTCTGCGGAATTTTATTTAAAACAAGAGAGAGGATTGTTGTGAAAGACTGGGGAAGGAAAACTGTCTAAATTACACTATGTGTAGTATGGTCTCCAACTCCAGGAAGCCACCTTTGAGTAAACAAGTCCCCTTCAAGCAGCTAACATCAGGGTAAGACTCATGCAATGGCTAAGCTACAGGACTTCTTGAGCATCTGAGGTTACTTGGAAATTGACTTTTAAGATGATAGTATAAACATGAAAATGCTAATTAGTATAACTTAATTAATCTTTTATGACTTAAAATTTTAGGAGCTCATCATTTAATCGCTTTAATGAAGCCATTATTAAAAACACCAGTTCTAGATCCATTAACCACACAGAGGTCCTAGCTAATGAAACCTGGCTAGCAATTGACACATGCTAACAATAGCCTAATTATCGTCTGTGTTCTGTCTGGTCTGCAAGTAAGGCATGTACTGAAATACCTGGCACACGGTGAACACACAACAGATCTGTGGTTATCTCTCCCCTCTCCCGGGCGGGGGTGTTTACATGGCTGTTGTCGATGTGGGTGGCATGTGCGTGTGTTCATATGTGTATGTCTATATCTGTTGGAGAGAGAGTGATGTGGCTGTCTTAAGAGCTCAGTCTTTAAAAGACGGCTTCATGGAAATCACACCGGTAATGGTGGCAAATTAGTTGCCAGAATACAATGCTGTCCTGTTCTACCATGTGAAGAAACGCGTCTTCCCACCCACAGAAGAGTCTTGGTTCTAATCAGAGCTAAGAGGGACCCTAGAGCCAGTAAAGTGGGGGCAGAGATGGATTTCACTAGAACAGGGACTTTGCTAGGGAGAAAGGCCACTTCACTTGTCCTGGCAGTGACACACCTCAGACTAACTGGGCAGGTGGATTCTCTAAGGACCTCGTAAAGAGACAGGTGTTGATGCTAGACTTAAGTTCTGGCATGAGACCTATTTCTAATAGGCTCCAAAACAAAGGCCATTCCAGTAGGCTCATAATCCACACTGTGAGCTGCAGGGACTAAGGTCACCAGTTGCTCACAATTCACATCAGGACTGACAGTCATCTAGGAGTGGATCAGCATGATTTGAACCTGGGCTCCATGTTGGGCATCAGGAATTCAGCCTGTGGGTTAGGTGGCCTAAAGAACGAGAGCTGTGTCCGGGCTGACCATCATACTACTGGCTGTAACTACTTGTCCTTGAGCCTTGGACCGGAAGCTGTACAATTGGTTCAGAGTTTACAACATGTTCCTCTGCACATCCTGGTCCTCAGCCTTCTCATTGATTGTCAAAGTGCTAGGTACCAAGGGCATCTGACTCATTCATGAAGATGACAGATGGCACCTTCTCCTTGGCCAAGGCACAGGACTATTTCCAGTGACTGTACCAGTTGGGGCCAGTGGGTCGAGAAGGTGGCCTTGATCTGAGCAGCGTAAGACCAACCAGTAACATCTCCCTGAGAGCAGGCTGCACATAGCCACACCCACTTCAGAATCTGGGTTCCCATGCCTCAAATTTCCCTCTGTGGTTCACTGGTAGAAAGACACCCTCTGGGGAGGGTTATAACTGGGGGACAAATGGAGCAGAGTAGAAAGCCACTGAGTTTGTAACCATATTTTGTTTGCTTTTGTTTTTTGCAGCTTTGGGAAATTTGCTAAAAATCTTTCAGTGAATCTTTGTTTCTGTTTCTATAAAGTATAGACAGTTGCTGGGGATGATGGCCCATGACTTTAGTCCCAGAACTCAGGAGGCAGAAGTAGGGAAGTCTCTGTGGTGTTCAAGGTCAACCTGGTCTACATAGCAAGTTCCAGGCAGGGTTACATAGTGAGACTTATATAAAAATAAAATAACAAAACTTAAAATAAAATAGACAATCATTTCATCTTACAAGGTCTAAATGGGACAATCAAAGAAATCACGTATGATCAAACAGACAGTACCAGAGGTTAATGTTGCTGCTTTTACTGTGAAAAAAAAAGTCTGGTAAGTGACAGCGAAAAATAAAAATTATGCTAATATTCTGAGTCATTAGCTTTATTAATTCATCATAGAAGTTTATATTTTACTGAGCACGCCTTAATTCCATAATTCACAACAACAGTCTTGAAGCTGCAGGACCTACTGTGAGCCGATGACAGCATGGTTTTGAGGACATTCCAGAAGACTTGGGGGTTAGAGGAAGAAAAGATAACATTAGCAAATTTGGCTCCAACCAGTAGCCTACATTAAGGGGGAAATACACATCTCCATTTAAGAAAGAGCAGCTCTACCCCAGGCAAGCACACACTGTGACTACGTTATAGTGTTGGGGACGACAACCTCTTGTCACCCCACACCCTCCAAACACCACGGCGACTCACTCCTAACTTTCCAGAGAATTTTTCACACAGGCAAGACTGACTTTCAGGCCATCTGGATGTCATCAGAAATGAAGATCAGAAGGAATAATTTACTGACTGAACAGACAGGGAAGCAGCCAGTGTGGTGGATGACAAGAAGCCAGTCCATGTTTTTGTTTTTTAAAAAAAACATTTTTGTCATTTGGCTCATATGCATTTCACATTTTGAAATATTTTGGGACAAGCATTTAAACTGTGAGATTGGATTTCATCGTTCTGGAGAAAGCCAGGGTCCTCACGGAAGTCAGATCGTCCTCCCTTACATGGCTGACTCGTCTTCCAGCTCACAGTTGTCTCAGAATGAAACCTGAGGTCAGAAGACACCCATGCAGCCTGAGCACCACACACACACACTGAGGGGTCATCCTTCCAGGCAGCCTGGACTTGCTGAATTGATTTGTCTGGCTCTGCTGTGCTCCCATGATGCTTTGGGCAGACTCTTTTACTTTCCAGGTCTTTCTCAATCTTTTCGGTCATCAAATAGAAGCAGTTTTAGCTGCTTGATGCCTTAGCGGGCAGAGTGGATTACAAGTCAGAGGACGTAACCAATGAACATTTGTAAACACACAACCTGGGCCACAAACAAGTTCCCACCCACTCTGTCGATGCTGGTGGAGAGTGAAGGATGCCCAAGACTCTGATGTCCCAGGGAAAGACGAGGGATCCCCCAATTCAGAAGACAGCAAGTCAGAATGGATGAACTCAGTCCTTGGGCCTGCCTAAGGGTTTATGTGGGTTGCATTACCATATACATGTGTTATGACAAAAACAGTCCTTTTGGATCAGGATCAAAAGTAGATGAGGGAATGTCTTGGAAATATCAAAACAAAATCCAAGCTTTTCCCTCCTCTCTCCCTCCTATACTTATAGTCTGTGGCCACCTCAGAAGTTCAACTTCCTTTAGGAGAAGGTAGAAGAAACCTATATTTAGTCATTAACTGTAAGAAAATGTAGGTGTAATAATAATAATAATAATACTGTTTATTTTAGACACTTTCATTATGTAGCCATGACTGACCTTTGTCATGTAGACCAGGCTTGTCTTGAACTCACAGAGATCACCTGCCTCTGCCTCTGCCTCCCAAGTGCTGGGATTAAAGGCCAGCACTTAAAATTCAATTTGAAGTTAGCAGACAAAGTAATGTATTTCATCATGCCATCCTCATACACATGTGTCATTATACTCTGCCCTCATTTGTTACCTTTCCTCATTGCCCTCCCCCTACCATCCAATTAAGTTTCCACATAAACGTCTTCCAAAGGGGACGTACAGTTCACAGATGTACACCGAGACTTGGGCGACTGCTGAGGGGGCACCAGCAATTGTCCAGCCATCCTTGTGCAAGACTGACTTTTGTTTTTAGTAAGCCGACCCCATACAAGGGACATAAAGCCAGGAGAACACACAGGGACCAGTTGCTCTCAGCCTTGCCTGCAGTCCTCTTCATAGTCAGAGAAAGCCTGACTTTGAATTGCAACATTAGTTCTTTGTTTTGCTTTGCTTTGTTTGAGGGCTGATTTTAAACCCCCACAGATGCGAGTTGCAGATTTGATTAATTGGCAGCCCAATCAAACCAACGTCTGTTCAAATCTGGATTCAGTCACCAATTATGTGACCATCTTTGTCACGCTGCTGTTCCTGTGAGATGTGTTACTAGAGCTCTCTAAATATGGACCCTTCTGTATGTGCCACCACAACGCATCCCAGACGAAGTGGTTAGGTGCCATAGGACAGCATCACTGCTGCGTCTTGCTTGCTCCGCTGAGCAAGTGTTAAGGCCCACATAACCAATGGTGAGCTGCCTGCCTGCAGCTTCACCTACCTGCACTTTACCTGCAGGGCCCCGTCTCCTACCGTAAACTGAACTGCCAAGTCCTAAGGTACATAAAACTTATATTTTAATACATGTTACCAAACTACTCCCCCAAAATCAAGGTGAAAAGTAACAGGGATTTTTTTTGATTGAATACATACTATGAGACAGGCATTATACTGTATGTCATTTAACTCTTAGTGTGATATTTTTCAAATGGATTTTATCTTCATATATCATATGACAAAATGAGGTACAGGTGAATCAAGTTAGGTGCAGAAGTCACACAAACAGAAGGTGATAGAGAAAGATTTGATTCAGATCTGAGTCAAAATAGACCAGATATACTCTCCAGTGCCTCCAGAATTAAAATTACCCACAAATCTGTCAGGCTTAGAAGTGACTGGATACACGATCCCTACATTTGCTTACTTGCCTACAAAATGAGCTACCACAACTTAAGCAGCATGTAAGGTTTCCATACTCTCCAGCACTGGTCCCGAGTGATGTTGGGATACCTGCATACAAGCAGTTTGGGATGGTGTGTTCCTTCTCCATATCTGCAGGTATCAGATGAAAGAATGGACTCTTGGTAAAGACAGAAGCTTTTAGCAGAGGTGAAAGAAGCTCATCTAAGATTATTTGACTGCCTCAGATAAAACCCAGATACATTAATGGGTTCTGGCTGTAGACATGACCAGAGGGAAGAGACAGTTAGCAGGCATATGTGGTTTGGGTATAAGATGTGGTAAGTGAGGAAATTAGCCTTTAGCAATGCGATTCTGTGGATCATGCCATAGAGGAGATTTGGGATCCTTACAAGGTGAGTACTCACAAGAGACTCCACCGAAGGCATGAGAACTGTAATTCTGTGCTCCCAAGATGACGTCATGCACACCTGTTCTCTGTCCCTGAATCTGTAGTGAATGGACCCTAGAATGATAATTTTCACCCATTGTTCCTTGTTGAAAACATGGCTCGCTAACCTTCCTCTTAACAAAGTTTTTAATTCATCGGGTTTCTGATGGCAGCAGCATTCTGGACTTGTTCTAAAACCCACAGTTGGTTCTCAGAGGAGGGGTTTTGGGGCTCCCTTTGAGAAACAAACACCACACCTGGCTGATACGGTAAAGGAGGGAAGAGAAGTTTCATCTCTTAGCTTGCAAATGGGCTTGCAGATGTTCAATTACAGGGCAGAAGAAAAGCGACTACAAGGTTAGGACAGGCAGACAGGGAAAAGCATTTCCTTGGGAGTGTATTTTCCTCCTGTGTGTAATTACTGATGCTATCAACGTCCATAGACATAGTATTCTGTTGTCGCTGCTACTGAAATTATACTGCAACGTTAAGCCCTATTTATTGATATCAAAATAAATCCAGGGAAATTGGTAAGAATGAATGCCACTATAAAACCTTTATAATCTCCTTTGAAGGGCTTGTTTTACAAACATTGGCAATTTCTTTTGCTGACTTCTCTGTTTGTGATTATCAACTCAGCATCCCTGAAAAGATAAAATTTGTCCCCTGTATCCTATGGTGATACAAGGGGTCTAAGTCTCTCCTGTAGAAATATGTGACTCAGCGTGTGAGTCACGTTTATTCAGCACTGAGCATAGAAACATTGAGTAAACACAGTAGGCAAGCATCTAGCTCTCATAGAGCATATGGACGAGTAGAGAAAAGGGCATCTAGTGCGTAGTCTAAGTGTGAACAGTCTCAGTGTGAGCAGTCTCAGTGTGAGCAGTCTCAGTGTGAGAAGTCTCAGTGTGAGCAGTCTCAGTGTGAGCAGTCTAAGTGTGCACAGTCTCAGTGTGAGCAGTCTAAGTGTGAGCAGTCTCAGTGTGAGCAGTGTCTCAGTGTGAGCAGCCTCAGTGTGAGCAGTCTAAGTGTGAGCAGTCTAAGTGTGAGCAGTCTCAGTGTGAGCAGTCTAAGTGTGAGCAGTGTCTCAGTGTGAGCAGTCTCAGTTGCGCAGTCTAAGTGTGAGCAGTCTGTGCGCAGTCTAAGAGTGAGCAGTCTCAGTGTGAGCAGTCTAAGTGTGAGCAGTCTAAGTGTGCGTAGTCTCAGTGTGAGCAGTCTCAGTGTGAGCAGTCTCAGTGTGAGCAGACTAAGTGTGAGCAGTCTAAGAGTGAGCAGTCTCAGTGTGAGCAGTCTCAGTGTGAGCAGTCTCAGTGTGAGCAGACTCAGTGTGAGCAGTGTCTAAGTGTGAGCAGTGTCTCAGTGTGAGCAGTCTCAGTGTGAGCAGTCTCAGTGTGAGCAGTCTCAGTGTGAGCAGTCTAAGTGTGAGCAGTGTCTCAGTGTGAGCAGTCTCAGTGTGAGCAGTCTCAGTGTGAGCAGTCTAAGTGTGAGCAGTGTCTCAGTGTGAGCAGTCTCAGTGTGAGCAGTCTCAGTGTGAGCAGTCTAAGTGTGAGCAGTCTCAGTGTGAGCAGTCTAAGTGTGAGCAGTCTAAGTGTGAGCAGCGTCTCAAGGACAAGCAAAAGCTGCTGTGAGAGTAAGCAGTTGAGGAACACACCATTTAATGCCTGGAATCATGGGATTGTTCTTTCCTCAGTAAACACATTACACGGAAGGCCTGAGCAGTTAGTAAGAGCTTGCTGGGGAAGGAGAGGGTACAGAGACAAGAAAGGGCACATTCATTCAAGGACCAGAAAGGCCCTTGTGACTGAAGCAAGGAAGAAGGGCTACTTTGTGGGGTCAGGATTATGGACTTCACCCTAAATTTAATGAGATTCAATAAGGGGATTAAAGCAGAAACCGGGGTAATCTGATCTGCTATTTCAGAAGCCATATTTAACTGCAACGTGGCAATGGGACCTCCAAAGGTCAAACATGGGAGGCAGGAGAGGGTTTGAAGGCACCTGCGGTGGATCAGGTGGATGACACCTGTCAGGCGCACTGTGACTGGGGGTGGAGGGGCAGTGAGATGGAGAGAACCGGCTGAAGGGGGCAATGACAGGAATTGCTGGGTTGACAGAGCATAGGCAGAGCAAGTGGTCAAGAGTTTTCAAGCTCTAAGAGCCACTGTGAACCACCCTGAGATGGGAGAGGTAGAAAAGAACAAAGTGAAGAGGAGGAAGTCACAGAGTTAGACAGAGCGACTTCGTGGCATTTTGAGAGCACGTGCCGTGAAATTACTGGTGAGAATCCAGATGAGATCAGTGGAAACACCACCCCCCGTTTAGTTCACCCCAACCCTCCGCTCCTTCAAAGCACCATTGGCACCAGGTCTCTTCATCTAAGATCCATCAAGTGTGAAACTCCCAGGCAAGTTTCTGCCCAAACTTCTACTTTGGTGAAATTCTGAACTTAAAGCCAACAAGTTTCCAAGTGAAACCACTGAATGAGACTTGTTTAAATCTTTCATACTGAATCTCCCATTAGTGCTAGAGGTTTCTTTATAAATGGGCCCATACTTACACTTAACTATTTGCTTAACTTTTAAACACATATTCTTAAAACCCTCAAACTGTAATTCTAGGAGAGCCAGACTCCCATTTAGGAGGATTAAGTGGAGTTGGAGTGGGTGGGGCTGGGGGCTGGGTGGTCAGAGAGTTAGTAAATTCTGTGGCTGGGATTGACACCTAGGCCTTCCTAGGGCCCTTCCCCCCCTTTCCTCTTCTCCAAGCTGCCTCTTGTAAATGCAACCACCACTCCAGCCTTTAAGGGTTTACAGGGTGTGTGTGTGTGTGTGTGTGTGTGTGTGTGTGTGTGTGTGTGTGATTACTCCCATCTCCTGCGACTGGGAAACCATTTTCCTTCTCTTTTAAGAAGCATGAATAACATTTTGCACCTCTTTGATAGCCACAACCAATTGTCTTGATATCTTCATGGTAATGTACGTGAAAAGAATGCCTTTGATGTATTTCAAGAAGATTGAAGAACACTGTATGCAGCAACATAGCATTAAAATAATACTTAAATCACTGTAAACTGGAAACAACCCAATTATTCATGAACAGGAGAATAAAATTATAGCATATTCGAACAATTGAATACACTTCAACAATGAGTATGAATTGACTATCTGACAGACAACCTGGCTGAGTGCTGAGTTCCCCAGGCAGTGTGCTCAATGAAAGCAGAAAGACACCAATAAGTACCTGGAGTGTAATCTGGTACAGAAAACTCTAGAATACAATATCTGGGGGAAACCCCATGCTGTTAGGATTCAGGCTATTGGTTCCTTTAGAGCTATGACTAAAAGCAAACAGAGTCAAGGGGTGCACAGATTTCACTTTCAAACACCCAACCAAACAGCAAGTTGGATCCCAGCCAAGGCTACATAGAACCCTTTGTAAAAAGAAAAAAAAGTAAAAGAGAAAATGAGGGACACAAAGAGGGGAGGGGAGGAGAAAAAAGAAGAGGAAATGGAAGGGAAAAGAAAAAAAAGACATGAACCCTCGGAATCCTTGGATATTTAAAATACTTTAATGAAAATATTTTAAAATCCTCTTCTACTTTTAAGCTCTAACCTAACATTCACAGCAGACAGTAAAGAACACACAAAGGCACAGCTTAAAAATAACCTCAACCATAACTTGAAATGCTGATACCCAGCCACTGAAAATATTTTTCACAAAGGTTATTAATACATTTAAAAGGCTCTCCTTATGAAGAGTCAGACCTCAGAGAGACTTCAGCTACGGAAACTTAAATGACAATTCCCACCGTGATCGTGGCTAAATTAACAAATTCCTCTGTTCTGTGCCGCCACGCGGAAGAGCAGAATAACTCCTACATTCCTCCCAGGGTGTTGTACGGCTTAATTAATGTTTGTAAAATACTTTCCACTCCCAGGGTGAAAGGTACCACTAAAGAATAAAGCATAATTATGTTTTAATTGCAGGACTCATTTTGAAGATGCCAAAAAAGCGCCTGTGAATTTATTACAGACGGCTCCACTAGAATCGCAGCCGGGAGTTCTGTCTTCTATGCAGAAATATTACCTGTTACACTAAGGACCTGGACTTTCTTTAGCCCGGGCTCAGTTTTCCTATTGAGGAGTGGGGTGGTATTGTTTCTGGGATCTGTTTGCAAAATTCTTCACTGATCCTTAGATGAAAAGAGAGGAAGAACTGCAAAGGCCCAATGCTGCCTGACCCAATGCTGCCTGAGGTGAATGACTCCTCTCAGAGGGAGACCAAAGTGTTAGCCTGTCTTGCAAAATGACCTCTGAGAGGGGAGGCCTGTAGAAGAAGAGGCCAGCTGCAGGAAGTCAGGATGCTGGGTGGCTGAGTTAGAGGTGATTATTTGTTGACATCAAGGGTTGTTTTATTCAGTTTTCTCAAAGGGGCCGTGGATTCCATGGTCTCTTTTATTGAGGCCATCTTTATTCCTGCTCTTAATCCAAATGGTTTCTATTAATACAAAACCAGTCATTAGAAATCTGTGTACACCTTAGACTCTGGCCTTTCGTGAATTAAGTAAGAGATGAACAACCGGCCTGAGGGTCGGCTAGATTTCTTAGCCCTAAAGCCCGGTCTGTCCTAGATTTTGACCTGGGGAGTTCAAATAACTGACTTCTTGTACATTTCATGTTTTGGAAGAGAAGATATTTATAAAAAGAAATTCTAGTAATATTTTTTATCTTATATTTCAGTAGGCTAAATAAAACATAAGGAGATTCACAGAAAGGTATTTGATTCCTTGGTGACAATTTTTAAACATTACATATTAACAACATAGAGCTTTTTGGAGTGAATTTCTCTTAATACGTGGCACTTCAAGTCTTTTATTTAACAAATATGCACACATCAGCCTTCCTCTATAGGAGAAAACACATGCACAGTCAGATCCAGCTACACCAGGTCACATGTTTTGGAAATATGCTTCCCTAAAGCACAAAGGTTTTAAACAAATAATCTTTCTTCTACAGGAAGAAATAACAGGGAGGTATTTTAACATCTTTAGCAAGCATCCTAAATCTTGATGAATGTAGACATATTTCAGTCACCAAAATTCCCTTGAAAGACTAAAATCTGTTTGAATATCTGAGTGTCCTCTAAATCCTTTCAAGGAACAATGGCAATGAGATACTCTGAGTTAGTGTGCGTCGTGTTCACAAGGTGTGTGTGTGTGCGCGCACACAAATGGATGTGTGCATGGTCGCTAACATTTGTGCTTTATGTGTGTGGGTGCACTGTCGGTTCTCTTTCACTGGAGAACCTAATAGAGCTGCCAGTCTGTCCGGTTACGTGATTGCCAATCATTACTTTCTGAAGCTCAGTTCAAGGCGGTCTGATTCAGATTCCTTCTGTAGAACTAATAATTTAAGAGACTCCGGAAATTTATGTCATAGTTCTTAGTACCACCCATCAAAGGTTTCCTATGCTTGTTCTTGAATAACATTTTTTTATTAGTGCACATTTACTGGGCATGGTGCTGACTTCATAATGACATTTTAATACAGGTATACTTTATCCCAAGTCCTCCTAGCCTGCCCTTTTCTCCTCCCCACTTTGGACACTTTCATTCCCCTATATATGCTAGATATATAACATGACTCTATGTGACCATATGAAATCTAAGCTCCACGAATACAAGAAAATATGATATTTGTCTCTCTGAGACTGATTTGATTTGTCCAATGTAATAATTCTCCAGTTGCATTCATTTTCCTGCAAATGATATAATCTTGTTATTTACAGCTGAATAAAAATATATATAATATCTTCTTTTATCCATTATTCTATTGACAAGTGGCTAGCTGACTCCATAGCCCAGCTATTATGAACAGGACTGTAACTTCGTGACTATGGGGCAAGGCATAAAAGAGAACTGTGTAGAGTGGCATGGTCACGTGACTTTCTTTAGCCAATGAAGTAAGCAGAAATACGTCCAGTTCCAGAATAGAAGTTTGAAGAGTCAGTGAGCTCTCTTTACCTCTGCAACAGCTAGCTACTGGCCATGTTCTAGGTGGGAGGCCCTTTGTCAGCTAGGGTGTTGGGGACAGGGGTAAGAACAGGAAGTTCACACATTTCACTCAGCATATGTGGCCACACGGTAAAGAAGAAAGGAATCTTGGTACCTTACAACACTAAGGTTTGGGCCTGTTCGCTCCCATTACGGACCCAAATCATTGACTGACTCAGTTATCCACTAGGCTTCCTTGGAACTCCTAGGAGGACGCCTAGCAGGGAGAACTGTCAAATCCATTTCTCTGCAATTCCGGTACTCCTACGAGGCTCTCGGCACTACTTTCCTCATGTCCCCAGGATGGCCACACCTCAAGTAACTACAGCAAACGGACACTTTCATATCACACATTTCCCAACTCTCCACCTCTCTCTCAAGGGAACTCCCTTCCTTGGACCATGATATGCTCATCGCTTTGCTTGGTATGTGAAGGGCAGTCTAAGTCTGACAGCAAATCACAGCCCCTACTCTGCTCCTGCTGGGCAAACAGCAGGGACCAATGGCAAACACGAGTCCCTTCTGCTTTGTACCACAAGGAAGAGTTTTACTCTAAATCTCCCAGTGCTCTTAAACCACCACCGACGTCAAAGAAAACGGCTTTGTAGAGACAATGGTGGTTCACTCTCAAGAAATGAAACCATACCTACCCAAGACAAGAAGAGTGAGGGCACATCTGACTGAGCTGGAAATTCTGGTGTGATGGAGGAAGGTCATTGGTTAATTTAATAAAGAAACTGCTTGCCCTGATAGGTTAGAACATAGGGTGGAGTAAACAGAACAGAATCCTGGGAGGAAGAGGAAGTGAGCTGAGAGATGCCATGCTCTCCTCTCCCGGGCAGATGCGATAGCTCTGCTCTCTGAGGCAGATGCACGCGATGAAGCAAGCCACCAGGTGAGACATGCTGAATCTTTCCTGGTAAGACCGGTGCTACACAGTTTATTAGAGATGGGTTGATCGGGATATCAGAATTACCCAGTAAGGGCTAGAGCTAATGGGCCAAGCAGTGTTTAAAAGAATACAGTGTCCGTGTAATTATTTCGGGGCATAAGCTAGCAGGCGGCCGGAGTGCTGGGGACGCAGCCCCGCCGCTCCTATTACTACACTGGTGGCCGTCCATCCAGAGGCACACAGAGCATCCGGGTGGAGTTGGTGGATTCAAAACCTCCACACCCAGATGGCTTTGTTCCAGCATCAGCTGGCAGGCATAAGCATGAAGAAGGCCTGCTGGAGAGCTACACTCTGTAATTCTGGGCAGAAGAGTTTAATTCAGGAGGGAAATTAATAGGAAGCCTGGTTGTGACCATAAACCTAGCTACTTTCTCCAGCTCACCATAACCAGCACCTGGCATGTCCTGACTGTTATACATCTTCGTAAACAGCTTTTTCAATGACTCAGTAAGACCAAGGAGAAGAGTCATTTGATCATTTTGCTATTGATGATATTAAATGAATAAGTTAGTATTAATCCCCAATTAGGTCATCCTGATTATTAGGGTGGTTTTTTTTTTGTTTGCTTTTTTTTTTAGACAGGGGTCTTCCTACATAAGCCTGGCTGGCCTCCAACTCTGAGATCCACCTGCTTCTGCCTTATGAGTGCTGGCTTTGGTTTTTTTGTTTGTTTTTTATTTGTTTGTTTGTTTTTGGTTTTATTTTTTGAGACAGGGTTTCTCTGTATAGCTTTGGAGCCTGTTCTTGAACTTGGTCTATAGACCAGGCTGGCCTTGCTCACAGAGATCTGCCTGCCTCTGTCTCCGAGTGCTGATACTAAAGGCATGCGCCATCACTGCCCAGCTTGTCCTGATCATTTTAAGAGAGAGATTTTATTTTCTAAAGATGTCCACAATGGTACTTCTATTCCACATATTTTATACACCTTGTGCTGGCACCATTTCCCCATCCAGTGATAGAGTTGATTTTTTTCTCTTTGGACATATTAACCAATACAGTATAGTGGATATCACACTCTTTGATGATGGTGGTTAGGGAGTAAAACCACAGTGCCTCTGCTCACTGGACTGCTTGAGCCTGGTACACTGACCTAGCAGGTTAGAGAAGTCTGATTTCCCTCCAGGTGTGACGACCAAGTCACGTGGGCAACCCCTGAGTAGTAGCTCCATGTAGCATCACTGAGCCAGCCCTGCCTACATGCAAGGTATGTAAGTAAAGAAACGGCAGCATCAAGTCCTTCCAAGTCTGTCCGTCTTTTCAGCTAAGGCTCAGGATATATGTGGAACAAGAATAAATCATCTATGCTGTTCCATGTTGGAATTTCTGATGCATCGAATCCATAAGAAAACGTTCTGAATTTCTAAAGTTGCTTATTATGCAAATTGCTAACTGGAATAATACCTACCTTATACATCTGCATCTCACTTGCTTTTCCAGAACCATATCTGAGTATCTTCTATTTGCTGAGCAATAAGCTAGGCCTGGAAGGCTCATGGGTGAATCAGACACAATTCTTTTCCTTAAAGGTGTCTGTAGAACAGAGTTGGCTTTGGAAAGTATGAGTTTGCAGGAGTAGGGTGAAGAATTGGAGATCTCCCTCTGCTCAGGTCAGCTGAGTTAAAGCTGGTGGCAGACAGAGTGGCCACTGGCCTAACACCCAAGTGACTCCTCTGTCTGACCCAGAGCCAGTGTTACAATTGCTCGCTCACAAGGGGAACTGAAATCAGCATTGTTTCTAAAATACGGTGAGTTCCCATAAAGTTGTCATCTGAATTACAACCCAAAATAAAAACAAAAACAAAATTCCTAACCTAAAAATAGTACCCTACTCTAAGTTAAACTCTGTCTCTCCAGCACTCAAACACTGAAGTCCTAAGACCAACAGCGCAGAGTGTGACTATATCTGCAAAGTCTTCTGACTGTATTCAGAAACAAAGCCTTTAAAGAAATATTTAAGGTAGAATTGGGCTTTGTGTGTAGCCCCTAATCCAATCTGACTGGTGTATTTTCTAGAATAAAGGATACTAACATGCACAGAAGGATGGACCCAGAGAAGACAAATATTTGTCAGCCAAGGAGGAAGACAGTGAGACAGCAACGCTGCCGTACCTTTGTCTCAGAGTGCCAGCGTCCTTCAGACCAATGCCATCTATGGCTGCTGTCTATGCCACCCAGACTGTAGTGTTTGTTATGGGAACACTATCAAACCAACAAAGTCGGTATGGGCTCTCCGGTCCCACTGACCACATGGACCACAGAGGTGGCAGAGGTGGTGGAGGCTGTGAAGGAACGGCTCCAATTCTTCTGGCGGTGCTGCCATCTTTCCCAAGTAAACTTACATAGTGCAGTCGGCCCCTTTAACACATACTGTAACTTTACCCCAGCATAATTCGTGAATTTAGATTAGCACTATGACTCTGTGCCATTGGTATAAATACTACTTAAACATCAGCCCTGATGTGAAGAGTCAAAAGTGTTAAAAAAAAAAAAAGGAATCTTTTCCATAGCATTTGGAGAAGCTACATGTTTAATAATTAGTTGTACAGGATTTCAAATTCTCTGAGAAATCTGAATGTAGTTCCAACTTTAAACAGAGGAAAAATACAGAAACAGATCCCTGTCACCCAGAGAACTCTTTGTGGATAGAAGTGGATAATAAATGAATGGCTGAATGAATGATGTGTCCATCAGGAGTCAGGGGGCATATCTATACAAATCAGAGGGTAACTAGGTAAGGCTTTGGGGCCACATGGTCAGGTATCTCTATCAGAATTACTCCACATGGCCCCACAGCAGTCAGTGGGCGCACATATGAATGGGGAAGGCTGTGCTACAAAAAGAAAAAGAAATGCACAACAATCCAATTTATCACTTTACCAAACCTGGGTCTGAAGTAAGAGTTCTCCTGATTGATCAAAATCTTTTCTCACACTTGATTCTCTCCAACCTTTCGGACAAACCACCCACTAGAACCCAACGTTCTCCACAGCGTGAGCCTACAGACACGGCTTCTGCTCCAGTAAGCTGCACAGTTATCCCCACGTTCCATGTTCTCACACCGACTTCGCAAGAAGAGTCCCCCGGCCTCTGGGGCGCTGCTTGTCCTCAGTGCTGTCCTTGTTCTATGTCATCAGCCCTTGGCACTGTTCCATTGTCTGTGTTTTCTCTACTCAGAACCCCAGACTGTTTTTCCTAGCTGTTCCCTGCTCTTACTAAATCCATCCTCACATTAGCCAGTTCCGTGGCCTCTTATAACCTCCCACAAGACCCCGGACCTCCTAAGAGTTGTATTCCCGTCAGCTCTGACTGTCCGGCAACAGCTCAGACACACTACACGCTCAGTAAAGACTCCATGGACTCAAGGAACCGTGCTGTTGTGAATCTGATGTCCCAGAACAGTAAACACAAAGCATAGCATAGACTGGTTCAGCTCTAAACAAATCCCAATACTGGCTGTCTCTGCAGTATTACAACAGCCAGCTTCTACGGCCATCGGCCTGATAGCAATGGAATGGCCTTGGCGACAGAACCTTAAGAATGCATTGAGAATCTAGAATTCCTGGAGCCAGCTATCTTTTTAATTAACTGTGACCTGCAGGCAGCAACCACCTCCTGAAGTGCTAAACTTCCAAACAGGTCATCAGGAATAAAGAGTCTACCTGCCATCTTCCCAAGGGCTTGCTTAGAGTTAGGCTCTTCATGCCGGTGACTGAGAAGTGATTCTCACCTCAGTCATGTCCAGAGTGTGTCTGCACTGCAGAAAGCGCCATGTGAACGAAAGATAAGTAAGACAGGAACTTCCTGCTTCCTGGTAGCTGACAGTCCAGTCAGGGAGACAGACACAGATCCAAGGTCTAAAATATAAAGTGGCCAGTGGGAAGGGATGCAATAGAACATACGGTAGGAGGCTGTCACTGAGAGACAAATTAATTTTGATACAGGCAAGGTAGTCTGACCCACGAGGCTGGTGGAAGGGATGGAATTTAAGCAGGAAGTTGGAACAACAACAACAAAAACAAAATCTGTGGTTGAACTGGAGATATTGTGACATCTCAGTGACCTCTGACCCACTTATTAGGTGAGGAAGGGGAGACTGAGGCAGGAACTGATGAGGGCTAGCTGATGTCAGGTAACCCACTTGGCCCCTCTGTAATCATCTGCATGTGACTCCAAACTCACTTGAGAGGAAGAAAAGGGATCCGAGACGATAGTGTCTTCATTACTAAGCATTTGGGACAAATAATCAGAGGTAGTGATTAGCAGTCTGACCACACAACCACCTCAAGGCCATGATGGCCCCCAGTGAAAGCCATTGCCTCTGGTAGTTATCAAGGGACCAGATTTAGCTGCCAGCAAAATTGCACCTGCGTCCTATAACTGAGGACGAGGGAGCCCACACAGGCAGCAGCGGAACAAAAGCTTGCAGTGAACTGGGGGACAGACCAGCGTGAGCTTTCAACTCTGGGAAGGGAATCTTCTAGAAAAGCTCAGCTTCGGTTCAAAAGAAGAGGCCCGAAATGCAATCAAAAGGGTAGTGATTTGCCCTACAATTACAGGCTGCAATCGACGGTAGGAAAGGCATGGGTTTGACTCCTGGCGGTGTATACTTCCCTGATTGAAGCTTGAGGGAGCTCACAGGTGTCCCGAGCCTCCCTCTGCCTGCCTGCAAAGCCCCTTCACACCCTGAAAACACTTCCTGTCAAGGACAATGTGCTCCTTGCGATTGGGCTGATGCCAACCCAGAAAGTAAACCTCCAAGGTAAGGCAGAGAAGGAGCTGAGAGAGAGAGAAAAATATCACGGTGACAGTTTAATTTAAATGGACTATTCAACTGCCTTCATTCTCCTCACTTACAGGGAGCATGCGACTGAATAATTAAATGAGTCTTTATTTATTTATTTTACATTCGCAGGCACAGCTGTGTCTCCCCTGCCCCTGGAAGAAACCGATTTTGTCAAGATCCTCTTTGCCAGGACCCCTCCCCTCTGTATTTCTGCAACTCCGGAGCCCAATCTAACCTCCTGTCCTACCATGGAAATGTGTCAGGGTCATACTTGTCTGTTGAAAAAAAAAAAAGACATAGTTTTCATAAAATTCAAAAATATTATCTCCAGATATGTTTAGTAAAACCGAGTTTTCTTTCTTTTTGATGAAATTTACAGTTATTTTTCTGCATATAAAATTCCCAAGTTAAAAAAAGGAGGGCTCAGTGACCTATTCGTGGAATTTGTTCTTCAAGAACGGAGAAAACCAGACTTTTGAACGAGCCGTAAAGTGCCTCTCAGTAGTGTTATGGCTTGCTTTCTACTAATGTGGCAAATATCAGAACCAAAGGCAACTTGGGGAAGCAAAGGGTTTGCTTCCCTTACTCTTCCATGTCATCACTGAGGGAAGTTTGGGGCAGGAACTCAAGGCAAGAACTGAAGCAGAAGTCAGGGAATAATACCGCTTGCTGGGTTGCTAGACTACTCTAGAATACAAGGAAGACCACCTTCTAGGGGATGGAACCGCCCACAGTGGGCTTGTCTCTCCCATGTCAATCATCAGTTAAAGAAATACCATACAGATTGCCTCCAGGCCAGTGTGAGGAAGGCATTTTCTCAAGTGAGGTGGCCTCTTCCCGGATGACACTGGCTTAGGATAAGTTGAGATAAAACTCCACTCACAGCCTGTACCAGTTTCATCTAGTTTACTGAACACTAGTGGCACAGGGGCTACCTCATTCTTCCTAGCAAAAGTGAAGTGAAATGCAATGCCGGAAGGTTGGACCACTGACATAATCAGCCCCTAACCCTTGTTCACTTTACAGATGAGAAAGCAAGAGAGGTCTGCGGGAAGCAAGCTGACTGCTTAGATTCAGTCAGGCTCACAGGTTTGAGAGACCCACTCTTTCCACTACATCTTGCCTCTGTGTCTTCAGCTCCAGCTGTGCTGGCTCTCTCTCCCCAACCTCCCGTATACAGAGCACAGGTTCGCACGAGGTAGCTGGCAGAGTTGGAGCACAGGAAATGTTCCTTGTAACCAAGAGGAATCATCCTCGGAGGAGGAGGAGGGAAGAGCTATCAGAGCCCCTGCCGCAGACACTGGAAGGTCATTGGCTGAGCTCCTTTATTCATTTCAGATCAAACACTTGGCACCTGGAAGCTACTGATTACAGCTGTTGGTTCAACGATGGGTTTCATCTCCTCAAAGGTCTTAAAACAAAAGGACTGAAAAGCTCCTATTAAAATTCCTGTCTCACACTTGCGTAAATTAAACAGGCAGTTTAAAATGTTGATTCTTCTGTGTCCCTGAAAGATACCCAGGCTAGCTTTCTCTCAATTCTTCACTCAGACATAAAATATGAATACATTTCATTCCTGGCATTGGAAGGAAGGGATAAAGAGATGTTGTAGTGGGTAAGATCATTTGCTGTGTAAGCCCTGGGGGCCTGAGTTTGATTCCCCAGCACCTACATAAAAGTTGGGCACATTCAAGGGTGCCTAGAACGCAGTGAGGGGGCAGAGAAAGCCTGACCCTGGAAGTGTGCCTGGAACACAGTGAGGGGGCAGAGAAAGCCTGACCCTGGAAGTGTGCTGGCCAGCTGATCTAACCAAAATGGCCAGCACCGGGTTCAGTGAGAAATCCTGTTTCAAAGGAAAAAGGAGAACAGTGGAGAAAGATGCCTGACACTCTCCTCTGGTCTCTGCCTGTGCACACACAGGTAGGTGCAACCCATACACACATGAGCATGTACACGCATGCCACTACACACATGCACATGCATGCACACACACATGCACATACACATGCGCGCACACACATGCACACACACACAGAAGAGAGAGAGAGAGAGAGAGAGAGAGAGAGAGAGAGAGAGAGTCCCACAAGCTCCTAGCCTGAGGTCTCCTTAGGATCTTTGTACCTAATGACCCCTGTTGTCACTGACTGGGCCACATGCTCATTACTACAGAGTAGTGGTGTGTTTTAAAGGTACAACTAAAAAATAGATTAATTAATTAATTTTAAAAAAGGCTGTCCTTGCAGTGGAGAAACACACTCGCTAACGCTGGAAACTGTGATACACTCACTAGCCTCATTTGGTGGGGCCCTTCATCGATGCTCCTGTTTTGAAACTGCTTGCTTCCTGTTCTTCCAGCACTGGAAGTCTAGGGGAGGCCGCCCAGGTCAGTATCTGTGAGACTGCCTTTCTCCTGTGCCCGATCCCAGCATCACCTTTTGCTCTTTTCTTTATCATCACTCACATCCGTTTCATTACTAAAATCTGTATCGTTGTCTTCCAATGTGTCCTTCATTCGGAACTCCACTCTCTCTTCCATCTGCTCACTCAAGCTCACACCCTTCTCTGCAATGCTCCTTAGGTAGCTTCTCTAAACCCCATCCCTGTCCCATCAAGTACCAATGCCAAGGGTTGCTTCCGACACACCACAGGCCTGCTGATACCATTTTCCTTAAACTCCAAAGCTTCTAACTAACCCCCAAAGACTCAGTTCTGCTGTGCTAGCTGGTCTTAAGTCAACTTGCACAAGCTGAGCTATCTGAAAGGAGGGGACCTCAATGGAAAACACGCCTCTGTGAGACCTAGCTGAAGGACAAGTTCTTAATTAATGACTGATGGGGGAGGACCCAGCACATTGTTTGGGAAAAAACCCCGAGCCTACAAACTAAGCTGTGTGTGGTGCAGAGGGCAGAACCTGAGAAGCCACCCACTCCCCTTGGAGGTGTCCAGAGACGATGAGTGGATCCTAGACACTGGGCATTGTGTTGTTTACACAGTTGGGAGCTTGGTTTTGCTTGACTTGATTGTGACTGTGCCCTGGTTCTTCCATCTTGAAGTAAGAAAGTATTCATTTTTTTATTTTACTGAAGTTCACAGTTGAGAGACTTTGAATTTTGACAGAATTTGGGTTTTAAAGAGCCTGGCGATTTTAAAGGGGTTGAAATTTTAATGTGCTTGAATTTAAGAAGACTGTAGGATCTTTAAAGATATTCATGTCTTTAATGTGAGATCTTGGGGACGAATAAGAAAGGAAAGGATGTGGTTTAACCAGGGTGCGTTTGTGTATCAACTGCCAAGGGGTCCTTTGTGCTGCCTGGTCTTATGCAACTCGACACAAGCTATCTGAAAGGAGGAAACTTCAGTTGAGAAAATGTCTCCATAAGATACAGCTGTAAGGTGTTTTCTTAATTAGTGATTGATGGAGGAGGGTCCAACCCACTGTGGGCCAGTGGTCCTGAGTTCTATAAGAAAGCAGGCTGAGCAAGCCATGTGGCGCAAGCTAGTAAGCAGCATCCCTCCATGGCTTCTGCATTAGCTCCTGCCTCCAGGTGCTTGCCCTATTTGAGTTCCTGTCCTTCAATAATGGACTACAATGGAGAAATGTAAGCCCACTAAATTATTTCCTCCCCAACTCCCTTTTTGGTACTTGCTTTTTTGGTTATGGAGTTTCATTGCAGCAATAGAAACCCTAACTAAGACTTTTGAAGTATTACTTTATTAAAATCATTTTGCAGAATATTCTGACGCAGACCGGACCTTCCTCACTGAGTCATGAACTCATGATGCTTATGGTTGTCTATGCTCCCTGTGTTCCAACTCTAGGGTTTTCTGTTTATCTTTGTCTCTGAGGCTGTTTCATTCCATGGACAATATACTAATACACAGTTTTTCTGAGGTTCAAATAAGAAAGGTGCATCTGAAAGTTCTTTCTAAACTGTTAATGACTTCTTAGGTCACTTTCAACCTGTTTGTAAGACACCGATGGTCTAGCCGGACTGACAAGCATGTTCAAGGCATCTGCCTGGCTCCACCCCCGGAGCACTGGGATTGCAGATGCACAGAGCTATGCTCAGCTTTTAGGGTGTTGGGCATCTGAACTCATGCTTTACTGACTGAGCCAGCTCCCCCAACCCTCCCTAGTCCACTAAGACAGTTACACTGTAGATGAGCTTTCCTTTCCACCAAACAGAACTGCCACCTACTTGGAAATACTTTCATTTTATCAAAATTGACTTAAGATGTTGTTTTCTTCTACACAGAACTCTCTGGTGGAATGAAATTGGCCCAGCAACCTGTGCTTCTCAAAGACCTGGATGAGTAGGTAATAAGTCTGCGTTTGCCACTCACTCCAGCTGTATGCTGGAGACAAGTGAGTAGAGCGTCAGTCAGCAGCAGCCAACTTTCGTATTAAGAGACCACAGAATACACGGTGATTAGTGAGAAACATCTGTGAGTGCTAGGAATAGATCGGGAAACGTTTGCTGCAAATAGAAACTTCCTACTCTGGGGACATTCAAATGATGGTTTCCCAAAGAGTGGTTAGAAACCCAAATCTTATAGTTTGCAATTTCTGAGCTGAGGAGGGCAGAAGCTATAGAGAGAAACTCAAATGTAAAAGGGGAACTCTCAATGAGCAAAGCATTTTGGCTAATAGGAGGCAGAGACTTCATGGCTTTCCCTGGTCGCTTTCTTTGGTTTCCTAGTTCCTGCTTGACCTAGAATACAGTGTGTGTGTGTGTGTGTGTGTGTGTGTGTGTGTGTGTGTGTGTGTGTTGTGTTCTCAGTAAAATTCTATAACGGTTCTTCAGCCAAAAAATATGAATAATTTTTCAGCATCAAATCTCAGTGAGGTCTTCCTCACCAAGCACATCCCTACATGACCCCAGCCATACAAGTTTATGAAATAGGTGTATAAATCAAATATTTGATGATGTTATAGATACATTTATTTTAAAACTACGCTTTAGTACACATATAATTTTATTATTTATTAAGGAGTAAATCAAATTTGCATACTAAGGAGATGAGTGTGCTTATTTATTTCTACATGTGGAAGTCTTGGCTGAATAGTTGATACTGCCAGACAGATCACATCTTCAATGTTCTTCTGAATAGTTGATACTGCCAGACAGATCACATCTTCAATGTTCTTCTGAATAGTTGATACTGCCAGACAGATCACATCTTCAATGTTCTTTGGGGTTGATTGCTGTTTTAACTATATAATTGCCAATACTGAGAAGATCACTTTGTAGGAATATATAGTACCAATGGCAAAAGAGTCGTTACAGTCATGTCAGAAATTGTTGTAAATGCTGTCCTGGACTCAGCCCAAAATTCCTTGCATGATTATTTTTAATGAAATATAGGAGAAACTCAGCAATTTTTAAAATCAAACACAGCATAATACAATCTAAATATATGCTAATGTGTATTCAGAAACCTTTAACTGTCGCCAAATACTTTGTGATTTCCCCCACATTTTGCGACGTGGTCCTGTTTGGATCACAGCCTTCAGTTTAAGAAGCTGGCGTCTGGACCACCCAACGTAATGTCTAATCAGGCATTTTCTCTCTTTCCCTTTCTCCATGAATGCCTCAGTTCCCATCTTTCTAAGTAGATACCATATCTCCTGCGCAAAGCCGGCATGCCCCATGTTAGCTATACCTGTGCATTTATAACGCCCACTTTACACATTGTCAATGGGGATAACATTCAAAGTACCAACTGTGGCTTAAATAGAAATGCCGTAGGCTCACATGTTTAAACATTTGATTCCCATCTGGAGGTACTGTTTGGAAAGTTGTAGCACTTTCTGGAGGTGGAGGTTCTCTAGAGAAAGTGGGTCGGTGCAGGTTTGCCTTGGGGGTTGGTAGCCTGGCTCCACTTCCTGTCCGTGCTCAGCTTCCTAGTCCACCGAGACGTGAGATGAGAAGTTCTGCCACCATGTCGTCATGCACCGCCAGACATGTTATATTTAACAAATGAAAATTATAACCACATTCCCATCACAGGACAGGACGAGAGACGAGTAATTTACAAAAACATGTTTACTGTCAGGGCTGATGAAGTCCCAGCGGAAACTCAACTGGTTTGTTTGCTTCTGAGTCAAAGGGTGTAAGACTGGTGGGTACGAATTCTTCCCACCGCCCTGTTCTCCTTGGAGCTTTACTACAAAGTGTGCAACAGAAACTGGCTTTTGTATTTCTTCAGTTGATCATCAAACATGTATAAGGGAAAGAGGCTGAATATCACCAGAGAAAGTTCACAATTAAGAAAAATAAATGATAATAAACAATAAATCTGACGGTGGGGATTTAAGATGGAAACAAGAGTTTATTCAATTAATTTCCAAATTCAACTCCCACAGAGACTCCCTTCTTCATCCTTGGAGTATCATACTGACTTCAGTGTGAAAAAAAAATACTATGCCTGATGAAACATTGTAATGAATAACTCCCAATTAGCATGTTTTTATATGTTGTTATATTAAATGATTGACATTTTCCAATGCTAACAGACATTACATCAGCCCTCTATTTTTGAGTTTATTTTGGGGTCCAAAACTATAGCAAAGGGGGCTTATTAATCTTTAAAAAAAAGTCATCTATTATAGATTATTACATGGTGACCAAGCTAGAACAGAAAAAAAAAGCTGAAATTACAGATGACTTTTCATCATTTTTAATTTCTACTTTTAGCTTTGCCTCAATTTTTCTAGTAATAACAAGAGCTCTTTTAACTGTGGAAGGTTTTCTATTTGTTTTGTAGTGTTAGAGAAAGACCCCAAGGCCTCGCGAATGATAGACAAATGCACAGCCCCTGAGCTACACCCACAGCCCCGATAAAAGTCATTTATCAACAACTTCATTCTTAGCAACCAAAACTTCACATGCCTTTTTCCTTTACATGTTGATAAATTATTCAGTATTACTTTTTATAAGCTAAGACGATGAAACCATGCCTCATATCTGCAGGGAGGTCATCTGAGAAAGAAGCGCTGGTGTCCAAAAGATGTGGATGCATCGTGTTTACGATATGAGGACATCCAAAGTACCACACAAGCATTAGAGAAGAAAGCCTTGGCTTAGCTTGTCACAGGAAAGAGGAGCAGAAGCCTCATGAGAGGAGCAGTCAAGCTGAGCTCAGGAGAAATGTTCCTTTTACTACTGGGAGAAGAGTGAAGTTAGGAAGAGAGCCCCCAAACAGAGGGAAAAGAGCAGAACCCATAAAATTATCATAGTAACTCAGAAAAACAAGATGAAGGCAAGACCCATGGCAGGATGGAGGGAATGGCAAAGAGGATGTGAATGACAGGAAAGGGTAGAACTGTAAGACTTGGTGACTGGGTGGCTGTACAGGTTGAGAAAAGGAAGGAGGAGTGGGCCCCACCTTTGTAGACCATTCAACCCTCCAGTACCCAGGGATTAGTGAGGCCATCAGTCCGTAGACTACATTAGAAGCGTCATCTTTCGGGGAAGATGGGAACTTATTTGGGTCATGAGAGTTTGATCTGCCTCCCAACTGGGCCTAAAGCTGTGTTTCAAACACAGAAGCATGACGCTAGAATCTGGAGGGAGCTCAAAGCAAGAGGTGAACACCTGGGTGGAGAGGTCACAACCCAAACACAACAGCTGTTAAGAGGGAGGGCGGGGCAGCCCCATGAGCATGCTCTCTATTTTCTATTTTTTTTTAATTTTTTTCTGTTTATTTATTTATTAAAGATTTCTGTCTCTTCCCCGCCACCTCCTCCCATTTCCCTCCCCCTCCCCCAATCAAGTTCCCCTCCCTTGTCAGCCCATAGAGCTATCAGGGTTCCCTGCCCAGTGGGAAGTCCAAGGACCACCCACCTCCATCCTGGTCTAGTAAGGTGAGCATCCAAACTGCCTAGGCTCCCACAAAGCCAGTACGTGCAGTAGGATCAAAAACCCACTGCCAATGTTCTTGAATTCTCAGTAGCTCTCTAGATCAGTTAACTGGTCCTCATTCCCACTTTGCTCCCTTCCCCAACGTGAAGCCCTATGGGAGACCTTAAAATGTAATGTTCCTACTGAGAGACCTTTAGTGTACCCAAACTCACTGGTGGGCAGACAAATGCCAACTGAAAAGACAATGGAATTCTATTTTTGTCTCCCGGGTTAGGAAAAATTAAAGATTGATAATATCCATTGCTGGAAGGCACCCGGGGAAATGAACACTGCTATATTTCTGGCATGAGTGCAAATTGCTATGATATTTTGGGATATCTATTATCCATTCAAACCCTTATGACTTATGATCCAGCAATGCACTCTTAGAATCTATATTTCAGGAACCAAAGCAACAGTCCAAAGGACACACGTACAAAGTCTTCATTCCTAAATTACTTATAAGAGTTAAAAGTTTTAAGAAAAAAAAGAAAAAAATGACAACTAAAAATGTCATGTTCAGAGAACTAAAATCTATATTAAGCAGTATTATGTAACTGTCATATATGTTTGGATATGAATCTACAAAGGCGTGTTTGGTAGACTCAGGTGGGGGGACAGGTTGCCAAATCCTATATTGTCTTATTAAGAGAAAACAAAGGGGAAAGTACATCTTTTTAAAGGTTTGGATTTTTAAATTTTTATTGGTGTGTGTGTGCCACGTGTTTGTTCATGCATGTATACATGCATGCATGCCCTTGGAGGCCAGTCGAGGTGGTTGGACATGCTGGGGCTAGCAGTACAGGCAGTTGTGAGCCACTCAACATGGATGCTGGGAACCAAACTTGAGTCCTCTGCAAGAGCAGGAACCCTGGAACCTGATCCCCCCTTCTCCAGCCCTCAGGTGATCTCCTGTAATAGCCATATAGCAATAACAGATGAAAGCCCAGCAATGACTTGGCTAACAAAGATTATGTTAAGTGTAATATGTGTTGTGCATTGCATATAAAAATCCTATAAAATGCAAGTAAGGGACTATCATCATTCTCATGTTTAGATAAAGAAAATCAGGGAAGTAACCCAAGGCAGGTCACACATGAAGCAAATGGTTGCTGGGCTTAGAATTTGTACATTGAGTCTCTGGACTATTTGGAGATTTTTTTTCATATCACTATGTTGTTTAAATTATGCTATTTAAATTTAAAAATTTAAATTTAAAAATATTCTAATTTTTAATAGCTTTTAGAAAAATATGGGGGGATTAAAATGGCTCACCATTGTTTTTACAAATTCACAGTTGGTAACAGGGGCCTATGGTACCAACTTTCCAAGTGCTTGGTAATGAAACGGAGGACCTAGCCGGCTGGTGCTTAGCTGCTTCCAGGCTTAGAGCTTTGTTTAGTTAAAGACACTGTCTATCTCTAAGCACAAAAGTCTCTAAAAAGCCTCTGAAGATGCTGCCTTCTAGGGTAGGGACTGGAAAGAGCAGGGTTGAGCTCACTGATTCAGTTATGATTTAGCATCTGGGGACTCAGAGAAGAAATCTATTATCAGAGAACACAGAGGGTACCGCTTTGCCAGCCTGATCAGGAGCAGAGCGTGTGGAACAGAACCCGAATGCCTCATTTATGTGGCAGTTCACAGTCCAGGATGGACCTCCCATTGCCCCTTACAGCTTTGGTCACCTATAAACCTGGGACGCAAAGACGGGCATGAAGTGAATACCCACAATGCACTTCCTCCAACTCTCAGAACTGTTTCCCATCATTCAGGTCAAGGCTCAACGATCCAAGGTGGCCACAATTTCAGTCTCAGATAGCTAGCAAAGAGCAATAATAATAATAATAATAATAATAATAATAATAATAATAATAAAATAATAAACAAATAGCAAGTGACAGACAGCTAGAATCAGCAGATAGGAAGCTGTTACCAGGGTAGAAACTCACAGCAACCAGTAGGAATAACCAAAGAGCATGGTGGCGGGGGGGGGGGGGGACATCATCAACTGGGGACTTAGAACATCCAGAACATTCAGCAGAAAGGGGCTGGGAAGCAGTAATGAAGGAGCTTCTGACCGGGGGTTTCTCCACTGAAGGGTTTTCCTGCTGCAGGTATTTTTATGCCATGGGAAAAACAACACTAGCTTCATTTGGAAATGACTACCTTCTAACTATTCTTAAGAGTACATTTTTTTTAATACCTTCCCTGTTGACTTTCTTTTCTTCTCCCTGCAACCCAATTGGGGGAGGGCAGTCTACCCCAGAACATGGAGTTTTGGAGGACACCTGGATAATTTGTAGGTGTCCTAGACAAGGGAGGACTTCCTGATTCAGAGTCCAATTTTTAAGAATCACACAATACTGGAAATTTACCAATATAATGTATATTATACATTATCAGATGACTTCCTCCCTGAGCAAGAGGCACCTCACGTGCTTCTTTCCCTATCTTGCATTGTTATTCCACAGAGCACCTACCTCTCCTTCACACGACACTATAGTTTGGTCATGGAGTGTCCCCCGGAGTTTCACGTATTAAAGGCTTCAGGGAACCGGAGAATCATTGGGTAATAAAATCTAGTGAAAGTTAGGTTATTGGAACCCCCCTCTCTCTTCCCCACTCTGTCCCAGCCCTCCTTTGCAGCCACCATGAGGTAAGCAGCTTTGTTCCACCATACCCTCATCATCATGGTGTTCTACCTCACCATAGACCCCAAAATAATGAAGCCAACTATTGGTTGGCGTCTATGAGTTAGAGGTCAGTCTTAGCACACAATGAGACCTTGTTCTCTCCCCCCTCCAAAAATGGACATGTACATTAATATCGAGCCATTAGTCAAGATTTTACTATCGATAGAGAAAGAGAGTTTTGAAATCATAGACTAGGAAGGAGTTAGATGAAGAAGGTTGAGAGTATTGCTAACTCTCTGAAGGAAACTCCACTTTTGTCAGTGGTGACCCATTTTCCCATTGCTTGGCTCTTCGGGATTCAGAGGGAATAGAAGGAATAGTTTCTTTTATTGTTGCTGCTGCTGTTGTACTTTATACAAAAAAAAAAAAGACAAAACAGAGAAGCGAAAGCTACTTTTCTCTTAGCTTAGAAACCACCCTGGAAACGCGCACAGCATTTGGCATTGATTTTCATGCCCCTTTAGCTGTCTTCGGCCTGGGGCAGTTCTTTCTTCATTTTTTTATGGCCTTGTCATTTGGAAAAGCACAGGAGCTCAGGGACACTGTGGAGAATCCTGGTCCATTCTGGTTTCTGTGACGTTTTCAAAGGATGTGATTTAGATGACGCGTGACGGCCGGGTGACAGAAGGGCAGGCCTGCGTGACTTGTGAGAAGCACTGGAGATTGCTTTGCTGCGTTGCTGGTGAGGTGGACTTTGATGAGTTCTCCACCTGGTTTCCTCATTAGAACGTTTCCACTTCCTCTGTGATAGTAGGGAATCTGTGGGGAGAGACTTCTGAGACCATGAACTATTCTGCTTGTCAACCCCTCACTCCTTCATTTTCACGTCAATAGATGGTTCTTGTTCTCTTGTTTTGAGACCAGAGTTTACTCTGTAGCTTAGGCTGGCTTCACAGTTACGATAATTCCTACCTTATCCTTTGGAGCTGGGATTAAAGGCCCGAGGCCCCAATCCTGAGTTCATACTCATGATTCTTCCCTGAGTCGATATTAACTGTGTGAATGACAAATGGTGGGTTTTCTAACTCCATAAATCTTTCTCTTTTTAAAATTCATTTAACTTTTTATTTTAAGTGCATTGGTGTGAAGGTCTCAGATCCCCTGGAACTGGAGTTAGAGGCAGTTGTAAGCTGTCATATGGATGCTGGAAATTGAACCCAGGTCCTTGGGAAGAGCAGCCAATGCTCTTAACCGCTTAGCCATCTCTCCAGACGTCCATAGTCTTTCAGTTATTAATATCAAGCCTGTTTTTATTAGTTGGGGTTTGCTTGCCAGCAGGCACTTCCCATTTACCCATTCATTTGTACAGATTTCAATTTAACCACACGTCAGTATCTAATGTTCCCATATTCACATCGCCTCCGACTTGGCCGGGGAAGACCCTTCAATCTAACCCTCTGTTCCTCTGACAAGTCCATTATTTCTGAAGCACTCCCTTGGTTTGTGGCACACTGAAATGTTGCAGGCTCACATTATACTTCTCTATACCTTGAGTCCTCGAAGCATCCACTTCTCCCAAGAGCGCTGGCTCATGGTGGAGAACCTAAGGACCAGACCTGGCAACAAAGTCCCAGAATAACGCTGGGCGAGGCTCTTCTTCCCATGAAGCAGCATGTGCGGCGTGCCCATTCCCAGCAGCACAGAAGCCAGGTCCAGCTGGCACCTGTGTACTAACATTCCCATCACTTTTTGAGCATAGTCTTTTACTTTGTTTGGTTTGAGACAGGGCTTCTCTGTACCTTTGGAACCTGTCCTGGAACTCTGTCTGTAGACCAGGCTGGCCTCAAACTCACAGAGATCCACCTGCCTCTGCCTCCTGAGTGCTCGGAATAAGGGCATATGCTATCACCATGTCCAGCTCTCCAGCCCATTCCTGGCTTACTTGTACTTAGCCCTTGTCTCATCCACTTCTCTAAGAAATTCTGGTACCCTAGAACCCAAACCTGGGCTTGCCATAATCCTTTCTTAAGGCAAGACTTATATTATTTAGGTTTTTTTTGGTGGTGGGGGGGGGGGGATAATTTCTTGCACAAATCTCAGAGTAGCCTCAAATTCATTCATGGCAATCTTTCCTGACTCCTGAGTGCTGGGATTATAGGCATGTGTCTCCACACCTGGCCAGCAATCCCCCAGCCTTCTGAGTGCTGGGATTACAGGCGTGTGTCACCATATCTGGTTAGCAAACCCCCCGCCTCCTGAGTGCTGGGATTACAGGGGTGTGTCACCATATCTGGTTAGCAATCCCCCAGCCTCCTGAGTGCTGGGATTACAGGCGTGTGTCACCATACCTGGCTAGCAGTCCCCTGCCTTCTGAGTGCTGGGATTACAGGGGTGTGTCACCATATCTGGTTAGCAATCCCCCCGCCTCCTGAGTGCTGGGATTACAGGTGTGTGTCTTCATACCTGGCTAGCAGTCCCCCCTGCTTCCTGAGTGCTGGGATTACAGGGGTGTGTCACCATACCTGGCTAGCTGTCCCCTGCCTCCTGAGTGCTAGGATTACAGGGGTGTGTCACCATACCTGGCTAGCTGTCCCCTGCCTCCTGAGTGCTGGGATTACAGGGGTGTGTCACCATACCTGGCTAGCGGTCCCCCAGCCTCCTGAGTGCTGGGATTATAGCCTGTATTTCCATACCTGGCTAGGACTCATTCACGCTATTGAATCTACTCACTCCTGCCATTCCAAATGGCAGAATTGAATTAAAGCCATTTGCTTAAGATGATAGTGGCTTACTTCCTGCGCACCTGAACAGACAGAGAAATCCTGCACTGGGAGGGTGAGTAGGGCACTGGAGAAATGGCTCATAGGTTAAAAGTCTGTACTGCTTCTACAGAGGACTTGAGTTTGAGTTCCAGCGCCCACTTTAGTTGGCTCACAAGTGCCTTCAACTCCAGCTCCAGGGGCTCTAATGTCGTCTTCTGACCTCTGTGGTACTGTCTATAAATGCCCCCCCCCCAGAAGCATACAAACACATAATTAAAATAATATGTATGTATGTATATACACACATATACATGTATACACACACAACTCCTACAAGGGTTGGTTTTGCTCATCAGAGGATTCTCAACACATGTACAGAAAGTGTTCTATAAATACTGTCTGAATGACAACCAAACACACCTTAGAGATATCTCAGTTATCATTCCAATTCTAAGTTCAAAGGTCTCCACAGAGCAGTTACAGTCCCTGTGTTCTTTTGTTGTGGCCATTTATCACATTTAAAACAGACTTCTCTGCCTAGTTTAGTGATATTTGATTAGAACCAGGGTAAATAGTTATTTAGTGTCCCTTTTTTCTTTAAAATTTATTGTCTGTGCACAACACACACACATGCACACACAACATACAAGGGTGGAGGTCAGAGGAAAACTTGTTGCAGCGGGCTCTCTCCTTTCACAATGTGGGTTCTGGGGATCAAACTCAGGCCCTCCAGCTTGTGGGGAGGCATCTTTACCCACTGAAGCATCGCATGGGTCCCAGTGGTCCTTTTTCAACGCTCTCTCTACAGGTCCTCTTTTCAGATCCATGGCTGCTTTTCCACGACAGTCCTGACCTCTACCAAGTCTGAGTGAGGCTCCCCTCTTGCCCGTGGTGAAGTTCTCAGCATCTCCCCATGGGGTGGTAGCTGCTGTCTTCAGTTATTGTCTGTGTGTGTGGCCTCCAACTTCTTTGTTCCTGTTCTCCAGTGTCCCTTTAACCAATCCAATGTGAAACATTTTGTTATAATAACTGGTTTGATATGCTTATTTTTCTCAGTACAGAATGTCATCTTGCTTCTGTGTGTCTGCTAGCTACTCCTCTGAGATCATTTTCAAAGACAGAAAGTTAAGCCAGGTGGTAGTGGCACACGGCTTTAATCTTAGCTCTCAGGAGGCAGAGGCAGGTGGATCTCTGTGAGTTTAAAGTCAGCCTGGTTTATAAGAGGTAGTTCCAGGTTCTCCAAAGCTACAGAGAAACCCTGTCTCAAAATAATAATGATAATAATAATAATAATAATAATAATAATAATAATAATAATAATGTCTTTAGTCACCTCTCACCCGCTTTTTCTGAAATCTGCGACCCCAGCTCTCCTTCTTAATGTATTGGTTGCCATCTTTCCTTCTTCTGATCAGGGATTTTCTGATCAGTAATGTCCCAAGGGCTTTGAGGTCTCATTCAGAGCAGCACTGTCCCTCATCCTCATCCCTCTCTGGAAGGACAGAGACAAAGACTTCGCCAGTTCATAGGGAAGTACTTCTACCCAGGAGCCAGCACTAAGCAAATGCTGAAGCCGGTGCTTTTAAACCACTCATCACCTAGAGTCTCCATAAAACAGACTCCATGAAGGCTTTCAACAAAGGCCAGAGAACAGGAGCATACTTTGAGCTGGGACTGGAGAGGGTGCACTTGTTGTACTTGAGGGATGTCTTTCATTGAACAACTCAAGAGCATTTTCTGGTTGGGAGCAGCTGCACGTAGGCATCCTCCCCCGCTGCCCCAACACGGAACAAAGAACCATACAAACACGGAGCTAATTTATCTTCCTGAATATAAAATGTTCCATCAATTTTTCAAGGAGATTTATTGAAGACATAGCCCTCAGCATTCTTTCTACAGACCAGTAGAGATGTCAGAAGCGTCTCTCTTCTCTGCTGATATCATTATTGGGCAGCTCCTTTGGTTGCCTGGCTGGCGACTGATGCCAAGGAGACCAAGGCCACGCATGGGATGTCCTTATACTTCAGTTCCATTCACACAAGCAATTGTTCCATACACATGAGGTACACCAACAATGTTAGCAATGGTGCCACAGAAGCAGGGTGGAAAACTGTTGATGCAAAACCCATCACATATGCACAGGGTACACGGCTCAAAGTCTATTTGAACAGACTTTCTTGCCTAACCTCACATTGCTCCTCCATACCCTACACACTAGTCTTTTTGTTTGTTTGTTTGTTTGTTTGTTTGGCGTCCACTGTTCTCTGTTTCTTATCATTTACTGATGCTTGCCATAGTGATTTTCCTAAGCTTGTTCTTAAATAGGGACACTCGGTGCTGCCCTGATCCTATATTTGGGAAGCAGAGGGCAGGGGAACAATGAATCACCAAAGCTCTACCTTTCGACTCTTTTCTCAGTAGAATTAAAGTTCAATTTTAACGTCTGAATTAAACTATCCCCTGAGACCCATAAAGTATGGCAACAACATGGCCTTCGTTCTAGTGCAAATTCTTTGGGCAGCAATGCTGCACTGATAGATTTACTCTCTTCCTGTAACTCTGCATTTCTGAAGCTGCCATACATGAAACATGGACTAACTAAGGACAGAACATGCATGGTTTGTGTACATCCAGGAGATACCTTAATACCTGGCATGTAGTGAGTTTCAGAAGATGTTGTCAAATGGCAGCTAGATGAACACTGTTGTAGGAAGCCGCTTGTTTGTTTCCGACTTCTCAGCCCCGAAATAACCACACAGAAACCATATTATTTACAATACTGTTTGTTTGGTCAATAGCTTAAGCATGCTTCTGGCTAACTCATATCCTAAACTAACCCATCTCCATTAATCTGTGTATTGCCATGTGGCTGTGGCTTACCAGGTAAAATTCTGGTGTCTGTCTCCAAGTGGCTTCTCCCTAACTCTGTTTTCTTTCTCCCAGCCTTCAGTTCAGTTTTTTCCGCCTAGCTCTGCTCTATCCAATCACTGGCTTAAAGCAGCTTCTTTACTAATCAGTGTATTCACAGCATACAGAATGGAATCCCACACCACCTCCCCTTTTCTGTTTAAATATAAAGGAAGGTTTTAACTTTAACACAGAAAAATTACATATAACAAAACATATATCAAGTAAGAATTATAGTTACAGTATTTATATCTACTTTATCTTTTATCATAACTAAGGAAAACTATAACTGTAACTATTTATTCTTCAACTCCAATGAAGACTCCAGAAGGATATAATATTATGTAAGTAAACAGGAAGTGCATTGTAAGAAACTTCCCAAACTCTAGAATTGACAGAGACATCTCACTACCTGGAAAGTCACCCAAAGTTTTTCTGTACCATTGGGGCATCTTCAGCCTACAGATCTGGCAGACTTTTCCATGAAGCAGGAAATTTCAAAGACAGTTCCACCTATATTGGCAGCTTGTCAGCCACTTTTTTATGTATCCTGCAGAATGTCTTGCATACTCTTTCACAAAGCAGGAACCCGGAGGGATCATCTCACCTTTAGGCAAGTTCAGCAGTCATTTCTCTGTGGATCCTGCATATCCAGTTCACACAGCTTAATGTCAAGCAGTTCAGGCAAGAGTAGTTTCTTGCCCAAATGGCTGTGCTTAACTTTATTCTTTTGTGTCTAGAATTATGTTCTAAACATTCTCAGGTTTTATGTGGATATAGTAGACCACATTGGGCTCCAATTTGTTGTAGGAAGCCACTTGTTTGTTCCTGGCTGCTCAGCCCCAAAATAACCACACAGAAACCATATTATTTGCAATACTGTTTGGCCAATAGCTTAGGTATATTTTCGGCTAACTCATATCCTAAACTAACCCATCTCCATTAATCTTTGTATCTCCACATGGCTGTGGTTTGCGGGGTAAAGTTCTAGCATCTGTCTCCGAAGGGGTTACATGGCTTTTCCCTGACTCCGCTTTCTTTCTCACAGCCTTCAGTTTAGTTTTCCCTGCCTAGCTCTGTTCTACCCTATCACAGGCCCAAAACAGCTTCTGTATTAACCAATGGTATTCCCAGCCTACAGGGGGAAATCCCACATCAAGACACTATTCTGTAGGTCCAGACCTCCACTGGATTTGATGCTAAAGTAAGACAAAGCTAAAGACATATCCTGATTCTAACCTTCCACAGTTCTGAGTTGTACTATTCTCTTCCCTGCAACAAACAGTCTGGCCATGACAACTTAAGGGTGAACAGCTAAAGCTGCCGGCCCATGGCAGCAGTGGCTTACAGGATAGTCATTCAAACTTCTGTCAGCAGGAAATGAAGGCCTGGGGCGGAAGTGAGATTGTGCCCACTCTAGTGACCCACTCTGTTGGCCATGTTTCCTGCCTCAAGGCTCCACGATTACCTAGAACACTGCCACCACCCAAGGACCAAGTGTTCACGCATTAGCCTTGAGGAATAGTTCACATTTGGACTAAAATACTTGGTTAGCCATACACTTATCTGCAAAACCAGCATAATAGCCATGCCTAGATTTGAGACACGACAGGTAACACTACTCTATCTGTATTCAATATTAAAACCAGGACTATGAGAGATCACCTTGTTAGTCTAACAGAAGTTAAGAGGGGCAGCCAGAAGATCTGTCCATCCAACCAATAATTACAGAACACCTGCTGTACAGCTGGCACCCTTCACAGGGGGCCCAGGTCTTCTGGGTCATGCAAATCAAAGAGGTGTCAATTTGCTTCCCGAGGAAGAAGGTGTGGATTAAGGGGCCCCACTATAGTTACACACAGCACAACAGAGCCAGGAAATTGATTCTTTGGGCAAAGGAATTATTTTTATTTGAATGGAATTTTCTATTCTTATTTCTTTTTTGAAAGAGACATATTATGTCTCTTTCAGCTTATATAATGCTTCATACTCGAACAACCTGCATTTCCTCTTTTGAGGCTCACAAAGACACTCATCTTTCTGAGCACGGTGACTATGTAATTAAGAAAAATGGAGTGTCAGATGCCACAGAGGATGGATCCATCTTGAGAGGAAGCCGGCATGCTTTCTGTGCTGAAAAAAAATTAATGTTGGAAGGAATAAAGTTTCAGTGACTGTCCTAGGTCCTAAACTGTCATTGGCTTGTGTGACCTTTGGTGGATTATGTGTCTCCTCTGGGTCTCAGTTCTTCTCCCTAATAGGTAATTGATAGTCCCACCCTAGGGCCACTAAAACAATAAGCCACCTGCCCTGCTACACTGATCACCTACATCAGAGAGAGGATTCAAAGACTTAACCCAGAAATGCCTTTAAGTTTGAAAGAACTTAAGGACACCAAGGGGACAGCTACTCTCTAAAGAACTCTTGTTTTTCTGTGAAAGGAACATTCACCTTTCCTGCATATGCCTAGCTAGACTGGAATTCTAAGGATTTTATTTAAAATAGTCACAGTGCTCTCCTGCTCTCCTAACTCACTCTCTCTCTCTCTCTCTCTCTCTCTCTCTCTCTCTCTCTCTCTCTTTCTCACACACACACACACACACACACATACACACAACACACACACACTATATGTGTTTATTGTAAGTAGGTCTGTGTATTATACATGAAAGAGTTAAGATTTTTTCATTTGCTAAGAAGGAATTTTCACCTCCATGGAGGTGATATAAGCCTCCAAGATTTGTGATCTAAAGTAGACAGTCAATGTATTTTTTTTTTCACATACAGTCAATATTTTTAAATCAAAGCTTTCTTCCCTGTATATCTTACTTTAATCTTAACCTCATCTAGAGCAAAGCTGTGTTATCAGCAAGTGCATGTTTACAGTGGGAGAGGCTGGGCTACAGCACCAAGGGGGGATTGCTGTCTTAGCAACAGAGAAGGGTGTTCCTAGATACCTTCAGGAGAGAGCTGCTGCCTCGGCCAATGTCATACTCTTCTCCCCCCAAGCAGCATCCAGTGACTGTTCCTTGTAGAATATAACATTTTACCCACTGCTAGTCCCGCCTTGGGAAACTCTCAAGGGCTACCACAGTTGTAGAGAACTTTATTTGGTTGGCTAAAGTCAGCTGACCAACTCCTGATGTATCTTTTCACTTCAGGATGTGATGTAGGGGGCTTGTAATAAAGCAGCTTGATGTCAATCTTTATTTGATTATGGGGAAACCCAATCAAGGATTTTGCATGACCACTTCTGTTATTTTCTGCACTGATTCCCCATAACTTCTATCTTTCATTTTACCCTTGAGTGTCTCCTAGGGTTTTTCTTTCTGTCGTCACTCCTAGATAAACTCCACTCAACTCTACAATCTATGAGAAGCCTCTCCCCATTTTAAAACTGTAGCTTCTGAACTACTTCGAATTCCAGGAAATTTGAAAACCATTCACCAGTCTATGGAAGAAAATATTAGAATTTTAATTTTATTTATGTTTGATCCAATTACTAAAGAACAAATTGAACAACTAATATTCCATGAGCAAGTCACAGGGATGCAACAGAAGCAAGGTTACCTTGGGGCCTCGGAATTTGAATGCTCAGAGGAGCTGAAGAGGCATTAGGAACCACTTACTTTTGAGGTCTAGAAAGTGCACAATCTGATGTATTTATGGATAATTTTTCTTTGAATGCTAAAATCTTCCTAGGGGTATCTAGCAGTGGGATGCTGGAAACCATGAAGCTCTTGCTCCACAGAGGTCCACTGACCTCCCCTGGACACCGGAGAGCAGTCGAACCTTGAGATGATTCTCATACACTTGAGTCCGTTAGGCACACTTTCCAAAGCTTTCTGTAATACATGAGATTATCCACAGTATCTAGGGAATAGTTCTCAATATTTGACAATAAATGCCCTTTACCATTTTTTCTTTTGTTTGTCGCTCCTGATATAGGAGTGTTTTAACAATGATTTTTTTTTTAAAAAAATCACTTGAAAAAGAGAACATTTTGAAAACAGATGTCTGGTACTATTTCCACAATCACATGGTCTTGTTGCCTGAAAACAGTATGCCTCACTTAAAATATTTCTTTATCTGCTCTCTTTGGAGACTTGCTCTATTTTTAAATCTTCTAAATAAAGACATCTGGGTGGGGCTTGAAGTTACTCGTTGAAAGGATAGGGACTTGATACCATCTGATTAGTTCATAAGAGCAACTGATTGACAAAGTGATGAAGGTGAAAATTTATTAGGAGGCTGTGACAAGAGATGATTTGCATAATTAGTAAATGGGACTGGAAAATGAAAGGATAAATGTTGTAGCAAACATAGCCACAGATGTATTTCTTTCTTTTGGATCTGCATATCTTGGCGAATTATCTTTCCTAGCTGCAATAGCCATTTGAATAATATATTCAAAGAAACTAAACTTTGAACCTCATCCTTAACAAAGTATTTACAAAGATCATTAGCAAGCTGTTAGATCACGATTTGCATCCTCATTTGCATTGCTTTCATTAAAATAGGAAATTTTGTGGTAGAAACAAAAGATCTTTTATTCCATCAGTAGTAAAACAAAAATCACTTATATTACTTATCAGCACATCATTTAAAATTCCTATTCTATGTGCCTTAGATGCGATATTGGCATTATGCTATGTATAAATACTACTGGTAAGCATGTCTTAGATGATGTGCTCAAAATATTTTACTCTTAAATGCAAAAATAAAATCTTAAGAATGCTTCTTGGATTTATTTCCTGTAACTATTCTAAGAAATGACTACAAACTTAGCGACATTAAAAAGAAAGAAATTGGGGCAGGGAAATGGCTTAGTAGGTAAAACATTTGGCATGCAGTCATAAAGACCAGAATCCAGTTTCCCAGAACCCCCATAAAAGCCAGGTAGGCATGGCAGCCTGCCTATAGTCCCAGCACTCAGAAGGCAGAGACAGGGAGCCCTGGGGCAAAACTGCACACTAGCCCAGTTGGTGAGCCTGCTTTCAGCAAGATACCAGACCTCACCATAGAAGGAGAAGAGAGACAAGGAGGAAGCCTAACATGAACTGCTGGCTTCCACACACGCAAGCACGCACATGCACCTGCACTGTCATACATGTGCACCTCAACATGTGTGAACACATGTGCACGTGCAGAAAGCAAAAGACATTTCCACTCTTCTAGTTCTAGAGGCCATAGGTATTGAAACCTGTCCCCAGAGTTTCTGATTCAGCAGGTCTGTGGCTGATCGAATAATTTGCATGCTTGCCAGGCTCCCATGCGTTCCTGAAGCACCTGGCCCTGGGGTCACATTTTGAGAAGCACTAAAGAGGAAATGTATTGAGGCCCTCATAAGTTAGAACAAAGGGCTAGATGCCAGAGGTGTGATCTCTAGCTAGTGTGTCCTGTGGCTCAAGGAGACAAAGGAAAAGGGACCCAATGGGCAAAAAGGACACAGAACACCTGCTGGTTTAACACACAGCCTGATGATCTAGTGGCCAGCAACCAAACTGAAGCCTCAACAGTCAAATATTTCAACTTAGTATTGAGTATTAAAGACTATTTAGTCTTTAACTTTAGTCAAAGACAATGATAAAGTCATGTTATCGTGCATTCTTGAGAGTTGATGCAAGCAGATCTTAGGGTCAGTTTCCTCATTTGAATGAGTCCATCTGCAAGGAGCTCAGAAACCCCTGAAGAAATAGAGAAGACAACCATGAGTAAGCTGACAGGGTCATCAGCCATGGCTTCCAGAAAAACAGGGTCCACTCACTACTTCATGCCAGAAATAACCGCTATTCCCAAAGTGGGTTGGTTTCCCTCAAACACAGACGTGTTTGAGATGAAGCCACCACACACCCTCCTACAAGTTTTGCCTCCATGTCAGATGCTCCAGAGTGGACTCTGGATGACATTGAAGACGTGCACTCAGTCATTCAACAAACCCTGTTCCAGGTTCTGTCCTCGCAATGGATGCTTCATGAGAATGTGCAGCTTTCAAACCTACAGCGTTTATGATAATTTTAAATGTTCTTTTAAACATCCTCTTATATGGCAAACACGAATTTCCTCCCAATACCTGTGTTCTTTGTTTTCTTCCATATAAGCTCATTCACCTCCCTCACGTTAAGGTGTGGTCCTAGGGCCAAATTCTTGACTATAAAATTAAGCGCATTAATGTGCATTTGTCCTGGCTTGACCCATCAACGTGTTTAAAGCATAAGGTCACCAGTTGAGTGGACAAGACAAAAGGATCTGAACAAGAGAAAAGTTATAAGGCCGAGATTGGAACAGCTCATCTCATACCCAGCTGAGTAACAAATACATTTCTATCGTCTTCCATTTCTGGAATGGGGGAACTGTTTCATACTGTAGTTAGCCTGCCCCAATAGTAAGAGCTATCAATACTATCAATAGAGCCACGCTTTCAGAGACATACTGGAATTTGAGTAACAAATACGTTCATTTTAAGTTTCAAATGAATGAAAAGAAGAGACTTTTTGATGCCAGGAGGATACTGTTTACGGTCTGAAAACTCTAGCATGGCCCTTTGTGGTCTGCAGCAGCACACGATAGGGACAACAGAGAAGGAGGATCATTGTGTTCTGATAATGCTGAGTAATGCTCACTTCAATCATACTTTACTCTAAGTCTTAAACTCGATCTCAGCCAAAGGGCTAAGAAGTGATACCTTCAAAAGAAATATAATAAATGGAAAGCATATAGCAGTCAAACCCAAGGAAATTCTAGCTGTTGAGAACGTGAAAACCCCAGCTGTGATGTCTCCTGTCATTTGGGTGTGGACCATGCTCGCATGAGCGCCATGTGTAGAAGAAAACAGCACACCTCTGAGACGCTTGCTGAGGGAGAGCAAACCCATCAAGCATCTCTCTTTGATTCACTCCATCAGACCCTTTCCTACGTGAGCACAGAGAACTCAGTAAGCAGCACAAAGCGATGGTCACTATGGCCAACATGGAGCAACACTTCTGCCACAAGCCAAGAGGAAGCACGCAGCTCACATGTCCACAGTGTCACTAAGCATCAGAGGATGCCATGACCCTGATACCACACAATGATTTCCTTACAGCTCTTCAGGATGCTTGGCAGAGAGGCAAAATCAATGGCCAAAGCTTCGAGCCATCATCTAGGATCAAGACTGAGTGCATTCTTTAGTACAAGTCCCTTGCTGACGATTCATCAGGAGCTAGACACCCAGGACTGTTTCTGGAAAGGAAAATCAATATGCCTGTCAATGAACTGCCTCTCTTGCTGGAGCTGGTGAGCATGCTGTTCCCAAGTCTGCTCATAGTCTGTTTGCCCCTGGCTTTCCCAACACCCACACAACTCTCTTTGTCTCAGGTCAAGAGAGGAGCAGCTTCTCAAATTTCAGATACTATTATGTGAACATCTGTGAGCAAATAAACTGTGAGTGTGGTTTCCAGGCCGTCCCCTGCTTGGGACCCCACATTTCATTTCCAACCCATTGAGAGCCAGTGCACCTGGCAGATGAATCCATGCTCAGTGGGTGGCTCTAAGTCTATAAATAATTCAAAGACAATAAACAAATAAGGGCTCATTCCCTTCACTGAGAGGAGACCGAATTTAGAAGATTATCACCTTAGGCTACAATTTAGGAAATTACATTTTCGTTTCAAAAGAACTGATCCTATAGACATAAAGTAAAATCTCCCTGAATGCTGTCTGACAAATCCCTGCCATTTTCCATTACAACAGCATTGGTCACCGTGAACACAGTGCTGCAGAAACCCAACCAAAATGCCACACTGGACAATCTAGTAGGCGTCAGAAATGTCAATTAATTTCCCATTGTGAACAAAGTAGCCTCTTAGATGAGTCTCCAATCATCAGTCTGACGTGTCTGTGTTGGTGGAGTCAGTCATGTCCGTGGTGTGATGACTCTGATGTATAACTGGGGCAAGAGAACATTCTAGTCTGCTGGGCTTTGGTCACTTTTCATCTGTTTCAAGATGACTTGGGAATTGTTGGGCAGAGTGCCCCCCCCCCAAAAAAAAAACAAGTTACTACAAATTTGGGAGGCTGATCAGAATTCTGGTTTTACTTCTCAGGGTACCGAGACAACAGGGAGGTGCAAGTGTGTGTGCAAATAGTCTGTTTCTGAAGGAAGCAGACTCCGTGAGGTCTGGAGGTCTCCACATTCCAACCATTCATACCCGTTTTTAGTCAAGCCTCTAAGAGAAGAAGACTTTCTTCTTAGGGATCTATGGATGACGATTTCCCAAGACAAGAAGGAAGAATCTCACAACTTCATCCTCATTTGTACTCAGAGTGACCAGAGGCACCCTGGTTTGGAGAAGATCCAAGATTTAGCCGGAGAAGCCTAGGCAGTCTGAACTTGAGTAGCAGGACACATGGACAGGACTGAGAACGTTGGACATTGCCTCTCTCCTCAGCCATGGTTCTCTTAAAAGCTGCGTTCTCAGTGCTTTGTGGGTTGACTCTTCGTGTGTAATTCCTATGGGGCAATGACCATAAGAAAATCCAGACACTGGGAAAATGATTCAGTGAGAAGTGTTTGCTACCAAAGCCTGAGTACTTAAGGCCATGTTTCCAAAACGCACGCAAAAAGCCACGTGTGGCCATACACAACTGTAACCCCAACTCTGGGGGAGTAGAGACAGGAGGATTCAGAGCTTGCTGAACATAAGCCCTCTTGTGGAGAAAAAAAATGCAAGCTTCAGGTTCCATGAGATATTCAGTCTCAAGGGAATAAGACAGAGAGCAAGAAGCTGCCCCAAGTGTTTTCCACACCACACAAAGAAAAACCTGTGTTGCTCACTCTTCATCCTGGTTTCATTTACTCAGCCTGCATAAGTGGAGCGCAGGTATAGTGCACCAGTCAGTGTGCGCTGAAGATAGCATTGTGAATGGCCCTCCCGAGGAGCTTATCTTCATGATGCCTACCTAGTGAGAATAGGAGAGAACGCTCTAAAGTCAATAAAGAACTTTCTGGCCACCTTAAGTCCCATAAATAGATTGAACCGGATGCAGAGAAAGGATGGGACAGAGGGGAGTCCCTTCAGATAGTGTGTTCAGGAAAAGGTCTCTCTGACATTAAAGGTGACATTTAAGACTGGAGGCATGAAAAGGAGCCAACCATGAGGAAGGCAGAAGAACATTCTAGACAGATAGATGAGCATGTTCCAAGGCTCCTAAGCCTCTGCAGAGCCCGGGCACAGAGCAAATGCCAACAGACGGGGAGCAAGACTGAAAACAGACAAGAACATAGCCTGTAGAAGTTGGGGAGCCCTGGGCAGGCAATCACAATCAATTTGAAGCCACAGGGAGGACTTTGACAGGTTTAAAGCAGGAGGCTGACACAGTCCACTTCATGTTTCCCCAGCTCTTTCTGACTGCTCTGTGGAAAACAGGCTGGGTAGAATAGAAGGATAACTTGCTAGGATGTGGAGTAAGTTAAAACATGCTCCATGTGCTCTGTGAAATCTAGGAGGTCAGCCGCGATGAGGCAGGGAGTGAAAAGGATGACCATTACGAAATTCCTGCCATACATTCTGTGGGGCACATGTACCCTAGGTGCCACAGCATTATGAATGGGCATTGGGTCTCGTTTCCTGTCATCTAGCAAATTAAGCTGTGTTGAGATAGAGTCAGAGGGTGTGGATGGTGGTCCTTAGCATACCGTGTGTATCTTCACGTGGAGTCAGAGGGTGTGGATGGTGGTCTTAGCATACTGTGTGTATCTTCACATGGAGTCAGAGGGGTGTGGATGGTGGTCTTAGCATACTGTGTAGATCTTCACATGGAGTCAGAGGGGTGTGGATGGTGGTCTTAGCATACTGTGTAGATCTTCACATGGAGTCAGAGGGGTGTGGATGGTGGTCTTAGCCTACCGTGTGTATCTTCATGTGGAGTCATAGGGTGTGGATGGTGGTCTTAGCATACTGTGTGTATCTTCACATGGAGTCAGAGGGGTGTGGATGGTGGTCTTAGCATACTGTGTAGATCTTCACATGGAGTCAGAGGGGTGTGGATGGTGGTCTTAGCATACTGTGTAGATCTTCACATGGAGTCAGAGGGGTGTGGATGGTGGTCTTAGCATACTGTGTGTATCTTCACATGGAGTCAGAGGGGTGTGGATGGTGGTCTTAGCATACCGTGTGTATCTTCACATGGAGTCAGAGGGGTGTGGTGGTGGTCCTTAGCATACTGTGTGTATCTTCACATGGAGTCAGAGGGGTGTGTTAGCATACCATGTGTATCTTCATGTGGAGTCAGAGGGGTGTGGATGGTGGTCCTTAGCATACCATGTGTATCTTCATGCAAAAATGAGCGTGGCTTAAAAACCACTCTGCATTTTCCCTGAAACTGAAGACTTCATCCATGCAGGGGTGAGGCTTTGGCAATTGATTATCAAATTATAAATAGGAACTTAGTGGAGTTTGGAATTCTTGGTTTTCAAACAGTCTGTTTCCTGAAAGATTCTACAATCAAGTTTTTCTGGGTCTGGTGACAGTGACCGTGGCGGTAGCAACGACTGAAGCCAGTGTGTTGGACTGCATGGGAAGATCCGCTTCTGCAACCCATCAGGTCACGGAGCTTCGTGCACACCAGCAAAGTGGTCTTCTCTCTTGGGAGCTCAGCAGCGGCAGTCACTCTCAGATCTCCGTGATCGGTGAGGATATGAGCACGATGATTAGCAGAGGTGACAGGTTGGAGGTCTGTGTAGCTGGGTGGGGGCAATGACCCAGCACTGGCAGTTAAGAAATAAGGACATCCCCTCTGCTTTCCCTTCTGGCAAAGAGGCTGGCTCTGGATGCGACAAAGTGGCCTAGCAGCATAGAAGAGGAAGGAAATCCTGAGACCAGGGCTGAGAGAGAAGGATTTCCTTTCTTTCCCCTCACCATTCTTCCTAGCTCTGGAGACACGGTGAGTAGCCGAATGCCACAGGGGTACACCACTCTGGGCAACATACATGTCCCATAAAACCCGCTCTGTCACTTGTTGGTCTTTGGTTACTGGGCTGCTTGAGCTCCAGCTTCCTGGACACAATGTTACTCTAACGCTCCCACTTCGGACTTGTTGCAGGTCCAGAAGGAGGAGAGCTTGCTCAGTGTATCTATCCCCCTTCTCCTCAACTCCCTTGAAAGGATGCACTGGTTTCTCCTGCCTGGAGACTTGACCTCACAGACAGGGCGGGGGGGGGGGGGGGGGGGGCGTGGCAGGGAGAAGGGAGGCTGTAGGTGCCTTCCCTGCTGGAGAGACAGTCGTGACAGGAAAGAAGGAAGTAGAATTAAGAGGGTGCTTCCACGTGGAAGACTGGGCAAGATGCTCAAGGCCCACAAAGCCCCGCCCCAAACTCATCACTGTTCTGACACTTGCATGTTAGCTCACTTTTCTTCCAGAGCAATTTCTGTATCCTCGTTATCTTACCTCTGACGAAGGATGAGCAGACAACACTCAAAGCTTTGCAGGTGGCCTCTCACCACGCAGTGACTCTTTATTAATGCTTTCATGATGGCTGTCGATATAAACCCTACCGACTCCTTATGTGCTCTTTGATTAACCTTTCCTCCCTCTCATTATGCTAGTGTCTGCTGCGTTCTACAGAGAAACAGCACCCGGTGGGCACAGTCATTAGCTGGAGGGGATTCCCACCTATACTAAGATAGGTGGACGGCTTTCTGAGTTTATTAGGGGATCTTAAGGTTTTCCTGTGGTTTGTTATTCTCAGTTTCCTGGGCGTACTCTCAGCTAGAACTTCTAAATGTCTTACAGTCTTGTTCTATGCTGGAGATGGCCCAAGTTAAATGCTCATCCCCTTCTATCTGCTGGCTGTTCGGGCTAGCGGAGTGCCTAGAAACAGAGAACCCCAAACCAGAAGACTGAATTTGAATCTCAGTGTCACGGCTTACTGATGACCTCAGGAAAGTTACTAACACAGTAAAGTGAAACAAAGCAAGTCCCTGCCTTTTAATGGTTATCAGGAATGAGAGACATTAATAGTGTAAATGTTTGGGATAGTTACTTCAGCATATAAGCTATTGTGAACTACAGGGAAACTCTCCTTTGCTCCTCTGTCTTTATGCTAGGGGAAAAAAAAATCTAAAATAAGCGACATTTATTTTATGCCTCATTCAGTACAAAATTTAAGTGTAAGCATCCAGCAAAGTTAGCCTTCCTCTGTCAGGATGGCCTGTCTTGGGGCTCCCACCTTCTGCCCTGGTACAAAAGAGAGAATGGCAGGCCAAGGTGTCCTGGGACTGCTCCCTCCCTGAGTGACAGCTGGTGCTGTCAAGAGTCGTTACTGCTGCTGAGCGCAGACCTTCTGGCAAAGGCAGGCAGCGCAGAGGCGCCGCCGCCTCCCTGCCCACCTGTCAGCCTCATCCAGGAACAGCACAGATATTTGCTCTTTTCTTCCGCCAGCGACCAGCAAGCCCCAGTGCCTTCATTACTGCTCGCCGCCTCTTCAGTCCCAGCCTGCCTCCCTCCCCCTCCCGGAATACAAACTCTCCAACCTAGTCTTCCAAGAAGGGGATTAGGCCCAATTAATCTCTGGACAAATGTCAAGGAGCCTGGGGGAGGGGCCACCTTTCAAGGGCAGCGCCCCAAAGAGCAAATCAAGCCAGACGTGTGCCGGGCTGCTCTGCACCAGGGTGAACCGCAGCAGCTGCCAACACAATCAGCCAGGCCCTCTTAATCTCAGGCTTAGCTTCTGAGGGGACTCGCTTTCTTGCCAGCCTGTCTTGACAGACCGCAAAAGCCCCGAGCTGCAGCTCCTCTGCTCTGACCATCTGTGGGGTTTGTGGGGTCCCAGAGCAGGACTGGAGGCCTCCCCTGTAACAAGCAACGATGCTCCAAGCAGCATCCCTATCCTGTAGCTGTATCTCCTCTTTGCTCCCTGGCTTCCCTCCTCTGTCCTGGTCCACCCTCAAAGGGCTGGCACTCATTTCCAAAGCAGCCTGCATGCAAAATGAAGAGACCTAGGAGGCAAAGAAGACAGCTAGGCAGACAGGCTGCAGTCCAAGTGAAGGGAGTTCTCATATTGATATAAAATTATCTGACACCACAAGCATTCTATTGACCTAGCAGACAGAATCCTGGGCAAACCCTGGGCATATTTTTTTCTTTGCTATGATTACCAGAAGACTGCATCCCATCCGTACTGAAGCAACTGTTCTTGCAATGCTCCTAGAACCAGGTTCCTCAAATGCTACCTAAAATTGCTCCAACTTTTTGATTTACATGTCAGTGTCTAATAAATTAATGTCCTTTTATTAATCCTCTCTCTTTCTCTGTCTGTCTGTCTTTCTCTCACAAGACCTGGCTTAACCAGCAGGTTGTTAAATGCACTTCCACCTGCTCCAGTCCAATGATTCAGTAATTAATTTTCATAATGGCGATCTGGAAGGATTTCTAGAGCCCATTAGAAGATCCAAGAATTCTCTCCGCCCTACTGGCTATCCTGATGGCTATGCATATGCTTGGTGGGTGGGGGTGAGAGACAGTCAGGTGTCCAAGCCTGCTGTGAACACACACCAGCTGTGTGACCTTGGTTCAATTCCTTAACCTCTCTGTTTACTGCCATTTTCTAGTCTGCAACAGGGGAATACAAAGTTGATTAAGAAAGACAATAGCTTATCCTCTAGCTACGGACTGTGTCCTATGAGCCAAATGTTGCAGGTGGTGTATCTGAACCACCTTGATTAACTCTCACAACGGTCTTTATCATAGTCTAGTGTGTCCAGCTTCACCCCCATGCTTGCAGCACCCACAGCCAGTGCTAACAAGAGTACCTGATTGGCATAAACACCTTCCTTCTGCTGGATGCCACAAGCGGTCTACAGTCATCGCCCAAAACACGTCTGTGTTGAGGTGACTTTCAGTTCCTAAGACAGCGTGGCTCAAGTAGCAAACACAATACACTGGTCTTAGGCAGCGTCTCAGAATCGAACACATGAGAATTTCTGCACCAAGAAATGTGACTGTCCTCTCTAGACAGGACAAGAAAGAGCAACATGACATCTCAGAGTGGGCTTTGCTACCCAAACAGCTCAGCACAGGCAGAAGTGATGCAAAAAGCATCTAGTCTACACCCAGAAGAGTGCACAACCATTGGACACTTTGAATCCTGGCCATAGCAAATATAAATTAAAATATCTATTTATCTTTAATCCCAGCACTTGGGAGGCAGAGGCAGGCGGATCTCTGTGAGTTTGAGACCAGCATGGTCTACAAGAGCTAGTTCCAGGACAGGCTCCAAAACCACAGAGAAACCCTGTCTCGAAAAAACAAACAAACAAACAAACAAACAAATAAATAAATAATAAAATATCTATTTATATAAATCCAAATATTCAAATACACAGAAGTATCGGTGGAAGAAACTCTTCTTAAGAGCTACAGAGACAGTACTGTAATGGGAAGATGAAAGATGGTTTTAAAGCCCAAAGATTAAACCTTGTACCTTTTGCATAATGATTTAACTAGAAAACCTCTAGCTAAGAGAGCTTTAGCTAGAAACCCTGAAACCAAGCAAGCTACCTGAGAACAATTTTATGAACCAAGTTGGAGTGGGGAGTATTGACAAGGTTGTTTGGATTTCACAATTTCATCAGCTTGCTGGATGGAGGGCCAGGCTTCTAGTTCCCGTTCTGACAGGAATTACTGAATTCGGAAAGCATGACTCTAGAGTGACCTGAGATTTGTCAACAAAATGGTCACCAGTCTTGTCCTTTACAGTAGCTGTGAAGATCAAATGGGGCAGGATTCATCACTGCTTGTATGACTAAAGTGCTCAGCGAACTCAAGTTGTTTATTACCTTTTCAAATTATTCTCAAGATGATTACAGCTTTAATTACTCACTGTTTCGTGTTTGAAGGGCACAATGTTGCTGGGATGGGACAAGATCCCCAATTAAATCTCTCTTATGTGTGCATCACTGTTGTTTCCCGAACATCAATAAAGATCGGCACTGGTGGGATGACCGAGATGCTCAACTGTTTCTCTGATTTGCCTGGAGTTGCCCTTAGGACACAATGACGGGCAGCTGTGTCAAACCACGTAGGTACCCAATGCCTGATGGACATTGAAGAAACAAGCTTTCCAAGTGTCAAGTTGATCCTCATCCCACAACTTCCTGAAGCTCGTCTTGGGTCTCTTTAGTTGCTATAGTCTATGGAGAAAGCACCGTCAGCATCTCACAACCCATCGCTAGTCCCATCCAGCCTCTGATGTTCTCCATGACCTAGGCCAAGGAACAGCATCTCTCAGGTAAGATCGCCACCTGATGAGCCTGGTTGGATGGCCAAAGACGATTGGCTGTTGATATCTAGTGCTCTTAATGGAAGACACTTCTCACTGTACACAAAGCTTAACTGTTTCTGACTTGGACGGTGGCACTAACGCCAGCCTCATGCTGGTGATGTCAACCCAGCCAAGATAGCTGACTCCACAACCAATAGCAGAGTGAGCCGTCTCTGCCTTCGTGATAGGGACACACACACACAGCAGCCATGGTAAGGTTTGCGGCCTACTTCCCTGTGCATCTCTACAGCCTTTCAACTGGAGAAGTCTCAATGGCTGAGGGATCTGTGCCATTAGCCACAGCTCTACAAAATCAGCCATGAGTATTCTCTGGCCGCACGGTTATCTCTCTGCCAAGGAGCAATGGTTTTTTAGATGGTAGCATTTGCTAGCAAATGGTTCCTGGGCAACTAGGTTGCAACAAAGTAGGTGCCCCCTAAAAATGAAAATGTTGCAGGGGTTGGAAGTGTAGCTCAGTGGTAATGAGTATGTTTAGAAAGCTCAGGGCCTTTGCTTTAAGCCCAGAATGGAAGGGAGGGAGGAAGGGAAAAAGGGCGGAAGGAAGAAAGGAAGGAGGAGGGATGGATGGATGGAGGAAGGGCTAGTTCCAAATATCCCCTTCCACAGACAAAAGAACCTACCAAGCCACCTTGGCTGTGTAATAAACCTAGTAATTACCCTCTGTGGCTAAGGGCATCCTGGGTGTTAGGATCCGGAGCCCCAGGGCAGGCATGGACATGGCAGTCAGTGCACAGCATAAAGCAACACCGGGCTTGGAGCCCAGACTTTCTTTTCTTCAGAGGCTATGGCGCAGTGGAGGCAAACATACAAGGAAGCTGCCAAGTTGTTCTATTCCTGGCATAAGATAAAGTATAGAGACTGTGATAACAGACGTATCGATGGCCATGTTTCTAGGAGCATACACCTTTGTTGACACAGTCGCGCACATGGGAGCCAGGCAAAATGCGAAATGCAAAGACAGGCCAGATAATTGAGTCTTCGATGCGGGAGGGCGGCACGGAGAAGGCAGGCAAGCTTAGATGGGAGTAAATGGGTTTTAGGGGAGAGCGGAGGCCAGGGAGAGAGTTCCTCCGAGCTCTAGCTGTGGAATCTGACCTGCAGGCTCTCGTCTGTACCGCGGTTTTACCTGCCTTGGCTCATGACATTTTAGGAAGACTGCCAGCAATCGTGTTTCTTGGTAGCTGATCACATCTGGGGAAACGTGAGAGGACTTTAGATAAAGTCCTCCCATGCTTCCCTGGTGCTCTCAGCTTGAAGGCAAAGTGGCGTACTTAGCACTGACGTTTTCCATGCATCAACACCATATAGTATCTATAAGCAATATTTAACAGTATTATAATCACATCTTGAAGGTTAACCAACATAATTTTAATTACTTTGTCAAATTCATGGTTAACTCACTACTCTGCTGGCTATTTTTCTTAGCACACATGAGCACGTAAATGCATGTGTGCTTGTGCATGCCCATGAGCGTGTATTCACACACACTTTAATACAGACTCTGATATTTCCTATTACTTGGTTCTTTCTCTGTTATTATTCAGTTGAAGAAGAGAATTCAGAAACCAGAGACTTGCTGCTTTAATTTTTTTTAGACTCCCACCATCATCACAAGAGGAGCTTATACAAGTAAATTAAAGCCATTTACAATTCCATCAGTATTTAAAAAACACTTTATGATTTCTATGCAAGGAATTTTTAATTAAGCTTAAAATTAAGATAATGCCCAAAGTATTCTACTGGATCATGTATGGGACTCGACTATAACGTAAGAGTGTCACCAGTCTGATTCTGAATAAACTCATGGTGAAAAGCAAAGGTCTTTATTTTCTACTCAAGTTTAGGTAAATAAAGATTCATCATGTGAGTGATCAGTGCAGGGCAGCCCTGCAGATTTGTGGGAGAGCTCCCACAGGACTGAGCTTTAATAATTTGGCCTCCCAAGGATTCACAAGTTAGAGGCTTGGTCCTCCCTGAGGCCATCCTGGGAAGTGGTAGAACATACAGAAGTGGCACCTAGTGGGAGGTGACTAAGTCATGGGGGCACATGACCTTTGAGGGATAAAGCTGGTCTCAAGGGACCCCGAGTCTTTCCCTTTAGAGTGGGCTGTGGAGAGGAGCAAGCTGCCCCCTTTCTTGCTCTCTTGCTTCTGTTATTATATGGTGCTTCCCTCCTGCACGCGTTTCCACCATTCTGCCATCTGTGATGAAGCCACTGCTAGAGACCAAATAGCTGGGGCCACGCCATCTCTCAGCCTTTATGCTGGGAGTTCAATGAACCCCTTTTCTTTATGCAGGGTGAAACTGTGGACATGTCTTAAGTAAGTGGAAAGAAACAGCAGTGATATAAAAGCTATCTTTATGACCCAGTGCCCAAGGGCTCATAGTTTCTTTTCTCGAGATGCCACACGTTGATGCTCAGACTCACCCTGCAGGAAGAGATCACAATGTGGCTGAGTTAACTGGACAAACCCATCATGACACCAATGACCCAAATGGGATCTCACCCATGACAAAGACTTCTCCCCTTACTAGAGAACTATGTAGCCACCAAAATACAGTAGTAGAAAAATACTGTATTTGGCTCTGTGGTATAATATTTAGTCTGCATAATTCACACTTTCTTCATCTGTCAAAAAGTCAGATGCAATTACATGGTAGTATAACAATTGGGGTCTAGACAAGAACACAAACATCACTTCACATACTTTTAAAGGTTTGCTTATTTCTCATGGATGTGTATATGTGTGAGCCTGTGTGAGTTTGTGTGACCCATGCATTGCCTGCAGAGAGTGGAAGAGGTTATCCAAAGCCCTGGACCTAGAGTTACAGCCGGTTTTGGGCCACCCTGTGGCCACCTAGGGTCCATTCTCAGTGAGCAGTGAGCATCCTTAACTGCTAAATTCATTCCTCCTGCTCCTTCAGATATTTTTGATAGAGCAGATACAAACAGAGAAGCGGTTATTCAGGTGTGTTGACTATTGGCCCGACCAGATAATGGACCTCCGCGGAACAGAACTATTGCAGGAAGCCTATCTATCCTAGATGGAAGAAAACAGGGGGAAAAGAAATGTTATCAGAATCTGAGGTAGAGCCACCAGTGGAAGCTAAAGCCAAGCTTGCCAGGCTCATGGGAGGTGAAGCCAAAGAGAAGATGCAGCCCAAGGTAGCAGGGGCTTGGGGCAGGGTGCTTGGACAACATGGTTTCCTTCTAATTGGCTTCCTGTATCTCCCCAGGGCCTTTGAATGCCAGTGCCACCCCCTCCTGCAACACAAAACAGAAGAGAGCCGGGGTGAGATGGGATCCAAAGGCCAGCAGCTCAAGACGTGCCCAAGACTCCACATAATTACCATGAGGCTTAAATGAGGCTCCACATAAAAGCATCCATCACAGGGCCTCGTGCATACTTAGCTTTCAATAAAGGTTTGTTTAATAAGAGAGTGCAGTCCACAGGGAGGGCAGGGTGACTCACAGTGTTACCAACCTACTGCTGCAAAGCAAAGATGCTTATTACTTTAATTTTTTTTGGAAAGAGTTAAAAAAAATACTTCAGCAAAAGATGTGTTGCCATCATCCAAACAGGAAACTGCAGATGGTATTTACGGTTTTCACAGAAGTGTCTCAGTTAAATTAATTGCTTATCTGTTAATTTTTTTAAGCTGGCAGCTCTTTTTTTCCCCAATGTGATCACTTTATGCAGAAACCAGCAGTCAATTAAATCAGAACAAATGACTGGCTAATGTTTAAGGTTATTCCTGGCTCTGACTCCCCACCAGTGCCCAGTGGCATCCATGATACCGTGATAAAAGGACCTGGGCTTAGCTCTGCTCTTTGTCAAGCCCAAGTACCACCTGAACCCATATTGACAAAACCCCCTCTTCCAAAAATCTTGAACACCATTGGGCAAAATAGAAAGCATTTTAGTCTCTTGGCTTTGAAAGGGGACTTCCCTAAGATAATTTATGTGAAGAGTGTGTTCTATCTTTTAAAAGGACACCAAAGGTTCCTTGTCCTCCTTCGGTCTTAATCTGTTCACAATGCAAACATTTATTTAGCCTGGAAGTAATAGAATTGAGTTTTTAAATTCATAAACAGATTTGGAAACGTCTAAGAAATAGTGATGCTGCCCATACAGGACGACAATAATAGTAGCAATAATAATAATAAATTATATTTATATGGTGCTTATTATCAATTATCATTGTGCCCAGAACTTCATAGCTATCAGCATATCAATTTTCTGACAAGCATAAAGTAGGTGCCGGTAGATTTCCATTTTACACAAAAAGCAATGGAAGCCCAGAGAGACTCAGTAACTTTCTTAGGCTTCTGTGTTGGTTACTTTTCCTGTGCTGTGATAAAATACCATGACCAAAGCAACTTTTAGACAAGTGTTTATTCTGGCTCATAGTTCTAGGTGGGTAAGAGTCCACCACAGCAGGAGGGAAGAGTCCACCATGGCAACAGGGAAGAGTCCACCATGGGAGGAGGGAAGAGACCACCATGGCAGCAGGGAAGAGTCCACCATGGGAGGAGGGAAGAGACCACCATGGCAGCAGGGAAGAGTCCACCATGGCAAGAGGGAAGAGTGTAGTAGGAAGGGCCACTTGTTGGTTCCCAGCTACTCAGCCCCGAAATAATTACACAGAAACTATATTATTTAAATCACTGCTTGGCCCATTAGCTCTAGTTTCTTACTGGTTAACACTTATATCTTAATTTAACCCATTTCTAGTCATCTGTGTATCACCACATGGCTGTGGCTTACCAGGTAAAGTTCAATCTCCGGCAGGCTACATGGCTTCTCTCTGACTAAGCCCTTCTTTCTCCCAGCATTCAGTTTAGTTTTCCCTGCCTACCTCTATTCTCTTGCCCTATCAGGCCAATCCAGTTTTCTTTATCAACTAACCAATCATATTCACAGCACACAAAGGGGAAATCCCACATGACAAGAGTCCATGATGGCAGGAAGGCAAGGGGTGGTAAATGGCAGGCATGGTAACAGGAAGCTGAGAGATCACAACTTCAATAGAAATACAAAGCAGTGAGAAACCTGAGAGCTCGAAGCTCTTCCCTACCTGTGTACTTCCTCCAGCAAGGCTCCACCTCCTAAAGTTCCCATAATCTCCCCAGAGTGGTTTCATTGAGAGCTAATCCCCCATAATCTGTGGGAAGTGGTCAACTGGTCAACCCCAGAAAGGTGGAAAATACAAAGTTCATGCTGTGTACATCTACCCTAATAAAAATGAAAAACAAAAGCAGAACTATCAGCTTGGGAATTTCAGCGTCATTTCAATCCTTTCCTGCATTTACTAGTCCCAGACAATCACAAGGTTAAAACAAAAAGTCAAGGAACAATTCTTTTGCTCTGGAACAATTTTCTTTTTACATTTCTGCATGTCATCATAAAGGAGCATGAAACCGAATGCTTTTTGATAAACAAGTCTACACTAATAATCCCAATAATGTCCACATTTTGTAACTTCTAATAGGAATACGTTTCTTGATGTTTCTAGAAGTGCATGTGTACCATTAAGGAGAAGTCCTTCGGGACCTGGCTAAGGGAGAAGCCGCATGCCATTCTTGCAGGAAAAGAAAGCGCAACAAAGCAGTGGCTGCCTTTGCCTTGCTGTGTCTGCCCAGCAAAGCATCCTTCCCCTTCCTGCACACTTCAGTGGCTAAAGCAGGCACGGGAAATGGCAGGGGAATGTGATCCTGCTGAGTTGCACAGGTAGAAGAGAGAAGCTTGGGGATCACTGCAAGCTCTCTGCTCACTCTAGGGTTTGTAAACATTTCTGCATCTATTCCAAACTTCATTTTGTTATAACTTATAATTAAATAAAGATATGATATAAATTATAGTGTATAATGACAAGGAAGGAAAACCCAGTCCCTTCATCAAAGGATGTGGCCAACATCCTGCCATGTGTATCTTGCCCTAGTGCGAGTGACTGCACCTGTTATTCTGCCAAGAGCAACATCTCCCTTCCTCCTCCCAGGACCTCTCAACGCCCTTTTGTCCGAGAGTCCAAAAGCAGAGGAGCTGCAGGCATGGAAAGACATGGCACTGTGTGTTTCACTTGCGGGAGTAAAATGCCCTCTTGGCTTCAGCAGAGGAGCACCTTTGAAAGGAAATGAAAGCTTCAAGGACATTTATCTATACTGGGATTTTTGACCTCAGAAGATACAGAAGTTGTGACACGTTTTCAGAGATGTCAGAGACTCTGTAAATTCACAGGGACAATATTTGCAAGTTCAGGTTGGAGCCCAAAGAAAGGAGCACTGCCCATTCTGTAATGTGCAGATATACTTCTCTGCCAGGGAAAAGCCTCCACGTCTGGCCCTGTGAACAATGGAGCAAGCATAGCTATTAAGTCCACACCAGGCACCCAGCATGCACTTGCTGGTCTGTGAAGCCAGAGAGCCACAATGAGTGTGTCAGATAATGGATACTGGAAGATAGACCACAGAAATGGCTACCAACATGCGTTCAAACACAGATTAGGAAAACGTTTGCTGTCCTCTTGTCCTGGCAACTTCGCCTTGCTCGGTAGGAAGACAGTAAAGATCAAGGAAGCTCACACCTTGTCTTCCGCATGTCTCCGTCCAATTTAGTCACGTGATAACAGGCACAGATGTCCAGGCCTGTTACACATAACTCATAAATGGTAACATTGGGAATGTTTTCAAATATCTCTTGCAAAATGAGCAGATGTTGAAACAATTATTGGCTGAAACAGAAATGGAGTACAAAAAAAATGGAGTATGAAAGCAAGTCTTCAAGGCAGAGAATCCAGCCGTGCAGTGGATGGAGCCCACACAGGAGGTTACGCGGCAATCTATGAGTTTGCGCTTTGCTGTTGGCACTCCCTTCTGGGATTATCTACACTGCATAAAGAAATATTTCAGCTTTCGGCTACTGTCTGACCTTCGCCTATACACCAGCAAACCCTTAGAGAAAGATACATTTTTAACTGACAAAACATGACTAGGTTCTGATTCTGAGGAGGAATGAACCAAGGAGCAGAAAAGCGAATGGTTGTCTTTAGGAAGTCTCCGCAGCAAACACAGGAACTGAGGGTCAAGAGCAGAGACTTTGAAGTCACGTATCTAACTGTAAATCCTTGCTCTGCCCCTTGCCAACAGCAAGATGGCTAAGTATGTCCGCACAACCAAAGCCTCAACGCCTTTGCCTGCAGCAGAAGGAAAAGAGCGTTTACTTTCCCAGAGCTGGGTGAGGATCAGACGAGACAATAGGTGTAAAGTACTGACTTAGTAGATTACATGGGGCACAGCCAAGCCTGGCAAAGCCTCTGCGTCACCACTGATGCCACTTCATATATATCCCAGGCAGGGGAATCCTGAGCCAAAACCAGGTCAGCTCTTGATGGCAGCTTACTTGTCCTAATATGCAGAAAGATCACATGTGACTCTGACAGACATTCTTTTCTCCCATGTCACAATTCTCTGGCTACTCACCCGGAGATCAGGGGGTGATGAAATGAAGCACCCGGTTTTGCTGTCTATCTTGAGGTGCACAGCAAGGGGTGAGTTTCGTCTGTTGAGATTATACTGCTGTCCAATCTCCAGGGATATCAGTGGACACGTTGCTAGGAACAAAGCTGCACTTTCTGCCTTCAGCTTCCTGAGCACCCAAGAGTGTCTGAGTTTGAGAGACAAAGACCATAATATTCCCTCATGCAAATAGATTAACGACAGGAACAGAATGGGAAGAGATCAAATGGTTTCTGTGGTTTCCTCTGAATCATGTTTCCTCTACCAGAATGACCTGCATGTATTTTTGGTGCCTTCTCCTTGAAGTGATATCATGAGAGCATGCCCTTTTATCTGGCCCAATAGCCTAAGGAGTCTTCTAAGTTTTACATTAGCAAGGATCTGTAAGCCTTTGATTTGTATCCTTCTCTATGAATTAGAACCATTGGTGAGCAGACTCTACCCAGACCAACTGAACCTGACTCCCTGGCCTGTCACTCATTATGCATGAGAATAACACACATCTGGAAGGTTGAGAGCTCTCTTGAGAAGGATGGTGGGCAGCTACACTGAGCATCATGGTTGCGCCAAACCATACAACTCTTATCACATCTTAGGATACATGGAGACAGAAGCCCAGCTGGAGGCTGGTGATCAGTCTTGAAGCTTTACCGGATAGACTAACCAAACAGACGCTGTTGCAATGACAATGCTGGGGTCCACAGTACACAAATACACCCTTGCACCCATCCTTCCACCCCGCCTGCCTCAGGTTGCTGTGATTTCCTGCTAGGAGACCGATGTCTGCCATTTCTCCTCTAAAGCGTTTTCACCGCCCACAACTGTCTGCACTGTCTCAAACAGTGACCGGGACCTCCCAGAGAGAGAGAGCCAGCAAGGAAGGTTTCCCTCTTCAGGTAGACAAATGGACAGGAACAGGGCAGTTCCAAGGTCACACTGGAGCAGAGAAGTGAGCAGGAGAGCACACCCCCTTCCCACTTCCTGTGTGAAGGACTATAATAGAGAGTGGCACCGGGTGATTAATGCAAGCTGGGAAGGCAGAATCTAATCTAAAACTGCACCTGAGAATTCAGGACCCTGGTTTGAAGGGGCTGCACTTTATTGTTCAGCCTTCAGCCCCACCTGGCTATGTAAGTAGCCTCAGTCACTTCATGCCCCTACTTCTGCTCAGCTACCCAGTGCCCCAGCCAGGCCCTCTGCTGTAGTTCAGAAGGGAAGGCCATGTCTGCTGCCCTTCTCCCTTCAGCCTGCTTCTTATTCTAGCTTCTTGGCTGACTGTCTTATGTTTTCCCTGGGTTCTCCTGCTGTGACTGGCAGCAGGAAAAGGAACAGAAAGAGCTCTTACCTGGAGCATGAACTCAGGGAAGGGCCTTTGCTTCGGGAGCAAAGATGGGGCAGGGAGAGGTGAGCAAGTGTGGTGACAGGGAAGAGATGGGCAAGGGGCGACCAGCGGCGTGAGTTGGACAAGGTGGAACCAATATTTGTGCTTATCAGGTGTCAGAAACTTTTCTTAGTTTTGTTTAGTTCAGTTCCCTGCCTATGACTCAGGCTCCTAGTCTGTAGAATGGTGATAAAGTTGTCTCTCGGCTACTGAGGGGCTATAAGGATGGCACCCCAGGGCGTATGTGCTGTGAATCTAGTCTGATGGTGGTATGATTGTGTCTTCTTGGGAATGTGAGGTCACAAGGTGCAAGAGTGGAAATAAAGACAGAAAGTAACTGAATTTATGCCTTTTTGCATAAAACCTACTGCGATTCTTGCATAATTTTGTTAAATGGAAAGTTCAGAATCCAAAACAGAGCATTTTTGATTATTTTTGCCATTAGTCCATAAAATCACTGCGTCTGTCCACATTCGCAGGTCCCCATCCTTTGGCGAGACTTGCCTTGTAAATCAGACCTGACCTTTGGGTTCATTCACTTGAGGTGCTCAGCATTCTCAAACCACGCAGCCTACCCAGGAAAGGGCCCCGTGTGGTGAACGCTGGCCCACCAGCCTCAGAAGAACCACTCGATTCTGAACTGGCTGTCCAGTTCTGATTATTAAAAACAGATTTTTCTGAGACCCTGCACCTTCGAAAATGGATTTTAGTTAATTCACCGACAAAATCAGTGCCCTGTCAACAGCCTCTCCTCCACAGGGAGCTGTCCTGGGACCTCTCTTGGACTTGCTATCCTCTTTGTGCAAGATGCCTTCCCCATCTATGTCGTGACCAGCTGCCCTCCACCTCTGGCCTCACCAAACACCTGGCTGTTTTAAACCGCCACATGTATTTTTCCAGGACCTATAATAAGACTTGCGGGGAAAAAACAACCCAGTGGTCAAATGTTCCTTCTCATTTTCTCTACTCAGTGGCGAGGCCAGCTGCATCAATTGTCCTTAAGGAAAATCCCACCCCTGAAAGGAGCACATTCAACCCCAAGGAAGAGCAACATGGCTGTCTGGAGTCTGCTTGCACGTGAACATAAGTAACCTTGAACCATGCTCTTCCTGTCTGGGACCTCCCCTTGAATGAATGACACGTGTTTCTCAGCAGCTGAGGGTCCAGCACTTCCTCCCAGGGTGGTTGAAATGTCTGATGGAGATGAATTTAAGAAACAATACTAGCACTTCTTCGACAATCAGAAAATGGTAGAAACCCATGACTGTTGTCACGAATACAATGTGTGGCCATGTATGCAACACCCAGCAACACCTTGTACCACACAGCATGTGATTCAAACTGAGGGGCTTAAACTCAGCGTCCAGCGAAAGTGGCTTTGCCAAGTTGATGATCACTATTAATAACTTTTTGATGGAGCAACGGCTTTGTTTCTTTGTTAAGAAAAGCAATGTCCATCGTGTGAGAAAGATAAAGGCGTATGCCTTTCAGTGAAGATATGGCTGGGCAGGAAGCCAGTCAGCTGTATAAACATTTCACTTGTGATGTCGGGAAGGACGTATTCCCTGTAGATACCAATGTTTGATGATATTTTACAAATCACATTTTATTATTTTATAATCCTTACGCCAAACAGGAAAGCTTCGGATGAGCCAAAGTGGAAGCTAATTTCACGCTAGGACATGCCATGAGAAAGGAGACTCTGGGGTATTCCATGCCACCTTCAAGGTGCCTCTTCTTAGATGTTGGTTTTTTTACAAAATAAGACAAATATTTTCTACCTCTTGGAATTATTATGAAGATTTAATGATATTATTCTAAAGAAGCTTGTAAACTATAAATGACATTAAGCTAAAACTCAGTAAGTACTAACATTTACCACCACGTTATAATGCCACTTAAGACATAAAGCCATGGTTCTAAAGGTACACACCTTGGCTCTTATACTGATTAACGGTTAACTAGAGAAAACATAGGAAGGTTTGTTCATGCTCATTGTTAAGAGATAAGACAAACTCAACCAAAGAAATAAAATGGTTCAGGTCTTCTCCCATCTACAATGTAGGTGGCTCCCACAGACTGCATTGTTACTGAGTGCTTGGTTCATTTATGTAGTATGGAAATTCAGAGGTTGAATTAATGTGCTTGACTTATGAAAGGTGAGACTTTTCAGAAGAATTTGTCCTCCATGATAGTCCAAGAGGCACGATACCCTGCTTAGAAATAACCCTTGACATCCCATGGAATAAAAAGTTCCCATGAAAATCAAGGACTTGAAGAGATGGCGTGGCTGTTAAGAGCACTTGCTACTCTTGCAGAGAACCCAGATTCCACTCTCAGCCCCACACAGTGCCTCACAACTGTCTATAACTCCAGTTCTAGGAGATCTGATGCCTCTTCTGTCCTCCATAGACACACATGTGATGTACATATATGTAGACAAACACTCATACACATAAAATAAATATAAATTTTAAATCTTTTAAAAAAGAAAAATAAATTACCTTTGCAGTTCATTATGGACACTGCTGAGATTTCCTTCTGAGAAAATGTACCGTGTCTTTGGTAAAGTCCCTCTTCCTAGTCTTAAAATGACCAGTTAGAACCTTTACTCTTAGCTACAAGAATATTCCCCAGAGAAAAAGATCTGTTTCAACTAACAGACAAACAGACAGAGAGAGAGAGAGAGAGAGAGAGAGAGAGAGAGAGAGAGAGAGAGAGAGAGAGAGAGAGAGGCAGAGAGGGATTTCACACTGAACTTGACCCTGCTTCACTGAGAAATGAAGCTGTCCATATACTACTCTGTAAATTTCTGACCATGACCCTATGAACCTGTCTACGTCAAATTCATCTCTGCCAGGCTCTCCTCCAGTTTGAGACGACTCCTGCATGCACCTTGATCCCTTTATTCCAAGCTGGAACTTGTCCACTTACCTTCTTCTTCCTTTCAGAATCCTGACTAGGCCAGGCTCTATCCTGAGACATCTATGTAATGAGTCATCTCACTCCAGCAAACATCCCTTGACTCAAGCCATCTTCTTCTTTTCTCTGCATGTGCCTGTTTCCCCTGCCAGGTTTTCGTAGTCTTCCTTTGAATTCTCCCTATGACCATTCTTCTACAATACATTCAACAATTAGTTACTGAGCGACTGTTACTGTCAACCATGTGCCAGGGTTTATGCTGAAAGACTACACAGTGCACAGACATGACCATGGGCACCTAAGCCCCAAGGAGCAGACAGGATGGCTTCAGTTTACTAAATAAAGTGGCTCTCTGAAATTCATCTTTTGTGTTAGGAAGATGCTGTGGAGTCGTGTCCTGACAGATCAGGAGGACTTTGGGAGAAGGGAAGAGCCAAGCAGAGGAAGGAGAGCAGGAATGTCCGTAGCTGAGGCAGAGGCATGAGAAAAACCTGGGGTTGTAGCAGCATGTGTGGTCAGAGACCCTCGAGTGGGTTAGGACGTCTGGTGTGGGGAGAGTGCAGAGGAAAAGGTATGAGCTGAGACCTAAGAGACAAGCACCCCAGATGCAGGCCCACAGAGAATCTGATGTTCACCCAGATATTGGCTTTGTCCTCTTTCTGGTTCCATTTATTCCTGATGCTCCCCTCTGGATGTTCATGAAGCCTAAATATGTAACACAAGCAAGATGTCAGTCGTACGTGTTGGGCATGGAGGAGACCATAAGTTCAACATCCAGTAATAAATGTAGCACCATCTGGCTCTTCCAATATATTGAAATCATCACAACTTAGTCTCTCTCTGGGGAAAATAAAGCACTTAATTTTTGCTACCATCCTCCTAATGATGCACAATAGTATAAACTTTTGGCAATGCAGCGAGCCTGGGAGTCATACCTGCAGCCTCTCCTTTCTTAACATCTAAGAATTGACCACGGCTCCATAGAGCAAACTTGGTTAGAATTATGCCATTTGTTTCCTCCTCTTTCCTCTCTGCTGCTACTTATTGAGCATAGACTTTTCCATCATATCTTGCCTGCAGAATGCCTCTGCACCCACCATTCTCCCTGACCTAACCCCTGTTGAGCCACAGAGTGATCCTCTAAAGAGGTGCTTCTCCAGCTTCCATGTAAGACAACCAGTAGGAGAACTTGCCCAAACGCAAGCCACTGGAGGCCTTTTCAGAGACGGATTCGGTAGCTCTAGGCAGGGTCTGATAATTTATGTTTCTAAGGAAGAGTCCAGGCAATGGTGGACACAGCAGCCCCTGGTATAGGACTGTCCTGCATCACATCTAAAAGGGTCCCTTCTCTGATCAACCCCCTTCCACACACACACACACACACACTGTTCCCACTGCTCGACTCTAACTTGAGAATGTGTCTCTTGGATGGAAGACTCTACGATTCAGCTACTGCTGACCTCTGCCGCCATGTTTCTTTCCCCTCCCCTGGTGATCTGTCTGAATTTGCTCTGCCTTAAGTCTGCGTGAAACCTTCAGGCAGGGCCCTGTCATGTCTGTGGCAAATGCCTGCTCAACTTTTCAAGAGAGTCTTTAATGTCCCATCTTCTAGGAAACTTCAGGAGTGCCACCTTCCCATCTTGTCTGAGTCAACAAAACTGTCCTCTGAGAATCCACAGCTCACAAACTTACATTTACTTTAATAGATATTTATATTAATCTATGCATTTATATACTACTGCCTGTCTGCTTGACTACATGCTCTTGGACAGGACTTTAATTCCAGATTTAAATAGCCATGTATAACACAACACCCTTACTCAACAGGTGCTTATCAGTAACTGTTTAATGAATATACCCAAATTAAAATTGTTACAACTTATTAGGCACTTCCTATATGAGAATCACAGGCTATGCTATAAATGTGTATGTATGTGAGTGTGTGATGTGTATGTTAATGGACTTAATCTCACAAGTCTAAAACACCTACATGACACCAAGTTGCCAGTGCTTCCAGAGTTGGGAACTTTCCTAAGGGGGCATATCTAGTATAACACCTATTTAGTGAGCCAGTCACAAACTGAAGCCACATCTGATCTTAGGCTCTAATTACATCACTACTGTACCTTACTGAAGTCTAAGTATATCATTCAATCTGCATGCTTTCAGTGATTCCACTGTAACATTATATTGTCACATAGCTGGAAATCTTAAACATTAAATTAATCTAAATGTACAAGACTTCGCTAGAGCAAGGGAGGGAGCTTGGCTATCAGAGTGCTTGCCTAGAATGCACAAGGCCCTGGGTTGGCCTCCCAGCCATGGTGATATACCTAAACTCCCAGCACTCCAGTAGACAAGACTAGCAGAACATTAAGGCCACCTTTTGGTACATATCAAGGTTCAAGGCCAGCGTGGGGCACAGGAAGCTCTGTCTCAAAAAAGAGAAAAAGGAAGAAGAAAGAAGACAGGCAGACTTCATGAAATAAATCTACAAAATACTATGCATGCCTATAAAGCCTGAATGTGTTTGCACATGCATGAGTGTGCTAACGTATGTGTGAGTGTGCATCTCAGGCCAGAGGCCAACCTTGAGATTGTTCACCACTTTGCTTTTTGAGACAGAGTCTCTTACTGAGACCTGAAGCCCTGGGGATTTTTACTATGTGTTGCTACTTTAAATTTTAAAATTAGGAATTGAGAATCCTAGCAGTAAATATCAAAGGCATTGCCCTGTGTATTTTAAGAGAAAAGAGCAAATCCTTTCTAATAATAATATCCATAACGATGATATTCTGTCCCAACATTTCTCAAAGAAGCTGAGCTCTTGGAGATGTTCCAGAAAAAACAAACAGACAAATAATTTTGGAAACTGTGCACCACAGAGCCGGCCTCCTGGAGAGTCACAAATCACTCAAGTGAAAGACTTCTTCAAATTCTGCAGTGTGGGTTTGAAAAAAGCTAGGCACAGTCCTTGAGTGTCCCATACATTATACCTCAGAACTCTGGCAAAGAACTAAGTACATGAAGAAATAGAAAGAAAAGGAAGGAAAAGGAAAAGAAAAGGACATGGCTGCTCCTAGACACAGAGAAGGAAAATGTTTATTATAGATACATGAGAGAGCGTAGCCAGAGACAGGCACAGGGACATCTGTGGAGTCCAGAGTAGACATGACCCGACTCTTGGGCCATGTGTTGAGAGAGAAAGGGGAAGAGAAGAGAGAGGAACTCGGTGTAGTAGGCAGCAGGCCAAAGATACAAAAGGGTCGAGTAACCAAAATGTCTGGATTCTATAGGAGCCTTTGGGGGAAGGGCAGCCCAGCCTCTAGGCCTGAGAATTCAGGGTGGAGGGAGGGGTTTGCCAGGGACTGAAGGATGCTGGGAGGACCTGGCAGCCAGGTCCTCTTTGATACACTAAACAGGCACCTCATCCATTTGTCCCAAAGTCTGAGATTTAACGCTAAGGTCCTGTGGAGAACACACAGGAAACACTGATTCTAGCAATAGTTTCCTCGACTCAAAATAAACAACCCAAAGCACAGAGCCGGTGTTCTTTGCAATGCATATGCCCTTTGACCCGAGCCTACGATACACATGGGATCCATAGTCATGGGCTGTTTACTGGGATTTTTATTGAACTTTGTGAACTACTATTCCCATTTTACCCGAATCCCGCCCCCTTTTTAAATTTTTATTGTTTCCTCCGAGTAGAGAGAATTTTTAGAGAGTTGACATACAAATCATAAAAGGATCCACCATCCTTGAAGGGGCTGGTGTCAAAGTTAAAGTGGATGAACTATAATAAAGTGTGTGTGTGTGTATGTTCATAGAAACTAAGAGTCAAATTAGCATTTTCCTTTATTAGAGCTGTGTACCAAATTTAGCTCCCACTTTCTAAGGCTTAAGTAAAGATGGGGGAAGCAAGATGCATCATGCCTATAAGAGGCAGAAACCAACAAACACTATGGTTATTCCTGGTACGGAGGGCTCCAGAAAGGTCTCCCACAGGAGGTCACAATGAGGCCATTATGACATGTGTGAACAAGGCCTTCATACACATCCCACTGTAAAGTCCACGGCAGGACTCAGCTGATGATGAGCAGAGCTGCCGAGGACACTATCCTCTCTGCAGGAGCGGCTGGACCATCATTTCTGTTCATGTAACTTCGTGACTATGATTTCTGATAACCAGACTTTTGATTTGGACAGGAGATCAAGTGCTAACGGGCAGCTCGCTCCTCAGCGGGCTTGGCAAAGATGCTGTCATGCTGACCAGCTCTGGCTGCTATAACAAAACACAATAGCTCTCAAATAAACAGATTTCAAAGAAAAAGATATTTCAGTTCTGGAAGCTAGGTGTCCAAGAACAAGGTGCTAGGCAATCCAGGGCCTGGTTGAGGATTCATTCCTTATCATTTCATTCTTCTCGATCAGGACTCATCTTCACTGGGCTTGGCAGAGGCAGCAGCAAGGCTGGCGTCTTACCCAGAAGTCACCCCTCCTCTGGCCGGTGCCTTGAAAGCAGGGTCCTCACACACTGTATCTTAGTATTTCTCTTTTCATGTGCACTCCTTGGGGTCAGCTAAGGGCCTCTTTTGTGCAGTCCAGGAACATTCCTCTGTCTCAGCACCATCAGTCTCGCTGTGGGCAGATTCCCAGCCATCTGTCCCTCCTACCTTCTTGAGCTCTCCCTGAAGTCTACTTGGAAAGTCTTCTTTTGACTATTAGTTCCCAAACCTGTTTCTTTCCTTGCTCTGGCTAAATGGGTTGGGTAGGGAATCATATTTTTTAAAATATAATCATATTTCTTTCACATTTGGAGCAAGAGAAGACTTGGCTTCAATTTTTTAGTCTACTGTGTAACGCTGACAACTGAATTAATACTATGTGAAGCCAAGCACTGGGACTGGACATTTCCGGTTTCCTCTCTTTTTCTGAAATCTCTCCTGTACTCATTTGCATTAATCACACTTATTCCTGAAGAACACATTTTCAGGCAGTCAGTAGCTAAATCTATGGTCTTATTTTAAGACTATACAGAGTTCTAAAATTTAAAAATAGCACGGAGTGTTTTGTGCACTTACCAGAAAATAAAAACGGATTGTGCGGATGTCATTTTCTTAGCAATTTGAATAATGAATTAATTTTGCCGGTGAATGTATCAAAGTAGGCCTGTCTTCCACAAAAGGCTTAGGAGTCTGTGCCATCTATTCATCCTGCGAGTTAGCTCAAGGGAAGAATCGCTAGAAAACATCCATTCAGTGGCAGGGCCACAGACTCTTTGCTTTGTGTGTTGAGTTTAAGCCTCTGTCACCACCAGGCCTTCTGCCAACACAATGATGGATTCACAGCTCTTCTAGCCTGATTGAGAACCCCCAGCCTCTGCAACATGAACCCCCTTTGCCCTCTGAGCAGTCTGCTTGGGGACAGTTCCCTGTTGGCTGACGCTGAAACAGCAGCCTCCAGCCGCCCTTTGCCAGCCTCTGTGGTCCTCTTGGCACTGGGCCCAGCCAGCACCTGTTCCCTTCCAGAAGCTTTCAGTGACCTCTACAGACACGCATGTGCACACACACACACAAACACGCATGTACACTTGTGTGCACATGCCCCTTTAGATAAAGTAGGACACTTAGTTACTGTCTAACTCAGGCTCTGGGACTTTAAAGGATCTCCCGGTCCACTGCTAGATGAAGTCGCTGAGGCAGACAGTGTTTTCAGTCACATGGTGCCTAAATCTTTAACAGCTTAAGAGTCCTGTGAAAATGGGAGAACTGGCAGAAGGCTGCGCTCCCAGAATTCACCAGGGAGTGGTAGAAGTCAAAAGAGATGGGCTGACCTAAACACTCCAAGGCAGGCTCTGAGCTCCCTTCAGCTGCTGCCTCCCAGCCCCACAAGGGAGACCGCTTCTTATGAGGAAACTTCCCCCAAAGACATAGAAAGAAGGTAGATATTTGTTCTATATTTTCTATATGAGATTACCCCAGAAAAAACATTCTTAAGGGAATAATCTGAGTAAACACAGGATCAAAAATTAGTTTCTGCCTATATGATATCTTTATTTTATTCTGAAACTATTAGGCAAGATAGTGTCTCCCAGCATTCCGCAAATGTGGAGTGACCTGAAAATGTATAAAGTTGGTCGTTGGCAGGTCTGTGAACTCTATCCTGGGCTGAGCATTTCTTGATCCACTTGTCCTTATTATGAACTTGAAAAATATTTGGAATTTTTTATGGCTGCTTTAAACTACTATATTTAGCATCATATTTATGTTTAGAACAGAAGCAGACAGACACAAACGTGCATATACATATATCAATTTTAATGTAATTTCCCCCCAACTCTAAGACACATGGTACAGGAGTTCATTCTTGAGTCTTGGAAGGTAAGAACCACCAGCCTCATGCTGTATCAGTTCTTCTAACACAGCACTCTAGAGATAAGAACTCACAGAAAACATAAGAGAAGCACAACCTTTGATACACTAATCGGCATGAACAGGAAACAGCAGGCCCGCTAATTTGCATGAACAGGGAATATCAGGCCTTTGGAATGTGTTTCAAGAGGAGCTTTTGTCAAAGGGACAGAGGTGCAGAAGTCCAGGTGTGTGACAGGGCAACGTCCTGAAGGGACACCTCCTATCCCAAATCCAGAAGCTTTCCCCAGAGTATTTCTAACTCACAATATCACCAGGGAATAATGGAGTGTTGGCTGGGTAGCTCAGCCTAGGGGCAGTGGCATTTGAGTGGACCTTGATGGAACGCTACCACAGGAGGTGATTAGAAAACGTAGCCAGGACATGCATGAATGGCCACAGTCATTCGCGTGCCACAGGAGGACAAATGTTCGCAGAGAGAGGGAAAAGGAATGCTTCACAGAGCTCTTACTATCTTTAGTCTCACAGGAAAAAAAAAATATTTACTGTGTTCAATCACCAAGTCTATTGAAGGCAATTTAAGGCATTAAAAACAAGATTACCATTTAAAGTTGTAATGAGAGATGTCACAACCACGAACGCAGATGTGACTGAAGAGAAATCGGCCAGATTTGCAACAATCCACACACGCCAGGCCTGATCCTGGGAATTGCCCCACTGTGTCCAGCTGTGCGGAGCCTTTATTCAGCACCCCGCAGTTTGTCGGACACCAGCCTGCTACAAACAGGAGCTTTCGTAGGCACAGCTTCGCGCTACGCTGTGATGCTGGCCATCCGAGGATAGTCTGGGGGGAGAACAAAGCACACACTTCCCCATACACTACACGCCCCTCTCTCATCGCTCCTGGTACACTCTGGGCGTGCTAGAGAATAATGATGTTTCTATCCAGAGAAATAGACACAGGCAAATAAAACTCAACTTACTTATGACCAAAGGGGCAGGATGGTCCACACAGACCCTTTACAGATCATTTTTATAGCTCTGTGTGAACCCGAAATCTAGGACTGGTTCTGTTGTTCTGCGTAACATTACTTGGTAACGATAGACTCTACTGTAAAAAAAATGTGAAGGAAATGCCCACTTATTAGTCAGAAAATCACAGAAATATAAAATTAAAACAAGGTGTCTTAGCCTCGCCACTATTAGCATTTAATACTCTTCGTGGTGAACGTTGTCATTAAGCGTTCCCTTTTCTTTGGTCTGTAGACATTTGTCCTCCTATGGCACTGAGCTCTTGACTGTGGTCATTCATTCATGTCCCGGCTACGACTTCTATCGCCTCTTGTGTTAGCTAGTGTCTGTCACGGTCCACTCAAATGCCACTGCCCCTTGGCTGAGCTTCCTGGGGAACCTTCTGTATGTGTTCCTTGTTCTATGTTTGTATCACCACTGGTTTCTACCAACTAGATGCCAAGAATGCCCATGCTTCCCAGCTGTGACAAGGCAGATCATCTCCAGATGTTGTCAAAAATCCCCCCTGAAGTGAAACGCCCCCATTTGAACCAGTAGTTTAGGGAAGCTCATGGCCCTTTAAGAGACTAAACATGGAGGTCTTCATGCCATGCTTCACATCCTGACTGATAGCTTCCAACAGAGATACAACACCCTTAGCTTCCTCTAAGCAACTGGAGCCCTAGGCTGACCTATTCCGTTTAACCTTTCCTTTTTACATTTGCTTAACATTTTCCCTCGGATATGCCATTCCATTTCAGCTCTGTGAACACAAAGTAAACAAAGATAATCCTTCCACTGAAGGAGTTCAGAATTTTAAGGAGGAAACAGAATTGTAAGCAAAGAGGTCAGGGACCTCTGAGGTAAATGTGTTTGCTGTGAGGTTTGGCAGTCCAAGTTCTGATCCTCGGGACTTATGTGGTGGAAGGAGAGAACCAACCCCTGCCAGTCACCCTCTGACCTCCACAAACTCTCCCTCATACTCTTACACCAGGAAAGCCGAACGCCCGTGGGCCTCGGCATGGCCACATTCCCGCACCCTTTTCCCTTTCAGCTGCATCACATCTAAATAACATCTGGCTGCATCTTCACCCGGAGCTTGGCTAAGAGATTTCGAAGAATGAGTATTCTAGTGTTCTATCCACTACTCATCCGCCCAGGGTAAGCATGGCAGGGTTTGGATGTGGGTGGACATCCTTTTGAGAGTCCCATGGTCAGGAGAGAGGCGGGGCTGCCGTGTACATAGCTGAGCTGATCATGCTCGGGTATGAAGAAGTACTGAGAAGGTTAAAGTAATCAGGTTTTAACATTCTCGTATTCATTTTTGCTCATCCCAAGCTTGTGGCATGTTAAACCATTGTATATTGATGTATGTGTTAGAGTCCCTTTACCTGTATAATTAGATAAATTATGGAAAAGTGCCACCTATTGTGATTATCAATCATGATTAGTAATAAGAAAGAACTTTATGCTCTACCTACCTCCTGCCCTTCTTCCAGGGATGATAACACAACAGCATCTGGATTCTGTGCTTGTGCTTAGTATCCTGCGTCCTGCCATAAACCGGAACGAATGCTCTGCAGGGCGACAACAGCCCTGCTGAATTCTAAAGGCTCCCAGGAAGCACACTCAGTGTGAGCAGCATTTTGTACGATTCCCCCACACTTCTTTGGCTTTTGGGGATGTGACCTATGGTTTCTTTATTCCCTTCCTGGCCACACCTTTCTAGTTCACTGACTCCTGCCCCTCTAGTTCATTCTGCAGGGCACAGTTCTGAGTTCTCCAAAAGAAACTTTCTTTTCTTGAGAGAGTTTGTTTCTCTCTCTCTCTGAGTATGTGTGTGCGTGCATATGTGCTCATGTGTCCTTGTGTTTCTCTGCCCTGTCTGTTTTTCTTTATGTCTGTCTCTCCGTTCTCTTTTTCTCCTTCTCAGATATGGATGAGGAATTCTACAGCTCTGATTTAAGCCATGAAGAACTCCACTGAAGGATCCAGAATGCATTGGTACACATAACAAAGAGAAGGAAATGCCCTCATCTTTGAAGACCTCATTGAAGCGCTGGAAGAATCAGTCCAGAAGTCTGCATCTAGGCTGTTTCTTATATGCAATAACAATGTTAAGCTAGTTTCACTTTGGTCTCCCGTTATATAAAGGAGGAAATATTCTCATCGACGGTATCATATGTATGCTTCCTGAATTTTAAAAATTACATTATTTGTTAGGCATGCACGGGAGGTCAGAGGGTGACTTTTGGGAATTGATTCTTTCTTTTTACTGTGGATTGTGGGGATCAAACCTCTGATCTTCAGGTTTGCAAAGCAAGCGCTTTACCTACCGATTTGCCTACTGGCCCTAAGATCTTCATCTTAACCATCGCGTCTGCTTCATAATCCAGCACCACTTGTCCGTGGACATCTTGATCTGGTATCTAACAGTCCTACCCCACTAACTTATCCAAGAGCACTGCATGGTCTTTTCTGTCCAAACGTGTTTCTCCCCTGGACCTTTCTGCCTATGAGATGTTGCGGTATACTCAAGCCAAAACACAGGAATTGCCTTGGATAACCACCCCCTCTCATCCACGTTCACTTTCTCCACCTGCTCTTTTACCTAGAAATGCTATCTGATGTTTTCACTTGTTCTCTTCAACCCTGTTTTCCAGATAAAACTCCTGGCTTCCTTCACTTGGGCTCATACACTGGCCTCAAACCCAACATTCCTGCTCCTCTCTAGGCTTTCTCGTGGTCTCTCTTTGCAGTCGGAGTAGTTCTGCTGAACGGCCACTCCAATCACTCACATTCACTCTTGAAACCCACAGTGACACTCAACGCTTAAGCGCTATACCTTTGCCTTCAAGATCCCATATGCTGAGGCTTCTCGACTCAGTGTCCGCCATCACTCAGCCATTTAGGCTTCCTGCACTCTGCTGTGCGCCCTCAAACCAAGCTCACCCCGCTTTAGGATGTCACACTTGTTCACCCTTCTGCCACGTGTGCCCTTTCTCTCCAAGCTCTACACGGTTGGCTTACCTCATTGTTGGTGTCTCAGAAGCCATACCTCCTCAGACAGACCATCACCGCTCAGCTCATGTACCTCTGTATCATCTGGATATATTGTCTTTATGGACTTACTGGTTTAGCTGTGTGTCATTGCTTACTTGTTGAGGTGGGGGTCTTGCCAGCCGTGTTCATTGCTGTACCGCCACTTCCTAAAGCGCCACTCTTGAGAAAGTGACTGGATGGCTCCAAGGATCAACTAATAGATCATGGAGAAACAGTGTACTGCTCTTTTAAGGTTTCTTTGTTTGTTTGGTTTTGCTTTTTTTTTTTTTCTGAAAGGACGCCTAAATACGGTTTTTTAAGTTGCACATAGTGAAGCCAGACTTAACCCATCTAGATCATACTGTGATCATACTGACTACAGCGACCATGGGTAAGACAAAGTTAATGTCTCCTACCCATGACATTAGTTAGTAATAGTATCTACCTCACAAAAGTGGAACAAGGACCAGAATAGTACATGAAAGGGCTGAGAACAAGGTCTGACATAGAAGGATGTTGTGCAAATTTGCTCTCTCTCTCTCTCTCTCTCTCTCTCTCTCTCTCTCTCTCGCTGAAATGGATAAATGCAACCCACGCATCAAATCCACCTCCGTCTGTTTTTTTTTTCCTTAAATTAAGGCTTTATTGAATCGTTGCCATATTGATTCATTTATATTTTGTCTATGGCTGGTTTTATTCTATAACAATAGAGTTGATAAGTTGAAACACAAAAGCAGTTATAGCCCTAAACTTAAAATATACGCTATGTGATATTTGGAAAAAAATGCCTGCAAATCATTATTTTACATTTATTATGACCCAGGAATTTACATAAATGTGATAAACATAGCAATGATGGCTCTTTATAGTTATGCTGACTGAATTACCAGAAAAGCAAAACGTCACCTACAGCATTCAGAATCTGGGACCTTGATTTCATCTTTTGGGCCCCAAGTTATACAATGCTATTTAAAAGTAAATGGCAAAGCTGTTGATGGCCCAAGCTGCCCTACCCTGGGGCTGATCAGGGCCACACAGGGAGGGAGCACTGCTAGTGGCTGCGGCTAACTTCCCCATTAATCCCTTTAAATCAGTAAACAGAACTCCAGCCATTACTAACAGCCCTCTGGTACAACAACCCTTAGAAGGAGCCTTGACAATGAATCTTTTGAGCCTGCAATGAAAGAGCAAGATGGCTCAGTAAGCAAAGGAGCCTACCTCCAAGCCCAATGATCTGAGTTCAGTCCCTGGAATCAAACTTAAGTTGTGCACTATGTGGTACTTTACAGAAATGGAAACTTCCACAGGTTGTCATCTGACCTCCACACAGTAACAATGGCTTATTTAAAGAACAATTACACATACACACACACACACACACACACACACACACACACACACACACAAATGTATTTTCTTTTAAAGTTTTCAATTCTAGTTTCTGGGCTAGGCCCTCAATTTCCTGTGGCATACACTGCAGGCTGAGTCACATAAAAACGACGTGATTTCAGCCCTTCTATGCTTGCCTCTACCTTAGAGACTGGAACACAAAGCATGTGCCAGCATCTCTTCCAGTGAAAGGCAATTGCGTTTCACAGTGCCAGACAAAATGACGTGAGCACAAAGCTGTCTGGACCACCTTTTCAGTGTCTGCCCTTTGTCTCGAACACAGACTCGCTGCTTGGGCTGCCACAACTGTAGTGAGCATGCGGGAACAGGGACGTCAGTTCAAGCCATTTGAGCCTTAAATCTGGACCACCATCAGCAAAGCCCACCTGTGCTCTGGACAGAGGAATGGATCAGTCTTCCCATCAGCCACGGTCGCTGTGCCTCCTGTAACTTCCCACAAAAGTCCCTCCTAAATGCCATATGTCCCACCCAAACTGAGGAGCTAGTAGAAGCAGCACAGCATGAGAGAGCCCGCCAGGGGCAAGACGAGACTCTGGCCCTTCCATTGTATGAACAATATTAACTAGGGGACTTAATGTAGCTCATTTGCTTGCTCTGCCATCCCAACACCCAGTGACAGAGAGAAATGAATTGCTACTGCATGCTGGCACTCCGCTCACTCCCACCACATGTTTGCAGTGGAAGACCCAAGCCTAAGGGATGGTGCTGCCCATAGAAGGCTGGGTCTTTCCATGTCTATCAACACATGTGGGACAGTGCCCTGTAGACATGCACACAGACCAGCCTGATCTGGGTGTTTTCTCACTGCGACATTCCTCCCAGAGGAGTCTAGATTATCTCAAGATGACAGCTGAAATGCTCATAGCACCTTATTGTTTATTAGCGTATGTATCGATTGACATTCTTGTGTGTGTGTGTGTGTGTGTGTGTGTGTGTGTGTGTGTGTGTGAGGAAAGGCTGTCATTTACCCTACCATCCGAAACTTAGAAACCTTTAATATTAGAAACCCACAAAACTCACCTCACTAATGTCTCCTAAGTCATAATTTCAAGACTGTGGTCTGAAAAAAAATATTTTTGACAATTCTAACTCAGTCAGCAATTTGGGACCACACTTTGAGCTGGGTGTCTTTCACTCATGGTAAAGAGTCTGACTGAAGGTGGAAGTCCAGCCCTGTAAACGAGAGAAGAGTGCAAAGCTCTTAGGAAGGTAATAAGGACTTCTGCATTTCTTTGAGCTCTGGTTCAACATTATTACTACTTTTATTCTAAAGTTACTTTGATCATAATTAATTGTATCTTGAAAATTCTTTCTACCATTTCATACTTCATAAAAATGAAGACATATGAGCAATTTATAGGCCAGAAAGTTGAAATAACCATGTGCATTAGATTTGGAGACAATCTAAGCTAAGCTTTCTGCTTCTTTGGGTGGGGAGTGGAAATGACTAGGGTCTCCTGAATAACCCTAGTTGGTCTAGAATTCACTACTTAGGCCAGGCTGACCTGGAATCTGCAGCCATTCTCTTGCCTCTGTGTCCCAAGTGTTGAGATTGCTGGCAAGTGACATCATACTCAGTTTTGGCCTTCTGCTTCTTTTTTAGGGACTTTGAATGTTTGACAAAATTTGAAGGTAAAAATCCTTATTCCTAATGAGACCAGCTTTGGCCACAGACCTGTGACCTCTCAGTTAACACCAGAAGAAGCCATCTACTTTTTCTAAGACCACAGTTACCATTTAGACAAAATGTCCTCCTTGGGATGTCATTGAGCTTTTTTGTAATTTATCAAATATAATGGTATTATAAATATTTTTTATTTGTCCCTTCCAGATAGAGTTTATGTTTCTAATTAGCAGTTAATAATTTATTGGGTACCTGCTGTTTATTAGACTTTTTCCTGGGCAATGTTAGACCAGTGACTTCTACTGTGACTTCTACAACCATGCTGGGACAACAGAAAGCAAAAGCTGCAGGTAACGTCTCATGGCGAGGTGGCTTTGGCTGAGGAAACAAATAGAGCCATGCTCAGAGCCTAAGAACGCCACAGAAACATACAGAAAACTGCAGAAAATGAGCTTTCTGTGACACCGATTCTCACCTGTGATTGGCAGCTACCAGCACCATCAGCAGAGAAATGACTTTTGCTTTTTGGAAACTGCATGTGTGGGTGAACTAAAGGCAGGAATTATTTATTTATTTATTAAGGATTTCTACCTCCTCCCCGCCACCGCCTCCCATTTCCCTCCCCCTCCCCCAATCAAGTCCCCCTCCCTCATCAGCCCAAAGAGCAATCAGGGTTCCCTGCCCTGTGGGAAGTCCAAGGACCACCCACGTCCTTCCAAGTCTAGTAAGGTGAGCATCCAAACTGCCTAGGCTCCCACAAAGCCAGTACGTGCAGTAGGATCAAAAACCCATTGCCATTGTTCTTGAGTTCTCAGTAGTCCTCATTGTCCGCTATGTTCAGCGAGTCCGGTTTTATCCCATGCTTTTTCAGACCCAGGCCAGCTGGCCTTGGTGAGCTCCCAATAGAACATCCCCATTGTCTCAGTGTGTAGGTGCACCCCTCGTGGTCCTGAGTTCCTTGCTCGAAGGCAGGAATTTTTTTAATGTCTCACAAATGAAGCGGGGTGATTTGATTACATGTATGACATTAGTCCATGCCAAGATGCTTACAGATGGCCTGACGACAACACATTTTCTTTCTTCTTTCTTTCTTTTCCCTCCTTTCGTTTCTTCTCAGTGCTAGGGACCAAACCCAGGGTCTTATACAGACTGGGCTAGCACTCTCCCACTGAGCCACCTTCAACCACTGAGACAAGTTTTCTGAAGCAACAAAAGAGCATCTTGGACACTGTGACAAGGAGAGTCGGCTCAGCAGCATTCCCTGGTCCATCTGTGAAGGCGGCGGCTAGGTATCTCTAACGACCTTGCTGAGTGCCATCATTTCAAGTTTACCTATGATGACTTCAGCTTTGAGAGTGAGGGAGCATGGGAAGAAGCAGAAAAAGAGGACATGGAAAGGACTGGACAGAGGAAGCAGAAAGGTAGAAGTGACATAATTATATTTTAATTAAAATGTATTAAAAATAAAATTATATATATTAAACAAAGAATTATAAAAAGAGAGGGGAGAGTGGGTATCTGAGCACTGTCTTAGCTTATCAGAGAGTTTTTAATAACAGGAGCCTTAAAAATAAAAAGCACAGGATCGAAACACAAAGCCTCCTTGGCCTTTGGCAAGCCACCCGGCAAAGGTCACCTTAGGCCTTTCCTCTGAGATAATCACTGTCAGAAGAAAGCTAACTGTAGACTTTTCTCCATCTTCTCAGAGAGATGACTTGCAGAATAGACTGGCTCTCCTTCAACAGAGAAGCACCTTGAACGCATGATTCCCGGAATACCGCCACCCTTTCTGCCTTCTAAGGGTTAAAACAAGGAGGCTCTCAAGGCTCAGGATTTGCGGTCTTCCACTAAGAGGTGCTTTTAGATTAGAGTTTTTTTCTACTTACTTTGCAATAAAAATACATAATTGTTTTATATATGTATGTTTATATAAATGAGTAATTTTCAATGGCACAGTGTCTGTTAGAATGAAAATAACATTCATATTTAGCCTAGAGGAAAACCTATATACTATCTATTAATTGAAAAAAAAGCGTCTGTTAAAATAAAAAAAAATGCTGGGCAGTGGTGATGCCTGCCTTTAATCCCAGCACTTGGTAGAAGAAGAAGAAGAGGAGGAGGAGGAAAGGGAGGAGGAGAAGGAAAAGATGCTAACTCTATCAAATTGTACAGGCTAATTATCCTCCAACTTTGAGTAAGTACAGAGGTCAAAAGGCTAATATGTAGCTTAATCAGAAAATTATGTAAATTAGCCCAAATCAAGCATACCACATAACCCCACAATCAGTGAAATGCGTGCTTCACCTGAAAGTCAAGGGAGACTTCCAGCCGTTTGACCATCAAGGGAAAGAAGGAAAGCCTGAAACAGGTGAGCTCTGCAGCTTCAGGGCATTGGTTGATTTTAACAAAGTGAAAACATAGCATTGGGGAAGGGGAAGAGACTTCAGCAATCCCCAGGAATGAAGACACCAGAAATCTACAGGAGTGAAGATGCCAGCAATCCACGAAAGAAGTGATTTCGGCATTGGCACTGCCATGTGAGCACCAGAAAGACAGGGTGTTTGGGTTTGTTCGATCCCTACTACCCAGCGCATAGCAGATCTTCAGTAAATCTTCTGGAGTGGAGAGTTAATGGAACAAGAAACACAAGCCAACAAGGCACGGTTAAATTCAACAAATACAGCTATGTGTCACAACTTACGTCTTTTCTTCCTGAAGTACTCTCTTATCCATGATCCCCCCTCCTTGAACAAATATAAACATAAAACAACACTAAAGCAGAATTTAATTTTCTAAACCCAACAACAATATTCTTTGTGTTTACATGAATTGCTCTTAACTCTACTAATATTAAATAGTCCTAAATATTTGGAGCTATCTAGTATGTCAACATATTCAAATAAGGAAGCACCCAGAAGTAGAAGCATGGTTTTTCAGCCTAAGAGTCACCACGAAGTCAAGCCTAATATAACTGATTTGCAGCATCAAAACCCATCGAGCATTCTCTGCTTCGTCCACTGACACCCTTCTAAAGGGCTCCTCTGCACCTATGGACAGAAAAAGCTTCATCGTTTCCCCTTACTGCTCAAACCTCACTGGAGCATCCCTTTAAAAATGTCTCCCTTAAGTCAGGCATGTTGCCATACACCATTAATCCCAGCCCTCAGGAGTCGGGAGCAGGGTGGATCTCTGTGAGTTCAATGCCGGCTTGTTCTAATATCCTAGGTGAGTCAGGGCTACATGGAAAGACTTTGTCTCTAAAGAAATTGTGTTCCTCCATATGTTAATAAGTAGGAACAAGGCATACTTAATAACTTTTTTATTAGAATTAAATTCCATTAGTATTAGAATAACTCACCATATTCTAGAACAAATTCAAAGCAACTTATGAAATACTAGATGTTATGAGAAAAACAGCATGCTATTTAAAAACAGTATCCTATTGGAGAGGCTGTGGATATAGTTCAGCTGTCAAAGTGATTGCTTAGCATGCATGAGGCCCTGGGTTTGATCCTCAGCATAAACAAATAGCGACGATGCACACTGGACAGACAATGGCAGGAGGATCAGAAGTTCAAGGTCGTCTTCATTTTATAGAGCGAATGAGCCACCGCCCTATCTCAAACCAAATAATTAACAATAAAAAGTGACAGGCCACACAGTGGTGGCAAATGCCTTTAATCTGTCACTCCAGAAGCAGAGAAAGTCAGCCTGGTCTACACACACACACACACACACACACACACACTAAAAATCTATACGCCATAAGATGAAAATAGGGATGAAACTACCACAAAAAATGCAAACTATGATGATTTTATGCATTTTGTAGGAAGTCACATATTTCCAAGTACCCTTGCAATCAAGATTAAAAAAGAAGGCACAATCACATAATCCTGAGTCTGAAAACCAAACGAATTAAACTGGACAGGAAGGCAGTCTTGGAGCCGAGAACGACGAGGGGAAGTCTTTCTTTGTGTCTGACAGTATGGGCAGTGGGTAATGTTATGAAGAACACTCCCACAGCATCTTTCCTGTTAGCGGCAATGCGTACCACACAGGCTGTTAAGGTGGCCTTCACTACCAGGGAATTCAATAACGCCATGGGGGATGGGGAGCGAAAGGCAATGACCAGGCCCAGATGCTATCAGAACTGGGCTGACTTAATCCAGAAATTGATCTTCAGCGTGATTAAAGGAGTGGAAAAGCCACATATCCTGCAGCCAATCGCCACAGATGCTGCTTCGTTAGCGTTTGATGAGAGCTAAAAGAAGTGTGTTCAAAAGCCTGTTTCTTCAAGAATCTGCTTCATGCTGCTGGATCCAAATGAGCACAGAATCATACACAGCACCAGCTATAAAACACGTGGGGGCCGCACTTAAATGATACTGAGGAACTGTTTGTGTAAGTTATTAAGAATTTTAAGATGATAACAACAGAACAGAGCCCAGTGTGTGTGCTGTGTGTATGTGTGTATGTTAATATGTGTATGAGAATGTATTGTACCTTGGTATGTGTATATGTGTGAGTGCATGTTTATGTGTGTATGTCAGTGTATTGTGCCTATACGTGAGTGTTTATGTTTAAGTGTGTATGTGAGTATATATGTATGTATGTATATATATATATATATATATATTGTGTGTGTGAATGTGTGTTTGTGTGTGTATGAGTGTATTGAGCCCGTGTACATCTAAGTGTGTGTGTGTGTGACTGTGTGTGTGCTGGACTGGGTGGTAGCTTCATAGATAATACAACATGAAAGTGCTTCTGACCAGGGGCTTTACCAGTCAGGCAGCCATTTTTTTAGGTGCTCCTGTCCGGGCTGAAAAGATAACCTCTGTCTCATGAAGAAGACTCAGACTGTTCCAGTCTAACTCACAGGCAAGTTAGTGCTCACGGTGCCAGAGCGCAGCCCCAGACACATAAACCTGCAAGCCTAACAGTTATAGAAGTAGATAGCCTCAAATTCCCACTTTAACAATGAAAATCAAATAAGATACTAAACTTGGGAGCCCTGATCAAAGTCTATCAAATTTATAAAGCTCTCCCCACACGCAAGCATGCCTATTGTCAGAATCAAGGCCTGAGATCAGGCCACACTACATTGCCCAATCTAATTCATCACAACACAACAGAGAGAGAGAGAGAGAGAGAGAGAGAGAGAGAGAGAGAGAGAGAGAGACATAGAATATAACAGCTATGCTCAGTCCAGGACCCAACATGGTATAAAATAAATAAGCGTAGTTCAAAGGCATTAAGCAAAATAAATTAAAAAACGAGTGTCATTATCCCTAAAATAAGGAACCCACTCCTAAACAAAATGTAGTATTATGTCAGGGGGAACCCCGCTCTCTGAGGTGAAAAGAAATATCCCTGAACTGGTTATGGCTTGAAAGCAGGAAAGAGCCATCCCTGGTGAGGTTCCGGCTCTTCTGAGGCACTGATGTCTATGAATAAAATAATCGTGATTAATATTGCATTGCCTTTCCTCACGTAATGAAATAAAAGACCTCCTTGTTACCCCAACAGCCACGGGGAAGGAAACCTCACAACAGTAGACGAGGACAGTAAATTGAATTGAGTAAAATCTTGGAAGTACAGGATCAAAATGGCACACATGGGCAGGGCTATCAGCAAGGAATTTTCAAGACGTATTTTCTCCCCGTCCTTGAGAGTACAGTTAGAGAGGAACAAACTTCCTAGGGCTCCTCACAGACACTAGGCGAGATCTTCCCATAGCTGGTGTAGGAAAGTCACCGCAGTGATGGACAGACAGAGCAACCAATCCTGTAGGGGGCAGAGGAACAGGGGTGGGAGGGACCAGGCCTTTCATCGAATTTGCACTTTCTTCCCGTCAAAGCTGACAGCACACGACTTAAATTTCATTTTATTTACATGGGAAGCAGCACTGACACCATTAGGCCCAGTGTCAAGAATGAAGTTCCCAGACGGGACACAAGCTTACTAGTGATAGATTTGATTTTGTCAACAAGCTGGAAATAGCGGTTGAACAAACATGGGAAGGAATGAACAGAACGAAAAGACTTAGTTAGGCGAAGTGAGTTGCGGATAATCAAAATAAACAGGTGTGAGCTTCCAAATAAAAATTCATAAGACACTATTTGAGTGATAAGGTTTCTGCATTAACTTCTGTAAAAATTAATAAGTAAAGTATCTCTTACACAGTTCACCTCTTCCCCAAATGATATGAAGCAGGGTGGAAGATAAACTAAATCAACAAAATAAATTCTTAACGGGAAGTTTTAATGGGAGGAGAAAAGTAAATAGTCAAAACACAATGAGTCAGGTCACGTGACTGCGAGTGACCGAAAAGGCCAACTACAATCACTCGATAAACAAGGGGAAAGTACGATAAGCCTCATCATTCACTTTGCTATGAGAAGAGGAAACCCACAGCTTTCCCGAGGGAGATAACGCCAGTCCTAGAACTCAGGAATTCCCCACGGGAGGAAGAGAGAAGGGATCACTCGAGATCTGTAGGCGGCACTTCACAGTTCCGGAGCAAAGGCAGAGACACTTGCAACGGTGCAAGGGCAAGCAGCACTTAAGGGAGTCGGAGTCATACACCTAAAACAAAGAAGCAAAGCCTCTCCTAAAAACCCTGGTCCGAGGACAGAACCTCTGGTCCAGTTTGCTTTCTGTTGCTGCAATAAAACGCTGACCACAACCAGCTTGGGGGAGGAAGTCATTTATTTAGCCCAGACTTCCAGGTCGTAGTTAATCTTTAAAGAAAATCAAGGCAGGAACTCAAGCCGAGACGTGGAGGCCTGCTACCTCCTGGTTTGCTTGCAGGCTCCCTTCGGCTACCTTTCTTTTCCATTTCGGGGCTACCTGCCCAGGGGTGGTACTACCCACAGTAGACTGGTCCCTCTCCCATCAGTCCATCACCTAGGAAACACCACACAGAGATGCCTACAGGACAACCTGATAGAATCGGTCCCTCACCTGAAGTTCCCTTTTTCAGAAGACTCCAGTGCATGTCATGCCATCAAAATATAACCTGCACAACCAGGATCTAAAAATTAGCATACAGAACTAGATGTTGATAAAGGAGGTAATCTAATCCTGGATGTATTTTTTTATGAACTATATTGTAGTGGTCAAAGTAACTATAGCCATGTAAACAAACACATATTTATAAATCTTCCCTGTGTATCTGGTTCTGGGATGGGTCCTTTATAAACATTATGCAATTCACGTTCACAGCAACACTATCACAGCATAGCCTGACATTACTGAGAAAGCAGACTCAGTTAGGAAACTGTCCAGGAAACCTACCACAAGCAAAGTGGATCCATCTAACTGCTGTCTTAGCCCCTGTGCCTGTCCATCTCCTGATTCGAGACTCAGTGGACCCAAAGACTCAGATACATTGCTCAGAAGAAAGGTGGGGGAAAAGTCTCTAGAGCATACTTAGAAAATTGTTTGTTCCGAGCCTTAATATTCTAGAACTCATTCCCTAAGTCATACCCAGAAGCCATCTAGATGGTTTCATACCTGCAGCGTTACTTAAAACATAAAAAATAATAAAAACAAAGATATCCTGGATCAGCTTCCATATTAGACTGAGCTTTGAAATAACTCTAGAAGTTAGAAGGATTCTCCGAGAGCTTAGGTTGGACATTAGCTGAATTGCAATGAATTGATTTCAAAGTCCTGTTCAGAAAAGAACTGGGGGTGGGTCCATCCTCGAGCATCTATTGCTGTGAAGAGATACCATGATCATGGCAACTCTTATAAAGGAAAATATTCAACTGGTCCTGGCTTACAGGTTCAGAGGTTTGGTTCATTGTCATCCTGGCAGGGAGCATGGGGGCACACAGGCAGACATGGCGCTGGGGAAGGAGCCAGGGGTTCCACATCTGGATCAGCAGGCAGCAGGAAGAGAGGATGACACTGGGCCTGGCTTGAACTTCTGAAACCTCAAAGCCCACCCCAGGGACACACTTCCTCCAACAAGACCTTACCTAGTCCACAAGTCCACACCTCCTAATGGAGTCACTCCCTATCCGCCTGTGGGACCATTTCATTCAAATCACCACAGGGTAAAATAGTTTAATAAATTTCAGATTTTAAAAAAATAGAGTTCTCAGATTCCCCCATTTTCCTGTGACTAACAGAATGCTATAGAGTAATGGGAAGCTGTTGATCCTAATAACTAAGTCTCCCACCTGAACTGGACCTACTTAGATGTGGTTTATCATATCTTCCTAAAATAAAATAAAACACACTTAGCAGAAAACATAAAAACCCTCTATATTCATGACTAACTTCTGGCTTTTGTGTGACTTGTCACCTAAGTAATTTGTTAAAATCTAATTTTGTTTAGGTTTGGTGTCTCAATAATCTTAATTGATTTGGAGATTAGGACAAACTGCACATACTGGCTTTGCAGGAGCCTAGGCAGTTTGGATGCTCACCTTACTAGACTTGGATGGAGGTGGGTGGTCCTTGGACTTCCCACAGGGCAGGGAACCCTGATTGCTCTTTGGGCTGATGAGGGAGGGGGACTTGATTGGGGGAGGGGGAGGGAAATAGGAGGCGGTGGCGGGGAGGAGGCAGAAATCTTTAATAAATAAATAAAAATAAATAAATAATAAATAAAATAAAATATAAGTGATTGGTATAGGATTTCAGTAACATAAAATATGGAAGAGGGCTGGAAAGACAGCTTAGTGATCAAGAGCACCGACTGATCTTCCAGAGGACTTGGATTCAATTCCCCACACGCACACAATTTGAAGACCCCAGCTTAACTGCTGTAAGGCCATTTTGCAAGGCTTTCACATAAACAAGTATAAGTTCAAGGTAAAGTTGGTACTCCTAGGCTGTCAAACAGGATACCTGTGGTCAGACATCAGGCCTAGGAGGGGAACAAAAAGTTCTGGGAAAACTACATGTGCCCTAGATAGAGCCAAGTCAGCTATTATCAGATTTTCATATCCCCGAGGAGCTTGTCCCCAAGTGAACCCATCGCCTCATTTGAACTGACCAATAGGATTCCTGTAACCATGCTTCTGCTTCTGTATGTCTGCTTCTGCAGCCCGTTACCATATAAAAGACCCCCTGCCCAGCCTGAGGGCACACAAGTTTTCCAAATAGACTCTGGCGCCCGCAGGTACCTGTGCACCGCACAATAAAAAAAAAACCTCTTGCTGTTGCAGCCAGTGGTCTGGGACTGTTCCTTGGGTTCAGGGGTCTCCTCCTGAGGGAAGGTCCTCTCTGAGGGTCTTTCAAATTCACAACTGTCTGTAACTCCACTCCCAGGGGCTCCAGTGTTCTTTTCTGGCTTCTGCAGGTACCAGGCAAGCACGTGGTACACAGCATAAGAAGGCAAAACACTCATAAACACAAAAAGCCAATAAAATGGTAACATATGGAAGGAATTTCTCAGAGGAGGAATTGGATTTAATTAATGTCTTTTATTAATGAAGTATACTTGAGAACATGGGTCCAGCTTACACATGGATACAAGCAGGGTGGGTGGAGTTACATCTACGGCAAGCCTGAGGGGGCAGGATGGCTTATGATGCCTTCTGCAAATGCAGCTCTTTCCTACCTTCTCATCAGGCTTGTTCCAATTTTCTCGAGAGAGAATTATTGGACCGCCAATCATGCTATTCCATAATATTACAGTCTCGACTACACAGTCAGAAAGATTATTCAAGACAGCCAATCACACACCACATACCTAGAGGACCAGAGGCTGACCATGAAACTAGAAAATGACCTCAAGAGGCCAACAGGGCCTTCTTTGGACTGGGCTGAAAGTAGACATTGGGCAAAGACTGTCCTTATTCTCCCAGACTGGAGAATCGCCTCATGAGGCTTTCCAGGAGCCACCCCCTGCTACAGAGACAAGGCCTATGGAGAAGAGTTACATCAACCTTCAGAGCGGATCAGAAACCAGAAGCCAATGCAACAAGGTGCCAGGACCTTGCTTGTGGAGCAACTGCAGCATTTCCAGAAAAAGGAATCAATATTTTCTCTCCTTTCATTTCATATAAGTGGATCTGGGATTAATCTCCCTCACAGTATTGATCCCATGGCTGAACCAAAAGCGGACTGGCTCCAGAGTGACCTAATCACAATGCCCCTAAGTTAGGAGTATCAATAATCTTACCTCGACTTTGTCTCATAATATGATAGCAAATAAATGTTTGCATATTGGTTAAAACCCTGCTTATGTACTACTGCGGACATACGATGCACACAAAAAAATTAAGAATCTAAATGTTACAGATGATAATGTACTTATATGATCTGGACTTGAATTCTGGCCTCTTTCTTCATCCCTCTTCCTCGCCTCACACTCTCCAGTAGTAATTTTCTGCGGCTGTGTAACCATTGTCTCCTCTGCATGAAAGACAACACAGCCTATAAGTCTGGGCTCTTGTGATTATAGGATTTTGAGCCAACTAGAAAACGTAAACCCTGAACTATAAGCCCTGATGTTTTCAATTATCAGTCTACTGGGTATTAGCCCTGTTCAGCTCTGCTCACAATTGGGATATGAAATTATACCCAGTGACTGTGGAGATTAAACGCACAGCTCTGGACATGCAGACAACGTGGGGGTGGAGATGGCTGGAGGGCGCAGGATGAGGCAGGTCTACCTCACACCGTTATTAACTATAGATTAAAAGGGGAGAAAATCTTTCTTGTTCTGTAGAGCTAACCTGGCTGCCAACTACCACCACAGTATAGTAAACAGCTATTCTTCAATAACATATACCAAATGTTTTCAAGTGCTAAAAAATGAACAACAGAAACCCTTCTCCCTAAATGAGTTTTGATATTGCTAAACAATAAAGTTATTATCACATTAATTCCATGCAGTCCATAGATGTAAAAATAGTTGTAAGTCCCCCAACTCTATTTGCTCTCCCAAATTTAACTGCTAACAGTTTTGTTATGCATCACAGATCGATATAGACAGATAGATGAAAGATTATAAAGTACAGATAGATTATTAATGGTAGATAAATGATAAGTTATAAGATTAGACAGATCATTGATACAGATGATAGATGATAGATAGATAGATAGATAGATAGATAGATAGATAGATAGATAGATAGATGATGACAGTCTACACCACAAATGCAAATTTATTATATCCCCTCTCCCTCCCAGCAGTATTGGCTCTGATTCGTATTCACATGCAGACCGTAAGGAAGAGCAAGGTCACTTCGCATGAAAGCGGTTTTACAGTTTTCAAACTCAGAGAGTCACTGTTAATTTCTTATCCTCATGAAGTTAACACTTCCTTTCAAATCACGCAGAGTTGCCGCTGAATCTTGTTGTGGAGCGTCAAGCACAATGAGCCCTTCCCTCTCCCGCCTGTGGTCTCAGATTTAATGATCAGTGTTGCAGACTTTCCTATTTTTCAAGTAGCTTTAACCATGAAAACACAAACAGTACTTTCTCCATTCCTATATGGAAACAAATATCATCTTGTGGTTTGATAGATCTTTTTCAGTTTTTTTTTTTTTTTTTATCAAGGTATCTAGCCTAGCAAGAAAAGCAGCATCCTCTGTCTACCCAGGGCCATTATCTGTAAGTCAGGCTCATGTGTGCATGCTCACCTCGGTGTACAAAAAGGGCACAGCTTGTTTCTTCATAAATATGATTCTTGGCTTTTGTTTTTTTAAGCAATCAGGTCCCTTTATGATCACCCAAATCACACTTCTAAGGGTGAGGAAACAGTCTGCTTAGCACAGGCTGTGCCTCTGCATCTGTGCGCAAGAGCCCCCCACCTCCACCCCCACACAGACCTTCCAACAGCCCAGCAGCCTCGAGAGTGAACCCGCGAAGCTGTTAAGTAGATGCCATTCACTGGTAGCCACCTCACAGTGCATTCATTATGGCACGTGACACAGTGCATTCCCGGCAAACAATGAAAGCGGGAGAGAAATACCCAACTTTCCTCACCGAGGAAACACGGCACACACCTCCCTCACACAGGTCCTGTTACCATGGGTTACCACCTTCCTGGGCAAGAATGCAGACAGCCAGGAAGGCATCCGTCAGGGAGCTCACTGACTACAATTGTGTTTGTTGTGTCTATGTGTGTGCACCGGCTGCAGAGACTAACGAGTGCAAACAGATTCTGCCATGAAGTCATTTTTAACCATAGCCCAGACTGAACGAGCAAGCCATTTCCTTGGCTTCTTTCTTCTTGAGGCAAAGTGTTTCGTCTACAATTTTAGTGGTTTTACTAGAAACATCTTCTTCCTGAGGCTTTTAGATCATTCATCTAATCTATCATTCCTGAGATTATTAAGTTCTAGGGCTTCCTTGATTTGTTTTATTTTCTCTTTTGGGATTCAGGGCCTTGCGATTGCTAGGCAAACGCTCACATCCCAGTCCAAGGACTTTTCACTACGAAATGAATTACTTCTAGAAAGAGAACTTGAAAACACTAAATTAAATTTTTGTGATTATTCCTGACCTGTCCTTCTGAGCCTGTAGACTTTGTGTCTGTGTCAATTACCAAGGAAACAGAATCATTTGATTGACGGGAATATAGAGTGACCTAAAGCCGGGGATGAAATCAACCCAAGGTAAACTTGGAAAGGCTCCAAGCCTACAAAGAAACTACAGTATTCTGATTCACACAGAGGGCTGAACCCTATTACACCTTAACAACCACCACTAAACAGTCTATTTTAATGTACTACGACATAGTAATGACTTAGGAGAAAAACCCCCACCCTCACCCAAGGTTCTGTAAACTGGTCTATTTTTGTTTCAGTTTAGTTGTGTTTTTGAGAGGGCTAGGGATCAAACCCAAGGCCTTGGCCATCCTAGGCAAGGGCTCTACAACTGACCTATATCCCGAGCTAGATATCTGTGTTTTCATCTGGTCCTTATGAAGGCCATAAAGTATCAGCAGAGAAATCTTAGAGGAAAGAGACCTTTCTCTCAGTTTTTTAAGAGTCTGGGGAGTAACACTGTCAGTGAGCATCACATCGTATTCAGTGATTAAAACTGATGGGAATCTTTCAAACTTTTCACGGCTTATCCAAGTTTTCCCTCAGGAAGCTCACCATTTCCCCCTACCAGTGTGTCAAAAGGTCCATCCCAGAGCAGTGGTGGGTACCACAGAGATGCTCACACTGAGACTTTACAGTACCTTCTGTTTAGCCAAAACGCTGGTATGTGAATTGAGACATCAGCAAACATCATCTTCATTGTCCCAGAGAGTGACTATTTTAAGCTTTGGGGCCATAGAGTCTTGATTGCAAGTAATTAACCCTATCATTTCATATCAAGGCAGACATATACAATTAAGAACAAAAATGGACATTACAAAGAAATGTTATTTACAGAAAACATAATAGGTAAGCTGTCACATTTGATCCATGAGTCATAGCTCACCTACCCCTCACAAGACTCTATGTAGTCTTATGGTTTATTTTTTCATTTTATTTAGCTTTAGTTTATGTAGCAGTGCAATGGACTGAACCCAGTGTTCAGTGCGAGGCTTTTAAAAGACCAATCATACCAATTCTTAGCAACATTTGATTAGTAGTGTTCATGCTTTTTAACTGACACACTGTATACATATGTATACATATGTTTATTCTTATTATAATTTATACACCACACAAGTTCACTAATAGAACAAAAAGAAAAGGGAGAGAAGACAGCTCAAAATTGACAATATAGAGACTCTAACCTCAGCAAACGCCCATAGAACATCTTTTGGCTTGTGAAGGCTTTTCTCGATTATTGTCTTATTTGGTTTTGCAGCAGTGGGCAGGAGCTATGGCTCTGTCGTTGAATGCTGAGCTCAAGCGCTGTCTGTGAGACTGGGGTTCAGAGGTCAGAGCATAGAGTTGTCGGGTTGCAGGGTGACTGGCGATGTCAGCACTGGAGATCTCTGATACGCAGCCTGCCTGGCGAGGCAAGATTGCAGACATCTGACCTCTGCTTCGCAGGTAGAGTGTTTTCTCCTTAAGACCTGAGGATTCCGTGGGCAGGAATGAACTGGCGATTCACAGTGCAAGAAAATGGATCTTGTACTCCAGCCTGCTAATGTCTGTTTTGTGCCAGAATTTTCCCAGTGGCACTGAGCCAGGAGGAACGAAGCTACTATAAATGTCTAAGCAAATGCCTGAAAGAAAATGCACAGTTATGGAACTAGTGAACTAACGCTGAAGTTACTCAGTCACAATACTCTCAACATTGCCCTGTGAGGTCCTGCAGCAGGGGCAAGAGATGCAGATGGGCAGGTAATGAAAAAAGATCTGCATATTTTCCTCCTGGAAAGACAGGCACCAGCAAAGGTGCTGAACACAGAAAGGTTGGGAGAGAAGAGAAGCCTCCAATTTGTCCTATGCTACCAATTTGTTCTATGACCAAGAACATTCTGCTGACCTTTTATCCCCCCCCCCAAGAAAAACCTAGAAGAAATATGTCCAAAGAAAGTATAATTAGAAATGTCTTTTCTTTATTGAATTATATGGAATTTTTTAGCACAAGTGTACAAAATAATTGGTTTTCCTCTGGCATTTTTATACATGCATGGAATGTGTTTCCTACTCCGGGCGTCAGGCTCCACACAGAGCTCAGGTAATTCAGAGAATGTTCTGGAAGACCTGCTGCTAGGAACATTCCTTTCCGCTGTGTGAAGGGCTCGGCTGGTCTCCCATGGGCCACATCATTTCCTACTTACTCCCCATTGCTCTCCCGCACTTAAGGCGGGCCTTTAAGAAGTCCCTAACAGACGCTTCTCCCACATTTCCCACAAGGTCTAAATTTAGCCCTCTGTGTAACGTGCCTCATGGATGCTCTCGTGTTGCCTTTTCTCTGAAAGCATCATGCAAATGAGGAAATATTCTAAGCAACTGCTGTCGGGAACCACGCTGCCAGCTCTGTTTTACGCAGATGGCTGTGTTTTTAAACGTGCATCTGCAGGAACAAGATCAGCACTGTTTTGAAAAAAAGAGAGAACTAACCCGGAGATGCTGAGACCTTTCCCCAGAGGGTATAAGGACAGGCTTAGAGTTCCCCCACACCCGACATGGAAACAAAGCCTTGGAAATGTTCACAGACACCTTCTACCTAAGCAAATTATGGTCCAGTGTTGAAAGAATCCACAAAATGGGAGAATCTATGGGAAGGAGGAAGATAAATGCAAGCAAGCCGCATTTCATCTGCTGACGGCAAGCGGTACGGCACGGAAGACAGACCCGGCCCCTTCCATTAAGTTACATAAATCTCGACAAGTAAGTTCAGCCATATGGGTTGCAACTTCTCCATCATAAATATGAGAACGGTGATGTGTGTTATTATGTTTGCACACGAACGAAAGAAATTTGGTTTCCTAAACTGGCATGTGTGATCCAAACAGGAACCTTTGCACAGTCGAGGACCTTGCCCTACTGAGGATCCCTGGCATGTTTATCAACACCACATCTACAGTCAGAGTAGGCATCAACCACACTCAGTAGCTGTGCTGCCAATGCCTGTGTGGAACTGGGTGGTATGAGAGGGATACACTAAAGGGGAGATATCATTTATGTCTATGATCCCATGGCATTTTATTGTCTGGGGAAGTACCTAGAAAAGCTCTTTCTTACTCATGATGTTGAAAACAAAATATAAATGAGCCATGTGAAATTGCCTTTTTAAAAATTAAGTCAGACACACTCAAATACTGGCAGTTTGACATAGTTCAACCTGGCCAGAGACTGAACCCGAGCTCATGGTTAACGTTTGTTAAACCTTGTTCCATATAATGTACTCCACTGCAGCTTTTCCTCCAGTTTACTAAGTCCTTGGTTAACTAAAGCACTGTTTAAATGATTATAAACTTGTACATTTGGAAACATAGTATCTCAGAGGAGGTAATAAGTAAGTACCATTTAAATACATGAGAAGCGCGAATTGCGCCCTATTTTCTCCAGCACTGAAGACCAACCCCAGGGCTTTCTTTGTCCAGTCTCTTAAGGGAGCCGTGGCTTTCACCTTAACATCCCTTCTCTTTCTCTGTTTAAATAATGGAACTCCAACATTCTTAAAGGAAACAGAACCAAAAGAAGATGAGGAGACTCATTTTAAGGATTGGCTAATATTGTCGTGTAAATTAGGATTACAAGATTCACAAGGAAAGCCCACACGGTAGTTCAAGTCCAAACCCTCTCTGCTGGCAGGATTCTCTCTGTCTTAGAAAAGCTCCTTCTGTCTTCTATCCAGCCAAGGCCTTCGGATGATTGACAGAGGCCCACGCATATCATGGATATCAATCTACTTTATCTAAGTGTTAACCTAATGTTAAACTCACACAGTGTTACAGAAACACCAGTTCTGGATATTCTTGCTGAAGACCTGGGTTCAATTCCCAGCACCCACAAGGCTACTCACGGCTGTCTTTTACTGCATTCCCAGGGCATCCAGTGACCTTTGCTGGCCTCTGCAGGCACCAGGCATGTATGTGATACACAGTCATCTATGCAGGCAAAACACCCACACATAATAAATAAGTAAAGTTTAAAGAAATAAAAACACTGCATGCCGTATTCTTGTTAAATTTACATTTTATATCCACTTTGTCATAATAAAGATTTTCCCAATATGTCCTCTATGCCCTTGAAACTGCTGGCAGGGAATGCAAGAGTCACGGGTAGGGCTCTCTTTCCTGTGATATTTTTGAGAGAGGCTCCATTCCATCTCCCCAGAAGCATGATGTGACATCTTACCTTGAAAACTCAAATTCAGTTTCTAATTTTATCAGATAGCTTGAGCTGAGTCTTTTTTATGTAACCCACCTTGAAAGCCAATGCCGCACCACTGAAGACAGAACCACAGGGTTTCCTCTTGTCGAGAAAACTAATAAAGATTTTCCTGGGTTGAACTTCTTATGAAAGGCAGAGAAAACGGGCCAAGACACACAGAATGACTTTTTAATCTGTCGATCCTCTTTCCCACCTCTAAACTCATTCACTTGGATTTTATTTTCTCACCTGCTCTTCACAGAGCCCACGAGAGCAGACAACACCGAGTAACTAAGAAAACTCACTGTGAGCTTCACCTCTATCCACCCACCAGCTCCCAGGGGCTTTAAGAGGGCTCAGGTATAGGTTCTGAGAACACTGCAAAGCCCTCTGGGAACAGGGAGCAGGGCAGTGAGGATGGCAAAATTAACCTTCTAGCAATATCCCACTTTGAGGACTTAAGTCAGTGGGTAATCTCATTGGGATATGTCTTTCCTCCCGTTGGCTTTTTAAAATTAAATTAGTCAAAAATAACCCACCTAATCTCATATACAGTATTCTTATTAGGGTATTGTCATGTAAAATATATTACCATTATATGACGGCTACAAGGCCTAACGCTTAGGAAAATAGAGTAATTATCATCACTTAGAGGTCCAGGAAGAAGTAGTGCAGCGTAATGGAGAGAGAAATCTAATAAATGTGATTGCAAAACCCACTAGACGGGCTCAGAAATATTTCAGAGCACACAGGCACTTTCTTCCCAGCATGCACTTCCCAGTGTCTCTGTCCAGTTCCCGTGGTCCTTCTCTTCCCTGCCTGGAGAAGGAGGACACACATAGAATGCCAGCCTTTTTTTTGGGTAGTCATAGACCACTGACCTAGCAGACGCACAAGGAGCCAAGGGACCAGGGACCCAGTATTTTACTTATCCAGAGCATCAAAAAATTAAATTCGCCATGCTAACATACACATCAGAATATTATCCTGACGTAGAGTCTTCTTTCTGACCGTTCACGTTACTCTCCCAACAGATAAGAAGGCTTCTGTCTCAAGATCCATTGCTCTGCTTCATCTGGATTCCCAACAGCTAAGCACACAGGAGGGAGTAACTGAGTAAGTGACTATCTGTTATTATTATTATTATTATTATTATTAACTTTTTGAATTTTCAGGGTAGGCAGATTGGAACGAAACAGGGAAGGAAAAGGTAACTGTTTAATTCAATATGCCACTGTGATTTTTTTCTTTTCCCAAAGTAGGAAAACAAATTAATTACATGTTATTAATTATTTCCTAAAGATTTAACTATATCTATTTCCCAGGGATGTGGCAATAACGGGCATCCCAGAGGTTAGGACAAAGAAAAGAATAAATATAGAAATCAAAATTTTCACAGGTAGGGGCCAGAGAGATGGCCCAGCAGTTCAAGAGGAATCATATTTGGTTCCTAATACCAGTGTGGGGCTCACAACTGTCTATAACTCCAGGTGTATGTGACTGGATGCCATTGTCTGCCCTCTGCGTGCACTAGGCATACAGGTGGCACATACAACATACATACAGGCACATGCATGTACAATAATAATAAATATATCTTTCAAAAGTGAAGATTTTCACAATGAGACTAGAGGTTTATGGTATGCCAACCCTGACCTTTCTCTTCGCATGCGATTTCCTGGAATGAACTCATTAATCCACAATACATTTTTCCATTGCGACTCTCAAAGCCCTTCTTTTCCTGGACTTGGTCCTGAACTGATTGGCTAGGCTAAAACTTCAACCAAAGCCTCTAATCAGGCTTGAAACCAGAAGTTTCTCTCTAAAGCTCATTGCTAATAACTTTAGGACCAATATTCCCTGGTTTAGTCTACCATGTGTTTCAGGAAGCAAAGGAAGATGGTCCCAAAGAAAATTAAACAATTGAACAGAAATCCGAAATGAAAACCCCATGTCTGTGACCTTTCCTGATTCTAGGACCCATTCCTGTATTCCTACAAACAAATCATGATTGTGAACTGAACAGCTTTGAATTCATGTCTGCTCCCTTCATCCCATCCCCCATATTAATATTCTGAGGGCTTATTTTGGTTTTATTTTGAGGGATAAGGAACCATACCTCCCCCTTTCTGGATGGATACATTCATAATAGGAATGTTCTTTTTCCAGCGGAGACTTCTGAGCTGACCCTGGCATCTGGCAAGTTGGTTACACTTAGGTCCAACCATCATTGTCACCTTCTCGTAGTGAGTGAGTGAAGACCATGTGCGTGGAGCTCTGAGTGAAAGTGTAGGATTTGACATGAGGGAGCCATGCCATGAATCAGGATCTGTGGGAAACTGGCAAAGCCTTTCCCTGAGGTAGGTCTTGGGAAAGCATCACCTTCCTTAGGTCCAAGATCAAGTGCCTACGAAAGACTGACCTGTGTATGCAAAAATAGCAACTTCAGCCACCTCCTCTCAAGTGTGCTTCATGCAATAGACACTCTGAGGTCCTAAGTGACTGAGGTGGTTGGTGCACCTCCACCAGAGTGCACACAGCCTTCCTGTCCTTGCGTCGGTCCTGTCCTGTGTCTGTCTTTTCTTCCTTCTGTCACTGCCCTGAGTCAGAGTCCCAGGGCCAAGCTGTGCTATCTTCTGACTACTGAAAGCAGAAATGCCGTAATCCTGAAAGTCAGAAGAAAAAGTTGTAGAGATGATTCTCTTTCCTAGAGCCTAGCAGATGCACAGCTGACCTCTGAGACTTGTAGTTTTTAATAGGCCATAAAAGGAGATCATCCCCATTGATGGGATCACAGACACTCTTGGGGGAGGAGCCGCACATCATGAATATGTAATAAGAAAGCTGGCATGAGAAATGTTTCTCTCTCATGCTTGCTGGCTTTTTAATTTTATTTTTATTCCCCTTTTCCTTTTTAATCTTTCATGCATAGCAAAACTCCTCACTGGTTCGTTATCTGTTTCTACATCTTTAACACAAGTTCATTTCCATTCTGCCTGCCAATCCCATGGCTCTTCGTTGATCTCCTGATGCACCCACACATATGTCTATAATAATGTATTCTAAACACATCATTTGATGTGCATTTTACCTCGCTCCTGTGATCACCAGGCTACACACTGAAAGAAGTCAGGAACTGCTGCTACAGTTGCCAGAGTCTAATCACGTAGCCAGGCCCAAGCCACAAGTCTCTTAATATCCATCACCTGCTTCTGTTTCCTTGGTTAGCTGTGACTGATGCAGAAATCGATAGACTATATATAAAGGAAACCAGGTAGTAGGGTCAACTTTGCTTGTGCTCAGAATTCACTCCCTACCCTTTCTGTTCAATGGTTTCACCAATGGCCATGCCAGCTAGTGGTAACTTCTGGGCCTTTCCTCACGGTTGACCAACACTACAGGTTTTTGCAAGTACTTCAAGAAAAATCATTATTTGCTAGATCAAATCAAAGAATACTTTTAATTCAAACCTCCATTTTGTTATCTTCCTCCTTTGGAATGTTTGGGGACTTTCTTCTAATTCATGTGTTTCCTTTTATGCTACATGGAATTGGTTAACCTAGCCAATAACTTTAGTCATTATTGCCAATAAAGCCTGTTCTAGTAACTTTATGAAGGCAGTATCCAATTCCTAACACCTTGTGAAAATTGGTTTCATCTTATTTGCCATAGTTTCACCCAGACAGTCTACCAAAAGCTTTGTTAGAGCACCAGGGAGTGGCCTGGTGGTGAGGTGTGTGCTTTGTGTGGACAGGTGCTGGGTTCAGACCTCAGCACCAGAAACAAGACATTCCATCCAGCACAAGGCTAAGTCCATTGCTCTAGAATGTTTGCTCCATTTAGAAGTTGTCTATGCTCTTCATTCCCCAAGCCATGTCTGCTCTTAGAATATTTTGTGGCCTTGTCTTTCGGCATTTGATTTTGTTAGCCCACTTTCTCTGTTCTCTTATTCTTCCTGCCCACAAGTCCGATCCACAGTGAAATTTCTCACCTTCAAAGTCTCTGTCCTAGACATGACTATAAGCCAAAAACCCCTTCGTGTGTGTGTGTGTGTGTGTGTGTGTGTGTGTGTGTACATGCACGTGCGGTGTATACATGTTTATACGAATGTGTGCAGTTGGTGGGCACTGATGGCTAAGGTCAGAGGTCGATGTAGGTGGCTTTTTCAGCTACTCCCCACCTTCTTTCTTCAGGCAGGGTTTCTCACTGAACCTAGAACTTAGTGATTTAGCCACACTGCCTAGACAGGCAACCCAGAGAACGTGGTGCCCCTGCCTCCGCAGCTCTGGGGCTGCAGGCGTGATCACCATGCTTGGCTTTCTCTGTGGTGCTGACGTCTGAACTCAGATCTCCATGCTTCGTTGGTTAAATGGGATTTTAAGTTGTTCACATTTTGACCTGTTGCATTTTTGCAACTTCTTAGGGAAAAACACTTCATCTGCTGCTCTAATGGATGTTTTAGAGGCATTTACTTGCTCGCGTGCCACTTCTGTTATTGCTGGGGAGCACAGCTATCATTAATGTCATTAATCAGCTCTTACATCTCCTATCATACTGTAAACCACTCTGAAATGCTGAGCTTCAGTCTCAGGTTCTGGACTGTTTGTTCTAAGGCTTTAGACAACACCAGTTTTCCCTCATGATATCAACTAAATTCCTCCACAGACGGTCGTCCTGACAACACAGAAAGCCATATATTCTAAAACAGATTTTTCATCATATATGTTTTGAAGAGGATGGGCATTTACAAATCTTTTTTTTTTCACCAACTACACCATATTTGGTTCCTAATACTTTCTTGACTCTCAGAATAAGATGTAGATTAAAGGTAGACACAGGTCTCTACAAATATGTTCAGTGAGAAGCAGACACTGTGGGAAAGTGCTGTTTTTTAATAGTTTGGCAAAGTTTGCTCATCAGATCCTGCATTTGTATTAAGAACATCAAGTTCTTCCATTCAGACTGCGTCCCCGACTCGAAGGGCCTCTGGGAATTAACAGCGATTGCCTGTTGACAAAAAGGAGTATCTGAGAGAACATCTTAAATACCCACACTTTTCCCAAGTGTTTCCCAGATGCTGGACTTACAGATTTTTATAATAAAATAATAGAGAAAGGTTGCTTCTGGTTTTCTAGAAAGAGGGGTGTTTTAAATCATTATACATAGAGAAAGTGCATGCTTAAATATGTTTTGTAGCAGTTATCTGGTGGGGAGTAGGCCAGGATTTCTCTAACAGGGTCTATGAGTAATTACCATAAAGGCAAGAAACACGGGGTGGATGTCTCATGAAGCTGAGGTGAAACCAAATCACTGGAAGACTGCAGTGCTTGAGCCTGGCCTACTTAGCCTGTTAGCCTACATGTCCTGTGCTCTTGGGCTGCCCTGTTTAGTCATAGATGACAGACCTCCTGAGCAGAGTTTCCAAAGTCTTGGGGAGTCAATTTAGCTCAGAACCGGATTCAGATTCTCTTCGGGCACAAAACTATTGCCAAGGCATTACTGCTGTATGGTTGTTGATGGAAACTTCAAGGTGAGCCAAAGCCAGGCAGAATGTAGGCATCGTTTGAGAACAGAAGCTCGCTCACTGGTATCTTATATAATGGTCCACAGTGACTGCTGGAGGTTGGCTGACAGCTGTGTGCAAGGATGGCATCCACAAGAGCTCTGCCCTCTCAGCGCATGACTTCCAACACTGCTGTGATCAGCCAGGAGGAAGGATGCAGAGAGATGGTGAAGGGTGTTTCTATCTTCAGAACCCCAGACCAGCAGCAAAACTCAGCTCTATCCAATTCCACAAATAAGAACTTAGCCTCATGGACCACAGCCAACTATAATAAGAGAAGGAAACTGATTTCTATCTTGGTAGTTATATGCTCATTGTGACCCTACAACTATGGGCGAATGGGTTTAATGGTAGTTAGCCTAACAGTGACCATGTTGGTTCACCTCATTCATCTTTGGCAGTGGTGGTCAAAGTTTAACCCTGTAGAATCAGCTGGGAAAATTTTCCTAACGACACATGCACAAATTATATGTAGCTCTACTGTGAGCCTCTATCGGGGGTTATACATATGGGGATTTTTATTTAGAGAGACTTGACTGCTTGCTGCATGAAAATATAGGTATGGTACAAAAAAGGGGTAGACCCACTCAGGAATTTCTAAACATCTAGATAGGGAACTGCCAGTTGTCAGTCTCAGAACCTAGAAGACAACAGCTAAATGATTTGACCTTTGCAAGGAGCTGAGCTGAGATGCAGTAGCTAAGTTCAAGAAATCGCAGGCAGGAACAGCACTGGGGACACACTGGAGGTGATGCCAAATAAGGGTGAGTAGGGGGAGTGCCACAGTTCTCCAGCTGCCCCCAGTAGGAACAGCATCCACCAGGTAGGGAAGATGAGGTTGGGGATGACTCAGAGAACCATTGAGGGTACTGGGATTTCACCGGCACACATCTCAAGCCCCCTGGGCTGATTATCTAAGCTGTCTTCTCTATATAACTTAGTCAGTACCCCTCTTCCTCAGCAAACCACCTTCCACAGCACATCTTCTACACCCTTCCTTCTCTAGGTTCCTGTTCACAAACATCATTTCCTCTATTGGACTATAAGCCCCGAAGAGAAAATAATTTTGTCATATTAATATTTGTGTTCATGTGGCTTGATGCAGGACAGGTATACCATAAGTATGTATATATGAATATAGTATTTTAAAAAGCATGTCTAGTATGTGCTTGGGAACAAAGAACAGATCACAGCCTGGGGATTGGGAAAGATTCTTCCACAGTGGTAGCTTGTCTTAGGGTCCTACTAAAGGGCTTCCCCGGCAGAATGGGAGCAGCAATAAGACAAAGTCAGACACAGGTGGGTAAGAGAGGTAAGAAATGGGTCAGATAGTCTAGCATTCTTCTCCTCGACCCTGAGCCCCTAAAGTGACAGGGTTTGTTCTATGCAGTCAGCTCTTGTTACAGATGTGTGATTCTGAAGATCACAGAAAATTCACCCATTCTCATTCTTCCCCCCTAAAGCTCATTCCTAACTGAATACTCTCTAGCCATGCCTATATCCTGCTTATAGAATTTATATATGGTAGTGACTAAGACCAGATAGGATCTTCTGCTCTTAAATGAGAACATCCAAGCCTTTGGGCTACTCCTTTCTCCTATGTCCTGTCCTAACCCCAGCTGTGACGACACCAGATTTCTCCCATTTTGTTTTTCCTAGCAGCTCATATTCTAGTAAACATAACTGATGGACAGAAGGTGCTGGGGGTCCTGATCCAGTTTGGTTCATTCGCTCACACACCAGTAGAATCAGAACACTAACCCTGTATCCCAGAAGCAGTTCTTTAAAGTCTAATTTTTTTTTTGCAAGTGCTTCAAGGCCAAACCTTTCAATAACTTAAGACATCTCCAAGCATTTCCTCAGATATGCTATGATCCCAGGGCCCACTGCTCTTTTCCAATGCACACTGTGTGGCATTGCCTCTGCCACTGTGGCAAACAGTGTTCCACAAACCATTTTATTTTCTGAAAGCAGAAAGCAAAAAGATTCTTTTGTGGTTTGGAAGTCCTCCAACTGTGTTTACATCATCACTTCCTACTGTAGATAAACAAACAAGCCGTTGCCGCAAGGCTTACAAATAAATGGCCTACCTGCTATTTCATGGTGCTGTGCGCACCCAACTGCTTTGTGCCCACCTATGTGTGTGTTTTATGGTCTGAAAAGTCACCTAATTGAAAAGTCATCAAACAGGAGCTGTGCATTCACCTATTCACTCCCAGAGATGTGGGCATACATCCATCTGAGATTGCTCGCTATCCTCCGGAGGATCCACTCATTTATCTAGCCATCACTTTACGGGCGTTTGGAACCGACTCGCCCTGTTCTGGGTTAGTTGGATGTGCTGTTGTGGCAGAAGTAGCAGTGCTGTTCCTGCTCCTGAGAAGCTAATGGCGTGCAGGGTTTCTCACAGTGCGTCCAGAGTGCTGCCCAGCTACTGTCATTAGAAAGGATGTAATGAGCTCTCCCTCCACTGCATCTTGCTACTGTCTCCACCCATCCTTCACAGAAACTGCTGGACTGCTCTTCTCTTGCCTTTCTCACTCATGGGTGCTACCAAGAGGTCTTCCATCTGATCCTTTCCCTTCTCCTCTCTTCTCTGCCCTCAGGCAAGGGAACATGATAGTGGGGGCAAACTGTCTGTCCCCACAACATTCTGTACATCTGGCCCAAAATCTATCATAACCATTGATCAGCAAAAAAACACAGGTCTTCCATATAGCCACAGGATATTGGTTGCAATATCTGAGGATACTCTGAACTCTGAGGATGGGCAAGCTCCTTCTATAAAATAGCATAACATTTACATGTAACCCAGGCATATCTTCCTGTATACTTTAAACAACCTCTAGACTGCTTATAAGAACAGTACATCATAGGTGCTGTGTAAATACTTACTATACCACACTGTCAAGAACGTGGAGAGAAGGAAAAACCCTATGCACATTCATTTAGATATAACTTTACAAGTATTTTTCCCTCTGCAATTGATTGAGCCCACAGATATGGAATCAAAAGACACAGAGGGTTGAGTGGATTTCTAAAATTAAGATACTTCCTCTAAATGACATAAATCCATAATGAAAAGAGATTCATGGGCTATCTTTTTTATTATGCCACAGTGACTTGAATAGGGTCACCCCGACTTAGTCATATCAGTTTTCCAGGTATTTATAGTTATGGCTAGCTATTTTTCATAAAATCAATCTAATTTTAATTTTCCTTTATTCCTGGAGTTGTGTCTATTACCTCATGCAACACTTTTTTCTCTTTAATTGAGAATTTAAAATAGCAAGAAAATGACATCAAGTTCAAAACAAGATGGCAGGTTTCCATGACCATGTCATGGGTTTCCTCAGCGCTCACTGGACTTTATCTGCAGACCAAGGCACCTTTACAAAGCTGACGTAGCATGTGTGGTTGGGCGGATGTGGCTGGGTGATTCAATAAGTGCCCTGGCTTCCCTTTTATGAATGAGGGTCAAGATACGAATCTATGCACGCTCCGGCTCTCTCAACCCTTTCCATCTGGAAACCGCTGAAATGGGTAACATTAGAGATAATGAACACAAAGCACAGACCTGGACTTCTTCTCAAAGCTGATTGATAAGAACAGAAAGATCAACATTTTTTTTTTCAGACTAATTGTCACACTTTCCTGAAACTGGTTTTGGGGGCTCAGACTTCAGGCTAGTCACTAGCTGAGAGATATAGTTACCACGATATTCTGGCCAGCCAGGATTAAGATTCTACGTTTCTCTGTTCATAGCCAAGAGAAACTGACCACCTGAGCATATGAACTATGTGACCCAGGAGCCACTTTTGGATGGAAGGGTGGGTAAACGTTTGGATGCAAGGGCGCTCTAGAGAAGAGGGCTGGAGTTACGGAGGAGACAGACAAGCATAATGAAGGATGATGCTGAGACAGGTTTCCTTTTAGACTAGGAGGAGTTGTTAGGGATCCATGGCAACAGCATTAAGGACCGAAATTAAAGGTATTTTACACAGGAGAGCATGCAAGCCTGAGCTTAAGCCGTGCTGGTTTGAGACTTAAGGACGCACATTCCTAGCAGAAGCAGGCAGAGGGTGCTTCCCAGTTTATGACCATAGCATAGCAGTGCTCTGCAGGGCTGTAGAGCAGAGCAGCGTGGTGCTGGGGCCCAGGCAGGAAAGTGGGACGTTTCTGAAAATGGCCAGCCACGGTGGCCATCATCTCTCTCAGGTAGCTAGTTCATCCATTCCCATGTGGTGTCCTGAAAAGTCTGTGTGGGAAATTCTCACAGATGCCTAGAAAAGTATGGGAATAGAAACTCGCTCAGAACTTGAAATGTCTTCAATGGTGGATGTAAGCAGTGATTTGACACAATACTATCTATATCCAGTGTTGCTTTTGTACTCCAAGCCTTGTGAGACCTGTGGTATCCAGTGAAACACAGCAGTAAGACAGGCAGTGTCTTACTGCCTCCTTTGCACTGAATACAAGGAGTGCAACTGAAACAAACGGACTCGGCCAAATGACAAGAGTGTCAGGACTTGAAGACTGCGTTAGGGCCACCTCCGTGCAAGCTACGTCAGGATGAATACAGGCCGTTCTGTTCAGTGTTCGCAGACATTGTGTGCTGCTCTCCTTTGTCTTTAAGTCAAACTAACCAATCTTATCAGGCACTGAAGGTATGGTTCCAAAGTCTGCCTCTAGGTCAGTGAGTAACCAGCACACCCTCTTCCTCCTCTTATCTAGTCCATTCCCAGGACTCCATCCCTGAAGCATGAGCCAGGTCAGACTCCCAGACGGGATTTCCTGGACTCTCTGACCTTGGAACTAACAATCAATACATCCATTGCTAAACGACAATCAACTGGGGTGCATGCGTACATTTGTGCGTGCCTGTGTGTGTGTGTGCGTGTGTCAAAGTCCTCAGATAGCTTCCTTACATCCATAAGGCAGGGTTCCCCTGGCACAAAGCCTGCTGGCTGCTCTAGAAACACAGGAAACAAACTGCCAGGAGGAGAGAACGGTGTCCTTCCCTTTCCCACAGTCTCAAAACCAAGGATGCTTATATGACTGGGCCTTTAAGAGAGCGATCCCAAGGCTCACATGTATGCAAAGAAAACTGGTGGCCCTTTAGTTGCTGATATGTGAAGACCTCCGAGAAGGTGGGACTCGGTTAAAAGCATAAAGATGAATCCCAGGGAGCTACCACACCCCTTAGAAGCCCAGGCAGATCCTGTTTCGCACTCTCAGAACAGAGATCAGCGTACAAAGAGGAGAACTAGGGCTTGTCCTCAGGGACTATGAGCAAAGATTCCTCATCTGGGTCCCATGAGCACTGTAGGAGAAAACATAAAAGCATTATTATTGTTGTTGTTATTGTTATTATTGTGAACTTGTGACCTCATCGAACTTTAGATTATAGCAATTTATCCCCTTCAGACTACAAACAACAGCACCCGCTACTTTAGAAAATACTGGTGGTTAGTTCGGATCTGAGATGCTGTTCCAGGCTCAGGTGGGGGCTGGATGGCCAGCTGATATGATTTGGGAACGTCATTCAATCCAGGGGGCGCTGACTTCATCAGCAGGTCAGTCTTTTGATGGACTCATGATATGTAGCATTTTGGGGACGTGGTGGAAAGTAGAAAGTGGGGCTTAGTTGGAGGAGATACGTTACTGACGTCATACCCTACCTAGAAAGACACGTCTTATCCCTAACCCCTTCTCTGTCTGCTTCCCCACTGCTGTAAGGTGAACACCTCTGCTCCACTCATTCATCAATGACATGATGCCTCACCACAGGTTCAGGAACCACTGAACTGTCTCCCTTTAAAAAAGTACCCCTGAGAACTAACACAATGAGGACATCTGCTGAAGCTAGGCATAAATGTGTGTGCCCTCTGAAACAGGAATTCCACTCATGAATATACGTCAAGATGAAAGAGAGCTTTAAGCCATCAAGAAATAGGTACAAGAATAATCAGGGTTATTCCTGGTAGCCCAAAACCACAAGCAGATAAAAAGTGCACCAATATCGGGGCCATTGCGGGGAGACAGTTCAGTTCATAAAGTGCTGGCCCTGCAAACAAAAACCAGGGAGTAGTACATGTTCCTAATCCCTGCGATGGGATGAAGAGTCGGGAAAGGGAGCAGAAAAGGTGACCAGTATCTGAGGAACCACACCCAAGGTTGTCCTCTGAATTCCACATACACATATGTGCATGCACGTACACACGACCACCCACTCACGCACACATATGAATAAATAGGCAGTGCGCCAACAACTGACTTGATTAACAGAAGGAATTACTGGTTTGTGCAGTTCCACAGGTGACTCTTGCAGATATAACATTAAACAAGACGAGGCCAAAACAACAGATACGGTATAACTCCATTTAAACAAGGTTCTGGTGACAGAAGTCTGAAAGTGGCTGTCTTACTTGGTGGCCAATAGGAGGCAATTAGTGAGTTTCAGGTTTGTATCTCAACACACGTGGCAGGGACACAGGGATACACAGAGCACTGAGCTCAAGTACTTAAAAATCTGAGCCTTTTCTGTATGGAAGATACATATATATACATTTATTTTTATATATCTAGATATATATATTTATATTTATATATAAAACCCTTTCATTCATATATATATATATCATATATATATATATATATATATATGGCCTACAAATTTAAGTTAACAAACCATGGGTATACTTATTAGTACATAGAATAAATTGGAAATCAAATGGAAAAAAAAACAAATCTTAGAGAATTGCAAAACCTTGAACTGAAAAATCTATGGTTGCTCAACGAGCAAACAGTAGGGTAACAAGGTAGCTTTACTCCAAAATAACTTTGAAAAAATTATGTTAAGCTTTATTTTTATTATTTTTCATTATGTGCATGTGTGTCTGTCTAGGTATGTGTGTATGAGTCCAGATGTCCTCAGAGGGCAGAGATATAAGGCCCTTGTAGCTGTAATTAAAAGTAGCTGTGAGCTGCTTGATGTGGGTTCTGGGGACCAAACGTGGTCTTCTGTAAGCACAGTACTTGCTCTCTAGTCACTGAGCCACCTCTCCAGTCCCTTAGAATAACCCTTCCCCCAGGGAGACAGGGGGATCAAAGGGACAGCAGTGGCGGAGGAATCATCCAGGAACAAAAGGACAAGGAACCTGGGCAGCCACGGCAGTACAGCCAGCAGCTTCTCTGACTGCCCAAGTCTCCCCTTTCTGATGGGAGCAATGAATAAGTGTGTCCCTTTTCTCTCTGGTCATTCGGTGCCATGTAGGTAATTTGCCATCAAGAGTGTGGAGATCTGTCTTTGGATCAAGGGAAGCGCTATCTAGAAGCAATGTAGAGACTCTCATGTGGCCCTGGTATTTGGGTTAAGGAGATGCCATGATTTCTCTATCCACAATTGGAAGTCATAGGATGGAGAGGGTTAGTGATTTGACCCAGCATCACTAATGTGTGCTGGAGGCGGCATTTTCTATAGGAACTCAGCCTAGAGTCATCTGGTGGCTACAAATGAACTGGAAATTGTGCCACCTGATGCTTGAGATACACAGAGAGCACAGAGCCTGTGTTTGCCAGTAAATCCATAACTAATAACTGTGTTTGAGATGGGAAAGCACATTATCAGTGCTCTTTGGAAGTTTAAAAAAAACATTAACCTGCATTTAAAAAGCAGGAGGGGCATTTCCATGGGCATAACAAAGACTTTCCAGGGATAGGGAGATCGCTTAGGTGGTAAGGTGCCTATAGCATAGGCATAAGGACTTCAGTTCTGTTGCCCAGCACCCACACAGAACACAGGCAGCAGACACCTGTACTCCTGGCACTGGGGCAGGTGGGGACAGGAAGAGTCTAGCAGGATTCATGAGTTGCAGGTTCAGTAGGAGACTTTGTCTCAAAAATTAAGATGGAGATAATTTTAAAAAATATATCTGATGTCAGCCTGAGCTGCACACAAGCACACACTTGTGCTTGATACTCATATGTCCATGTGGCACACACAAACATGTACAAATTCTCTCTCTCTCTCTCTCTCTCTCTCTCACACACACACACACACACACACACACACACACACACAGCGTTTCTATGCTAATATGAAGAATAACTGAGAACTAAAACTAAAAGCAGCAGATGTCTCAGGGTGGATCAGGAACAAAAGCTGGACAGTCATTCCCCATTCCTGCTCAGGGCAACCCTGGGAGAGAGAAAGCACATCTCAGCCCTTCCCAGGCCAGTCTTTCAAAGGGTGTCTTTTGTATAGTCCCCTGGGCAGAAGGTGGGATGTGGGAGTTCGGGGTATGCCAAACATCTACAAACACGAAGGAGGCTTCCTCTGCAACTCCTGGCATCTCTGCTCTTCACAACTGAACACCAGATCACCTTAGGGACTGAGAAGGGATGGACTCTCAATACCACATCACCCTGATAATGCTAGAAGGCCTCCAGGCCTCCCTGGAATTCCCAGAGCAGCGTGGGATGACAAGATCAAGTTCAGCCAGGGCCGCAACCTTTCATCGGGTGAGTTTCACCTGTTCCAGACGCTAACTTTCCTGGCTCCTGACCAAAAAAAAGAAAACAGCACTTGCCTTTCCCTCCTTGGCTCACCTCTAAATCTGCAAGGAAGCCTTTTTTTTTTTTTTTTTTTTGGTTTTTCGAGACAGGGTTGCAAGGAAGCCTTTTCCTGGAAGCTCTCTCCAAAGAAGGAGCCTCAGCAGGAGGACCCAGCACCTGTCTCTCTCACTGAGACAGGTGGACGCTGGCAGTGACTTTTGGGGTAGCAGCAGGTTGCTGGCACGGGCTCGCTGCAGTTCTTTTCATAGGCTACCATGTTCAGGTGCTCTGCGGCGGGCTGCCAGCTCGAGCACTAATTAATTAGAGGACTTCCCTTGCTGAGGATATTGGCCATTTTGACACCTCAGTTGGATGCTTGAGCTCATGGAGGAGCAGCTCTGCCTTCATCCCATTTGATCTCCCCAGTGGGAGAAACCAAGTGCCCAGCGTAGCAATAACCATATTAAGTACCGGTTTCCTTTGCCAAAGCACAGCGCACGCTTTCTTTATCCTTCCCTTGGGGAAAACTCCTACTGAGTCATTTACTGGGTTCTCTGCTTATCTTGCAATTCCACACCGACAGTATCATTTTTTTTCAACACACGTAGGCAGTTCCACAGGCTGCAAGGTTTGTGGTTTTTAAAGGGAATCATTACATTTAGGCCCAACCCCAAACAGAGCAGTTCAGAGCTTATGGCCCTTTGGGTTAGTATTTACAAGGTGAGTTCCCCATGAGATAGCAGGAATGACCTCCAGAAATAACCTTTGGATACCATACAGGCAAAAATCAACTCAGAATCCCAGAGAGGTGCTTAGGCAGATGTGTTCATGGCTCTCCCAAAGAGGAACATCTGCAACCCGCTCCCTGCTAGCAAAGCAGTCCGTTTTTGCACATGTTATAGAATTCACCCTTTTGTGATTTCCCCACCCATGCATAGTTTTATCTGTCGATACTGAGTCGTGAGCTAACTGGTAACAGGACTTTGCTTGATATGGCTCTCTAAATTATCTCCTGAAACCTTTAATGTGCAACTGGGTCTAGATGAATCAAGGCATCTTCTCTGCCAGGGTCTAAAGAGTAGAAGACATATTATTGCGACTCAGTGGTGGGCTGGGATGATGGAAACCACTTATGATTACTAGGCTGTTACCTTACGTATTAGGTAAAAGTGGGGAGGAGAAGGAAGAATGGATGGGACCACAGAGGTAGGAACAGAGAAAGCTAAACAGAGAAGTTTTCAGAAGAAAGACAGAAGAACAAAGAAGAGGATCTCTTCACGGCTGGAGTTTATGGTTGCAAAGGTGTCCGGTAGATGGTTGGATCTATTTAGCACGCTAAAATGGACTATCTCCCTAACACAATGAATGTTTTTTGCTACATGCCACAGTAATAATAAAATGCTAGGGAACTAAATCTCTTCGTTAATCCTTGAAATAAATGTATTCAGGCAGCTATAATCCCCCATAAATATAAGCAGGCTTCAGGTGCCAAGCTAAATTTGCCTAATCTGACACTTAACTCTGCTCGAGCTGAGTAGAAATGAAATTTAAATTGTCAAAAACACGTTGTGTGAAAATTTGGCAATCAATCCAAAGCCATTCTTTTGTCCAAAGAGGAGGCAGAGCTTATGTTTGAAATTCATGAAATGTCACCAAATCTATACCTAACACTCCACACTTTTGTAATGAAATGGTTTAGTTAGCAATGCCCCTGTGATATCAGACATGGTGCCAGGAGACCCTGCTGCTATGATGCTTCTGTTATTGTTATGGACAGGATTCAGACAACACCACACTAACCCACTGGGACTCAATTTCTGTAGCTATTAATACACCAATTCTTTATTTTCAAACTCATCAATTGCCCATTACCTAATCCATTAGCATTATTTGAACGCTCACTGTAGTGAGTCGACATATAGTAAATGTTTTATAGAATTTTATGAAACAAGGATATATTCTCCATGAGATGTCTGCAAGGCATTGTCCTGGAAGGGCACACAGAGCTCAATAAAATCCTTTACCTTTTATTCAAAACTGATTTTCTCTCTTCACTTTCTCAATATGTCCTGTAAGTTTTCCCCATTTCTATAGATTCCACCCTTGCAAAGTAAAAGAAGAAAAACTAAGAATTTGAGAGAAAAATTGAAGAGTTCAGAGACAAAGGACATGAGAAAAACAGGAAAGCAATAAGAGGGGCCAGCCGTAGGGGAGCCTGGACAGTGGTCCTTAAGTTTGCTTAGCTCCTGTCCATCTTCCGTGACCTTTCTTTGGAGAGCAGCGCTCCACATTCTTGGTCCAGAAGTTTGGGTGACCCTAATCAGTGCCCAGGCCTGTTCAGTCAACACTCTCCATTCTCCAGACACTGTAATTTCAATGGGTGACTCCTCGGCCACGCTGGGTCGGTAAGGGTCAATTCTGGGGGTTTGTTTTGAATTTGTCCTTCTTACAAGTTGGTCAGTCAGTAGGCAGTTTCCAATTTCCTGGGAGGAACCTGTTGTAAAATAAAACCAATGCTGTTGAAAATGTGAGCGGATGATAGAAAAAAACAGAGTGGAATTCCCAAAGCTCTCACTTGGGCATCTGAACGGGCTCGTGCCTGGGATCAACTCTCCAAGGCTTGTGTCCAGGTATATTTGGCATTTTCCTTAAGCCAGTTGGAGTTGGTTTATGGTATTTATAGCAATGTGACACAGAGTTCAAATTACTGGCATATTACGCACACACTCGCACACCACACATTTTTGCTAATGGATTAATAAGTGATATTAACAAGACAAATGTTCACAAATGAGGTGATTTAATAAATAATGAAAAGCTCTCACACTGACCTGGGATGTTCTTCAGCGTAAGTGAGAAGCACTTCAAAATCCACTTATGCTCTTTCTAAGTGGTTAAGGAAACAACTTGAACCCTGGCAACAGACAGCCAGGATATCAGCCTGTGTCTTACTACAGGGTGACCTTAGACAAGCTAATTAACTTCTCTTCACCTCCACTTCCTCATCCAGAAATAGAGATGGTAACCGTACCTCGGGAGTCCATTGAAGACTAAATGGATTAATCCCTACAAAGGGTTTAATAGAGTCACTGCACATAATAAACATCCAATAGCTGTTACATTTATTTAATATTCGATAAGTGCTAGGCTGTTACTTTCATCCAGCCAGCCACATTAGCCTCTTCCCTCCCCAACAAATGCTCCAGGCAGAGTCTAGCCTAGGTTTCAACAGTCTGTTCCCTGTGCCTGGAAAGCTTTCTCCCAAAAAATTTGTGCAACTTGCTCCTTCATGCCATCTTCAAGCAAATAAAACCTTCTGAGTGGCCACAGGTTAAAGATTGCTATATGTTCTATACCTATACAGTCTATATGTCATATGCCCTATAACTATACAGTCTGTATGTCATATACTCTATACCTATACGGTCTATGTGTCATATGCTTTACACCTGTACAGTCTATATGTCATATAGTCTATCCTATATAGTCTATGTGTCATATACTCTGTACCTATACAGCCCATACATCATATGATCTATACCTATACAGTCTATGTGTCATATGTTCTATACCTATACAGTCTATATGTCATATGCTCTATATATATGGTCTATATGTCATTGCCCTATAACTATACAGTCTATATGCCATATACTCTATACCTATATAGTCTATATGTCATATGCTCTATACCTATACAGCCTATATGTCATAACTCTATCCTATGCAGTCTATATGTCATATACTCTATACCTATACAGTCTATATGCCACATACTCTATACCTATATAGTTTATATGTCATATACTTTATGCCTATAAAGTCTATATGTCTAATGGAGAGAAAGAACTTTGGAATAGCAGGGATATTTTACCTATTCTATTCACTGACTATGAACTAGTACTGGAATAAATTACTTGTACTTCTGCAGCCACTGTCACTATTTTCTGTCATAGCATACAATATAAACCCAGAGTTTGTAATCCTCTCTAGGGCATCCCTTAAGTAATGGAAGAAAAAGCCATCTCCCCAACATCTATGCCTTGTCGATGCCTCTCTTCCCTGGACCTGAGGGGGAACTCACGGGTCCATATCATGTAGCCCCTAGCTCTTTCACTCAGTACCTCTAAGGTCAGCACACACAGCTGCTATTTTTGTGGTTGACTCGAGCAATGATTTGGGAGATTATGGCAATCAGCAAAGCGTAGAATTAAAATAAAGAAAAATAATCAACACAGGAAGTAAGAGGAGGGACAGATTGCTTCTGCCTATACAGTGCAGTTCATTTACATAAACAAAAGGAAAAGCACAGAGCAAAGAGGCAAATCAGAGGTTGCAATTAGCTCAATTGTAGAGTAACTTGTTCCCGTCCTGAGCAACAATAGCCAGAGCAATCATTCTTAATTGAGGTAAATTAAGTATTCTGACTATGCCACTTTTATCAAGAGACTTCCAAGCCAGTAAAGAGATCCAATTTACACAAACTCTTCCCCATTCTTCATGCTGATTCATTGCTTAATCTTTTCAGCTTCTTTTCACTTGTAGTCTACTTTGCTGTAGACTAGAAAAACAAGATAAAATGTGTGTATGAATGCCTACCCTCCAATGTGCATCATGTAGAATTAAGAGTGTGTGTCTGTGTGTGTGTGTCCCTGTGTGTGTGTCTGTGTGTGTGTGTGTGTTCACATGAGCACATGCCTATCAAAGTAACTAAAGCCCTGTTTTAGTTATGGGGGATTTTATAAAATCCAAAAGGCAAATAATGAGGGAAGGATGGTGGGAAGGAAAGAGGGAGGGAGGGAGGGAGAGAGGGAGGGAGGGAGGGAGAGGGGGAAAGGAGAGAGAGTTGCACTAGTGCTCTTGAGACTGAATAATACAGTAACCTAGAAGAAAAACTCTGCCTCACAAAGGTAATGCAATTTTCAGCCAAAAGGTCACCGTAATATCTTTAGTGCCCAATAAAGAAGCACATGAAATCAAGCTAGCAATTATTCCACTAAACAGAGTACCGTTCCTAGCAGCCACCTACAAAAGAATAGCACAGTCATTAAAGGCCCTATTCACATCCAGTTTGCAAGCTTAGTCAACTCGTGGTCGCCGTCGTCATTGCTTCCGCCCTTGAAGTCATTTTGGCAGTTGGGGATAGCTGCAACCAAACCCCATGTTTCCTGGTAGCAGGTGTCGGTGCGGGGAGGGGGGCTTGCTAATTACCACGGATCCCACATAGTTTAAAACATATATTAGGCGGCAGCTCTGTCTGAAGCATGGGCTGCACAGGTCATCTTCTTGAAACTTGTTTCCACGCAGCTGCGGCACAATAATTAAGGCTTAAAGGGAACGCATGTCATAGCCTTTGCCTGTCACCGCTGCTCTCCTTTCAGCAGCTTTGCTGGTGCCGGTGAGCATGTCATAGAATCCTCAAGCTAAACTTGCTGCCTGTCCTGAGCTCCTGGGGACCACAGCGGCTGGGAGAGAGCAGTGGCCGTCCTCCAGCGCTGACAGTGAGAGCTGAGCAGTGGGGCCTCAGCCGAGAAAATGCTCACACCCCAAAAGGCACCAGGTGATGCTGTCGCCTGGTTCTGATGATACCAGAAAAACTTGCTCTCATTAAAAGGCAAGTTCATGGCTACAGTTTACTCTTTGATTCTTCCTTGGGGTCAGAAATGCTTAGAAACACATAATGCTGTTCTTTGGATCATGAGGTCATTTTCTATAAGCAGTTTTAATCCCATAAACTATAACTCACTGGTTTGACCTTGAGTATACAAGAACCCTTCTTTTCAAAAACTTCATCATCGGAAGCTTAAGAATAAAGTGTTCTTAGCACGCTGACGCAGCGGGAGAGTCACCAGGTCCACCCTATGCAATGATCGTCATGGCTACTGCACTGCAAGTGTACACTCCCATTAGTATCTTATGGTATCAGGCCAGCTCCTCCATCCACTGAAAGGTGGCCTTTTATGAGGAGATGAGGCCATGCCAGGCCATAGTATCAACTCCGCTTAACCAAGACCAAGGTAACAAAGTGATATTTTTCCCCAACATATGAGAACACTACTTGCCTTCAACAAGCCCCTCCTCTAAAATCAAAAAGGATCAACACTTAGAAGATGTACTAGATCAATATTACTTTGAGAGAGAGAGAGCTGCTCAGCAATTGATTCAACCTCTCTAAGCAAGCAAGAGTAGCCTATGAATGTTCTAGAGTCTGACAGAGAAGGAATAGACTCCTCCTTCCCCTTCTTTTTCAGTTCAGTTTCTGCAGGCCTTGGGAGCAATCATGCTATACTATAGTCATGCATTAGCAAGTGCTTGAATGTCTGCTGTGTGCTCAGAACTGTGAGCAGGGCAGAAGACAGCAGAGCACACTCTTCCTACCACTAGGAAGGTTTTATGTGCCACTTGTTACGAAATGCTTTGCATCTGCAGAGCTGGACTGAGAACAAAACGGAACTTGAATATGGGTTGATTATTAGGAATTAGAACACTTAAACTATATATGCCCCATCTGAGAGTTTCTCCAGGGCCACTATAGTTAGTTTTTTTTTTTTCCAGATGCTGCCATTGGCCCGAGTCTGTTGTAGGCACTTTCACTGATATTGTTGATCTTCTAGGGCAGAAAGAAAAAGTCAGATTCAGAGCAGATCACTCCCAGCAAGCACAGGAGCAGAATAGTAATAGCCCTTACAACGACACTGCTCTAAGAATTTCACAAAGACTCTCATATTCAAGACTCACAACAATTCTATGGGTGGACATCATTTATTTCTCCCAATTAGCAGACGACGAGGAGGCGGAGACTACAAGATAGGCAGCTCTAGAAAACTGGGTGGTGGGAGGGGCTTAGCCATAGGATGAGGCCACTGCGTTTGTGGGTACCACAACCCCCACCACCTTCCACTGTCAAGAAAGTGGGGGGGGGAAGCAAAAAAAAATCCTCAACAATAAAAACACAAACCAGACCAGGCTATGGAACCTTAAAGAAGGACACATGGAATCCAGAGCCAGTTTTCCTATCCCAGTTATTGCTAGGAGCATCTTCTCACTGAGAAAGAAAAAGCAAGGGGAGGGGTGGGCAGGAGAAGGATGATGCAGTAGCGGCCCTCGGTTCAGCAGTGATGGAACCTCCTTCCCGTAAACTGGGAACCTGTCTTCACATGTGAGAAAGGGATAAGAACCTTGAAAGTGGGCACATGGCATCCTGTTCCCAGCAAAGGGCCCTACAGAAACTTTGCAAAGCCAGCGTTCTACCAAAAAATGAGCCGTTGCTGTTTCCCAAAAACGCTATTTTTAAAGCAAACAGCATTAAAACATACTCGAAATGACGCTCCTTGCTGTAACTGCTTCAGAACATGGTTACTGTGTTATTCCAAAAGGGAACTGAGGAATTTCCAAGATGCTGAGGGGGCTGACTTCATCTCTGTGCCCTCTCCCAGGGCATGGGAAGAAGTCATCATGACCTATGAGCCTGAGAACTCTTCCAAGAGTCTGAGAGTCGTGGGAATCTATCCAGCCAGCTTGTGGCATCCAATGGATGCCAGCTAGACACTGTATCTATGCCACAGAGACAACACTGCACTCTTAGAGCTATCGTACCATGCTGGCCACTGCTGAGATTGATGAGCATCATAGTTACATAGGATTTTGATTGTTTTCCTCCTTTGGAAGCCTGCATGGCACCTACAGGTATTGGGAAAACTACTACTCAGGGAGTGGGCATTCAGGTCAGTTCCAACTCAAACTTCTCTAGGCCCTCTTTCTGAAGTACATGGTATCTTCAGCAATAGGGACATGGCTTCTTCCTCTGGGGGCAAACTGAGGGTGATAGCAATGGGCCATATGTTATGGGAATCTGCTGGACAATTCAAGAGAGGGCTTCTCGTGTCTGGTATTGAGGTTTTATTAGGTGGTCTTGCTCTCGGAGGGAGCATTGTCAGCCCAGGTGAGAAAAGTTCATTAAAACGGTTTCTGTATATGTATACACAGACTATTATAGAGTTGGGTTTTTATGTAAATAGTTGATAGCATGATTCCTTAAAGATTTATCAGACATCCTGATTGTCATTTAACCCCTTTCTGTATTCACTTCCTCTCCCTGCCTAAAGACCCCCCCCCCCCTCGCCTTTCTTCTCCCTGATCAGATCATTATATCTTCCTGTTTCTGTCTCTCCGTTGCTCCCAGCAATCTTTCCATTCCTTCTTCTGCAGTGTTAGGTATGAATCAGGAACAAAGTGTTTTGTAGATGTGTCTGCTGGGACTGGGTCCACAGTTGGGTCCAATCCAAGTAGCTGTGGTTTTCTGTAGTGGTCCCCTGCTGCTGTGAAGAGAAGATTCCTTGACAAGAGGTGGAGACTAAGCTTACCTATGGGTATAAGGACAAATGTCTAAACTGTTTTAGGGATTAATTATGCCAGTTTAGTAAACCAGTGGTTCGGGTTCTCCTATAACCATGACTTTGCCAGCACTGAGTAGTTAGCTAGGTTTCCAGTACCAGGCATGTTTTCCCTTTTGTTGGCAAAAGATCAAGAAATTTTCTGTGATGCTGTGTCTCCTAGTAATGTTAGAAACTACATCCATAATGTCTGGCTGGCATGACTGCCCAAACACGAGCTGAACAAGGAGGACACCAACAGACACGTCAAAGTGGCCAGAGAAAAGCCCATGAGGCCTCAGCCATACACAAGTACAGGAGATTGAAGGATGCTAAGAGGGGGAGGAATTGTGTACCCTAAAGAGCACATCAAAGGCTACCCAGTACCAAACAGCAGCCCTAGAAACATATTTGCAGTTAGCATGCAGGCTGAGCAGCTTATATTTAGAATATAAGCTTATATTTAGAATATATATATATGCGTCCAGTTTGTATGCATATAATTAATGATAAAAAAGAGGTCATGAATTTGAAAGAGACTAAGGAGGGTATACGGGAGACTTTGGAGGAAGGACAAGGAATGGAGAAACGTTGCTAATTATACTATAATCTCAAAACTTAAAAGAATATAAGCAACAAAGTAAAGATACATTATTGTTTCAAAAGGCTGGAGAATTGAGCATGAATAAATATCTTTTTATGAATAAATATCTTAACCACCAATACTGCTATCTTGACTTGTCTTTTCCCAAGAACCCATTTATCAATATTGATGAAAAGCTTGAGCTTCCACTGGCCCTTCCCACTGTCACCTTAAGTCACCTTCTGAGGGAACATTACAAACACAATGCAGCAGGTCACTGTGCATTCAAGGTAAAAACGTCACCCAGTGAGCTCGGAGACCACATGGTGCATTCTCTGTTCACTTCCAGGCTCTTGTTAACAGCAGAAGGCTCCCAAGTCAAAGGGTGAACATGGCCACAAATACCTCACAAAAATTTCACGGGCAAGCAGGTTTCCTTTATATTATCACGTATGCCAAAGTCAATACTCTTTGGAGTTAATATTTGTTGTTTTTGTTTTTCATTTGTGTTTTGAGACAGGGTATTACTGTGTAGCCCTGACTGGCATGGAACTCACAGGGATACGCCTGTCTCTGGCTTCTAAATCCTGGGATTAAAGGGATGTGTTATCACCCAAGCCCAAAACACGTACTGTTTATTATATGACATAGTTTTCTGAATTATCTATTAAACTAATTTTTATAGCAAATTTTTCTAAGCCACCTTTTAAAATGAATATTTCCATAGGTTAAAACTTCTGTATGCCAGAAGTTCAGAGGCATACATAGAAGAAGAATAAAGGAAATAGCCCCACTCCCACTTATATGTGCAAAGGGCATATAATAAACCACCAAAATGCTTTCTGGATTTTATTTCTAAAGATTTTGTTTGTTTGCTTGTTTGTTTAATGGGTATGGGTGTTTGGCTTGCACGTGTGTCTGTGTACCACATGTGTGTAGTACCCACAGAGGCCAGAAGAGCATGTTGGGTCTCCCACAATCACAGGAAGTCGTGAGCTGCAGTTACATATGGCTGTTAGTGGTTTTGTGGGGGCTGAAAATCCAGTTCAGATTCTCTGAACAAGTAACCTGTGCTCTTAACCACTGAGCTCTCTCTAGCCCCACTTTCTGAATTTTAAAAGCAAGCTTTCACCCTGAGAATCCTAGTGTTGTGCTCTAGGTGAGGGTTCCAGATTGGGCTATAGGTTACCCCATATGGATAGAAACAAGAGCAGAGTAAAGTGATTTTGATATTAACTTGGGGGGAAAAAATCACTGTTTTTCATTTCCAAGTAATTTGCAAAACAAGTATGTCCATACTCAACTCACTCCTGGGACCGATTCATCTGTTTCAGACCTCCGCCTTCTCTGTCAGCCATACCTGCCCATCATTCCTAGCCCCCTATGATCTGTACCCCAGGGTGAGAGAGAGCCACAGAGGACAGAATGAGCCTGGGGTGGTGGCAAGCGCATCTTTCTTCTTCACTATGCTTAAACTGCTGTCTGCTGTCAGTTAAACAGCACTGGCTCAGAATGTACCACCTCGAGTACTGAGTCACAATGACAGGACCCAAAGATCTTCCACTGGGAGAGATGAACATATCAGACACAAAGATACAACAAAAGCTAGGCAGGGCAAGACACCAAGGGGCCAGCCTGAGGACCGTTCTCTGGCACTTACCAAGCCGACATACCTCACAGATGTCAGCACTGGTTAAAAAGCATTGGGGTAGAGATGCTGTCAAGGCAAACACACGTGGGTGGGACTTAGGCCTGTCCTGCAACCTGAGTTGAACTTACCCTGGAGGGAGTCATTAGTTTCTTTTCACACATCGGCAATAAAAAGGACCTTCAAGTAGGAAGCACTCGATAAATAATCCACAATAAATGGACAAATGTGCACATTTCTCCTAATGGGCTTCCAGGCTTTCTGAATTAACAGTTAAGAAAACAAAGGTTCTTACAACTCCATAACGTGCTGATGGAGGAGCAGACTTTGGGGAACTTTCTAAGTCTGACCACCTTAAAAAAATGGCCTTAATAAATAAATCTTGAATATAAATATTCTTTTTCAACTCCAGTAAAAAGGGAGAAAACAGTTTGCTTGTTGGAACCACGCAGTCCTAGAATGATGTCATACTCCTGGGGAGGTTATGTGCCCAGTGACTCTGTCTGCTAAAGAAACTCTCCTGAGCCTTTATTGCCTAACAAGCATTGTCCCTCGTGGTGGGACCCAACAGAACCAGCCTTGTTTCCCCTCTCCAGGAGCTAATCGTGGGGGTGGTGGGACCCAACAGAACCAGCCTTGTTTCCCTCTCCAGGAGCTAATCGTGGGGGTGGTGGGACCCATTAAAAGGTCTTTAAAAGTCAGTGGGAAGAAGACGTAGTAAACACTAAGAGCCACACTGTGCAGGCGCCAGACTGCTGGATTCAGACTCCAACACCTACTACTAGCAAGACTGCAGGCAAGCTCCTCCGTGCCTCCAGCCTTGGTTTGGTTTGTATGTCAATAACACAAGAATAGCATGCTTTCTTCAAAGAGGGGCCACAGTAATCAAAGGAGATAATCCGTGCAATGCACAAAGCTGCCACAGGAAAGCGAGGGACATGGGAAGCAGTTGACAGGCTGTGCACTGATAGATATCCTACAATTTCATTATCCCAAGTCTCAAAGCCTGAAAGCCATGGAGGACTGGTGTGATGGTCAGGAGGTGAATTTTACCCAGGACCTCATGTGACAGGTCTAAGGCTCCCTCCAGGCTATGTGTATAAGATATATATGAAACATAAAAGGATTTTATATTTATATTTAATCTTGTGTTCCACCCCCAAGATATGCATTTATCACATGTGTGCAAAAATTCCAAAATTTAATTGTTAGAAGTCAAACACTTACTCGACCTATATTGAGACCAACTGTAAAATGTTAAATACGCAAGAGGCAAAGCCGCCAGCTTTATTGAGACCAACTGTAAAATGTCAAATACACAAGAGGCAAAGCCGCCAGCTTTGCCTGATGTTCCCCTTTTCTTTCGCTCCTGCTATGATAAAATACTCTGACCAAAACCAACTCGGAGAGGAAGGGGTTTATTTGACTTAGGCTTTTAGGTCATAGCCCATCACTCAGGGAAGTCAGGTCAGGAACTGAAGTGGAAACCATGCTTCCTGCTCACTCAGTGGTTCCTGCTCAGCCAGCTTTCTTGTACAGCCCAGACAGACCCATGTGCCTAGGGATGGTGCCACCCACAGGGGTCTGAGCCTTCCCATATCCATAATCAGTTAAGACAATCTCTTACAGACACGGCCACCAGCCAGTCTGATCCGGGCAATTCTCCACTGAGGTTCCCTCTTCCCAAGCCATGTAGACTGGTAATAAAACTAACCAGTTCACCTGAATAGGTCAAACAAACCAAGTTATAGGAGTCTTGTCCAAGGGGTCTGTCCATGGAGAAGCAAAGTTTCTGAGAAAGGTAAGAGAGAGAGGAAAGGACTCGAGAAAAAGTGACACAGAGTTCTCAGAGTTCACATTCAGGAGCGGGATGTTCCAGGCCACCACGCTCTAGCCATCTCATGGGGTACTGCAAAGGGAGCTGGAGGGAACGCAGGAATTTCTCAGGGTGACTTGTGACTAGAAGCAGGAACGACTTCTCGGCGGGCTGGGTGGGTTTTATACTGACTAATGCTGAAATCTGTAAGATTGCTTAAACATTTTTATTTTTACATCTTTACTGGCATTTATTAATTATGCAGGACAATAGGTTCCATTATGTCACGTAGATGTTTCCAAGCAAGGGCTTGCTATGAGCTGGTACACTTGCTGTTTGCTAGTTTGGAACACAACACTAATAGCCAACTGAAAAGTGGAGCGGGGAAGGGAAAACTTGGCACGAGGAAGGATCAAGGAGAGAGTTGTTACAGTCCTTCCATGGAAGAATAAAGAATTAAGGGAGATGATGGAGGGACTCCAGGGACATTTCACTGTGGTATTTGTAGACTTTGACAGCTCTCTGGATGTGAGAAGGGAAGGCAGAAATCAGGTAGCATACTCGGCTTGCTACTTGGAATGATGAGCCAGTAACTGGGGGGAGGATATGAGAGCAGAATGTGCAGGCTGTAGAAAAGATTCCTATCTGGGCATGGGCTCTGGAACACCAACATAGGAAAGACCTCCAGGCAAGGAGCAACCTGGGCTCCCAAGAAATTTGACTATTTGAACTACATTAGTGAATGATTTTCTTATTATAAATATTCTTTGAATAGACAATATTTCTCAGAGATTTGGATCACTTATATGAATACTATATATTCAAAATATATCTGTAGACAAAACAACTATTTAAAAGTAGTATATTACAGGGCCGGAGAGATGGCTCTGTAGTTAAAAGTACTTACTGCTCTTGCAGAGGACTCAGGTACCTTCCTCAGCACCCACATGGTGACTCACAACCTAACCCTCTGCAACTTCAGTCCCAGGGGATCTGGCCACTCACTTCTAACAACTGCGGGCATTGGGTACACACATGGTGCACACACATACATGCAGGCAAAACACTGATACTCATAAGAAATTTTAAACTACAAGTAGCATATCTTGGTATTAATAATGTATCCAAGTTCTTCTTAATCTCCCTGTCTATAAAACTGAAAAAAAATAATAACAAGAAAGTATCTTGGGTTCTTCTAATTATTCTACATATGGATACATAATATAGTTTCACAGACTCAAGGAGACTGAACAATCACCCCACACCCACCTCCATGTAGAAAAGTAAACAAATTGATTGTAGCCATATAACTGCATAGCTGCCTTTTTAGTTTCCTTTTTCTACATAAATTCTATCTTCCCTGTTACCATAGAGTAGCACACTGGCTCCGTCTAAGGTTAATTCTGGGCTTTGAACCCCAAATCCCTCCATCTTCTCAGTAGCCTCAGGAAGGAGCCATCCCCCAGCCTCTTTGCAGAGAGACCTTATTTCCTCCATGTTTATTGTCTTCTCTGTGACCGTGTTTAACACATTTGATCATCTACCATGCAGGGCATTCAGCTTTAGTCCTGTAACCCTACAACTATTCATCTCTGCCCTTTTTGTAACAAATTCCTTTAAAGACTGTGTTACTGTTTCTATTTTCTCGTCCCTCTTGATCTAACATCATCCACAATCTGATTTTTATGGGCCTCCTCTGATCTCAATAAATCCATCAGTGGCCCAGGGCGGGAGTAAAGCCAGAGTACACTGCACGGTGCTTGTTTTACTTCCCAGCAGCGGCAGTTTTGAGAGGAACGCCCACCTCTTCTGCTGGGGACTTTCTGAGCTGGCTTCCAACACATCACGTTTTGTCTTGATTTCCAGCCTTTGTCGTGCTCGGTTTCCTACAAAACTGACAGTTTCCTCCTAGCCCTAATGTGTTAATTTCCCCCGAATGTTCTGTGTGTAACCCGCTTATTTCCAATTCAGCTCACTCCCAGGGCGATCTCATATTTTCCCCTTCTTTCAATCATTTCTGTGTGCCTATTCCTCCCACATTCATGGGTCCAGCCCCGGGTGTTTTCCTGAATTAAAAGTCATCATGCCTAACTGTCGCCCTTAGTAACTCATCACTGGCGTGCCACACCAGTGTGCCCGCCCTGTGCTGGTGTAACTTGTTCAGACACTGTCCCACGTACAACTCACATACAGGTGCTCCGTGGTCAACTGTTAACTGAGATAGGTGGGAAATGCAGCCATAGAAATGACCACCGCTAAGATTGTGCATGTGTAGAAATGGGAGAATTGATAAACAAGCCAAATGACATCATAAAATACGCTTGATGAACCACCATTTTTAAATACAGGGTAATACAAAACAGCCCACATTTACACCATAAAAATCGTTTCCCTGAATATAAAAGTGAATCAGTCATATGTGATACCTCAGGTGAGAATGTCTAGAGGACATGACCAAGGATTTCAAACTTCTCATGGCCAACAGGAGGACGTGGCTTATGAGTAGAAAGTGAGGACATCTCAGACAATTAGTGTTAGCATTACACTCAGGAAAGCTGGCTTCTCACTGCTCGTCACTTTGCTTTGGTATACACAACTTCAAGTCTGTTCCTTCTCTGCAGCAGGCTCAAAAGCACTATTTGTGCCATTTCCCTCTTGTGAGGAGGTGCTAAGAGCTCCTTGCTGCTGCGAGCCTCTCAAAGCCCTGGCGTTTCTTGAAGGTTTTCCCAACCCTTCCCCACCTGTATAAAGACTCCAGTAAACAATCTGCTTCAAAATCCAAGAGACCACACGGGCTACCAGAAGTTGAGCCCCCAACCCAGACTGAGACTCCTGCTCAAGCACAGGTCACGCCAACCAGAAGACCTGAGAGGAAGCAGAAACCAAGGAACAAAACACACGTCCAACAAAGACAACCCCAAGGAAGCTCGCAGCCGGTCTTTTCATCATAAGTCATGCCTCCATTACGCCTTGCTCACAACAAGCACATAAACAAAGCATGCAGAATGGAGAGTGAGAAATCCCAGTGCTCTGTGCCAGTGGGGCCACATCTGGAGAATAATGCATAATCCTAGACAATGGTAACAAAGGTAATGCAAAAAAAAAAAAAAAGGCAACTTGCTATAAAGTCAACAGCTGCAGTAGCTAATACAAAATCAAGTGTGGGGGGCATTTTGTAAGTGCTTTATGCAGACTATTTCATATACTATATCGGATTAGTACAATCATTATTTCCCATTTTGCATATTATGAAAGTGAGACGCCCATAGGTGTATAACCAACCCAAGTAAGTAGTAAGTAAACCAGATTTCAAAAGCAGAACGCCACGCTCCTTGTTCATTGGAATCAACCATATCAAAGGCCTATCAGAAGTGATAAGGAAAATATTCCCCTAGGAATCGAATGGGAGGAGATTCAGAAGGAAGCATGGGAGCTGGTCTACATGAAATGAGCAGGTAGGACTTACAGGAGGCAGGGACTGGCTCGGTCACGTGATTTCAATTCTTTGACTCGTCTCACTAGGGAACAACCAGGCTCGTAGAGTTCACTGTCAGCAGAGGACAAAGGTCCATCTATAAATACTATCAAAGTTAGCCCCACCCTGGGAAAAAGGTGAACCCAGCGATCCCTTAAAGTCTCTTTGTTCACTGAGATCTGTGGTTCTAAAAATAATACATGGCCTTCATCTCTAACAGCTCGCCACCTCTTATAGAGAATAAGGCACACGCAGCAGAACTCAGGGAAGGTAAATCATCTAAAAAATCTATCAAAGTAATAAAAGGGAGTGGGTCCTCACACTGCCCCTAAAGATAAATACCTCTCCCTGCTTCCTTATTGAGCAATACTAAAGATGGAAACCACACAGTACATAATGCTATGATAGAAATCCTATGAAATGCCAAGTAACACATTAAGCACAAGTCCTCTCTCCCCATGCACCTGCTTTTTCATATCAATGATAGTTAGTGTCAAAGAATCTGAGTTGTCTGACTGTGAAATCACTTCCCCTCCTCGACCAGAGGACAGGTTCTAGTTAAAGCTGAGATTAAAGAGGTGGATCAAAGTGACCCCTGGCCCTCAAAGCCAGGAATTAGCCACGCCGCCGTGGCAGGCACTGCAGACGCCATCTATCAGATGTGGGTGAAGCGAATCCGTTTGCAAAGCATGACAGCGTCCTCAAACATGACTGTGGTGAATCCAAACCAGATTTTTACGCTATATAACCAGCTTCCAAAATTCAAAGTCATTTTGCTGTCACATTGAGCTTAGAGTTTACAAGTTTTCTATTTGCAGCCTAAGACACAGACGCCCGCAGTGCAGTCTACAGGACGGACCTGAACTCCCTGGCCATTCATCTTGTGTAAGAAAATACCAGATAATAGCGATATGGAAATATACGGAGTCAGTGTCTCTCTGCACCGAACATCTGTCAGACGACAGCGGATGTTCCCGCATCCTGAAAATGAGCCTTACATTCATACCCTAAAAGCTGTTCGCAATATGCCATCAGACAGACCATCCTCGGAGATCACACGCAGCTTTTCAATTAAACATCACCAATCCTGAAGCAGTCAGTCCTGCTGCAATTCTCCGCATGCCCGCTTCTTACCTTTTTGTAGTCAGATGAGGACTTCTCACCAGCCAGTGTGCTAAAGATGGTGCCCTGCAAAACAGGAAGGACACAGACACATCAGAGCTCTTCAGCGTGGAGGACATCACCTTCCCTTTTGCTTCCGGGCTAAGTGCACTTTCTTAGTCCCATGGCCTCAGATCTCCCTGCATTCCAGAGGCCACCATCCCCAGGTTAGACCATTTGTTTCAGGCCAATGAGGAAATGGCTCGCACCTTCATTTCACAAAGAATCAAATAATAATATCTTTCAAGTGGCTTGTACTATAAACCTGAGCTCTGCAGCAGGGCCCTTTCCTGAGAGAGAGAGAGAGTCTACGTCTGCACACAATGGTGCTAGAGCTTGGGGTCTCCCTCCCACTCCCTTCAGCACACTCGTTCCTCCTGCGGTTGACTTCTTGCCTGTACCTGTCTGCATGTGTGGCTTCTTGGCATGATGTGCCCCTTACAAGGCTTTCTAGCATCCAATGTTGCATGGGGATTTACACACAAGGAAACTATCTTGAACTGTTCCGCATAAAAAAACATTGCTAGCCACAAGATGGCTCAAGGTTATCATCTTCTTGACTTTTAAGTATAAAATGAATGCACATGTTTTATGATGAAATCTCCTTGATATCCTGTTCTCTTGAGGTAGTCAACAGTGGAAAGTTCCCAGTGAATATGCATGAGAGAGGTACAAGATTGATACAGAAGAGCAGCTGTGTGTCTGACCCCACAGCATCTTCTGGAGGTCTCTGTGGGAAGGCAGACTCCCACATAATAACTCTATAAAGTGAAGTTTGGGGAGAGGCAGACAGGCGACTGACTCCTACATAATGGAAAAACACATCTTTATTTCAGACCTAGACATTGACTACTGTCCACTTATGTGGCTAAGCTGTGGCTTAGAACATCCAGGAACTGATAATTCTTGTTGTGGAGAGGAGAGGGGCATGCCACCCATCCAAGGATGCCCTACCTGGGGCCAATATCATCCCCCTGGCAGCTTCCATTGTAACACCAACCTATCTTCACACATTACTAAATATTGCTTCTGGACAAAATTGTCCCTAGCTGGAAACAGCTTGTTAAACCACTCACACAGCTTGTAGAAATGACCTGAATTCCATGAGTTATGCAACTAAACTTCCCCAGAAGTCTGGTTGCAGAATTTCTCCACCAACCACTGAATTTATGTGTAATTCTCTATTCTAACTAGGAATAGGAATATGAGAAAGGCCTAACTTTCAGCTATCAAAGACTCCACATTTGTGCGTGGGGGGTGAGAGGTGCTTCAAGGACCACGACTGTATTTTTAACTAAGTTTAAGATTTACCAGCAAGTCTGGCAAGATAAGCTCTGTGAGCAAAGCCTCTTATTGTACCAACTTGAAAAGAAATACAGGTTAATAGATAGTCATCTAAAATAGTCAAGCTTGTAGTCATGTTAGTTAGGTTTTCTAGATGTACAGAGATGTATTTCAGATGGATAGTTATTCTCCAAACCTTTCAAAGTCTAACAGAATATAACATTTAAAATGTTTTAAGAACTTAGGACTTTTCATGACAATGAGACATGTCTGCTGCTGGCAGCACCAATCTACTTCAAGAGTATGACGGGCATCGCAGAGGCTCCTTATGGAGTATGTTAGCCATTTGGGCAAGAAACTGCTCTTGCCTGAACTGTTTGATGTGATGCTGTATAAACTGGACATGCAGGACCCACAGAAAAATGACTGCTGAGTTGCCTTAGGAAGGTGAGATAGTACTTGGAGTTCCTGCTTTGTGAAATAGTCTTCCAGACATTCTGCAGGATAAAGAAGAAAGCAACTGATGGACTTTGCCATTACAAAGCAAAACAGATCTTCAAATTTCCTGCTTCATGGAAAAGTCTGCTGGATACTATGGGTCTGTAGGCTAAAGATGGATGCCCCAATAGTACAGAAGAACTTTGGGTGACTGTCCAGGCAGCGAGATGTCTCTGTCAATTCTAGAATTTGGAAGTTGCTTACAATGCACTTCCTGTTTACTTAGGTAATATTATATCCTTCTAGAGTCTTTGATGGAGTTGAAGAATAGTTATAATTATAGTTTTCCTTAGTTATGATTAAAAGATAAAGTAGATATAAATATTGTAACTATAATTCTTGCTTGATTCCTGTTTTGTTACATGTAATTTTTTGTTACTATGTTAAAGTTAAAAAACCTTCCTTTTTATTTAAACAGAAAAGGGGAAATGGTGTGGAAAGTCCTTCTGTATATGTGTTGCTTTTCTTGGTTAATAAAGTCACTGCTTTCATCCAATAGCTTAACAGAATATAGCCAGGCTGGAAGAAATACATAGAGAGAGAGTAGGCAGAGTCAAACAGAAGCCATGTAGCCTTGCCGGACAGAGATGCTGGACGCTGGACAGAACTTTACCCAGTAAGCTACAGCTATGTGGGGATACACAGATTAATAGAAATGGGTTAATTTAAGATGTAAGAGCTGGCTAGAAATAAGCTTAAGGTATTGGTCAAACAGCATTGCAATTAATACAGGTTTCTGTGTGATTATTTCGGGTCTGAGCTGCTAGGAATGAATGAACAGCCTCCAATAATACTCTGACCTCTCTACATGAGCTGTGGTAGGCTTGTGTCCATACTCACACCCATTGTATACACCCATCGACTTCCACAGAAATCAACACACATACACACTCATGCACACAATTCTGAGAAGAGCAAATTAGATGGTGTCTTTATGTGAGGGGTGTGCACATGTTTGGGTGTTTGTGCACACTGGTGCATATGTATCGAGAGGTCAGAGGTCAGGTGTTTTCCTTGTTTGGTCACCGCGTTATTTTTTGAGATGAAGTCTCTCTAAACTTGGAGCTCATCAGTTCAGCTGGGCTGGCTGGACAATAAACTGCAGAGATCAGCCTAGCTCAGTCCCACCCACCACTGAGTTTACTGACATGCACCACTAAACCCAGATTTTATATGGGTGCTGGTAATTCAAACTCAGGTTCTCTGGGCTGTAGGGCAAGCATGTTATAGACTGAGTCATCCCTAAAGACCCCAGGAATATCTGAAACTCCAGATGTTAGTGCTGTAGCCCCAGGAGAAATGACCCACAAAATTAAACAATGCCCTTCCATTTCCTTAGAACAGTCCCGGGTGATTTGAGAAGTGCATTTGAAGAAGAAGAAAGAGTCAAAATGTGCAGAAGTGGCTACACACACACACACACACACACACACACACACACACACACAAGAAAAGATATGGCAAGCTGGAAATGTTGTATTTGTAGAAACAACTCGAGCTGAAGGCCAATGCATAGCAAAGTCCTAATACCTGGAATGAGTATAAAAGAGCAATGGCATGGATCAATGATAGTCCATAGCCTTAATTTAGCTATTTGCTAAGGAGATTTTACTTATACGCTTGGTCAATTTCATTCCATTCCCTTCCAAAGACTTTAACTGGCATCCAGTTTCCTAATTGCAACAATTGTGAATGGCTCTGGGTGGGCTTTCCGAGCCCTCCCATAACATGGTTGACTTAATTACTGAAAACGAAAGACTCAAGAGGGTGATGACCTTCTTGGGCTGTGACCTTCCTGATGATTGCATCAATATTTCTTTACGAAAGGAGAAACTGCCAATGAGTCACCTCCACCAAAGTTTGCATGAGGCTATGTTTGTCACACGACACAAACACAACAAAACGCAATGTGTTTTTAAAATCCCCCTGCCTCGGACCTTATTAGTGAGATGACCTGCACGGGGTGGACAGCATCATACATCAACAATTAAAGTGATTTTCCCCAAATACACTCAGGAAGTAAAGCCCTACCCTTGTGTGTTTATGTGGTGATGCTTGACATTTCTTTTACAGGATTTCTGTTTTTAGCATTAGCTCTGATTCATGGGAGATGCTCACGTGCCCGGGGCCACTGCAGGAAGGGACAGTGGAAATTTCATGCTTGCACTTCATTAGTCTCTTATATCTTAAAGGAAATAAATTCATCTGATCCACCCCAAAAGCATATTTTTGGTGCCCTTTTCTTTAAAATAATAATAATAAAGCAGATTTGATTGGCGAAAAGTAAAGAGACTTAGGTCATGAGGGCATTGGACACTCATGGTGAAGGGGAAAGATCTGAAGACACAGGTCACGGGTTAGATTCCTTACAAAGCAAGCTGTGAAATGGAAATGACATGCGAGGGGCATTCTTGGTGTGTGTAGAGAAGGGAAGGTCACAGGATGGAGCAGAGGATGGCAGTGAGCTGCGGAGCAGGCTCAACAAGGGTCTCAGGCAACCACATAGGATGCTCTGAAAACAGGCAATACCTCAGTGCAAACACGGGCACAAGAAGCATTGTCCTAGAAAGGGAACTTGTTTTGCTAGACCACATGACTCTTTCCACCCCTGAGCTAGAGCACTTAACTGGCAGCATCAGGGAAATCTGTGTGGAATGTGGCTAAGCCTACTATATTACACTGTGCTTTAACAAGCTCTACCTAGCCAGGCCTTGCTTGTAACTTCTTTACTACAGTGAAACACAACTTCTTACTGATGAATGTCTGCTGGTCTTTTATGATGTCTTGAATAGAAAACCAAGTGGACCACCTGCTTGGGAGCCTCAGCCCTAACCCTTGTCCCTTCCTAACAGATTATTGAGGAGCTTAAGATGGATCCTTGATCTCGAGGCCCTCAGTTCACCACTCTGAAATGAGAAAGCCCTATATCCTTTTTCCTTTAGGGTCATGAGATCCTTTGCTAATATGAAGAAGAGGACCCTGATTTTATCGGGCACAGTGTTTGGAAATCCACAATTAGGATAGATGGCTACTTCTTTCCTCCATCAGCTAACACGAGACCATTCCATAGAATGGTGTAGTCAGCTTCATCGTCTTCTTAGGCACAAAGAATTCTTTTAAGTAGTAGGTTATTAGTAGGTTCTCCAGAGAAGAAGAACTGATGGGCTACATAGAAACCTAGAAGAAAGGAGACTGCATGGTTTGGCTCATCCCACTAGGAAGGATGAGGAAGGCTGCAAGATGTCATCTTCATGCTAGAAAACCAACCAGAGCAGCCAGAGGCGTAACTCAACTGAAGACAGGTCTGAGAATTACAGAGCCCATGGTTTAATTACCATTCTGAGGCCAAAGGTTACCACCCCTAAGAACCTTGGGAAGGAGAATGGGTCTTAGTATAAACTTTAAAGTCCAAAGAACCAAGAACCGGAAGCTTCTATGTCTGAAAAGAGAAAAATATGGATGGCCCAACTGAAAGAGGGTGAGGGACAGAAAGAGAAAGAGGGAGGAAGAAAGGGAGGGAGGGAGGGAGGGAGGGAGGGAACGCTTCCTCACCTTTTTGTTCTATTCAGGCCCTTAATAGATTGCATAATGCTGGTCACATTGGTGAAGACAGAGGATCTCAGCCTTCGGATTTGCATACTAACCCTTGCAGATAAAGCCCTAAAATAATGCTCTGTCACTTTTCAGGACATCTCCAGTCAAGTTAACCAACAATATTAACCATCATGACAGGTAGAGCACAAAGGGAACAATTACAGAACGGCACTTTGTTTGACTCTGAAACACATTAACACGGGAATTGAAGACTAGTGCGCACAACCTTGTCTCCCAAGTTAATAATCACCTGTAGAAATAACTACATAGGCAGAAGTCACGGAGACCCAGAAGAAAGCGTAATTCGATATTCAAAAAAGAATGAGCCTAGCTAGTTCTTGGTTAGAGAGACCACTGATGAAATACAAGTAATTCATGGGCATCCAGTCCAGCATGAACACAGAGAGCCATGGAAGCTGAGCTGCTCACCCCATTCTCAGTGCTGGGAATGCTCTGCAGTGACACAACACCAACAAGAGACACGTGGCTCCTATTTCCCTGTAAATGATGGTTTAAGTCCGAGAACAAGCAATGTTGTTGATCTCCATTAAATTAGGCTTGGGAAAAGAAACCAGAAAACTGTCTTCTGCCTCCACTGAAGTATTTCTGCCATCCAATGCCCATAAATATTTTTTTAAAAAACAGCAAACATCTAATACTTATGTGATTAAATTGGAACAACTCAAGTATTGTATCACAAAAATTAAAGTATCCAGAGCCCAGATCTCTGAAATGGCAGCATTATGGAATTCCATCCCCAACCTGTGGATGGGTGTCTGTGAGCAGGTGCATTATTTTACTCTTAGGCAAACCAAACAGAGGGCTGCTGGTTTTGATGAATGGTCAAATAAAATCAAAAGCTAAGGTCCTTTTATGGAAATGATACCTGAATAAAACCCATCCATCTGAGGCCTCCGGTCTGCACGTCGCAGGCACAGGAGGTGATTTTTCACTTGTTGGTAGATGTCAGCACTGAGCCTACTCCTCTCACTAACAATCTGAAACCTCTTACATTTAAATGGATGGGTCCCCAGAATACACACCACGTGGATGCTTTCTTAGCAAACCAATCCTTGGGACTCTTCCCAAAATCCACATTTCCATCCTGTTTTCATGCTTTAGACTAACATGGACACATACATGCTTTAAAAATGGCGTACCCTTCAGGCAAAGTTCAGCACTCACATTTATTTTTTAACTGCATAATTATAAGCATCAACCAAAGGGGGAAAAATATGCTCCCAAATAAATGATAAAATTACAGTGTTTTCTTGTCGTCCATGAATACGGAAAATTTCAATTAGCCAAGTGAAAGCCATTGAATATGCCAGCACGATTTATATACCAGACTAATGACCATCATCTGCATCCGATTTAGCTAATAAAGGCTTGGAACACTTGTGGATAATTAAGGCAAAGCTGATGGGAGGAAATTCGAACCATGGAAAGATCAAATCTATTTATGTCTGCATTGAAAACTAAACACACTTAATAGGTCGTTCAATCAAAGCATAATGTCCACTCATCTGGGATAAGAGAGATGCACATAAGTTATGTAGCCAGCACGGTCCCCAAACCCAAAAGTCATTCGTCCTTCATTCATTCAATAATTATTTAAAACCTCCATGTGCCTCTGACCTTGAGGATTAACACGACAGCACCATAGTTCCCTTAGTGTTTCTCTCACCGTTTTTCTTCTCCATCATAATTAAATGTATAGCTCTGGTTTTCTGTTTAAACAGAAACTTCCACCTGTGTACCATGAGAGACACAGCATGGCTGCAGTCTAGGGGCCGACAGAGATGACCACCCGCCTGTGAATCATGGCAGACACAGTATGGATGCAGTCTGGGGGCCAACAGAGATGACCACCCGCCTGTGAATCATGGCAGACACAGTATGGATGCAGTCTGGGGGCCGACAGAGATGACCACCCGCCTGTGAATCATGGCAGACACAGTATGGATGCAGATTGCAATGGCTGCCTGGATTTTTCTCAGCCCTGGAAGGACCCCTCAGAGGGAGGTAGATATTGGAATATAAAGACAAAATCCTGATTCTTGGGAGCAGCTAGAACAGGACTCATGACCCACTGGGTTCCACTCATTTCACTGAGTAGAGAGAGTCCTGGTCAGCTCATCCAACTCTTCCTGGCCCAGAGGAGCAGGGAATGTGGTAAAGCTCACTCTCGAGGTGCCATCATCACCCCTAATAAGTCTGTACTTAGCAGATAATAGACACCTCAAGAACCCTGTGAAATTCCCACTTTCTCTTCTATGAGGTTCGGTGTAGCTGGTTTTATATTGAGGTTTTGATCCATTTGGACTTGAGTTTTGGCCATGGTGATAGATATGGGTCTATTTTCATTCTTCTATGTATTGATACCCAGTTATGCCAGCACCATTTGTTAAATCTGCTTTCTTTTTTCCATTTGATATTTTTTGCATCTTTGTCAAAAATCAGATGTTTGAAGGAGTGTGGGTTAATATCCAGGTCTTTTATTCAATTCCCTTGGTCCTCCTGTCTGTTCTTATGCCAATACCAGGCTGTTTTCAGTACTGTAGCTCTGTAGTAGAGTTTGAAGTCAGGGATTGTGATGCCTCCAGAAGTTTTTTATTGTACAGGATTGTTTTGGCTATCATGATTTTTGTTTTTTGTTTTTTGTTTTTTTTTTTTTTTTTTGCTTTTCTATATGAAGTTGCGTACTGTTCTTTTGAAGTCTGTGAAGAATTTTGCTGGGATTTTGATGGACATTGCATTGAATCTGTAGGTTGCCTTTTGTAAGAGTGCCATTTTTACTATGTTAATTCTGCCTACCCAAGAGCATGGGAGATCTTTCCACTTTCTGGTGTCTGCTTCAATTTCTTTCTTCAAAGATTTAAAGTTCTTGTTATACAAGTCTTCCACTTGTTCGGTTAGAGTTACTCTGAGGTATTTTATGCTATTTGTGGCTATTGTGAAGGGTGATATTGCTCTGATTTCTTTCCCAGCCCTTTTATCACCTGTGTAAAGGAGGGCAACTGATTTTTTTTTGAGTTAATCTTGTATTCTGCTACATTACTGAACGTGTTGGTGAGTTGTAGAAGTTCCTTGGTAAAATTTTGGGGATTGCTTATGTAAATTATCATATCATCAGCAAACAGTTAGAGTTTGACTTCTTCTTTTCTGATTTGTATCCCCTTGATCTCCTTTTGGTGTCTTACTACTCTAGCTAGGACCTCAAGAACTATATTGAATAGATATAGAGAGAGTGGACCAACCTTGTCTTGTTCCTGATTTCAGTGGAATCGCTGGGAGTTTCTTTCCATTTAGTTTGATGTTGGCTGTTGGCTTTCTATATATCGTCTTTATTATGTTTAGGTATGTTCCTTGTATTCCTGCTCTCTCTAAAACCTTTATCATGAAGGCATGTTGTATTTTGTTGAAAGCTTTTTGGCATCTAATGAGATGATCATGTGGTTTTTATTTTTCAGCTTGTTTATATGGTAGATTACGTTGACAGGTTTTCATATGTTGAACCATCCCTGCATCTCTGGGATGAAGCCGACTTGATCATGTTAGATGATGGTTCTGATGTGTTCTTGGATTCGACTTGCCAGTATTTTATTTAATATTTTTGCATCAATGTTCATGAGTAAGATTGGTCTGTAATGTCTTTCTGTGGTTTGGGTATCAGGGTTAATTGTAGCCTCATAAAAAGAGTTTGGCAGTGTTCCTTATGTTTCTATTGTGTGGAATAATTTGAGTTGTATTGGTATTAGTTCTCCTTTGAAAATCTTGTTTCTGAGCTGAAACCATTTGTTTCTGGGCTTTTTTGGTTGGAAGACTTTTGATGACTGTTTCCATTTCTTCAGCAGTTATAGGTCTGTTTAATTTGCTTATCTGCTCTCGATTTAATTTTGGTAAGTGATATTTATGCAGAAAGTTGTCCATTTCCTTTAAGTTTCCTAATTTTGTGGAGTACAGATTCCTATATATAACCCCAGCAGCACAGACACTGAGAGAAACAATAAATGTGAACTCCTGAAACTGAAAAGCTTCTGTAAAGCAAAGGACACGGTCAACAAGACAAACGACAGCCTAAGAAGTAGGAAAAGATCTTCACCAACCCCACATTAGAGGACTGATCTCCAAAATATACAAAGAACTCAAGAAATTGGACACCAAAAGATCACATAATCCAGTTAAAGAAAATGGAGTACAGACCTAAACAGAGAACTCTCAACAGAGGAATCTAAATGGCTGAAAGACACTTAAGGAAATGTTCAACATCCCTAGTCATCAGAGAAATGCAAATCAAAACAACTCTGAGATTCCATCTTACACCTGTAGGAATGGCCAAGATCAAAAACACTGATGACAGCTTTTGCTGGAGAGGTTGTGGGGAAAGGGAAACAGTTCTGCATTGCTGGTGGGAATGCAAGCTGGTACAGCCCCTTTGGATGTCAGTGTGGCAATTTCTCAGAAAATTAGGAAACAAGCTTCCTCAAGACCCAGTAATACCACTTCTGGGTATATATCCCAAGGATGCTCAATTGTGCCACAAGGACATGTGCTCAACTATGTTCATAGCAGTTTGTTTTTTTTTTTTTTTTTTGTCATAGCCAGAACCTGGAAACAACCTAAATGCCCCTCGACCAAAGAATGGATAAGGAAAATGTGGTACATTTACACAATGAAAAAAATACACAGCAGAAAAAATAATGACAACTTGAATTTTACATGAAAATGGATGGAGCTAGAAAACATTATTTTGAGTGAGGTAACCCAGACACAGAAAGACAATTATCACATGTACTCACTCATAGGTGGTTTTTTAACATAAAGCAAAGAAAACCAGCCTACAATTCATAATCCCAGAAACCTAGACAATAATGAGAACACTAAGAGACACTTACAAAGATATAATCTACATGGGAAGTAGAAAAAGACAAAATCTCCTGAGTAAATTTGGAGAATGGGAACCTTGTGGTAGGGTTAAAGTGAGGAGGGGAGAAGGAGGGAGGGGAGCAGAGAAAAATGTAGAGCTCAATAAAAATCAATAAAAACCAAAAGAAATGAGAACAACAACAAAAAGAACCTATGATCTTAGGATGGTTGATTTACGTAATAGCTATATCAATTTGTATCCTCAGCAGCAGGTAATAAAGACCCCTTATTACCCACAACCTTCCCAACTTTTTGTCAGATTTCTTTATGACAGCCATTCTGGTTGGAGTAGGAGGAAGTCTGTTCTGCATAACCTTGAAACTAGGATTTTGAACATGTATTAAAATAGTTACTGGCCATCTCTTTCTTTCTTTGAAAACTACTTCTTCATTTCATTGACCCATTTGTTGGTGAGAGGTTTTGTTTCCTTGATGTTTAATTTTTGCATTTCTTTGTAAATTCTAGATATTAACCCATAAACCTCTAGCCAGCATTAAATGGAAACAAACTGAAAACATTTCCTCCAAAATCAGAAATGAGACAAGGATGTCTACCCATCTTTCTTAAAGATATTATTCAGAGCCTTGGATAAGCAATTAATTTAATTAAATGAAATTAAAAACTAAGCAAGAGACGGGCGCAAAAAAGATAAAAATAGGGAAGAATGAAGTTAAGCTATTCTTATTCGCAGACAATATGATTCTACACTTAAAAGACACCATAGAATTTACTAGAAATCATTTAGATACACCACTTACAGTACAGTTGTAGAATACAAAATTAAGCTTAAACTGTAGCCTTTCTATATACCAACAATGAACTCTCACAGAAAGAAACTGGGGAAAATAGCTTATTCACAATAACTCCAAAAATTACCTAGGAATATGCCTACCCAAGAAAAGAGAGACTTGTATATTTAAGGCATTGAGAACAAAAACCAAAGACACTAGATGATGGAAGAAATCCATGTCCTGACTGAAGAAATTAGTAACATGTAAATAGCTACCTTCCAAATTTAATCTAATGATTCAGTGCAATACTCATCAAAATTCCGTTTTAACCTCACAGATGTCTAGAGAGAGCAATGACAGAATGCACAGGAAATCACAAAAGCTCAGATAACAAACAAAGACAACCTTAAGAAGAACCCATCTAGAGTTGTCACAATACCTGGTACTACACTACAGAACCGTACTGACAAAGGCAGCCTGATATTGACACCAAAACAGACAAACCAAAGAAACAGAACAGAGGCCCAAGAAATAACCCAACAAAGCTATGGCCACCTAATTTTTGATAACGATGGCAAAAAAAAAAAAGGTAACTGATTGAATAAATGGTGCTAGTAAAACATAAACTCTACCTCGGAAGAGCGAAATTAGATCCAGTCATTCATCTGACACAAAAATCAAAGTGAAGTTGATCAAAGGCCTTAAGTAAAAACTCCAAAAGATGAAGATGCTAGAGAAAAGTGTACTTTCCAAAATATTGGGTAAGAAAGAACTTTAGGAATAGACTTGCAAGGGTACAGGAACTGGTCTCCAAAATCAACAGATGGGGTGACATGAAATTTAACTTTCTGCACTACAAAAGAACTAGTAGAACAAACACAACCCACAGAATGGGAAGAAAAAGAGAAAATCTTTACCAGCTGTGCTTCAGAAGAGGCTAACCCTAAAATCTCCTTAAAATTCCTTGTGGAACATGCAATCCACAGCCGAGAACAGGGCCTGCGTGTGTACTTCCGGGTAGATTCTGCGATGAGACCTGCACTCTGGGGTCCCTGGAGCAGAATATGAAATCCATTTAAAGCAAATCACAAGCAGGGCTGGGGAAATGGCTCAGTGGTGAAAGGGCTGGCTGCCTCAGCCGGAGGGCCAGAGTTCAGATCCCCTATTCAGTGACACCAGCCATGGTCCTTCCCAGCTCAGAGGCTGGTTCACCTGCTGAAGGGAGAAGGGATTGAAGGAATGGAGCAAAAGGATAAGCAGAGGATTCTACTAAGAATAGTGTGGAAAATCTATTCTCAAATAGCATGTATATTCCCATCTATACTTTTTGGTTAATCATATCAATGATTTTAAAGGATTATTACCCAACATCTAGGGATTTAAATACTATAATACCCCACTGTACTTAGACAAATTTCTTCGGCAGAATTTACAAGTGATTTATCTTCTGTACTGGATTGTAAGCTTGCAGACCGCAGGAGCAAATTCTTAATTATCGTCTCTATTCTACAGTTGAATACAGTGATGATCATATGGTTAAAAGCAAGGAGCGACTTCATAAATGTTAAGTGTACAGTGAATAAGGGAAGAAACAGACGTCAAAAGGGGAGAAGGGGGCATCAAGAGAGGTAGGAGGAGGAAGAAGGAAAAGTAATGAAAACTGGAGGAAAATACTCTATATGGGACAGAGAAAAATTCCACCTCCCCCAAAAGAGATGCTAACATTCTGGCCAATGGAACTATATTTAAAAGCAGCCTTTGCTAGTAGCACGTTTAAGATAAGGATACTCACTGGAGAAATGGTGATAGTAAGAGTACTTGCTATTCTTTCAGAGGATCTGTGTTCAAATCCTAGCCCCCATATGGCAGCTCACAACTGTCTGTAACTTCAGAAGTAAGACACCCTCTTAAAGACATATATACAGGCAAAATACCAATGTACATGAAAGAAAAATAAATAAATCATTAAGACAAAGCTATGGAAATAGGTTCTAATCCAGTATGACTGGTGACCTCATAAAGATGGTGAAACTGCCCACGGGCAGAGAGAGAAGAGATGAGGTGAGAAACAAGCATGGAACAGCCACGAAGGAACACCGTGGCCATGATCAGAAGCCACGCACAGGCTAAGAAGATGTGTCCTTGGGGCTTCAGATGGAAAGACAACACTTTGATTGTAGACTTCTAAACTCTAGAACTATGGAATTTCTGTTAAGTCCCCCAGCTTGGGGCACATTTTACAGCAGCCGTCAACGTAACACGGGGACTGTGAACCAAGGACGTCTTGTTCTAGTGGTTGGTGATTTTCCAGTGTGAAGGACAAGAGAGTAAACGTTCCAGGCTTCGAGGCCCGTGAGGTTACTGTCGCAGCTGCTTAGCTATGCCACTAGAGTTTGAAAGGGCTTGCATGCTTTATACAAATAAGAAAGCCTGGTTAGATTCTAATATAGTTTTCATATGGTATGAAATAATATTCCTCTTTCTTTCATTTCTCAAATTATTTAAAAATGTCAAAATCATACTTGCCCCATAGTCCATACAAAAATAGGCATGAGAAATATGTTTTCCACCTTGGATTTAGATCTGGGAATCAAGCAGGCCAGGTTTCATCAGTGATTCTGTAACCTGCTTAAATAAGGGTGTTCCTATCTCCAAGGAGCATAACAATCATCTTCCTGACCACCTAAAGGGCTAATGAATGGACGGTCATATACCTTCAAATATACTACAGTAATAGTATGTGTCCTGACACTATTAACTGTGTCTCACACGAACAGACATAAGTGTGCTCATGAAGGCCAGAGTGATGATCCGCTAAGTTACGGAATCAGAGCAAGGTGGAAGGAAATGCATGAGCCCTTCACCATCTACACCTCCAGTGGAAAGGACAAAGCTGTGAGTGACCAGAGGACATTCTGAGGTAAGTAAATGCTTGTCATCTAAGGTTACCTTTGACCTCAGACTATTACTGAATCATAAATTTTTATTTTCAGGGAAGGCTATGCATTAGGACAAACCTAAGAGGCTGCACCGCGGCTCCCTAACTCATCCTGATGAGTATTCATCAGCTGCTAACACTTCCCTGGCCATCTTGAGCCCTTTTCTGAGGTGCCAACAGCTGACAAAGCCATAAATATTCCCCTGCATGCAGACACACCCTCACACTCATCGCTGTAAGGAGCTGGAACTCTGCCACTGTGCTGCAGAGGAGCTGGACCAGAGATGACAGCTACAGACGTTCAGGTTTGGCACAAGATAAAGCCAAAAAAGAAGAAAGAAAGAAAGAAAGAAAGAAAGAAAGAAAGAAAGAAGAAGAAGAAGAAGAAGAAGAAGAAGAAGAAGAAAGAAGAAAGGAAACAGTTCACAAGAGGAAATATCAGCTGCCAACACGGCATGGGATTGCAAACCTCCCAAGAACTAAGGCAATACTCCCTGGAAAACAGTGTGGATCCTTTCCAATCACCAAAGTCACAAGTCCCTAAAATATAGCTTTCCCCCAACTTAAACACTCCAGTTCCACCCCATCCCTAAGACTGCGCCATTTCCCACAGAGAAGTTCTGTCTCTGACTCCTCATACTTAAGTCTCAAATGGACAGAGGATCCCTGTCCTTAGTCTGCCAATCTCCTCTCTGCCCTTTCTCCATTTTTACTCTTACACATCATCACCACCAGCTTTCAAAGGAGTAGAGAAGCTAGCTAGAGCTCCTGAATGTCCGTCCAGAAGCAGCTTCATTTAAAAGATGTTTACATGAAAGCATGGGTAGCCCCAAAGGATGGTGTCACAGGAACAGAGTTGCTCAAAGGAAGGGTAGGGGACTCACATCCCAGCTTGACCCCTGGCCATGAGGACAGAGGCTCAAACTTCAGTTCTCTGAGCCTGAACTCCCTGGCTGTAAAATTACAACAATATCATCCTGAGGGTTTTCTAGAACTTAACACAATGTATTCTTGGTAACAACTGCAACTGCGGTGATTTCTGAGAATCCTAGACATCTTATCCATCTCTAGGAACATGTTCCACAGAAGTCATGGACGCCGATTTACAGGACTAGATCTATGTACCAGGGCGCCTAATGGAGGCTGTAGAGCTAAAGCTACAGTTTAGTTGAGACCCGAGTGACAGAAGAGCAAGCGGTAAGATCATGGAGGAGGCACTCACTCTCTCTTCCTCAACTAATCTTTGTATTATTATGTACTGGTAACGTTCATGATCCCGGTTAAAGTGCATGGAGAATACCTGACACTATAAATATCTGAGATGAAAAGAAAATGGTACAGGTGATCATTGCCAACACACACGTACACACTCATACCACACACACACAGACACACTCACACACAATGACACACACAGGGTCGCATACACTCACACATTCATACACACCCATGCAATCATACACTCACACTCTCACATACACACACACACACACTCACACACACACACACTCTAGCATACTCTCACACACTCACACACATTCACACTGTCACACATGCATGCACACACTCACACACTTTCACATACACTCACTCACACACACTCACACACACCCACACAATCACATCACGCACAGACTCGTACGATCTCACACTCACGCTACACTCTCACACACACATACATACACCCACAGTGCTCAAAAGTCTGAAACAAAAAAAAAATCCTATGTTTCTATACTTCTTCCTCTATAAAAGCATAATCTTTTTTACAGTGAGAGATAAAATACAGAAAAATAACTTTCAACTTAAAAAAATCTAAAAGACAGATAAAACAACTAAATACAAGATGCCATAGCACTAAGAACTGGGAGATGGGGGTCCAAGTACTGTCGTCTCCAGCCCAGATCCATGGATGATGATGCTCAGGAGATGCTCATGGATGCTCAGAAGAGATTGGGATGAGAGAGCCTGGGGCAAGGAGGCTGACAGTGCTGAGCCTGGGAAGACTTTTCATATTGGAGCATGTGTAGGAGGCAGGGACATATCATCACAAGTTCTAAAACCTAGCATCTTTCTTTTGTTTTTGTGGTAATTCTGTACCCCACTACACGCCTAAAGAAGCCCATTCATACAGGGGGAGCAACAACTGCTCGTTTGCAATTAGAGTCACACAATGCTGTGAAAATTGGGTAGATGAGGACGAGCAGAAGAGAAGGTCAAGGCAGAAAGACATTCGCATAATTGCTGGATATTACAAACCGTTAAATGGACACACAGCAAGAACAGAGGGTGAGGCCCAACAGGACCGGTTCCCATGTAAAAGCCTAGCACTGCGGTTAGCAATTGAATGGTGATGCACCGTTATCTCAGGCTCTCTGGGTGATGGTTTGACAGGAAATCAATGGCTACATAATTTTACTGAACACCAGAAATATAAATAAAAAGGCCTCCCTTGCCATGAGCACATTTCAGAATTCATGCTCTGACAGTTCCCTGGCTGTCCACCGCTCCATCTTCAATTCCTCCAAGTTTCTGTTCCAACTGCGCAAGATCTTCATGAGAAAGGCAACGGCAGTGAGGAGCGGTTCTCTGGGGCTTGGGGAAACCCTGTTGTTGTTGCTGCTGCTGCTGCCGCTGATGATGATGATGACGATGATGAAGAGGATGATGAAGATGATGATGATAATGATAATGAAGAGGATGAAGAAGGTGATGGTGATGTTTTCTCCTTTTTCCCCCTTTTGTATTCTTTTCTAACTACTGCAGACCCAAACACCAAATAAGTACATTTGAGGACCAGACTGGGTTCCACTGTGCACTACGAGATGAACTCCATGACTGAGTGCTTTGGTGGCTATACTTGGTTGTCACTTTGACTCCATCTGTAACTAAAATTCAAACATGAAGGGCACACCTGTGTGGGTTTTTTGCTTAATTTGAAGTAGAAAGAACCACTTCTAATCTAAATCTTTGAGGTAAGAGGACTAGCTTTTAACCAGGATCTTTAATCCAGATCTAACCGGGCCATGCCTTCAGCTGGAAGCCTGTTCGACAGCGGTTCGCAGAAGCCTATATGGCAGAGGTTCTCAACGTGTGGGCTGCAACCCTTTCACAGGGGTCACCTAGGACCATCAGACATAGCAGATATTTACATTCTGACCAACAACAGAGGCAGGATTACAATTATGAAGTGGTCTTATGAACCCCCAACCATGTATTTCTTTTCATTGCTGCTTCATACCTGTCATTTTGCTACCAAGTGCTGTATTCACCCCTAAGACCATCAGAAACAGTGTTCTGATGGTCATGACCCCCAGCTTGAGAACCACTGCTCTGAAGCATCCTCACTAACCCAAGCACCTTCAACAGCTGGCAGGTAGATCTAGGCAGTTCCCTGTGTTCTTTGGAGAAGTTCTACTAAGTCCTGTCCTTGGCTTCTTCTCTTCCACAATGTCTCCAGTCCTTTGCAATCCTGTTGTTCATGGTGTCAATTCTGCATCTCATATGCCCTCTGTGACATCCCACTCCATACAGGTTCACCTTTCTTAGGCTATGTTGCCTCTCCCTTCGAGGCCTACAGAAGCCACACTAAAATGCAGTGTGGTTCCTACTCTAAACGGCTCAGCAGGCTTAGTCAGTCTTCGAAGATCTGTTGGCTTCTTTTAAAGACTCTTGGAGAAGTAGAAACGCTGTTTAAAGCTTTATTGAACAGAAGCACAATCCACACGGCTTCCACCACCAGCCACGGAAGAACCATTTTCAGTGTGTTTGGCCATCCCTTTCCAAGCTTCAAAGTTATTGCTCTCAGCTGACAGTTAAACATGCCTACCAGAACACTCCATGGGCATCTGAGACTTGTCTAGAACCAAGCACATCTTATTTTCCTCTCCCTTCTTTTGCCTGCATCTTGGTTAACAGTGAATTCGCTTATTCGCTCTCTCAACCATGAAATTTCTCTGACTCTTCTCTCCTCACCCATCACAAGCTATGGATCCAATGACAGAAAAAAAAAATGCTCGTAATCATGAAGACGCTTTTCTTATTACCACTCTCTTAGTTCAAGTCCTCTCACCCCTCACTTAGTTTTCTGTCATATTTTCATGGTGAACACTGACACATGGATTCCCACCTTGATTTTGCCCTTTGCCAATTTAAAGAGTGCTGGCTGGCTCCTTGGTGTCATGCATGTGATGCCCTCAATAAAAACACACTGTTTCCTTCCATTGACACACTAACTGTCCCTTCTTTTCTCAGGCATTTCCCACATATCCTGTAAACTGCCATGGACAGACCATGGCTCCTTGCAAGGTCTTGAGTGTTTACTACCAGGTTCTCTCTGCCTAGAAACCCCTTCTTTCCCTCCTGGCCAGTTCTGACTTCCTTCTACAAAGTTTCCTGTCCTTCCCCATGTGTTGGCAGTTTCCCTCTCCATGGTCTTAGTCCTAAAGCCCACCCTTGTCACATATTTATCATAGTTCATGATTCAGAATGATCCTGAAGATCTCGTTAGCAAGGCTGGAAATCACTGAGCATGGTGAGGGTGATGCAGACATGGCCTAGTACATGGTAACTTGTCGCTGACTGTTTGTCAAAATAATGAGTCATTAATAGTCAAAGGCTGGCTGGAGATATGTCAGCACCACCTCTATATGACAGTTGAAGCCATGGTTATGATTGAGAATACCTAGGGAAGTATATAATTATAAGAAATTACACGATGCAACAACCTCTGGCAAGCATTGATAAAAGTAGGAAGAGCTAGCTAAGGGAATTGAGAAAAAGCAGACACTGGGGTAGGAGGAGAGCCAGAGTGTAGCCACACGAGCTCGCCTAGGACAGCACTTCTGGAAGGAAACCCTCCAGGGTCCGCTAAGTTGAGACTAAACCCCTTTTGTCTGTTCCCACTTCACACCACAGTTATCCCTACTGGAGTGCTTCTCACAGCATGCTTTAGCTGTCCCCTCTCTGTGCCACCCCTGAATTACTTCCTCGAAGGCAGGGATTCTGCCTCACTGGCAGTGTGATGTGTACATGTATATGCAACATTCATGTACCTAGTGTTCAAGAAGTATATGCTGGATGACTGAAGGGGTTTGTGCTTACATGCATGAGGGAAATGCAGCTGGGAAATCATGCCCCATAAAGATTCAGAGATGCTTTTGAAATATCCCCCTACATATTGCCCTGGTTTCAAACTGGAAGATCCAAGAATTAGAGATGGAAGGAAGAATTGGTCTTCCTCCTGGAACAATCAACATGAAGAGGGATGGATGAGTCGGAATCACTGCAAACAGACTTCACCCAGCAATTTTTTTATAACCAGATAACACAGAGGCGTCACTGCACCTTGAAAAGCATAAAATGCATCATCTAAAAGTCACACCAGCAAATAGGATCATCCTGAAGCCAATGAACTGACCCATGTCTTGGTGTTCTTAAAATTTCAGCTATTATTTCTCCCACATGTTATAATCCTATAGCCTATATTTAAGGAAGCATCAAAAATAGAGCAGCATATTATCACTAGAAGACTCCAACTTTCTGTTAGAGGTGGGGTATTCTGCTACAAACCCCCAGACAGATGACTAGAGGAGACCCCCTAACAGGTTGCTACACTTTTGCTTTCAGATTCACAATAGTCAATAGCTTAAGTATATTTCTAGCTAACTCTTACATCTTAATTTAACCCATCTCCATTGATTAATCTGTATATCACCATGAGGTTGCAGCCTACTGGCAAAGTTTTGGTGTGTGCAGCTCCATGGCTTCTGCCTCCCTTCTCCCAGCATTCAGTTTAGTTTTCCACACCTTGTTCTGGACAGATGCTGCTCACTCTTTCCTTCAGAAGCTCTCTCTCTCTCTCTCTCTCTCTCTCTCTCTCTCTCTCTCCCTTCTTCCCTCCCTCTCTCTCTCACCCTCTCTCTCTCTTCCCTGTTTTTTGAGATAGCCTGTAAACCAGGCTGTCCTCGGACTGAAAGATCTGCCTGCTTCTGTCTTCCAAGTACTGAGATTAGGGGTGTGCACCACCACTGCCTGGCCTGAGGTTTGTTAAGAAAACTGGACTTCAGAAGGAAGTCCATCTGTCAAATAATATTCAGAACAGTTTACATAAATGACACCTCTAATAAATTAAAATGGATATACCATATCTGATACAGATACCATACTCTGTCAAAGACACCATCGTTCATAGCCAATTGTGTATTGCTATGACAGCATAAAAGAAATACTAAAACATGAAAATGTGTGCATATTTTTATTAAATTGGTAAAATACAGTAAGTGTCTAGAATTTTAGGTACAAACTATATTTCTTCTGGCAACTTAACTTGTTTTCTTGAGAGAGGAGAAGTCAGGAAGATATGAGCCAGAAGGAGCATCAGCTCCTTTGGGGTTGCCTTTAATTCTGGCTTATCCAGTTCCTACCAGTAACAATTAATAGTGTTTGAGGGGAAAGGCATCGGAAGAGAGGGTTTCAGAGCAAAGGGCGGGAGGGGGTATCCAAGGAAAGGGAGGGTGTTTGAGGCTTCCCCTCTTTCTTTTACGAACCACCCTTAATTTCCACCTCGTCCTGTGTTGGAATTGAGTATGGAGAGTGTGTACTTCTATACCTAACAGAAATTTAGCCAGAAGTTCTGACTGACAGGTCAGGTGTAAAAGGCCTGAGAGAGGGCTCCTGACCTCTTACATATGCGACCTATAGCGACACTTAGCGGTAGTTCCCTAAATTACAACCAGGAGGACCACTGCAGATAGGAAAATATTAACCGAATTCTCCCTCACCCCATTGAGAGATGGCACCATAATCACACCAGACAGGTGACTCTGAGACCCTCTGAGAGGTGGTGGCAGTAGCAGAAGCAGTTCATTTGTCACGGTCTTCTCTTTTCTTCCTTAGGCATTGTCTGTGTATCTTTGACTTCGTAACAGGATTGTATAGCTGAAAGAGACCCTAGGGATTAGCCAATTAGTTCTTCCACCTGAGATTATAAAACAACGACTCCACGTGGCAGCCCGAGGTCACCTGGGTTGGTGGAGTCTTCTGCAGAGTCTGGAATGCACTGTGTTCTCAGCAAAATGATTTTGTTGTTCATAAAACACAGTCTGGAGTATTGGTTCTTCATATTTTCACCATGTCCACTGCTCACTTAATAAGAAGCCAAACACATTGAATGACTGCTTGGAGTTCTGTAGAAGGCTTGAGAGGTGAACTAGGGAATGGTATGCAAAAATCAAAGGAAACGAAAATTAGTAGTCACCACCAACACAGCTAGGATGACTATGACAGAGACAGCTGTCCCCTCTCAGTCAAAGAAGCTGGGGCAGAAAGAGTTCCTTATAATACAAAAGAAGTAAACAGAACTAAAACCCCTAAAAGATCCCCAGGCAAGTAAGGGTAATGATGAACTGTGAGTCTGCTGTCAAGGAAAGGAAGCTGGGCTCAGTAACAAGCTGCAGTGTTAGAACCGTGTTTGGAAGAAAAAAGGAGAAATGGGTATTGGAAAATGGCACAAGAGAGAAACAACCAGAAGACATAAGAAACCTAAACCACCAACTTCCATAGCAGGTACCAGGAGAAACTCTAAAACTGAGAAGTGAACACAAACGGAACATGAATATGGAGATGGTTATACAGAGGCAAACCCAGGAGAGACTCAGAGGGAGACCCTAGAGTAGCTGTCCAGGCAGACCAGGCAGCAGTGGGAAGCGGAGGAAGGACAGCGTTGTTTTAGGTTATAAAGTTTGCAGACCAATTTAGTGCCCTAGAATGTGTGCCTCTGTAATGTGACAAAACGTAAAAGCAGATTTAAGAACTATAAGATAATAAAGGTAAATTACTTGTAAGTATTTCTTTCACATGATATGCAGAAGAGACAAGCGTGTTTCATAAGCATCTCAGAAGCAACGTTTCATATAATGGTCTACTCATACCATTTGTATAGGACACAAATCACCAAATTTAGGATCACACTACAACAATGGCCTTGTACCTATAATTAAAAGATTGGCCAGTGAACAAACATCCATATATTTACACTGAAATAGAAAGTGTTTGGGGCTATATCATCATTCTGTGTGTGTTCCTTCTCTCTGACTGAGTATTTGCCTTCAGCTGCCAGCACCATGGAGTGTTGGCACAGTGTGGCTGCCATGATGCCTGACCACATTCCATCTTCAGGACTGAGGCCACTCACTCCTGCTATTGGAATGCTGGCAGGTAACAGAGAAGCGTTAAATCACTCCATAGTCATTACCTTCGAGCAAATAGAGAAGCCTGGCCCAAGGCTAATAGCCATTTCCCCTAAAACTCAAGATGGAAACAAACTTTGGGGTCTATTGTCTCAAGATGGAGCAAGCACACATACTATGCACCAACTCCGAACCACCCCGAAGAAGGGCTGAGGTCTGTGTGGGAGCAGCCTGTCCTGCTTCCAGCTGTCTCTGCTGGGGTGTTGGTCCTGCCCAAGTCAGACTAAAATAACCCAAAGACAGAGCACTCAGTAGGCTGCAGCTGGAGGCTGAGTAAACCACGAAGGCAGGGAAAGTCTCTCCTGAAGGCTTCCATGTGACAGGAAAGAAGAAATGCCTCACAGACACAACCAAAAGAGCAAACAAACAGGCCTCATTACATTCCCCTCTGCCCTCCACTTAGTCCCACGAGATCACACGCCCTTGTCGTATCACACTTCTGTATGAGCGTCCACCACAACACGGTTTTTCCTGGGTCTTCGCTCATTGAGTTTATGCAGCCTTGGTCATAAGAACTTGCTATGTGCCTTTTCCTGTGGCTTTTGTTATAAGGGTCTCAACCATGAACTTTGTGAGGAGTGAAGACATAATATTTCTCCTTTTCTGTCATCTTTCTGGAGAGTGTTTCCAGCAAACCTCCCACATATTAATCTCCTGAGCTTTCAGTGGATTTGACACATGACCATCAACCATGAGTCCTCTCACCTTCATGCTAGGTATAATACCATCATTACTATGAACAGGAGCTTTAAGGATAAAATTCTGTGACTCTTTTGCTTCCCTTACTTCCCTTTCAAAGGACTTGTAAACAAAACATGCACACTCACGCCAAGCAGTTCTCCAGATGACAACACAACAATCTTAAAGCCTATTCAGGTTTGTTCGAGCAGCTGTTTTATGTGCCATAAAAGAAGGAGGGGGAAAGCACTCGGTGAGGGAATCAACACACAGTGGGTTCTTTCTTCCTCACTGAGTTTAAATTTTGGTAGAAAAAACAAAGTGCATGGCCATTGCTTTGAAGACTAGAAGGCAACAAAGAGTTGACGACGCTGCAGAAGTTCAGAAATGATCGTTCTGGGTCTGACTGAAGTGAAGACAAGGGCTTTTAAAGTTCCTTCTTAGCCGAGCTCAGCTGACCTTTCGCATAGCTGTTACAGGCACAGAGGAGGGAAGGGTAGCAATGTTGTGATACCAGCTGCTAATCCAGTGTGAATAGAGTGTTGAAGGGTTGATGAGAAACAGTAATGAAGAAAGGAACGTTGGGAGCGTGAAGATGGCCAGAAATATATCTCTTTGGGCTGCACATACCAAATGACGCACGTTAAGGCCAGAACAGGAGCACATGATCAGCACATGGCTGTGGAGATGCCACGAGGAACTCAGTCTCCACCCCTCCAACTCCAGGCCACTGTGGCTGCCATGGGTACCCTGCCTGAGGGACCCTGCCTCCTGCAGGTGAGTTTGCTTTTCTGTCGGTCTTCTAGAGAAAGCCTCCAGGGATTGCCTTCCAAGGGGTTGCTTCCAATACACTAGTACCTATTTTAAAACTGGAGCTTTCCCAGGAGAAGGAACTGTTTTGAGACTTTTAGCAGTCAAACTTCTGTAATTATCTTTGAGTACTTTTAGAAATACATTCGTTATTGATTTTATAGGTATTTTTATGCTTAAGTGCATTTCTAGCTGTATTAAATATGATTTAATATTTATATAAATTTAAAGATTTCTAAAGATGAACTGCAGGACACCTCTCTAATTTCTGTGGATGGATAGTCTCCTAACTCAGAGCCTTTCTTTATTTTACGTTTATATTGAATTCAGCCTAAGTTCAGAGACTGCAATAAAACCACATTTTACACTTTGTTTAGAAAGTAAAGGCAGGCTGGGTGTGATGGCACAAGCCTTTAATCTCAGGATTCTGTGAGTTACAGGCCAACAAAGGCTACTAGTGAAAGCAAACAAAAACAAAGACAAAAAAAGGGGTTTTAGCCATTTTCTTTCTTGATAATTAGTGGTTATGGTCTAACCCTAGCAAACACACTAGTCTTCCCATGCTCTTGGTAATTTTTAAAATAATCACAGCTCTACATAATCTTAGACACAACTCATACTGTGCAAAGACACTTCAAAATACAACCTTTCTGTCCTAACATTGACTGTTGATCAAAAACTACTTTTTAATCTTTCCTTTTTAACAAAACTGAGAGTGAAGAAATCCCTTCCCATTGTCAGTGAGTTTGCTGTGGAATCCATTTCTTATCAGAATCTTGAAGCAAAGGAAAGAGAGAGAAGGGAATTCCTAGCTGTCCCAAAAGTGGCAAATTCTAACTCTCTACCCATACATTATCTTGTTCATTTGTATTCAGTGGGGAAGGAAAACCGTGTTTGAAGCGGTGTAAGTGTGGTGCATGCAGGGATGTTTAAATATGCCAGTGAGGAGAATGTCTAAGAGACAGAGTCGGGATTTTGCTGTGTGTTGGCTTGGTGGCGCTTGTTCTCCCTCCTACCCCATGGCACCTTGTAGGTTCCAAGCCCATTAATCATTTCCCACATTTTAAGCTTGTGTGCACATCTTCAAGAGTGACTTTTGTTTAGAAATAGTTAATAACACTAAACCGAGGTAATTCTCCCATCATCCTAGTGGTACAGTAAGGCTTAAAGAGGGATACAATTTATAAGACTATACCTATATCATAATGCTGATAGCTAGTTACTGAGCAACAAAAGCTGTCATTCTCTGAAATTTTAAGAGAAATTGATGTCTGAATCAGAGAAGAGAATTTAGAGATGGTTTAAAAAAGACACCTATCATTTATATATCTAAACAATGATGAAATTCTTTAAATATGAACAAAAATGAAAATGGAAACCTAGAGAGAGGAAAGCCAAATTGCAGATAAATGTATTAAATACGTGTGTACTCAAGAAGGGCACTGATCTATCTATTCAACAGCAGAAGCAACAGCAAGTACCTGGGTTAAAAGTTAATCTGGGTGATGGAGCTGTCCAGCTTCCATGCTCCAGCTAACCTTGGACTAGGTCTGATCTTCATGACGGAGCTGTCCAGCAGCTTCCATGTGCCAGTTGACCTTGGACTAGGTTTGGTCTTCATGATGGAGCTGTCCAGCTTCCATGCTGCAACTAACCTTAGAATTTGTTTTCCTACTGAAATCCCCCCATTTTCCACAAGGGAGGAACCCAGACCTTTCAGTTACATTTTTATGTGAAGGGAAAAATTGGCCCAGTTCAGGCTTTCTGGTTTTACAGAGAGGTTCACCAAAAGGAGCAGAGAAATTTGGCTGTTGGTTTTATTTGCATTTTTACATCCATTTTTTTAAACTGGATGCTCTTCTCCTAGTGCTTATGAGGAAGCTTCTAAACCCTTTTCTTAGGAGTTTGCTGAACCTCACAATGGTTCAAAACAAAGCCTGATTTTTTAGAAATGACTGGTAATGTCTTTAAAAAAAATATTTTCTTACATAGATTTTTTTTTGCATATAGGACAAGAAACATACTGAAATCAAAGGTGAATGATAATTTGACTAATAATTTCACTCAAAATTTACAAAAGAGCAAACTGGCTGAACTTAAATGATGTCAATGTTATATAAATTCATAAGGATAAAATAGCATTCAATTATAGATAGATGATAGATAAGATAGATATAGATAAGTGATAGATAAAAGGTAGATTATAAATATGATAGATGATAGATAGATAGATAGATGATAAATATGATAGAAGATAGATAGATAGATAGATAGATAGATAGATAGATAGATGATAGATAGATAGTGTAGAAGAAATGAAGAGTTGAGTAGAAACAAGACTTTAACATTCTCCAAAAGATGCAGCTTACATTTGGATTTGGAGTATTGACAACTTGTAGTGTCAGACTCTGGCCAGTGTGTTCATGGGAGTTGGCCAGGAGAGCCTTCTCTGATGCCAAGCTTCTCTAGCCAAATGTCAGTGTGGGGACACCCCTATGAGCTGGGAATCTCTAGATAATTCACTAGTAGTCTAGAAACTCCATGTTCAATTCTAGTGTCTCATCTCTGGTCATACCAACACAGAACCTATCTCACCTCTCTTCTGGCAGGTTCTCATTGTAAAAGTCTAGATGTGACCATCACCTACATCCTCAGAAGATCCATGGGTCCCCAGACCAAGCAAAGGTTTGGGTTTATTCCACCAATGAGCATATGTCTATCTGATTGCACAGAAATCTCGCCAAATAACCTGGCAGTCTGTATGTACCCTGGCTTTCAGAATCATAGAGTCAGTTTTAGCAACCTGCCAAGACAAGTTGGTTTGTCTCCCAAACAATTTTTTAAACTCAGATTGAAAAGAGACTTGGATAGCATCCCAGTCTTTGATAATTCAGCGTAGTGTGTTAATAAGTACTTAACAAACAAATGGAAGGAGGCGAAAGCCTTTGTCATCTCCAGGTAGACGCATAGAAACCACCCATCCACGTGCCATGGAACAGCTGTTGCTAAGGCAGATTAAATGCATCAGGGTGGTTCAGTGTGGATTGTTTTGTTTGACTCCAGAATCTAGTTGAACATGTCCATCCATATCTTTCCTCACAGTGTTCAGAATAACATTTGTACAGATGAGTAGTCAAAAAACTCCTCATGTGATGAATAAGAAACAATTGTTAACTTCTAGATGGAGCCCTGTGCTCTCCCACCCCACACTCCACTGTCAAGAAAAGAATGCCATGGGGACAACAGCCGCAAGGACACCATTGGGTGGAGTTTGGGGTATGATAAAGGTTAAAGGTCTGCTTTGGGGGTATAGTATTCCTCTCGATTTCATCATTGGAATCCTGACTTGTTTTAATTCTTTCACCTATGTGCCTGCCCTCTGACTCTGCCCAACAACAGAAGCCATTCTTCTTCCCGTTTTCACCTCTCTTTTTCACTGCCTCCACATCTCCTCCTTAGCAACCAATGGAAACCAGGCTTAGACCTGACAAATGGGGCCTGTGGGAGCTGCCTCACTCCATCTGCATTAAGGTGGTCAGAAGCAGACCCACCATTTCTCTAAATCATCTGCCTTGTCCCCACTGGCCACCAGGAAGGACACAAAATACAGAGAGACACTCGGGGAAAATAAACTATGAAGCTGTAGTATGAGCTTCAGTCGGTGACCTGGACCTACTTTGTACAAAATATCTCCTACATTCTTAACCAGAAGACCTTCGACTAGAAAATGATTCGTGACCTAAAATCCAAACCACCAGCAGAGAGAGTATACTTTTTGTGCTCGCCTTCTATGTGTATATCTCTTTATAGCTCCTCAGTCTGAGGTAAATGGCCAGCTCAAGGTTTACAGAGCTCAGAGCTGGAGAGATGGCTCACTTGGTGAAATGACTTGTTGAGTAAGCACAAGGACCAGGGTTTGATCCCCAGCATCCATGTAAAAACTCAGTGTGGTGGCGCATAGCTGTAACCCCTGAGCTTACTAGCTAGTGAGAGAGACTATCTCAAAATCTAGGGTAAAGAGCAATCGCAAAAACAAAACACAAAAAACAAACCTGATATTAACCTCTGGCCTCCACAGAGATACTAATGAACAAGTACAACCTCTCTCTCTCTGTCTCTCTCTCTGTCTCTCTCTCTCTCTCTCTCTCTCTCTCTCTCTCACACACACACACACACACACACACACACACGAGAGAGAGAGAGGAGAGAGAGATATTTAAAGAGCTTAATCATGGTCAAATTCTTCTTGACACAACTAGCACATATACATATAAATCAATAGAACTGTTTCTGATGAATGGGATTAGCTCACACCTCTAAAGGTTTCAGAGTGGTGACAGAGCATACCATCTTTAGAGTGTAACTGTAAAGTCACATCATGAAGGAGAAGAGAAGGCCAGCCACTTCCTCTCAGGGATCTGAGAAGATGGCAACAGCACACGGTCCCTGAACCAACAGCAGCTTGGAGCTCATGCACACCCTCGGTGGATGTGACTGTCACTTGACTATGATCTGCTAGCCATGCCCTACGTTCCCAGTGAACTCACCCTAAGCAGGAGTAAATCTCTATACACTGTCCTCAGAGAGCCCAGCCTCGCCATGGTTAGAGCCACTTCTCCACACGCCTTACTGCACTGTTATCATTCTTGCTGTAGTTATCAGCTGCCAGAATATAATGAAATGACTGATGGGATGAAGTTATAAAGTAAGGGTCAGTTTGGGTTCACAGTTCTGCAAGTTCAAGCCCAAGATCGAGCAAATCTATTGCTCTGGACCTCTGGTAGGCTCACAGAGACCCAACAAAACAGCCCAAGCTTATCTAACCAATGAGGACAGAACTGCAGTTCACAGTCAGGAAGTATGCATTGAGTTCCCATGTACTACTGAGTTACGCTTTTTTAAAAAGTTAAAAACAGAAGCCATTTAATATTGAACAAACCTAAGCATGCCAAGTCTCACGCAGAGTACCCCCTTCAGCTCACACACACTCAAAAGCCCAGAATAACTTACAGAGACACTCTCGAGCCAACCCATCATTTGCATCCTGCCTGCACAGATGAAAAGAAACGGTCAGCACAGTGAAGGCTGGAGTTCTTGCAGCTACAGGTGTTATAAACTGGGAAGTACGTGCAGGCAGTCAGGAACCTGGCTCAATCTTTAAGAGGAAACAAAGCCCAGAGTGCTGGGAAGAAAGATGCAAAGACTAAAGAGGACTTTGCTCATTTCGATGCCAAATTATGCAAATCATATGCAAAGTACACAAATCTGTGTGAAGATAAGGAAGAAGAATTGTGTTTATTTTTTCTTTCTTTAAGTCTTTCTATAGACAGCTTCTGAGACGAACAGTGAGGGTGTTGAGTGTGCATCTCACAGGGAATCTTCTTCTAGCTACAGTGAAATCTTGTCCATAGAAAACTGAATTAACCAGAAAAATTAACCGAAAAATGTAGGTAGTGTAGGAAATTTTGTAATCCTTTTATCCTCGTGGTGGTTCAAAATTGGCTTTCAAGTACCTTTGGGGTCTTTCTCTCTACTTCTAGGTCTCCGACCTTCACACATCATCCGCCTTTTGCATTAGTGCCAAAAGGTGGGGTATCGCTGACATTAAAAGCCATCAGATTTGGTACCAGAAAAGCAAGCAATTCAATCTGAATAAGGGTATATCTATTATATTTGTTAATCCTAGTTTATTACTAGATTGCTAATTAGTACTGGGTATTTTCATCATAAGCTAATAAACTATATTATAGCATAATCTATTGAGCAGGATAAAAAATTCCATATATTTGATCCTCTGAGCTTCCTAACAAGGAACAGTCTTTTGAAGCCATATTATTCTGACCTTAGGAGGAAAAGTCTGCCCTTCAGACAAGCCCAGAGACTTCAACACACATTTCTCTACTTTTTCTGCAGCACCTATAACTCTCAAGATAAGTGAAAAAGAGTTTCTCCAGGTAGGAATAAATAAAAACGTAGACGCCTATAAAACATGAAGTGCATGAAGAAAGCCAATTAAAAGAGCCTAAAAATAGGCCTGCCAGTTACTTCTTTAGAAAGAAAATCCATAAAGGGTAGCAGAGACACAGATAACTGAAGTCTGCCTTCAGCTTTCTCAAAAGGTAATTTTAAGATAATCAAAGCTCAAACCCAGGAAATAAAATTTCAGATCCATCAAAGCGCCATTTCCGAGGAGTCCCTCAAAGAGACAAAGCAATTCAAACTATGAAACTGTCCCACTCCTAGAGACTATAACTTGTCTTGCCCTATTTTGGAGTAGAGGGCAAGAAAATAGCATCTTGTTTGCCATGGCCACAAGACATTAGCAGTGTCCGGGACTGCAGGACTTCTTCCTTAACATGCAGAGCGTTAGTTATTGACAGGAGATGCTCTCAGCCTGGCAATCTACCTCCTAGCTCTCATTATGCCAAATGGTTCTCACTTAAGGATTTCAATTATCAAAACTTCTCTCCACTAAACTTACAAAGAACTGGCCTCTGGCCACATCTTCTTTACAAGGAAGGAGTACTATGTGCTTGCGGATTGCTGCTAAAGCATCTTTCCACAGCCAATGTCGTCAAGTCACCTCCCTGCTTTACAATACTGCCTCTTCCCAGAGGATACAGTCCAGCTGTGGTAGGAGGCAAGTTCATTCAAGACTACATCTCCCGGCTGGGCCAATCCCGAGGCGCTACTCTGGAAGTGAAGACCAGAGGGCTCCGGGGCTTGCAGCTGGCCAGTCAAACATAGTGAGCAGCCCCTGGGTCCAGCGAGAGCTCATCTCAAAACTAAGGTGAGGGGATGCTGGGAAAGACACGACATCAACCTCTGGCCTCCATATACACACATGCCACACAACATGTACACACACAATACAAATCTCTTTCCTAAAGACTATTCACTCAAACTTTCCAGGTGGAGTTAAGCACTGCCTTACTGATACCTCTGGGATTCCTGCTGCTGGGTTAATCCCATGTTTAGCTGTAGTCTGTTTCTTTTTCATTTAGAGTGTGATTCCACACAGGGGATATGCATACCTGACGTGGTGTGTGTGTGTGTGTGTGTGTGTGTGTGTGTGTGTGTGTGTGTGTACAAACGCATGTGTGTGTACAGGCCTGCGCACGTGTGCACGCATGTGTGTGTGCAAGGGCACTCAGACGTCAGAGGACACTCACTGTTTACCTTGATTTTTGACACAAGTCCTCTGAGTGATCTGGACTCAAGGTAGAGCAGGCCAGGCTCAATGGACAAAGCCTCAGTGATTCACCTGCCTCTGCCTTCCCAACCCTGGGGTTACAAATGCGTGCCACCACACTCGGCTTTTATCCAAGTTCTGAAGGTTGAGCCCAGGTCCTCAGGCTGGCACAGCACACGCCTTACCAACTGAGCCATGCCCCAGCCCCACTTCCCTTTCATCTCCACGTCCCGACTTGGAGAAATACTTAATAAATAGGGATTGGGCTAAATGAATGGGCTAGAAGCTGACATTGGCGGAATTACTTCTGACTGTTGGTATCAGAGAGCACTAGTTCAAAATATGGTTGACAGTTACCAAAGGAAATGTGGAAGCTAAAGATTAATGCAATTATTATTGCTATAAATTTATAACAAAAAGTACTTAGCGCCAGATTTTGGAGGGTGGGGTGTGACCCAGAGAACAGCCCACGCACAATGTACATTGATTTAAGCAGTTTTTTTTCCAAGAAAGGCTCTATTGAAACAGGTGACCTTTATTACGACTTTGCTTTAATTGCAAATACTTTTAGTACCTGATGCCTGTTAATTTGTCAGCCATGCCAGAAGCACAGCCAAGAAACCACAACAAAAGAAAAATAAACCTTTTAATACAGGCCATAAAAGAACTGACTCTGGGTAACAATTACCTTGAGTAATGCAGCAGCAATAAGTAGCCAGTGTCGTGTGCTAAATAAATTCCACTCTTAATTATGGAAAATAAGGACGACAAAATAAAACTGTCATCATTCATCGTAATTTGTAGGTGTCCAGAGGGATGTCTGGATTGCTTCAGTTTGCTTTATGGAGTAGAACCATTCAGCTTCGCTGGGCAATTGCACCTGCAGAAAGGGCCTGTGCCTCCACGTTCGGCGCCATCTGTGCAATCTAAAAGGAGAAGGCCCAGACACAATGGCCACTCCAGAGTTTACATCAATGGTAGCAAGACAATGGAACTGGGGGAACAGTTAGCTGCTGTCTAATTCTCTCTGAAAATTGATTGACTATTAAGCTTGGAATCAATAAACTATTTGGAACGCCCATCATGATTGATGTTACAGTACAGCAGGAAACAAATATTCTAATCATGCAACTGTTATCCTAGAAGCAAAAATTTTTGAAAATTCCCAACTTTGGGGGTTTCAAATTCTTTGACCGTGCAAGAGATTGAACCCCACCAAGCTATGGGTTGCAAAGCAGATGGAGGAAGCTGTGTTTAATCCTTTCTGTGCTGGCGTGTAGACTGCTTTACCCAAATAACTCAGACTGGATAATTTCTAAACACTATAAATTCATTCTTTTGGGAAGGCCAAGATTGGGGTGCTGGCAGATTTAGAATCTGGTAAGGTACCTTAAATGCACCCTTACAAGGCAGAGAGATGGGAAGGCAAGAAGGGGCCCTTCTCTCCATCTCTGTTACAAGTTATAAATCCTATCCAGGAGGATGAGCTTCCTGTGGCCTGAGACCTTAACAGTCCAGCCTATGCCCTAAGACTGTTTGCACTGGGGATGAAATTGTAGACCAAATTTCAGAGGTGACCCAGACATTCAAACTGTAGGCGACCCAATTAAATAGTCCAGGTAGGAAATGGGATGCTCCCTATAGGAAGACCTAAACTACTAACAAAGTAATAGAGAATGGGGGAACAGGCATGGTGCAGATTTAAAAAAAAAAAAGTGTACTTTGAAAAACCTACAAAAATGAAGAACTGGTGAATGTCAGCCAAGAAACAGCAATGTGAGGACATACTTCCCATCTGCAGAAATAACTTGAAGATTAATCCCATGAGTGTCTGGAGAACCCAACTAAGACCAACTCGCTGGAAGAATCTTAAAGAGTTAACTCCAACTTAATAAAGAAATTTATCACAGGGGAACTAAAATTAAGTTCAGGGCAACAGAGATGGCTCATCAGCTAAGAGCACTCACTACTCTTGCAGATGATCCAGATTTAATTCCCAACACCCATGGCGGCTCACAACTATCTTTAACTCCGGTTCTGGGGGATATGATGCCTTCTTCTGGCCACTGCACATGGTACATGCACAGACATGCAGGCAATACACTCAAACACATAAAGCAAAAATGAATAAATGTGTTTAAAAATGAAAGACCAAAGTGGGCTAGCTCTAGTCAAAAAGGAAAAGCAAAGATTTTTCTCCCAGTATCCCTGCCTTGGACCTACGTCTGTCATTTCCGAAGAGACTCTCGTGGCCTGCCTCCTCTTTTTCCCTTACATGCTTTCAACTGCCCTTCCATGGAGGAACTTACAGTTATACCGCTTAGTCAAGAATCTCAAGGCCTATCTGTTCCTCTCAGTCTGCACACGGATTACACCTGTCTCCTTCACTCCAGCCTCCTTTCTATAGTAATGCTCACGAGACTGGTCTGGTGCTGTGGGAAGAGGAGTTAGCAGTTGTAGGGTCCTCATGTGGTGGGTGAGCTCAACCCAGATGATGAGAGACTGGAAGTCTGCTTTGAACACAGAATTCAGCATCCATGTGGCCTGTGCTAGAATCAAGCTTAGTCCTTTTAACCTCTGGCTGTACTCCCAAGTGGTTTAGAATGCAAAGGAGCAGAGATGGAATCAATTGGCTCCCCGATCTCAAACAATCTATATTTGAATTCCTATATGTTTGAATGGGAATGTTTAAAATTATCCCCCTAGAATCCACAGCCATCTGAGATGTAGGTGCTACGAGACCACAAAGCAAACAGACCAAAACTCAGTAGGTATTGCCACGTGTGGAGTACTCAGAACTAGGCTAAAAGATTTTTTTTAAAGATTTATTTAATAATTATGTATACAGTTTTCCCTGCATGTATGCTGAAGGCCAGAAGAGGGCACCAGATCTCATTACAGGTGGTGGTAAGCCACCATATGGTTGCTGGGAATTGAACTCAGGACCTCTGGAAGAACAGCCATCGCTCTTAACCTCTGAGCCATCTCTCCAGCCCCTAAAAGATTTTTTTTTAAACCATGTATTCTATTTGTTTATTTCTTCACCTATTTAATGTGTGGGGTGTTTCCTCTGCACATATGTCTGTATATCTATCATTGTGTCCTTGATGTCTGAATTGGATCCCCTGGACCTGGAGTTCAGAGGGTGGAGAGCTGTCATGTGGGTGCTGGAAATCAAACCGGATCCTCAAGAAGAGCCGCCAGTGCTCCTAACCACTAAGCCATCTCTCCAGACCCAGCTGAGACTTCTAACTGATAACAGAGCACTAGAAAACAACGTAAGAGACAGAAATCTTTAATAAATAAATAAATTAAAAAAAAACAACGTGTTTCTTATACTGCAAGGTGGTAACTACTTCAGGATGCATGTTCTAATGAACTCGCCATCCCTACAAGCAGAAAACGCAACTCCTTCCTCATTAAAAAGCCATGTAGCATGTATCAGCTAAGGTCTATGCACAGGTTTTTTTGTTTTATTTTGGTGTGTGTGTGTGTGTGTGTGTGTGTGTGTGTGTGTGATAAAGAGAGAGAGAGATCTTTTCTTTATTGATTTTATTGAGCTATACATTTTTGTCCATCCCCCTCTCTTCCTCCCCTCTCTCCTTCTACCCTCTCCCATGACCCCTACACTCCCAATTTACTAAGGAGTTCTTGTCTTTTTCTCTTTCCTATGTAAATACATGTCTTAAGATCTCTTTGTTGTCTAGGTTCTCCATGGTTGTGGACTGTGGACTGGTTTTTCTTTGCTTTATGTCTAAAGCCAATTATGCGTGAGTACATATTATATTTGTCTTTCTGGGTCTGGGTTACCTCATTCAATATGGTTATCTCTAATCTATCCATTTACCCACAAATTTCAAGATGTCATTATTTTTTTTACCACTGCTCAATGCTCCATTGTACAAATTTACCATATTTTCTTTATCCATTATTTAGTTGAGGGGCATCTAGGTTGTTTCCAGGTTCTGGCTATTACAAATAATGCTGCTATGAACATAGTTGAGCACATGTCCTTGTGATATGATTGAGCATCCTTTGGGTATATACCCAAAAGTAGTATTGTGAGATCTTAAGGTAGATTGTTTCCTAATTTTCTGATAAATCTCCATACTGATTTCCAAAGTGGCTGTGCCAGTTTGCACTCCCACCAGCAATGCAGGAGTGTTCCCTTTACCCCACAACCTCTCCAGCATAAGCTGTCATCAGTGTTTTTGATCTTGGCCATTCTGACAGGTATAGGAGGTTATCTCGGAGTTGTTTTGATTTGTATTTCTCTGATTGCTAAGGCTATTGAGCATTATGAAGGGTGATGTTTTTCTGATTTCTTTTTCAGCTCTTTTATTTTTTGTATAAAGGAGGGTTGCTGATTTTTTAGGCCCCAGTTTTGTTTTGCATGAAATAAAGTAATTGTAATAGTGTTTTGCAACAAGGTTGAAAATGATTGATTGTGTACTTAATAATTATTATAATCATTATTATTTTATAATTAGAATATGCTAATGCTTAAAAGAAACCCTTGCCTTCCAAAAGTAGGTGTGTTTCTGTGAAAATAACTATCTACATTAGTGGGAAAATCTGGAAAAATGAACGTGCAGGATCAAGAATGTACAAAGGATTCCCTTTTAAAAACACATATGTGTCTATGTGCTCATAGGTTTTGTGTGTGTGTGTGTGTCTACATGTGTAAAGAGGGCATTATATATGCATGTGGACTCCAGAGGTTGACCTCACTAATGCCTACCACGATGGCAAAAGCTAAAAAGAATAACACCACTAAGTGGTAAGAGGGGCAGAGTGAAACTGAAGCTGGCATAAACTGTGAAGTGGAGTAGAAAGTAGGACAACCGGTGTGTAGAACTCTGTTCTTGGTACCCCGAAGGGTACATTGTATGCCAGCTGCTCAAGGTGTCCCTACAGTCACTGTGCAGGGCTCTGCTCATGGTGCCCCCCTGGGGTACACTGTACAGGACCTGCTCATGGTGCCCCCAAGGGTACATTTAGCCCTTTTCCATTTCAGTACTCAGTGACTTCACAGCAATAGCTTCTAACTGGTTACAATGGGAATGTTTACACCCAGGAAATCAGCAACATAGCACTTCATATGGCCATCTCCTCCTCCTTCATCTCTTCTTCCTCCTCCTCCTCCCCCTTCATCTTCTTAGGAAAACCAGTTAGAAGGTATTTACCATCAAGACCAATTAAAGTCATTTCTTATAAAAATAAATGGATATTTACTCTGATTTATGTATTTTAAAAATGTAGGAATGCTCATGACAGCTTTATTCATAGCGGTCTAAATTAACGGATATCCCGTCAACAGAAGAATGACAAAACACACCGTGGTAACCACATGTGGAAGAGCTCACAGCGACGAAAATGAATCAGTTCCTCAACATCCACTAAAGGGATGGACGCTCAGGTACCATCAGCAGATAAGAGATAAGGAAAACCATGGCAATATATGTAGTAATAAGGGAGGTGGCGGGGCCGCCCCCACGGCTAGCTTTACCCAAAATAATTACACGGAAACTGTATTCTTTTAAACACTGCTTGGCCCATTCTCTTCTAGGCTAATTCTCACATATTAATTTAGCCCATTTCTAATCATCTGTGTGTAGCACCCCTAGGTGCGCTTACCGGGGAGATTCTAGCCTAGTCCATCCTGGGTCGGAGCTTCATGGCGTGTGTCTGCCCGGGAGCAGGGCATGGGGCATGGTGTCTCTCTCAGGCGTCTGCTCCCGAAAGGAGAGCTGTGGAGTCTGACCTCACTTCCTCTTCCTCCCAGCGTTTTGTTCTGTTTACTCCACCTACCTATGTCCTAACCAATAAAATGGGCCAAGGCAGTTCCTTTATTAGCCAATGACCTTCCTCCATCAAATATACACATCAGTCTGCCATTAGTAAACAAAGGCATGATGTCTGCAAGAAAATTGATGGAACCAGGGTTTGTATTAAGCAAAATGAGCCAGACTCAAAAAAAAAAAAACATACATTTTTTTCTCTTTTAAAGGGATCTAGATTTTAAAAGGGGTTGGGGGAAGAAAACAAAAACTATTAGGGGGAAGAAAGAGGGGTGGGGGAAGGGAACAGAGGAAAGTGGTGGGGTAAACACAGTAGAAATGCATGATGTGTGTGTTTGAAAAGGTCATGAGGAAACTTTTAGTTTATACAATTACCAAACTACTAAGCCTTATACAGGACTGCCAGCTATATGGTTACTTTAGTACTCTGATAGGAAAATGGAGGGTCAGAGAAGAGAGCAGCAGCGAGAGTTCAACTGGAGTAATTACAGTCTCCTGTTCCGTGAGGACAAAGGACTGCGCCTGTGTGCATAATTCCAAAATTCCCATTGAACTCTAACCCCCTTGTGATGGTCTTTAGAGGCCGCAAGCTCCTGTGGGTGGAACCCCAGGGATGAGACCAGTGCCCTCACAGGAAGAGACCAAGAGACTCCCTGCTTCCTTCTCTTTACATCTCTTTACATACACTGAGATGTCTGTGATCTGCAGCCAGGAAGACCAACTTGATTCTGCCCTTGTAGCCTTCAAAACTATGAGATGCATCTCCTAAGTTAGTTCTTTAGCTGCTCTGAATTCAAGGAAAGAATCATTCCCATTTTACTGGGAACTAAACAGTCATTTGCCTCAAGTCCACAGCACATACATGAGGAATGACTTCATCTCAAAAAAAAAAAAAAAAAAAAGTCCTGTGTGGGATGAGCAGAAACAGGGCTGGAAAGCCAAGAGTGAAGAGACAACTAGAGATGGAGTATTGATCGCACAGTCTCGGATTCACACATCTTTAAGATTAACAGCTTCTAGCACGGGCTCCGTAGTTCATGGGGTTGGCTGAAAACCAGTGTCTGTCCCTTGTCCAAAACTTACCAATAATATCAAGACAGCAGAGTATTACACCGAGGGTCACTCCCTTCTGAGAACCATTTCTGTCACTCAACCCTAGAAGTGGGCCCCAAGTAGAAGACAAAGAGTGTTAGCTGTGATTGCAATCACTCACGCAACCTTTTCTGTGACTGCTTTTTCCTGTCTTCACATCTTAAAGTTGGAGGCATTGAACCCAGGGAGCAAAGCAAGGTCGGCGCAAACCTGGGCAGTCATGGCATCTCTCCTCGAGCTGTAGAGGGGCCCTGTGAAAATCAAGGCACATTATCTGAAGGCGCTGCTCTTCCTCACAAATCGGCCTTCACAGATGCATCTGGGAAACACTGATGGATCTCCCTACCACAACAAACAGGTTCCATAGAGGCAGGCTTTGTCACCATCTGACTGAACTAACTCCCATCCCTTCCCTACAAGTACGAAGCCCGCCAGGAAGTCACAGAATGGCTTTTCCTGTTCATACCACTACCGTTTACCCTCAGGATTCCTAACTGAAGAGCTCATTCCTACTGCAGAAAATGGAGACCAAGGCAGCAATTGAAAGTGCTTCAAGAATAAAAGTTCCATTCCTTTCCAGGCCTTGACAATGCAGCTGTGGCCTAGCAGCTTCCTGCTCACATGGTGGCTGTAATCAGTAATTCTCAGGCAAACATAAAACACGGCAGTTTTGCTATGGATAACGGGCTGTTCATCCACCTCAAAGACGTCTATATTTTTTCATGTACAGTACAAAATGCTTCATTTCGACTGGAATCAGGATGACAAATCGTTCCACTTCAGAATTCTGCTGCCTGTCTTAGGAAGCTACAAAATACTGTCACATACAGAATTGTACAAAGACCAGGCTAGAAAACAGCGCCAGAGACAGGCGGCCCTCCCTGTTTCATTTTCCACCAGACCCTGCAATCATTCAAATTTAAATTATTTCTCTGTAAGCCTTGATAACAATCACACTCAGAAATGATGCCCCAAACTACTAGGATGTAAGATTTCTCTGTAGGAGAAGCCATGGATAGATGCTACAACTCCCAGAAAGTCTTTTCATTTTAGAGAGAAGCCACCAAGTGAATTTGGAATAGGGGGACGGCACTCAATCTGCTGACCCTTGCAATGTCTAGGGCTGCCTCAGTAAAGGCTACAAAGAAAGAAGAAAAAAAAAGCAAAAACAGAAACAACAATTTTTTTTGTATGTGTGAAATGCAGAAGCCAACATTGCTTCCACAGTGGCTGAGAGGCCCAGTTGCCTTCTTTCTGAGATTCAGAAAAAAATCATTATGCATTTTTTTTTTTTTTTTGGTTTTTCGAGACAGGGTTTCTCTGTGGTTTTGGAGCCTGTCCTGGAACTAGCTCTTGTAGACCAGGCTGGTCTCGAACTCACAGAGATCCGCCTGCCTCTGCCTCCTGAGTGCTGGGATTAAAGGCGTGTGCCACCACCGCCCGGCCTCATTATGCATTTTTTAAATAAAAAGAGATTCTTCTGTCTTGTAGGCTTTTCAGCATCCCTAGAATTAAGTAAGGAAACCCAGTCTCTTCGGAATGGTGGAGCCTGCCTATTTGGATCAAGGTCCCTCAGGTCCTGGTAAGGACCCAGACCAAGAACAGGTAGAATCAGCGTGGGCTTTTTAATTTGGAGAATTCTCAGCAGTCAGCAGATCATGGGAATAAAGACAGGTGGGGCGCCTGCTGAGTGTGTTTGCAGATCAGCACACAAAGGTGTGGAGCGATGCCAAGGCAGTAGCTGAAGCCTTGTGTGAGTGTGTATTTATAGCCTCACCTGCCTCTCAGCGAAGCCAAGTCTTCCCTGAAGTAAAGTGAGCATGTGGATCTCCCACCAAGACTGGGCAGGCAACGGGTGGTGTGCCTGACCACTGGTGAACTGACTTTCTGTCACTCCTGGTTTCTCAGAGCACCAGTGACATCTTTGGAAACCATCCACTACAGTCAACTAGTTTGAGCCAGGAGGCAGAGATACCAGCATCATTTGAAATAAGATGGGGAGATGCCTGCCTTAAATCAAAAATACATTGACACAAAATCCCTATTTCTAATCATTGTAACATATCGGCATTTTCAGGGAGCCGGTTTTTATTCATTTGTTAAGCTGGGAAGAAGATAAGGTTGGGAGGCAGGCAAACCTGGTGGAAACTGGCTTCTGCGGGTTAACGGGCACATGTGGAGCAAGTGCTTAGCCCTAGACCTCCTGCAAGACAGAGGGAATAATACCATCTGATCTGTGTTATCTCGCGGTGGGATAAGATGATATATGTAAAACACCCAGCACTGGCAGAGCATGGAACACGTGTGCGCACACAGATGGGGCTCTGACTCCAAGCTCTGCCGTTCCCCCTCACCGATTCACTGGAATTACAGCTTTGTGCCGCCTGCTTTGCATGCATGCTAATGACGTCCTGGGGGGACTTCGAGAGCAATTTTAACAGTCTCGTGTCATTCTACTTGTTAGTGGTTACACTGAATAATAAATGTGACTTATTAATCATTCCAGGTAGTCTTTGCGACAGAACGTGGCACGGGCAGCCTTCTGTATCAAGAGGCTGAGATGAGCCCTGAATGGAACAAAGCTTGATCGCACAGCTCAATTGTCTCTCAAGTGAGACCCACCAGTGTGCATACAGCTGCCTATATCTGATTCATATTTCTCTCTAATAGATATTCAAAAATTGCAAGATCCTTTCTCCAAATCAACGAAGCACTTAAGCCCTAGGGCAGACAGACACCTAGGCTGGAATCCGAGCTTCTCTGCTGGGTAACTGGTGACTTGGGCAGGTGACCAGTCCCCTCCACTTTCATTTCACCAGATTATCTTTAGGATGGAGCAAACTTATGGTGTCATACTATGCACGAACAGGGTAAGAATTCAAATCACCATTCTTTTCAATTCAACTAACACATCAGCTGAGAGATTTTCAGGGGCAAAGCAAGGGATGGCTCCCTTCAACTAGAATGTGGGGTCACCATTTTCCTGGGAAGGTCAAATGTTTCCCAACAGTGACTCCAAACTCTCTCTGGAGAAATGGACCAATGTGTGTCCTGAACCAGGGCTACCAAAGGGAAAAGTGAGAAAGTCTTTTTTTTTTTTTTTTTTTTTTTTTTTTTGGTTTTTCGAGACAGGGTTTCTCTGTGGCTTTTGAGCCTGTCCTGGAACTAGCTCTGTAGACCAGGCTGGTCTCGAACTCACAGAGATCCGCCTGCCTCTGCCTCCCGAGTGCTGGGATTAAAGGCGTGCGCCACCAACGCCCGGCTAAGTGAGAAAGTCTTTAAACACAGGAATGGCAGCTCCAGCAGGCAAGTAATTCCTGAGGTGCTTTGCAGTTTGGAAACTGAAATCTTTTAATCATTTTAATCATTTAATCATAGAGACTTCCCTATGGAAATCATTCCTCCTAATGATACCAATGCAAATGGACATCAAGAATATTTTATCTCAGGCAGCAAGGAGACAGACCCTCCCCCATCAGCCCAAATAAACACAAATCAGTCCCTGGGCAGACATTCAGATGCTCACAATAGTTAGGTCATAGCTATCACTCCTAAGATCCTAAAGGGCTCCAGCGCCCACACAGGTTCACCACAAGTCACATGACTGTTTGCAATACTTTCTCAGTCCTCTATTCTCCCCTTCAGGGGCTCTCAGCCTTCCTAGTGCCGTGTCCCTTTAATACAGTTCCTCATGCTGTGGTGACCCCAACCATGAAATCCTTTTGTTGTTACTTCATCACTTTAATTTTGCTACTATTATGAATCATAATGTAAATAGTTTTGGAAGCAGGGGTTTGCCAGTGGGATCATGACCCATGGGTTAAGAAGCACTGCTCTACAGGACTGACCTGTAGATGGGTAACGGAGAGAGAGGAGCCTGGGACACTCCATCAACAGCTGGCCATGGTCATAATCGAGCTCTGTGTATCACCTCAATCATGAGGGACCGGAAGGTGGTTTCAGGACTGGACCTTCCTTTGCTTGGCCATTCTCCGTGGCTTCCTCCTCTCCTCAGAGGTGTCCCTCTTTAAAATGGTCAACAATTCTTTCCCTATGCAGTAGGGAACAACTACAGAAACAGAAATGAAAGCCAATTCCTTGTCCTGACCTAAATACCCTTCTTAATCTCAGATACTCCAGTTCAGCCACACTGAATTTCAGGCTGTTCTAAAACACACGCACACACACACGCACACACACACACGTTTTCCCCCAGAACACATCTGGATTAACATGTATTGAGTCCTGTGCTCTTTTCAAGATTGTCCTCACATCTGGAAAGTTTCTAAAACTTCTCCTTACTTCACTGAAGTATCTGCTTGAACGTCCCCTCTTCAGAGGGGCCGAGCTCACCAGCCTAACATGAGATGAATAAGTGATTCAGAGTTCCCTCACGTGTGGTAAAACAGTTATAATAATGATTTTCTGTGTGTGCTTTACAAAAGCAGTCAAAGCAGAGTCACATCCATTTTTCAAGCATCTACTTTACTCACACACGATACATTTTTCAAGCTAAAAGAACAAGAAAAACATAATACAGACATTAGCGCATAAGCGACAGTACTGGAGGCTAGCGCGGGAAATAGTGCAGAACCAGTTCCCGCAGGAACTAAAGACAGATACGCCTGCATGACAGAGTGAGTGAGCCAAGTGGGATGGTGACAACAGGGACCAGACAAATAAATGCCCTGACGGCTGCATAAATAACTCACTAAGAGGAAGTCATCAGCAGAAGCGACAGAGATGGTATTTCCGTGGAGCGCGTCCCTATGAATCCTTTAAGTTCATGTTGCTCAGGCCCAAAACACAGAGTAGTTTTCACAAGAAGGAAACAGCACAAATTAAACGTTTAGCACTGATGGTTGAAGGTTCTTAACATCTAGATTATTCTGAAGACCTCATGTTCCTGGTGTCATGAGGGAAGTGGATAGCCCAGAGGCTGGACTCTCAACATCTGCCACGGGCTTCCCCATGGGATCTCAGCGGCTCAGCTTCAGCTAGGATGAGACCCAGGGTTTCAGGTAAGAGTTCTCAGCATTTAATGTTCCAGACTAATTCCAGTAGTTTAGAAACATTCGTCAGCTCAGACATGTCCACAGCCACCAGCACACTTCAGTTTCTGATCACTAATGTGCTATTAAGATGTGTAACCACGGAAGGATGGAAGCAAGGTGTCTACTCTCTGTCTCAGCAAATTTTAAAAATATCTGTTGCCTATTCAACCTTCTTCTCAGTTGCAAATGAGGGAGACCTGAGCTATCCCAGCTATAGAGAGGCTATGAGCTCTATCAGCAGAACTTTAATGATAAACTCACTTGGTTTTACCGACAGACTTTATAATTTTACTTTTCCCACATAGTAAGTCTGCATCTTATGGGGTACAGTGGGATAATTAGATACCTGTACACAGTATAGAATGATCAAGTCAGGGTAATTCGCATATCTAGTGCTTGAAAGGTTTATCCTTTCTCTGTACTTGGAGTTATCCCTTCCCTCTCCTGGAGTTATCCATAAAGTGTGCAAGTTGTTACAAACGGCAGTCGCCTAGCCATGCTGTGGAGCCCAAGGACTTACTCCTGCCTGGGAGTGCCTGGGTGTGCCTGGGAGTGCCTGGATGTGCCTGGGTATGCCTAGGAGTGCCTGGGAGTGCCTGGGAGTGCCTTGGAGTGCCTGGGTGTGCCTGGGAGTGCCTGGATGTGCCTGGGTGTGCCTGAGTGTGCCTGAGTGTGCCTGGGAGTGTCTGGGTGTGCCTGAGAGTGCCTGGATGTGCCTGGGTATGCCTAGGAGTGCCTGGGAGTGCCTGGGAGTGCCTGGGAGTGCCTGGGTGTGCCTGGGTATTCTTGGGAGTGCCTGGGTGTGCCTGGGAGTGCCTGGGAGTGCCTGGGTATGCCTGGGAGTGCCTGGGTGTGCGTGGGAGTGCCTGGACGTGCCTGGGTGTGCCTGGGAGTGCCTGAGTGTGCATTATCCAGCTGCCCCTGCCCTTCCGAGCCTTCAGGGACTACTACACTAGTTTATCCCCCAAAATGAATGGGAATATGTGGTATTTGTATGCATGTTTTGTTTTATTTAATGTAATCTCTCCCAGCTCCATCCATGTTGCTACAAATGGCATATTACATTATTTTCCTTTTATCTCAGTAATATTCTTTTTTATTTTTGATAGTGTCCCAGTAAACACAGGAGTTTGGGTAACCCTTTGATATTATACACAAACTCTTAAAGACTCTGTGACTCTTTGTATGATCAATAATTCAGTTATCGTGGGTGAAATAATAAGATTCTGGTCAACATATACATTTTTTAAGCAAAGTAAATGTTTGAGTATCATAATTATCATATTTACTGCCCAGTTTATTAGTTTAGCAGAAAACCAAAGCAAAAACACAAGCCTAAAGCTAATATACAAACCAAGGGCATTGGTTTTTGTAGATTTAATGCTTACTAGTGATTGAATCCCAACAGGCTGGGCCATATGAAAGAGGCACCAGCTTCGGAGGAGTTTGCTGAGTGGCACAGCGGCTCCCTGGAAGGCACATTCCCTGGGGTCTTAGTGTCTTTCATCACCCATGAAATCTGTGTATGTCTCAATGCTCTAACATGACCACACTTACTAGGGAATTCACAGAAATCAGTACATGGATTAGTCTATTTTCTATTGCTCCAGCAAAACCCCCACTACCAAGAAATAGTTTTCAAAGGCTTATTTAGTTCCTAGTTTGGTAGCGCGCACACATCCCACTGCCACCAATGCCCCATCTGGCCATCAGCTGAGGACCCTGTGGAATTCTAACAGCTGCCATGCTTGCGGATGACATCACACGGGGAGATAGAAAACCAGGGGGCAGGAAGGAATCAATCTTGTTCTTTAGTGAGAACTCGCCCCATCTCTCCAGAGGACAACACTCCAGTGCCCTGGCCACCTTGAACCAAGCCCCTCCTCTTAAAGATGCCATCATTTCAACATGACTACAAGGGAGACCAAGATTCTAGCACAAGTGTCTTATGGAAATAAACTCCACCCAGACCACAATAGGCTGTTTTCCTCATTTGTGTGTCCTCTGTATCTGCAGCCTATTCAGAGCCAGTAAAGTCCTCTTTAAGGTCAAAAGGCCTCTTAGTGCTGGAAGCGTCACCGTGTTCCCAGAGCTCAGCCCTGGCCTCCTGAGCCATCTCATTTGCAGAGTCCTGCTCCTGCCCCCATTCAAGGCTGACAAAACCCCCATCTCCCTCTTGGCTTGTTAGCTCCTGCTTGGGCCCAGTCACAGACAACAGATGCCACCACCGTGACCACTTTAAGCAAACACTATCTTATTGCCAGGAATTAGGTGCTTAACACAATCACCAAATGAAATGGAGGAATATGTAAATGACAATAAAACTTCCCTTCAGCAGACAAGAGTGACAGTTACAAGAAAATGAAAGAAGATGGCTCCCTCAGGAGCTATCTCGAGATACTGTCAACACTCGGGATTGTCACTAGGAAGGGCATAACCCAGGACGTATGCTTTTCAGCTTAATAACAAAGACAGAGCTGCCGCCTGTGTGTTTTCCTGAGTTCTCTACCTTCGGCACTTCGTTTGACCTGGGCCTGAGAAGTGCAAATGTATTTATTACGAGTGCAAAGCACAGTCTTGTAGAGAACTCATAGCATCTTAAGCAGGTAAGCATGAGTGATGTGTTCTGTGGCCCCCTGGGCACCTCTTTCCCCAGGATGGTTATGGAGGCTCCGCCCTGGAATTCTCCAGCTCCTTTCCAGATCCCTAGCACAGCACAAACGGCTGGTTCAGGTTCCACTCATTCTGAGTCTCTGCCAGATAGAGGGGCAAAGGAGAGCTTTGGAAGATCACGAAAACCCCAGAGGAAAAAGGCAGGGTACTCTTATGGCATTGCTGGAATGCTGGTGGCATGTAATATTGCAAGAAACATAGACAGTCATGATACTCCGCTTACCTCCAGATATAACCCTGTGTCCAATCACGTCCCAACGTCCACCACCAGTTCTGCAGAGCAGAGGAGGTCACCATACCCAGTAAAAGAAATGTCCATGCCCTAGATCCTGTGTGAGCACAGAGCCCAGGACGTTGCGGCTTTCACTGCGACAACTGCATTTCCAAGCCCAGGGTCGCAGGCAAGACAACATTTGTAATTGTCTTGTTGGCTCGGGGTAAAACAAATACACATTTAGATCACCACAGATAAGTGCTTTCCCTGAATTAATCACACATGTGAGGCCCGAAAACACACTTCTATCAGGCAAATTGGATCTTAGAGTAGTAAATACACCCACAAAAAAATTGGAACTTCTTGAACTAAAAGGGGATTTTAGAACATCAGTGATACCCTTCAAGTTTTTTTATAAAAACAAGCCTGCCAAATGGCAGCAGACAGAAAAAGCCAGCAGAGAAGACTTGGAAGTAAATGGCAGGCTCGGGACTCATGTTTCCCAAGAGATCCCCCTGTTCCAGCTGGGGTGGCCACATATGCCCTACAGACATAGTACAAATCATGTTCATATGTGTTCTCGCGTGCTCATTGTGAACTTGGCGCTAGCAACCAGGAACGCTATCTGCATGTCCTACCAGCCATAGCAGTCTTGCTGAGAGCCCCTCACCCTAGAGAAGCCACTGGACTCTCACCTGCGATTCCAAAGTATCAGTTTTCTGTTAGGTATACATACCTGTTGCTCTGCTCAGAGCAGAACTAGAGAAGTTGGACAGTCCTTGGAAAGCATGGGATAAATCAGGTCTTGCAACAGAGCAGACTATGTATGGAGTTATTATTGCCGCCCCAGTACCAGCCCTTTCTGATGGAAGGCGAGCAGAACAAACCATCCATCACTAGACAAACTCCCCGCTATGACAGCAAGCACACCAAGGGAGCCCGCCATAATACATAACCAGCCCTTAGCTCCCAGTTGGAGTTGACCCAACTCCAACCACATTGAGTTTTCCTGGAAGCAGTCAGGAAGTGATTCTTCCATGTGGATGCTTCCCACAGCCACTGGAAATGGCAGTCCAGAGAGCAGAGTTGGCTCCTTGAATCTTCCCCCTTCCTTTGCACCCCTTTGTTTCCCCTCTTTCCTCTCCCCTCTTGTCTCCACCCCCACAGGTTCAATTCTCCAGGAAACAGCCTGTGATAAAGCTTCACCTTCAGGAACTCTGTGGTGTGGAGTCAAGGGAATCGTAACCATGACAGGTGAGGGAGGCAAGCTTGGATAGGAGGGGCGGAGCTCAGGTACAGCGAGGGCTTTGAGCTCTTCAGAGATGTCCACAGTGGATCTTGGTAGTTCCATGTCAAGATGAAGTTATAACCCTGGACAGTTTCCTTCAACCAAGGACAATGTCTTAGGGAAGACTCAACTGGGAGCCATCAGCACCCAGCATAGATCCAGTAATTCACTTCTAAAATTCACCCAGTGTAGAAGTCTCCTCCTGTCCCCTCTTCCTCTGGCCCTGGGTCCTTACACCCCTATGTTCTCCTTGACCACATTTGCAATAATTCTATTCCATCTACTGTCACTAAACGGGGACACAATCTAAGGACAACCAAGGACCTGGAAGATGGCTCAGTGGGTACAGGTGCTTGCATGTAGCCATAAAATCAGAGTTTGATCCCCAGGACCCATAGGGTAGAAGGAGAAAACTGATTCCCAAAAGCAGTACTCTGGCATTCATTCTATCTCTCTTAATGTGTGTGTGTGTGTGTGTGTATGTGTGTGTGTATATATATATTCTTTATTTATTTGTGTGTATATATGTATACATGTATATGCTTTATTTATGTGTATCTATGTATATGTATACATATATGATTTATTTGTGTGTATATATGTATATGCATACCCAGAAATATATATACATACAAATAAATAAATAAAGCATATATAGTTAATATGTGACATCACTTAGCAAACTTGCAATAAATTTTCAAGAGAAAATCCATTTAATATAAAGTCCACAGTAGCAAATGGTATCATATATCATCTCCCACTCAACTGAATGCGATTTGAGTGGTCTTAAGTAGGTAAGTGTGTTCTCGTTATCTGGGATGTAAAAATGTGTTCAGGGAAGTCTTTTTATCCTGGCGGCTCAGAGTATACTAAAGAAGAGAAGGCACATAAGGGCGGTGACAGATGTCACCTGTTCTCATTTACAGCCCCTTCCTGGTAGAGACACTATAACTCACCTGACCATCTATTTTACTTAGCTTTACTAAACTTAATCCACTAATGTTCTTCTCAGATGTGCTTTCTGATAGACAGACTTGTCTTGTGTGTATCTGTGTATGTGTATGGTGGGGAAAGGGGCTCCCAAAATCGAGGAGGGTGGCTGGAGTTCAGAGTTAATGGATTCAGTTATTACTAGTTCCATCACCTCAAAATAATACTTTAGAGATGAGCACTGCCCTCTGTCTTAAAAACTGGCTGAGAAAATGGACAGGTTCAGAAACACAAGTCTAGACATAAGTGTTTTCTTCATCTAGGTCTAAATATTATCAAGGAAATCAAGGTTCCTTTTTTTGGGTTTTGAATCTCACTAATAAAATAAATTTTTAAACGAGGTCAAAAGGAAGGCCGGGCACAGTTATACCAGAGTTTGAGCAAATACAAACAGGGTAGGTGAGCTGTAAACCGTGGAGGCTGCCAAGATGAGGGACAGAGACAAGAAAGGAGCCATGGCTTTTGTAGTTAGGGTCCAAGACAGCAGGCAGTCCCTGCAGCGGCAGCCTGGAGGCCAGCAGGCAGCTGCAGGACAACGGTGGCAGGGAGAAGGCTCTGTGTGCGAGGGAAACAGACCTGCGGTTGTTGTCCAGTGGCCAAAGGGGAAAGAAGACAGAGAAAAGCTTGTGCTTTCCTGACTTAGAACATCGACCACAGACAAGCGAAGAGGCGGGGCCTAATGGTAGCATTGTAAGTGGCTACCTCAAGGAGGGGCTTCAGAGCTAAGTATATGAGCTCTATGAGGGATAATTATGCCTCTCATCTCAATGGATCTCTTGGTTAACCAGATTCCTGGAAGGGTACACCGTAGCCAGGTTTTTGACAGGTCAGGCTGGATTAACTCTAACAGAAGCAGAAATAAATAGAATGTAGTGTTTTCTCCTTTGGAGCAGTTCAGAATGTCATGTATCTGCCCAGGGTCAAAGGTAGCCTACTATTAGGACCTGGGGACCTAAGAGGAAGGAACAAAGTTGATGTTGACCTTTCTAGTGTTACCAAGGAAACGAGAGATGGGGTGAGGGAGAGGTTACTTCTCAATGCCCTCTATGGCTTCTAAACCCTGGGTATCTACTTGAGAGTTGAGATCCTAAAAACATTAGGAGATGGACTGAAATTTGGGGAATAGATATAACCAGCCATGCCATGGAAACCCAGAGATTCAGTTCCAAAGCTACTGGCAAGAAGGGATGAGCATCTGCACCACAGCCCCCACAAGCTCACATGTGCCCTCCGGCATTCTCCACCCTTGGTCAGGACAGAACCAAGCTGCCCAGAGGGTCTCGCTCTCCTGTCCTTACCAGGAGTGCAAGCTGCATTCTTGTGAAAAGAATAAACCAAGAGGACCAAACAAGACAGCAGGACCGTGGACTTGCGGACACTCTCAGCCTCACTCCCTACCCCACTTCATGGGCATTGTTCCAAATTCAGAAAGTGACTCCTGACATTACCTTTTCTGTTCCAGTCTTAGGCTTCAACTGGAAGGAAACCTGTTCTTGGCTCTTACCACTCATCCATCTCTCCCCTCCCACCCATCTCTCCCCTCCCACCTTCTCTCCCCTCCACTCAATCGTCTCCATTCACTTTGTATGTCAGCAATACCAGCTCTTTTAAAAAAAGAAACTCTTGCTGTAATTAACACCTTGTTCCCTTAAGTATTTTGTTCATATTTATGTCTTCTAATGTGACTGTAAACTCAAGACAGAAAGGAATTAAATAGATTTTAAAGAAAAGAGCATGCTCTGTCTTCCTCCATGTTCCAGGAAATGTTCTTAATATACATAATTAAACAGGAGACACCTAATGAGCTCCAGCTAGTGTGACCCTTCCTGGATGGTTTAAATGCGGTCATGTGACAAAGGGCCTTTCAACAGCATGAGAAGGAGCTGAGGAGGTGGCTCAGTCAGAAAAGTACCTGTCACACACGGATGCATGAGAACCCGAGTTTGGACTCTGAACACTTACACAAAAGTCAAGTACAGACTTCACCTCAGGGTCAGCAAAGAAAAGCAGATGCCCAGAGTTCCTTGGCCTGCTGGTTGATAAACTCCAGAGCAAGTGAAGGCCCTTGTATCCAGAAATAATATAAAAAGCAATCAAGGAAGACACTAAATACAAACCTCTGACCTCCACATGCAGAAGCACCTGATGCAAGTGTGTGCACATGTAAACATGTACAAACACTCATACCATATCACATACATAAATATGTACATGTGTACACACATACCACATACACAAACATGTAAACATACACACACTTACACACATACAACACACACAAACATGTACAAGTGTACAGACACACTGCACACACAAACATTACACATACATACATACCCACACATACACACTCATTGTAGGGGAAACTCCGTCCAATGGGGGGGCGTGTTCGCCTCGGGCTAATGTTTACATATAAATCTGGAGGCATGAGCCCTGCTGCTCTCTTTTTTTGTATCTCCTGCTCATCGCTGGATCCCTGGTGTTGTAAGCTATTCCTTCATTAAAATTTGCTATTTCATACTAAGCTAGCCTGGTTATTACACATATAACTCACACACAAGCATGTACACATACACACACACATATAACACATACACAAACATGTACACACACACAAACACACATCGTGAAGAAACTTTGGAAACATTTAGAGATGGGGAATACAGCACGACATGGTCCTGAAGAAAAAGTCCAAGATTCGGAGCAGAAAAACATAGCTCCCCTTCCTTTCGACTGCTTGAGGGTTTAACATTTCCATCTCTGAGCTCAGTGGCCGCCTCCTTGACTTTAAAAAAAGATTATAACCTCAGAAAAAAAAAAGTGAAGAAGAAAACCCTTTAAAATCCTTTTCTGTTGAGGTGACTTCTTCCTGTAGTGAGCTAAGAGGAGATAGACATTCTTGTAGGGGCCTTAATATCGACAAAGGAGGGATTACCCCTCAGAACAAGAGTGCACACCCTTCTAAACCCACCATGCCCCAAAGCAAGCGACCAAACTCTGGAGGACAGGCTGCACCAACTCCTGCCCTTCCCTCTGCAGCCTTCTTCTCAGCAGTTGAAAAGCACTTCTCCCCTTTGAGGTGAGGAGGGTAAGGGCAGACTGTCTGCTCCCAAGCCCAAGCCATGAACAATATGGAGAGGGCTCTCCTGTCATGGCAGGGCTCATTAACTGTCCTTATAAGGCAAGTCATGGGGAGAAAGCTCTCTGCTAAGTTTCAGCAAGGACGCCATAAACAGGGAGGCAGGAGCACCCAGCAGTGGCCTCCCACTGTTCCATCAACCAGCTCCCAGGCTTCCCTGGGAGCCCGGACTCCCTCCGCGAGCTTTATTACTCTGTCAGCTGCGCCCCACCTCCCCGCTCTCATTAATGCATGTCCTGGGGTCCTCTCTTCAGAAGCTGAGGCAGCATTCTTCAAGAAGGCTCTCCTAATTGATGGAAGAGTGCTGGGAGGTACACAGTCAGGCAGAAGCAAATGTTTACACGGTCCTTTCCTCTTCTCACCAGACCCCTGGGGCACGGTTTCCTGGAATGTGCTGCTGCCTCCCCAGTCCCTACCCACCCATCTGCATAGGCTCTGCACCACCGCAGAATAGGCTCAAAGCAGAGGCTCCCAAGTCACACTGCCAGAAACTGAACCCCATTCTGCACTACTGCAGGAATCTAGGTAGGTCACCTCACTTACTGCTACCCAACCTGTGCAGCAGACAGTGATTTCACGAAGGATTATTACAGAGAATAAATGATACAATTATGTAAAGTGCCATCAGGCACCGTCCCTGACAGAGTAGACATCCATGTCAATCACACCTACCGTCCTCTCTGACCTCCTGCCACGTGGTTCCTGCTGATGTCAACCCCACAAGGCCATACCATCTGTTACAGAAGAACAGAATCCTCTCACCTTACCCTAGTCACCAGAGCTTCTGTTAGGGTTTCTTTTAACATCATTTTTTATGACACCAGGATGCTGCGCCTCTCACCCCGGGTCACAGCTGCACCCAGGATTCATACGCAGAAAAGCTAAGTGCAGCAGAGCAGCTGGGAGATGCACAATTACTTCCTATTGTATTCTGAGCCTGATAGGATCGGAAGGCATGAATTTTTTGTGGAGAAGAAAGGAAGAAGGCCCCACTCTACCAATGGGAGAGGGAAGCGCTCTAAGGCAATTTTCAGCCATAATCAATCACTCCCATTGTTTCCTTACTTGTACTTACAAATTTCAGGAAGGGTATGTCTTTGTAAGATGTGCATGTCAGCTTTTAGCAGACACGACATTTAAGAGAGAGAGAGAGAGAGACTTTGCACACGGCCACTTATTCAGGCATACCTGATAATGCCCCGTTGTAATTAAAGAAATGATGGCTGGTTTGTCCATTTCAAGACAACACATACTTCCAACCTCTCTCTTCTTGGGATAAAAATCGCTCTGGGACTAAGGGAACCGAGAGTCAGCTTCATTAGATGGATAAAGAAATAGAGAAGGAGGAGACGGTGCCCCAGGGAGGAGGAAGGACACGGGACGTGCCTGCAAATGAAGCTGCTGGTGAGAATTGAACTGGAACCGGCTAGCACACAGAGACCATCTCCACAGCTGGAGAGCAGCTGGATTTGGCTGCTTCTCTCTTATCCCTGTAGGAAAGGGAGCCTGCACAGGTGCACAGAAGGGAGCTTGGAGGTGAGAGGTGCAAATGAAGACAGGGAGATGGAGTGGAGGAAGAGATTCCTAGAGCTAGAAGGGGGCGTCTCTAGGGCAACTGAGCCACCTGCAGACAAGAGTCCTACAGGCTCTATTTTCTGAAGTCCCCATGAAGAGCAGCATTATACTGTCGCCTTCCAGAGAAGCCCAACAGTCAACAGTCCAATGACTAGACACAGGGCTCCCAAGAGGCTCTCTAAAGATCTACCTTAAATATGAACAGACGGCCAACGATGCCAGGTATTTGAAGAAAACATGCAGGATTAAAACAAGATGAACAAATAATTGGGAAAACAAAAGGAATTCATTCCAAATAGACATGATGCAGTAAGAAGAAGAAAAAAAGGAAGAAAGGAAGGAAGGAAGGAAGGAAGGAGGGAAGGAAGGAAGGAAGAAAAATTCTAAGATATTACAATCAATCTCCGAAAGTCTAAAGCCCTCTCAGTCAATACAGGGTCTTCTAGCTGGCCCAAGTGCTGAGTTGGCCCTGTTGGGACATGGCTACCACTCCCTCTGAGGCCCAGGAAACATCTCAGAGGAGCAGAGCCATTATGATAGGGAAACCAGACAGGGGAAATGCATAAGAAGACATGCGCTGGATAGGACCTGGCTGTTCTGTTCATGAGCCCAGTGCAGTCATGGTGACCTGCACAAGACCCATACACGACTGGCCCCCTTGGCTTGTTTCTTCTGCATTCTTTGTCAGTACTCTCTTGATCTCTTCCAGGAATTCTGACTGGGCTGGATCAAACCTTATTTCTGACACTTTCTATCCTATTTCCCAGCTCCTTGCCATTTTGCCACACTTTCTGGGTGACTTTTCACTCTTGAGGCCCTTCCTTTTCTGCTTACTGTGTTTGGGTTTTAGTACTATTTAAAAATAATTACGAGTTCTTTCTCTGAATTTCTTGCAGAGAAACATATTCACCTCCTCCCAACTCTTCCCAGACGTCCTCCCCAAACTTTACTTTTTTTTTTCAATTAAGACTAGTTTTTGTTGTCCAGGTTTTGCTGGAAAATTAAAAATAATGATCTTTAAATGTCTGGGTTTTTATTTATTCATATTATAATAAAATGATACATTTTATTAAAATAAAAATTAATGAAAAGTAACCCATGTTGAGATGCTACTGTAAAAATATATAAATATTGGAAATACAAAGATCTTAAAGGTTGTCACTTCACAAAGCAAATACCAGGAGTGTTCTTCCACCTTTAAAAAGCCACACTGCAAGATAGAAGTCAGCAAAACAGCCTCCAAATCCAAGAGAAAAGCATTTACAACCAAAGATTCTGGATGCAGCCCAGTTATCAACCAAGCAGAAACACTATAAACAAATACGTAAACCTCAGAAAGTCAGAAAATTGACTTCTGCCCTTTGAGCAAGGCGGATACATGACCTGGAACCCTGCACAGAGAAACTGAAGTAAACCTCTGGCAGAAACCAGCTCTCTGTTGGCCCAGAGAGAGGCAGACAAACCATGGCTACAGATGCCAGGAAGAAAAACTGGATGACCAGAGACTCCATGGCTTACCTATCAGACTATTCAAGACATGTCTTTCAAATAGCAGGTTGGGCAGAGCTGGGCAGGAGATGAGAAAGGAATAAAAGAGATCAAACCAATGAGTGAGACAGCGGCTAATTACAGATGGGGGAAACGGTCATTAAATCCAACTAAAGTAACTCCAGGCTGATCTGCGGCTCAGCAGTAAATAGTACTTGCCTGATTAAAAAAAAAAATCAACATGGATGCATCAGAAAATGAAATAGCACACTGAAAAAGAATAAAAATTCTGACTTCAAAATACAGAAAGTCATAGAACAAGAAAATAAAATGCTAAGCTGTTCATGGTGCCTGCACAGTTGGTTTACCCTGGTAGCGAGGCAGCTACTTCTAAAGATATCTTTCTTAGCACTTTAAATTCCCAGCGTTTTTATTTGTTTACCTAGTTAGTTGTTGAGTGTGCAAAGAAGGGGTACATGCATGCTACAGTGTACATGTGGAGACGGGGTACATGCATGCTGCAGTGCACACGTGGAGAGGGTACATGCATGCTGCAGTGCACACATGGAGAGGGTACATGCATGCTGTGATGCACACATGGAGACGGGGTACACGTATGCTACAGTGCACATGTGGAGACGGGGTACACGCATGCTGTGGTGCACATATGGAGAAGGTACATGCATGCTGCAGTGCACACGTGGAGAGGGTACATGCATGTACAGAGCACACATGGAGAAGGTACATGCATGTACAGAGCACACATGGAGAAGCTACACGCATGCTGCAGTGCACACATGGAGATCAAGGGGCAGTTTGCTGGAGTCCATTCTCCCCTTACATCATGTGGATCCTGGGAAGCAAACTCAGGTCACCAGCCTTGGAGTTAAGTGCCTGTGCCCACTGACCCCTCTCTTTCAGGGCTTCGTGACTTAAACATTCAGGTAAAAAGCTGAATGAAGAAACATCTTAAGAGGAAAGAATCAGATGAAATGGTAATACTATCGTGCCTGCCTTTTTTTGTCACTTAAATAGTTCTAAACTGAACTGAAAATATAAAAAATTATCTCTTGCTGGGGGTGGGGATTGGGGGTGTGACACACGTCTTTAATCTCAGCACTAGGGAGGTAGAGGCAGGAGGATCTCTGTGAGTTGGAGACCAGCCTGATCTACAGAATGAGTTCCAGGAAAGCCAGGGCTACACAGAGAAACCCTGCCTCGAAAAGCAAAACAAAATGATCTCTTACTAACACTAAGGTATGCATTTGTGTGAACCATTTCATTTTAAAGATTTGTTATATTAATTCCTTCCTTTCATGCATCCTTCTGACAGACTGTCAGCGTCTAGAGTCTGTAGCCATCATTTTTCTTTCCTCTCGTTATCAGCCACTCAGAGATGTGGGCGTTTCACAGTGACTCCAGTCACCACCAAGAATGTTTCAATGACAAAGCATGACAGCAAACACACAGGAAGGCTCCTCCTTTGGCTCCGTTTATCATAGCAAAAGTAATGTCAACCCCAAAACGATCTACCATAGAAGACTACGACTTGCTGTAGTGACATTTATTTTAATCATGCTACCACTAATTAGGATTCATTATAAGTCCTAAGTGATTCAATAAATAAATAGTGGAGTTCATTTGCAGGGTATCATGACTAACCTCGAATTAGAAAAGATTCATCCCAGCATTCAATACCCAAGAAGAAGCAGAGGCTAAAACACTATGAACCCTTTGCTCTCAGCATGCCTAAGAGGAAAGAGATTCCGAAGCCCACAAGCCATTTCCCCCTCGCCCTAGGAGGGCATATTAGCATCCCACTGGTACAGAGAGAGAAACAGAGGAAGAAAGACAAAGACAGAGAGGAGTAGCTTGAAAAAAAAAACTTCACAGGTAATTCTAGCATACCCCCATGTGGCCTGCTTCTACTCAGTGATATTTCCCCTGCTACCCCACCTCCATCCCACCCCACCCCACCCCCACCCCCGTCAACTCTGCTGTTTGTTACCCATTGACCTCACTAGTTTAGGGACCAAATTAAGAAAGGAAGAGGCAGAGAATTGGAAGATTAGGAGAAGGAAAGGAGGAGGCAGGAGAAAGGGCAAGAGGATGGAAGAGGAGGTGATGGTGGGGAAGAAGGTGGTGGAGGTGATGGTAGAGGAGGTGGGAGGTGGTGGTGATGAGGGTCGTGGAGGTGATGGTGGTGGAGGAGATGGAGGTGCTGATGGGGGAGGAGGTAGTGTTAGTGGAAGAGGAGGCAATAGGTAGAGGAGGAGGAAGTGGTGGAAGAAGAGGGGGTGGAGAAGGTGGCAGAGGAGGTAGTGTTGGTGGTGGTAGAGGTGGTGGTGGTGATGGTGGAGATGGAGGTGGTGGTGGAGTTGCTGGTGCTGGAGGTGGTAGTTATGGAGGTGGCATTGGTGGAGGTGGTGGTGGCGGTGACAGTGGTGGTGCAGGAGGTGGTGGTGGAGGTAGAGGCTTTCAGTGCAGAAGACAAGAGCCCCCTGCTTCTGGTTCCATCATTTATGTTGGGTTTCCACAGCTAATGTGAGACCGAAGGATGACTGCAGAGAGAGTGGCTGTGCACAGAGGTGCACCTTATGTCAGATTCCCCTCTGTCCCCATCCTGAAGATGGGACTCTCATTTCCCTCATCAGCCCATATAAGCTGGGACTCAATACATTCTCACCCTGCTCCTTTGGTACCCTTTCTGTACCCACACTATAATGATTTCCGTACCTTGATTGATGATGAGAAAAGTAATAATATGCTGTGGGGTAATGGTCTTGTACCCTGAAAAGATTTGTCACTTGTACTGGTTTAATAAAATGCTGATTGGCCAGTAGCCAGGCAGGAAGTATAGGTGGGGTGACCAGATTAGGAGAATTCTGGGAAGAGGAAAGGCTCAGTCTGCAGTCACTACCCAGACACAGATGAAACAAGATGAGAATGCCTTACTGAGAAAAGATATCAAGCCACATGGCTAACACAGACAAGCATTATGGGTTAATTTAAGTTGTAAGAGCTAGTAACAATAAGCCTGAGCTAATAGGCCAAACAGTTTATAATTTTTATAAGCTTCTGTGTGTTTCTTTGGGACTGAATAACTACAGGACCAGGCAGAACAGAAACTTCTATCTACAATAATAGCTCACAGTAAATGGACTCATAGTAACCTACCATTTTATAAAATAAATTTCACAGATAATATTTGAAATGCTGCCCATATCATTTATATGACTGAAGAATACAGCTATTTGGGAAAAGCATTATATACCTTTACATAAATCTGTGTTATAGCCTAAGATGAGTTGTACACAATTTCATACAACTCTGAGTTTTCACTTGGTTTAAAAAAAAAAAAGGCAAGCATCTTCACATGGCTCCTCACATTTACCCTATCAGAGTTCCTTTTATCCCTTAATGCTTCAATTAGAACCAACATTATCTTATCGAGCATATGTATAGCCAGTGTTAAGAGTTCACTTGAACTGTATTTGACAGTAGTGAGTAAGATTCCTTCAAATTGAGTCTTCTGAACCAGAGGTATCATGGCCCAGGTTCTGAGAGCTTCATCCCCACATGTCTGGTCTCTTCCCTCATACCTGCATTGACTATTTCCATAATGCTGACATTATGAGCTGTGTGAGAAATGCCCCCTAGTCCAAACTGCTTAGCAATTAACACAGGACCCTTCTGACTTGTGCTGCTCCTGCTCCCCCACCCCGCAGCATGTCCTCTATAGGTCAATCTATATTTTGAAAAGTCTTTTATCTTTAAATTATTAATCCAAAGATTACTCCCTTCTTTCTTAATAAGTCTAAGATTCCTTTAGGTAGTATTAGCCAATACCTTTTCATGTTCTATTTATGAAAATCATTCCCTTGAAAATATTTACTACGCTAGGTGATAAGTTTCCAGAAAACAGAAATATAATCATATCTAAATCTCTCACATGGAACTTGGCTCAAAACCACTACCACTATATGTCTTGATTGACTATGTGAACAGAAAATCATAGAGTACACAGCCTATGTTTTTCCTTGGTACAGCACCCAGACCAGCATCATAGACATTGAAGAAGCTCACCAAAGCTCTATGATGGCAGTTGTATCAGACTCACTTGGGTTCTAACCAACCTTCTTTTGGTTTTACATCTGATTTCAGAAGGGATAGAGTGGACATTTGTATGAATTAGATGCACTTTGAGGTAGCCACCTCTTCATGAGAGAATACTCAACAATGGATGAGCCTAGAACCCACCACTCCTTTTTAGAGCTCATCACTTAAAGGCACCAACCATAGGACTAAAATGCTGACACTGACTCAGAAATTTCATTGTCCCACAACATCTCTCCTTTATTTGGTCAGCTTCTATCATGATATCTCTGTGTCTATAAATGTTGCTACTAAGAGCTTATAGCTAGATTCTTATCCAGAGAAGAGTCTCTGGGGACAAAAACGCACATGGGTTATTTATATTTTCCCAGGTACAGACCACAGTGAATGACTGACATTTACAGTGGTACACAGCATTTTTCTTCAGACTGGGCTTGTATAAGGCACCAAATCAAGCTCCAGGGTGTCCCACTCAATGAGTGGGCTGCAGCATGTCATTGTGCATTTTGGTTCCTGGTTTGCCTGGCTCCCTCACTTGTTTCTCTTAACAAATCTCCCACACATCTGCCTCTGGGGACTCCAGCTTCAGACAAGACCCATGTTTTATGATTCTGAGTCCAGTGGTCCCTTCACTACAGAATTCTGCCTGACCAAAGAAAGGTAGACAACACTTGATTCTAGTACTGCCCCCTCCAGAGCTCATCATTAAAACACAATTGTCATTGTGATGACATTAAGAGATAGGCGCAGGCGGACCAGCACGCAACACCAAGAGCATATTGCCCCACTACAATTAAATCAAAGAGGTAGGCCTTTGGTTTGCGAGGTCCCTGGCAAAAGAGGAGATGGGTCCTATAACTGAAGACCCTTCTGAGGGGTGAGAGGGATCGTGGCCCCTGGCAGGAGCCAGGAAACAGAGTGAGGGCATTTTGTAAGAAGAGCCCCTGGCCAGCAGGGAAACCTGAACTGGTTTTAAAAGACCCATTAGATAGCATCGACAGGAGGAGATGGGCAGGCGCCAAGGCAAAAACTCACCCAATAATCTCAAAAACAACAAGAAAACACCAGAACCCAATGATCTTACAACAGAAGGACTTGAACACCCTAACACAGAAGAAGTGGAAAAAATTGACTTTATGAAAGCAATAGAATCCCTTAAACAAATTGTGAAATACACCCTTATAGAAATGGATGAGAAGTATAACAAAAAGTTTGAAGAAATGAGTAAATATGTACATGATACCCTGGGAAACCAAGAAAAAACGATCAAACAGGTAATGGAAACAGTTCAAGAATTGAAAACTGAAATGGAAGCAAGGAAGAAAACACAAATGGAGGACCAGTTGGATAGGGAAAATCTAGGTCAATGAGCAGAGCCTACAGAAACAAGCATAATCAATAGAATACAAGAGATAGAAGAAAGAATCTCAGATTCTGAGGACACTATAGAGAAAATAAACGCACTGATCAAAGAAAACAGCAAAGCCAACAAATTCTCATCACAAAACATTCAGGAAATATGGGTCACAATAAAAAAACCAAACCTAAGAATAATAGGAATAGAAAAAGGAGAAGAGTCACAGCTCAAAGGCCCAGAAAATATTTTGAACAAAATTATGGAAGAAAACTTTCCCAACATAAAGAAAGATATTCCTTTGAATATTCAAGAAGCATACAGAACACCAAACAGACTGGATCAAAGAAAAACATACCCTAGCCATATAATAATCAAAACACAAAATATACAGGTTAAAGAAAGAATATTAAGAGCTGCAAAGGAAAAAGGGCAAGTAACTTATAAAGGTAAACCGATCAGACTTACACCTGACTTCTCTATGGAAACCATGAAAACCAGAAGGTCCTGGATAGAGGTACTTCAGAAGCTAAGAGACCATGGATGCAAACCCAAACTACTATACCCAGCCAAGCTACTGTTCACTATCAATGGAGAAATCAAGACATTCCAGGATAAGAACAAATTTAAACAATACGTAATCCAGCCCTACAGAAAGTAATAGAAGGAAAATCGCAACCCAAGGAACCCAACATTGCCAACACTGCCTACAATAACTCAGGCATCTAGCGACCCTTCACCAGCACAACTCAAAGAAGGGAGACACACAAACTCTACTACCAAAAACAATAAGAATAACCGGAGTAAACAACCATTGGTCATTAATATCACTTAATATTAATGGGCTCAATTCACCTATAAAAAGGCACAGGCTAAGAGATTGGATACGAAAACAGGATCCAACATTCTGCTGTTTGCAAGAAACACATCTCAACCACAAAGACAGGCATCTACTCAGAGTAAAGGATTGGGAAAAGGTGTTTCCAGCAAATGGTCCTAAAAAAAAAAAAAAGCAGGTGTGGCCATATTAATTTCTAATAAAACTGACTTCAAACTAAAATCAATCAGAAGAGATCGAGATGGACACTTTATACTCATAACAGGAACAATTCATCAGGATGAAGTCTCAATCCTGAATATCTACGCCCCTAATATAAAAGCACCCACTTATGTAAAAGAAATATTACTAGAACTCAAGGCAGACATCAAACCACACGCACTAGTAGAAGGAGACTTCAATACACCTCTCTCTCCAATGGACAGGTCAATCAGACAGAAACCTAATAGAGAATTAAGAGAATTATTGGAGGTAATGAAACAAATGGATTTAACAGACATCTATAGAACACTCCACCCAAATAGGAAAGAATATACCTTCTTCTCCACAGCTTATGGAACCTTCTCGAAAATTGACCACATACTTGGAAACAAAGGAAACCTCCACAGATACAAAAAAAATATCAGTGTCCACCTGTGTCTTATCAGATCACCATGGATTAAAGTTAGAATTCAACAACAATGCTACCCCCAGAAAGCCTACAAACTCGTGGAAACTGAACAGTCAACTACAGAACCACACCTGGGTCAAGGAATAAATTAAGAAAGAAATTAAAATCTTCCTTGAATTTAATCAAAATAAAGAGACAACATACTCAAACCTATGGGACACGATGAAAGCAGTGCTAAGAGGAAAGTTCATAGCACTAAGTGTCCACCTAAAGAAAACGGAGAAAGCATACATAGGGACTTAACAGCACACCTGAAAGCTTTAGAAAAAAAAGAAGCAGACACGCCCAGGAGGAGCAGAAGACTGGAAATAATCAAACTGAGGGCGGAAATCAACAAAATAGAAACACAGAAAACAGTCCAAAGAATCAACGAAACAAAAAGCTGTTCTTGGAGAAAATCAACAAGATCGACAAACCCCTATCCAAACTAATTAAACAACAGAGAGAAAACACGCAAATAAATAAGATCAGAAATGAAAAGAGGGACATAACCACAGACACAGAGGAAATTCAGAGAATCATTAGATCTTACTACAAAAGCCTATATGCCACAAAACTGGAAAATATGAAAGAAATGAACAGTTTTTTAGATAAGTACCATATACCAAAGCTAAACCAAGACCAGGTGAACGATCTAAATAGACCTGTTAGTTGCGAAGAACTACAAACTGTTATCAAAAATCTCCCTTACAAAAAAAGCCCAAGACCAGATGGTTTCATTGCAGAATTCTACCAGAACTTCCAAGAAGAGCTAATACCTATACTCCTTAATGTATTTCACAATATAGAAACAGAAGAGTCATTGTCAAATTCCTTTTATGAAGCTACAGTTACCCTGATACCAAAACCACACAAAGACTCAACCAAGAAAGAGAATTACAGGCCTATCTCACTCATGAATATCGACGCAAAAATTCTCAACAAAATACTGGCAAACCGAATCCAAGAACACATTAGAAAAATTATCCATTATGATCAAGTAGGCTTTATCCCAGAGATGCAGGGCTGGTTCAACATATGCAAATCTATCAATGTAATCCACCATATAAATAAACTGAAAGAAAAAACCATATGATCATTTCATTAGATGCTGAAAAAGCATTCGACAAAATTCAACACCCCTTTATGATAAAGGTTTTGGAGAGACTAGAGATACAAGGGTCATACCTAAATATAATAAAAGCTATTTACAGCAAGCTGACAGCTAACATTAAATTAAACAGAGAAAAACTCAAAGCCATCCCACTAAAATCAGGAACACGACAAGGATGTCCACTCTCTCCATACCTCTTCAATATAGTGCTTGAAGTTCTAGCAATAGCAATAAGACAACATAAGGGGATCAAGGGGATTCGTATTGGAAAGGAAGAAGTTAAGCTTTCGTTATTTGCAGATGATATGATAGTATACATAAGCGACCCCAAAAACTCTACCAAAGATCTCCTACAGCTGATAAACACCTTTAGTAATGTGGCAGGATACAAGATCAACTCCAAAAAGTCAGTGGCCTTCCTATACACTAAGGATAAGGAAACAGAGAGGGAAATCAGAGAAGCATCACCTTTCACGATAGCCACAAATAGCATAAAATATCTTGGGGTAACTCTGACCAAGGAAGTGAAAGATCTATTAGACAAGAACTTTAAGACATTGAAGAAAGAAATTGAAGAGGACACCAGAAAATGGAAGGATCTCCCCTGTTCTTGGATTGGGAGGATCAACATAGTAAAAATGGCAATTCTACCAAAAGCAATCTATAGATTCAATGCAATCCCCATCAAACTCCCATCAAAATTCTTCACAGATCTGGAGAAGACAATAATCAACTTTATATGGAAAAACAAAAAACCCAGCATCGCCAAAACAATCTTATACAATAAAGGATCATCTGGAGGCATTACCATCCCTGACGTCAAACTCTATTACAGAGCTACAGTATTAAAAACAGCTTGGTATTGGCATAAAAACAGAGAAGTCGACCAATGGAATCGAATAGAAGACCCTGACATTAACCCACAAACATACGAACACCTGATTTTCAATAAAGGAGCTAAAAGTATACAATGGAAAAAAGAGAGCATCTTCAACAAATTGTGCTGGCAAAACTGGATGTCAACCTGTAGAAGAATGAAAATAGATCCATATCTATCACCATGCACAAAACTCAAGTCCAAATGGATTAAAGACCTCAATATCAGTACGAACAAACTGAACCTGATAGAAGAGAAAGTGGGAAGTACTCTACAACACATGGGCACAGGAGACCACTTCCTACGTATAATCCCAGCAGCACAGACATTAAGGGCCTCATGAATAAATGGGACCTCCTGAGACTGAGAAGCTTCTGTAAAGCAAAGGACACTGTCACTAAGACAAAGAGGCAATCCACTGACTGGGAGAAGATCTTCACCAACCCCGCAACTGACAAAGGTCTGATCTCCAAAATATATAAAGAACTCAAGAAACTAGACCATAAAAATCTAACCAACACAATTATAAAATGGGGCACTGAGCTGAACAGAGAATTCTCAACAGAAGAAGTTCAAATGGCCAAAAAACACTTAAGGTCATGCTCAACTTCCTTAGTGATCAGGGAAATGCAAATCAAGACAATTTTAAGATACCATCTTACACCTGTCAGAATGGCTAAAATAAAAACACCAATGATAGCCTTTGCTGGAGAGGTTGTGGAGAAAAAGGTACACTCATCCATTGTTGGTGAGAATGCAAACTTGTGCAACCACTTTGGAAAGCAGTGTGGCGGTTTCTCAGGAAATTCGGGATCAACCTACCCCCGGACCCAGCAATACCACTCTTGGGAATATACCCAAGAGAGGCCCTATCATACAACAAAAGTATATGCTCTACTATGTTCATAGAAGCATTGTTTGTAATAGCCAGAACCTGGAAACAACCTAGATGCCCTTCAATGGAAGAATGGATGAAGAAAGTATGGAATGTATACATATTAGAGTACTACTCAGCAGTAAAAAACAAGGACTTCTTGAATTTTGCATACAAATGGATGTAAATAGAAAACACTATCCTGAGTGAGGTAAGCCAGACCCAAAAAGAGGAACATGGGATGTACTCACTCATATTTGGTTTCTAGCCATAAACAAAGGACATTGAGCCTATAATTAGTGATCCTAGAGAAGCTAAATAAGGAGAACCCAAAGAAAAACATATAGGCATCCTCCTGAATATTAATTTTCATCAGGTGATGAAAGGAGACAGAGACAGAGACCCACTTTGGAGCACCGAACTGAAATCTCAAGGTCCAAATCAGGATCAGAAGGAGAGAGAGTATGAGCATGGAACTCAGGACCGCGAGGGGTGCACCCACACACTGAGACAACGGGGATGTTCTATCGGGAACTCACCAAGGCCAGCTGGCCTGGTTCTGAAAAAAACAGGGATAAAACCAGACTCGCTGAACATAGCGGATAATGAGGACTACTGAGAACTCAAGAACAATAGCAATGGGTTTTTGATCCTACTGCGCGTACTGGCTTTGTGGGAGCCTAGGCAGTTTGGATGCTCACCTTACTAGACCTGGATGGAGGTGGGTGGTCCTTGGACTTCCCACAGGCAGGGAACCCTGATAGCTCTATGGGCTGACAAGAGAGGGGAACTTGATTGGGGGAGAGGGAGGGATATGGAAGGCGGTGGCGGGGAAGAGACAGAAATCTTTAATAAATAAATAAATGGAAAAAAAATAAAAAAAGAGATAGGATCTTTGGGGATGATTACATCATGAAGAATCTGCCCACAGGATGGATTAATGCCATTTCAGGGGAGTTACCACAAGAGCGGGTCCTGGTAAAAGAATGAGTGTAGCCCAACATCCTCCGTTATGACAAGGCCCAAAGGTTCCCAAGACGCTAGAATCCTAATCACAATCTTATTTCCAGCCTTCAAAACTGTTAGCCAAATTAGTGTTAATAACATCCCTAAGCTGCGGTATTGTTAGAACAGCAATTAATGGACCAACATAAGTCCCTCACCTGACATGATGCTGTGACCCATGTGAGAGAGTTTTCCTGACACAGAAAAAAATCCCATGAACTTATTTGCCACCCTATCTAAATAAGGCCTGCCTCAAATAAGGACAGAGATGTCATGCAATTATGTACAAATGTTTAAGCATTTCAATTAATATATTATAGTACCATTGCTTTATACCATATTAGATCCCTCCCTAATTATGAATGTTATATAAATCCAAGTTAGACAATAGAGAACATCATTGGTCCATGTAATTAACATGTCTTGTTTTATAGTAGAATATAAAATAATTTATCAGCTTATTGATATGCTGGTGACATTATTATAAAATAATAGCTATCATCTCTTCTTCTTTGAGGTCTTAAGTGTGGTAAATGTCCTAAACTCTGATTTTACAAACTTAAACTTTCAAAAATTCTTCAAGAGACCCATTTAGCCCATTGGAAATCATCTCAGGAAACAGTATCTATACTAGTCCAGGTTTAATTGGAGCATCAGGAACCACTTTGTAAAGCTGAAACAGAGAGTTTAATAGCATAGAATAGGTGGCAATGGAGGAGATGGTGAGATGCCAAAGAGAAAGGCCGGCCAGAGAACAGCATCAGCAGGAAGCCACCGATGTTATGGCCAATACACATGTTAGGGTTAAAACAGCAAGGCCCGGAACACCAAGGAAAGTAAATAAGAAGCTGGCTATGAGGCAGCCAAGCTAACCAGGAAATTGAAAGGATGGGGCTATGTAAAAATCAACAACCAGTCTTAGCGGGCTCCAACTAACACCCATTCAGCATCCTTTGCAGATGAACGTGAAGCTCTGTTGCCTTATACGCTCTTCTGACACATCAAATTACAGCAGATTTATTGTGGGTAATGACAGTGTCTATAAAAGCTTCCACTTTTCCAGTAGAGACCCTGTAGATAAGGAGCTAGATGGGAGAAACCAAGACAAACTGCAGCTACAATTTGGTAGCTGTGCCTGCAAACCTCAGAATGCCCCTTCATGCTTAAAGTCTTTGAAACTGCAGTTATGGTATAGTTCCCACTACACCATAAATGGAGTCTCCAGGGTTTCCCACACATGAGCAAGAACTCAGGGTAGGCACCCTCACCAGACATGATGTCATCATTTTATCACTTGTACATCCCTCCCCTTCTATTGGGATCTTGACAGGATATGCCCTGAAAGAAAGATCCTGCCTATCTTATCCCCAAAGGGGTGAGGAAGGGGACACCTGGGCCTTCCCCATCCTCCATCCTCCCGGTACTTTAAGTATCTCCTTCTTGAATAAACCTGGCAGGGAGAAGTTGAGGAATCCACTCTGCCAGATTTGATCTCTACCACCACATGGAGCACAACAGAGGAGGTAGGTAAGGGAGGTGCCTGCAGGCGCATCACACTAGCATCCGCAGGGTGACACAGCACAGCTGTGGTGAAGAACCTCAGACACAATCAAAGCCCCACCCAAGAAGCAGCATGTAGAGATCAGGGCTCGGAATCTTAACACCAACGAGCAAGACAAAGGGGAGAGTGGCCTTTGATTTTGCAGCTAATGAAATTATAAATCAAAACCATGGGGCAACCCTTTGTACCCAGGCTTGCAACTGTGCTCACAGGGCCACAGAGCCTATGCCGCATCACCCCTGTTGGCTTTGGTGACAGTGTGAGCCGCTTTGCCTGAAGGAACACAGAGACTTCCCAACAAGCAGAAGGACCCTGCACCCTGCTTTGGTTGCTGCTGCAGTCACCCAGCCTTCCAGCGTTTCTGTAAAATGTAAATTCTGCCGTCCATCATCTGGGGTAGGCTGAATTATAGATTACTAAATTTAAAATAAAAAGTTTTTACATTTTTGGCGTAAGAAATACAATTGGAACACTAGGTACTATAATTAATGCTTGCAATGATACTCCTCATTAAAACAAGCTGGATTCAAACATAAATCTTTGAAGTGAAAAATTAAGCTTAGTTAAGAAGTCTATTGTGCAAATTAAACACAGTGTAGCAAGTCCAATAATTTCTGTAAGTTATTCATTTTCAATGTTTTGTTTCATAGATAATATAATCAGAACATGAAGTGTAATTAAAAACTGTGAAATGTATGTCAGGATTTGCAAAGAGCAGAAAAGTGGGGAAAATTTTTTTTTTTACTCATGGTCCTGCTAGCATATTTATGTTCTAGCCATAAATCATTTATTTTGAGGCCCAAATGGGCTAAGCCCTATGCTGGAAAATGGATTATCTCAATTTGATGGTAACCCTAAATCAAGTTCACAGATCTTATCCTGGGAGCCCGGAGAAAGATAAAGAGAAATGGTACATTTATTACCCTCACCCTGCAGTGACATGGCAATCTGCATCCAGAGGAAGCCCCCACATCCTACGGTGCCATGTTCTATAACCCACCATCTGGGCTCCTGGTAGGGTTTCCCAGCCCCAATCAGAATCACATTTCACATGCTCCATGAATGACGTAAGAGAAGCAGATCCCTGCAAAGTAAGAACTAGAGATCTCTGAGGAATATCCCGCCCCCTCCTCTCTTCAGGTCTTCAGCGTGATCCTTCAGAGGTTTTAATCAATGAAAATGAGCCTTCTGAGAGCAGAAGTTGCAATCCCAAGGTGGTTTCCCGAGACCAGAACTCATGTCACATAATTTAGAGCCCATAAGTCTAACTACCTGATAGCCATCCACACATATTTCAGTATCAGGGGGCTGCAATCAGACGAACGCCATCTCTTACCATTATCAAGCCCCCCACCTCCACCAAGCACCTCTTCCACACTCAGTGAGTATCTTCACACTGTCTTCTCTGTCCCAAGTGTCTCTCTATAAAATCCCCCAATAAAGTAGGCAGACATGTTTGCCACACACAGATAACATAAGTGGACCCATCTTTCCCCTCTGCCCTTGCTCAAGTCCTTACCCTCTGATCCCACCCTGCAGGCCTGGAAGGACTGACAGATAATGATGCCCTTGGACAGTTGGCTGAGGAACCCCAGCCAACAGTGCTCTTTACTGTTTCATGAAGCATCGCACAGGGAAAGTGTGGTTACCACTGACAACTCTACATTAAAGTGTAATGATGGCCGCAGAGGCAGAGTGGCCAGGAAGAGAGGGAAAGGCATTGGAAGAACAAGGGGACGGAAAGGAAAACATATCAACTCAGAGTGCAAGGAGGGAATCCGGAACGAGGACCCCGGGCTTGCTTCGGCTGCAATAAACACCTTGGGCTGTCTCTATTAAGATAAAGCTGTCAATTAAAACTAACTGTAAATTCTGATAAAAGATATGGGTGTTTAGGTCAGAACAGGGGTGCACACTGAGCCAGGGAGTTAGAAAAGCAGGTTGGAGCTACCTCCACACACTCATTTCAATTCAGTGCCCGTAGGTGGAGGCTTGCTCTTGCTTCCATTTGGGGCTTGAGTTTCTGCTGAAGCAAGCTCATGCTCATTGATCTTATCTCATCTGTTCAGGGTCATCAGGGCTCTGTCTTTGGGTCTCTAGGAACTCAGTTCTCACTCCCTGCATCTCCTTCCAGGCTTCATCCCTCTCTGTGACAGCGGATTGGACAAAAGCGTCTAATATATAGACGCTTATTAATTAACTGATAATGGGGAATCTTCCTCAGTATGCTGTGAATATGCTTCATTATCATTTGTTAGTAAAGAAGCTGCTTTGGTCTACGGCGGGATAGAATATAGCCAGGCTGGGAGAGATACATAGAGAGAATAGGTAAAGTCAAAGAGATGCCATGTAACTGCCGAAGGACACCCAGAACTTTTCAGGTGAGCCACAGCCTCGTGATGATACACAGATTAACAGAAATGGGTTAATTTAAGATATAAAAGTTAGCCAGGAATACGCTTGAGCCATTGGTCAAACAGTGTTGTAATTAATATAGTTTCCATGTGATTATTTGGGTCTGAGTGGCAGGGAAACAAAAGCACAGTCTCCGTTTACATTCAGTACCCTTGAGTCTTTCTATGTGTGTGTCTTGTTCTGGTCCTGAAATACCCCTAACCCAACAAGCACCACCAGGATAGTGTTAGGGGCTGGAGCGCCCATTCAAGACTCCAGCCACTTGGTCCCTGGCTCTGTTTGTCATTGGCTGTACCCTTATATCTATTGAACATCTTTACACCTCAGTTTTCTTTGCCATGAAATGGGAAAGGGTGGGAAAAATAATCACCACTGCCAGATGACTTCCAGTGACAGTTTTGGGGATAGCTGTACCTTTCATGCCTTCCTTCCTCACAGTTCCTCAGACATACCTTAGATGCATGAAGACAGAATCATGGCCAAGATTCCAGACCACAGGTTCAGGTCTTACAGAATCTTAGCATTTTCAGTTTAAGGTACCCAGATCTCCACTGCCTTGCTTCCTTTGTGGATTTCCTTCTCCCTTCTATTTTCTGTCTCCAGCTTGTCTTGTGACTGAGTTGTCGATGTATGAAACTATGTTTTAGCTTGAAAGACCAGTGATTAGAACGACATCTGAACTTAAACAAATGCTGCTATATTAGGAAGCCAGAATATTCATGTCTAGACTCCTGCCCTTAATTTCATCTTAAAAGAAAATGACTCTTAGCTTAAAAATAAATGCAGAACAGCCATTTGATAAACCTGGGGTGGGGTTGGTCTATGATGGCTAATACGCATTGCTAACTTGGTAGGGTCCTCTAGGGAACAAACCTCTGGGAATCTCTGTGAGGGAGTTCCTACTCCAGGTTATAACTGAGATGAGAAGACCCACACTAAGTGCAAGTAGTCCCATTCCGTGGGCTGGGGAGCAGGACCTCATTCAAAGGAGAAAGTGAGCCAAATGCCAACATCCATCGCTCTGTATCCTGACTATGTATACAATGAGAGCAGCCACCAAGCTTCCATCACAAAGATGGAGCAACGGTGAGCCACGAGAAACCCTTCCTTCCTGCCTTAAGTTGCTTTTCAAGTATCTTGTTGCAGCAATAAAAAAAAGCAACTAACAAAGCTCTCCCAGGAATTGTGATGCTGTGTGGAACTCAATTACCAATTACAAAAGGCTCAAATATCACAATATATCAGAAGAAAGTTTAACCCCCAAATTATTCATATATATTCATATATTCATAAATAAGCTATTGGTTGAAGCCAAACATGTTTCAAACTAAATATTAGCTCCCAGTTGATGAATTTGCTAAGACTATGTCTGTGAGACAGCCTGCTCACCTCTTCACTACATACATACAATTGGTTTTTTTTTTGTTTTTTTAAACTTCTTAAAAATATTCATTTATTTATTTGTATGAGTGTTTTACTTGCATATATGTCTGTGAACCACAAGCATGCCTGGTGCCTTGGAGGTCAAAAAGGGCTTTGGATCTCTGGGAACTTTGAGATGCTGGAAATCAATATATAAAAAACATTGTCCTTTCTAGAAAAATAATAGTGGAAATAGCAACCTCGCCTAGGATCTGCTGTTTTAAGCCTATAGAGATGACCTCCTGAGTTGAACTCATTTCACTGTTTTTGGTACTGTTAATTCCAGCTATGTCCCCCAGAAAGCCACTGGGGCATCTTTTACAGGTTATGGGGAAATAATACAGACTAAAGGCAACACCACAGACTCCACTCTAGGGAGTCTAATCCCCTTCCCATCACCTGTCAAAACCTTCAAGGAGAATTGTCACTTCCCTGAAGCAGCAACTTTTAATTTCCTGTAAGCTAGAATCTGTCCTCAGGCCTTTGCAATGACACAAAAGACTCAAACTACTCCTTCTGAAATCTGCAACACAAATAACAGGATGGGAAGGAACTCTTCCAGCTGGAAACCTTGCCTTCGGTTTCCACTTCTTCACTGTCTAAATTAACAAACTCAAAAATATTAAACATCCAAGATACAAAGACCCTACACGTATACTTAATTATTGTCAGTTAATGAATGTTATGTGGTGTTCATCTCTTCTAAGCTTCCAAGCAGAACATAATCCATTCTTGAGGCTTAATTCATGAACGTTTAGATGGCCGAGACCAAGGAAGCAATGTGTGAGAAACACTGGGTTTAGGCATTATATTTGAAGACAATAGAAGCGTGGAAAATGCAGTAGAGGCTCTGAATCATTTGTGGAAAATAATAAAGTTTGAAAAAAGAAAAGAGTTGAGGTAGTAATTGTGCTCAAATGAGTTGGGAAGATAGGCCTACACAAAACCTGTACATGGGTGTTTCTAGAAAGCTTATTCATAACTGCCAAAACCTTTAGACAATCAAGATAGTCTTCCAAACCAACAAACAGTGATACTCCAGACAATGAAAAGTTTAAGATTAAAAGAGAAACATAAGGCAGGAGTGATAGCGCCAAAACTAGACACGTCTATCATATTTCCTACCATACACAAAGAAGGGTCAGAACAAAGGAGGCCTAGCAGGAACATCACTGGAGCATGTGAGACAGATACTAGGGACAGCAGGGATATGGCAAGTGTCAGGGATGCCACAGAGCATAGAGACTCAGGACGGCCTGTTATAGAGGGATCTGAACATACTGCTCCACCTCTAGCCATCAACTGTCAACTAAGATGCACATGGCTGAGCACTGCGAGGTAACCAGAGATCCTCAGCAGTTCCTACCTATGCCCTACACCTGAAACAGTTACTGCTAGAAAAGCCAATCGCCCATCAAGGCCTGACCCCTTTCAGAGAGCTGCCACATTCCCACAGCACTGTGTTTCCTGGAGAAAGTGTCTATTCTGGGTCTTGTCCTCCTCTACCCACGCTCCTGCTGCACAGGGGCATCTTCAGAAGCTACTCCTCTGCAGTCTTGTGCAGCATGCACAAGCTACTGAGCCATGAAAAGATAGAGGAAATGCAATGCATATCACTAAAGGAAAGGGGCCAAGCCTTAGGAGTTCAGCTACATGGTCCTATATTGACTGGCAAGCAGACAGTAAAAGTCAACTGTTATCAAGTGTGGTGGTTTCAATGAGAATGGGTCCCGTAGTCTCACATGCTTGAATGCTTGGTTGCCAGTTAGTGGAACTGTTTGAGAAGGATTAGGAGGCATGGCCTTCTTGAAATAGGTGGGACCATGTTGGAGCACTGATGGGGGAGGTTCTAAACCGTAGAGGTTCAAAAGCCCACACTAGGCCCTGTATCTTTCTGCTTGCTGCCTGTAGATCATTATATAGAGCTCTCAGCACCATGTCTGTAAGCAAGCCTTTTTTATTATTGATTTTCAAGACAGAGTTTTTCTGTGTATCCCTGGCTGTCCTGGAACTCATTCTGTATCAGGCTGACCTCGATCTCAAAGATCTGCCTGCCTCTGCCTTGAGTGCTGTGATTAATGAGGTGTGCCACCACACCAGCTTAATGTTTCCTTTGACAAGAGTTGTCTTGGTCACCGTGTCTCTTCAGAACCATAGAGCAGGGGAGGGAAGAGTAACGGGCAGAGTACAAGGGACATCCAGTCTGTTCTGTGTGATCCATGTGACATATGTATGTAACCAGATAGATGACACATGTATCACACACATGCACATTTATCTACATTTATCAGAACCCAGAATGCCCAGCACCAAGAATGAATCCAGATGCTATGATCTGTGGTTAAAAATGAATCCTTAATACAGGTATAATAAACGTGTTCCTCTGATGTAGAATGTTGACCCTTGGCCTGTGCTGGTTGTGGCAGGGACAAACTGAATGAAGTGGTCAGAAAACAAAGGAAGAGTGATGGGGCTGGAGAGATGGCCAGGCTGTTTAAGACTTGTCATACTGGTCTTTCAAAGGACTTTAGTTTACTTCCCAGCACCCACATAGGGAGCTCAAAACCACCTATAATTGCAAGCCCAGAGAATCCAATGCTTCTAGCTTCTGTGGGCATCTGCATGTGTGTGCCCAACCCACAAGCAGACACGGGCATACAGTACACAGACACACAGCACACAGACACAATTAAAAACAATAAAACAATAAATCTATTTAAAAAGAAAATCCTTCTTTTCCCACCACCAACCAAAGAAGTTATGCCCTGTTTGCTAATGCCAGAATTCTACCTCTGCAATTCACTTTTATTGGCTTCTGCTACTTGTTAAAATGCAAATGCCTCTGGGAGAGATTGGAGCTGGAGCCACACCATTGAAGTGTTATTTACTGGAATTGACTTGATTTGGAAAGATGATTCTGACAGAAGAAAGTACAGAGCAAACTCGAGATCATTGAAAAACAAACGATTTGTGAATGGACGGCTGGGGATGTTTAAACACTCTATTAACTCTAGCAAAGTAATTTTTCTTTCTGGTAAAATAGAATGAAACCACCAAAGGCTTTAATCCATGAAAGAAAGAAATGATACAATGGACTTTATTAAAACTAACTTTTATGCTCTGCAAAGACACTGCCAAGAGAATATAAAAACAGGACATGGGAAGGGGGTTGTGGGATATTTGAAAACATATGTATCTGATGAGAAATTGGATAAATCAAATCAGATACCCAACAATCAAGCTAAAACTTGGGCAAAGGCTTTTAACAGACACATCACAATAAAGGATACATAGATGACAAAGAAGCACATGAGAAGATATTCCACATCATATACTGTGTCTTTTAATAAATAAAGCTTGCCTCAAGTTCAGAGAGTAAACTTACACTTACACTGATCAGCCTTACAGAGCAGGCAATGATGACACACACCTTTAATCCCAGTAGCCACACTAGTTTGCCACAGAAACCAGGTGGTAGTGGTGCACATCTTTATTCCCAGCACTAAGACAGGAGGAGACAGCTCTCACACACAGTCTCATTCTGAGATTCTGGAGGCAGTATCGCCATTTTGAACGGAGGTAGAGGTAAGAGCCAGTGACTGGCTGTTTTGCTTTTCTGACCTTCAAGTTGAACCCCAATATCATGCTACAGCATATCACCAGGGAAACAAAAATTGAAATAACAAGATGCCATACCCATTAAAATGATCAAAACCCAGTAGCAAGACTGTAGAGGAACAGGTGCGCCCCCTGCTGCTAGGAATGCAGAAAGTGTAACCACTTTGAAAGAGTCCCCAGTTTGACTGCGGAGGTACAGTTGGAAAAGCGTCTGCTGCACAAGCATCCTGTGTGAGTTTGGATCCCTAGCACCCACATCAATGCTGTTCATGGCAGCACGCCTGTCTGTGACCCTGATCTTGGTGGTGGAGGGAGCAGGCAGATCCCAGAGCTCACTGGCCATCTACTCCAGCTCATCAATGAGCTCCAGGCTCTGGGAGAGACACTGACTCAAAACTGAGTGGGTAGCACAGACCATCCCATCCAGTGTACACACACGCACACACACACACGCACAGGATGTGTACACACTCATGCACATTCACTCGCATGCACGCACACACAAAAATATACATACACAGATAATACACACAAAACAACCCACTAAATTCATTTTAACTATATCACCCAGGAATCATATCCCTTGGTAATTTACCAAAAGAAGTTGAAATTTTCTGCTCAATATATATGTAGAAATTTATAGCAGCTTTCTTCCTAACTGTCAAAATATTAGATGCAATCAGATATGCTAGCCCTCAACAATGAATGAATATACTTCAAGGCATCCAAACAGTGGAATATTACTCAGTACTAAAAAAAGAATGAGCTATTAAGCCGGGAAGGATGTATGAAGAAAACCTAAATATATATTTTTAAGTGAAAAAAGCAAATATGGAAATGTCACACACTATATGATTCCAACTATGTGACATCGTGTAAACGGGAACATGGTAAAGGGAGGTAAGGATCAGTGACCGCCGAGAGCAGAGAGAGCAATCAAATGCAAATCACGAGGCATCTTAAGACAGTGGAGTCATCGGCTTGATTGTATAATGATAGACATGGTGTGGGTCAGTTGTCTATATTCTGTCAATTATGTTTTAAATAAACACGTATTGGCCAGTAGCCAAGCAGGAAGTATGGGTGGGACAACCAGACAGGAAGTAGAGGCGGGTCAATGAGAAGAGGAGAATTCTGGGAAGAGGGAAGCTCCCTCTGCAGTCCTGTCCAGACACAGAAGAAGCAAGATGTGAGTCATGTGGCTAACACAGATAAGAATAATGGGCTAATATAAGTTGTAGGAGTTAATAAGAAGCCTGAGATACTAGGCCAATCAGGTTATAACTAATGTAGACCTCTGTGTGATTCCTTTGGGACTTAACGACTGCAGGAATCAGGCAGGACAGAAACCTCAGACAACATAGACACACCTCACTGCACACCCATCCAAACCTTCAGGATCTCCAAACACCCAGGGGAGCCCTAACAAAAGAGCTAGACTTTGGGGTGATCATTAAGTCTCAGTGTAGCTAGCCAATAGCAGATGTACCATTAGTGAGGTGAGGATAGTGGAGAAGGCTATGCCCATGCAGAGGCAGAAGGTGTTATGGGAAGTCTCTGCCTCTGTTCAATTAATGTGAGCTTAAACCTGTTATTAACAGTTAAGTCTGAAATTTAAAAACCAGAATGAAAATGGTGTAACTACTTAAAGTTTACAAAGCCAAAAGAACACTGATTCCATGTCATCGTCGTGTCTTGTTTGGGCTTGGGTTTCTGAGATAGGGTCTAACACAGTCCTGGCTGACCTTGAACTTACTATGTAAGCCAAAAATGCCCTTCAGCTCTTGACTCACCTGCCTTCACCTGGCAGGTGCTGGGACGCCAGGCCTGTGTCACTACATCTGCTTCTGTTTACTGCTATTATTACTATTAAATGTTAGATACTTAGGAATAGCAAGTGTGTTTAATAGGGAGACCGAGATTCTTTGATTGATCTCTGCCTCTCCCGCTGACATTAGCACTGAAATAACAGACGAAGTGCCCAGTTACATCATGTTACTACACTACATTACAACGAACAGCCAGGAGGGCAGGGTCCACACGCCAATGCTGAATTACCACCGACAACCACCACACAGTTTAATATAATCAGGTGCCCTATAAATAACAAATAAACTCACTGATTTTCCCTGCTGGGTGAGAGCGGACATGAAAGACTAACTCATTGCCCAGACACGGCTCCTGATAAAATTCCGGTGTTCAGGACACCATTTGTCAAAGCGCAGCCTTAACTTCTCTCCAAAGGCCATGGAAGTGTCCTCGTTACTGGCTTGCTCCCCCTGGCTTGTTCAGCCTGCTTTCTTGTAGAACCCAGGACCACCATTCCAGGCATAGCCCCACTCACAGTGGGCTAGGACTGCTACACAGAGGAACCCTGTCTCGAATAATAATAATAATGATGATGATGATGATGATGATGATGATAAAAGAACCAACACATCTCTCTAGCCCTGAAACATTTCAAGGCTCTTGCTCCCACTTCAGTTTTACCACTGGGAAAGCAAAAGAAATGAAAATGAAAAAGGACTTTATCTCTAGGGACATCTCGGCCTTCCAAAAACAGATATCCCTGTACACCAGCAAGAAAAGTTAGGTGTTCAATGAAGAAAAAAAAAGCACAAGAAAACATACCTTTTGCTTTGTGTTTGACTTCAGGCCAACTTGGGAATGGCTTTTCGACTAGAGGACAAACGAGAAAAAAAATCTATGAAGAATGCGCACAACTGTAGAATTTATGCTACAGCCCTTTCTTCTAGAAGGCGAAAGTTTTGAGTTAAAGCCCATTTCCTTTAGTTTCCATCAAAGCCACCAGAAGTCCAGCAACACAGCCTAGACAGGGTTTTCCTCACTGAATGCCAGCCTGTGCAAGCCTAAGAGGCAACAAGGCGGAGCAAAGTTTGCGCTTGTCAATGCCTTGCTCACAGTTACCACCTCGCACAGTTACCAGTTCAGCATCTTCTCCTGGAGGACGCCAAAGAAACCACCAACTGTAACACATGAAGAAGGGTTCACTGCTGTGATGAGGCAAATGGAAAGAAGAGGGGGAATGAAAGCAAGCGGTGGCAGGGGGCAAGGCACAGGAAGGAGACAAAAGTTCTGAACATTAGAGGAAGAGAAAGCAGATGCACGCAATGAAGAGATGAACCAGTGTACTCGCAAGGCTTCCAAGTACATTTCTAGAGGGCAGACGTTAACCTTTGCTCATAAAACGTGTCCGCAGTAGACGGAAGCATAGTGCTTAGGGACCAAAGCTTGTATTTAAGGGCCTTTTTCCTCAAGGTTGTTCACGAAGCTCTGTACTGACTGGGGACTAGTGAAAGAAAAGCAGACATTGAACTGCACAAGAATATTTGCACCAGTAATGTTGCACGTTGTTTTCTCATAAAGGAAAAGCAAAAGTCAAACTTCCTGTATGAGACAGTGAATATATTTGGCCTCGAGTGTATGATGAATCAGGTAATTCAAAACCAAAGACTAGAGTAATGTCTTCCTAAGTCAGCAATCTCAATGCTTTTAGACTTGGGTCACAAAGGGCTTCTGTATCTATTTATATCTATTTATTTTTAGCAACTAGGACTGAGAATGTTTTCAATATATATTTATTAGTTTTAAGATATCAGTAACAGGCCCATCTTACACAACCTGGCATAAGTTTATAGATTTGGTGTTATGCTGGATATTGACGAGAAAGCGGCACTTAGGTTTGTAACTCTCTTTAACCTTTGCCGTGAGTAGAGAGTAACTCCGATATTATATTTGCTTTTGCATTTACCCTACTTTGTTCACAGCAGATAAACCTAGTCTTTTCTTACCCGGATATGCATCTGGAAAAAGAAAGGCATTTAAAATAATCATTTCAGACAATTTCAGATCTTCCTCCCTGATAATGAGTGACAACCACTTAAGAAAGGAGAACTGTATCCATACAAGGAGAAAACCCCACATGAGGACCAGAGTGTCTATCTACAGCTCGGGAACAATTCATCCTAAGGAAGCCAGACCTGATGACTGCCTGATATTGGATATCCAGTCTCCAGAATAGTCAGAAAATTCATTTCTATTGTTTACATCATCTGGCTGTTGCATCCTCTATGGCAGCTCCAGCAAACTAACATAGAGACCCCAACAAATCTACTCCCAAGAAGTCAGTGACCCTGAAGGCGGAGGCTCAACAAAGCCATGAGCAAAACTATGTTACCGTGACTTCCATCACCAGCCCTATGCATTCTACAACAGTGAACTTGGGTTAGTGATGCTCAGACTCCACGCTTTTTACAGATACTGTCCAGGGGCACAGCTTGTCATGTAACCTTCCCAAACCCAAGTCCAGAAATTCCAAATCAAGACACATTAGTCACTTTTCGCCACTGAAAACACATGTGCTAAACAACCTAATAGGAGGGAAGGGTGATTGTGGCTCGGGGTCTCAGAGGCTTCAGCCATGGTTGCTTGTCCTCATAGATTTGGGCTGGAAGCAAAGCCAACATCATAGTGGAGTCTACATGGTAGGACAGAAAAGTCCACCTGCTCACAGTATGGGTGAGGAAATAAAGAGAGAGACGGGAGGAAGGAGAAGAGGGAGGGAAGGAGAGAGAAAGAGAGAGAGAGAGAGAGAGAGAGAGAGAGAGAGGATTATCATAAACAAATTATACACCACTTAAAGAAGCATGCCCAAAGAAACCTACATCTTCTAACTAGATCTCACTTCAAAGTTTGTGCCACGTTAAACAATAAGAATCCATCAGTGGAAGAATCCATTGATAAAGGAACAACCCACACAATCTGATGGGGGAGAGTCTTCTGTTTTGTGTTAATTTCATTGGTTAAATAAAGAGACTGCCCTGGCCCTTTAATAGGACAGAAAATTAGGAAGGCGGAGTAGACAGAACAGAATGCTGGGAGAAAGAAGCCGATTCAGAGAGTCGCCATGATTCTCCCACTCCATACAGATGCAAGTTAAGGTCTTCCCTGGTAAGCCATCTTGTGGGCTACACAGATTATTAGAAATGGGTTAGATCAATATTTAAGAGATAGCCAATAAGAGGCTAGAACTAATGGGCCAGGCAGTGTTTAAAAGAATACAGTTTCCGTGTAATTATTTCAGGTATAAAGCTAGCCGTACGGAGCTGGGTGGGAACACAGCCCCGCCACTCGGATTACTACAGAGTGGCGCCCAATTATTTTGGGGCATAATCTAGCCATGCCGGTGGCTGGGTGCCAGGAACGTAGTCCTGCCGCACACATTACAACAACAATCCAATCGCTTCCCGGAGGCCCCACCCCGAACACTGTTCTGTTAGCTACCAAGCCTTCAGCACAGGGGCTTGTGAAGAGCATGCTGGTGTCTAAGATGGAGGAGGCATTTGAGAAGCTCAGCTGGTATGTGGCCTTATCATAATCTCGGAATCACATGTTTAAGGGTGACAGCAGCTGAGAATGACGAGTGGGAAAATACTGGGAGCTGGTGCCATCGTCCCTCCCTTCTCTGTGAAGAACACAGACAAATGGACCTGTTCCTCTCCCTGTTAAATGCCTATTAACAACCCTACTTTGACTTGAGCTGTGGGTGACCAGAAAGAGCCAAAGCAGGTGAACAGTTGTCGAATGACCCCAGCTAGTCTAAAACAGGCCTGCAATCTTTCCTAACAATGCCAACTGACAAATGCAAGCACAGAAATCCTATTTTTGCTTCCTTTTAGAGCAAACTGCCTAGGCTCCCACAAAGCCAGTACGTGCAGACCCTACTGCACGTACTGGCTTTGTGGGAGCCTAGGCAGTTTGAATGCACACCTTACGAGACCTGGATAGAGGTGGGCAGTCCTTGGGCTTCCCACAGGTCAGGGAACCCTGATTGCTCTTCGAGCAGATGAGGGAGGGGGACTTGATCGGGGGAGGGGGAGGGAAATGGGAAGCGGTTGTGGGGACGAGGCAGAAATCCTTAATAAATAAATAAATTAAAAAAAAGAAAGAAAAAAAAGAAATTTCATTGTACTTCTTTATCATATTAAACACCATGAATCTATGAATAGGATCTTTGTGTATCAGTCCTCATCATAATAGCTAAGACGACTTCAAGAAAAAAGTTTTTCATCATTGATAAGAAAGATTAAAAGCTGAGCTGCTTCTATGCCGTGGGCTTGTTGCTGCTGCCAATTGTGCGATCCCACGGGGGAGGCTGGGGGTGAGAAGACCAGACTTGGAGGCAATGACACAGACTCCGAGAGAGCTCAGTGTAAAGACTATTGATTGTAAAAGAATCGGGGGTTTTATGGGGTTGGGGAAATTAAGCTGCCACAGGAACTTTTTTTGGTTGGTCCTTTTGAAACTAGCTCTCGCTGCTGGCATGTTGTGATTGGCTAGGAGTGCACCATTAGTTACTGTGCGTCTGGTCCACTGGCAGGTTGTTTTGGCCAATTTTGCGTATTCACTGTGACTTTGCCTGTGCTTGCTTGTGCTTGTGCTATTGCCCTGCCTCACTTCTTGAAAAAAGAATGTCATCTCCACTTGAGGTGGAATGAGTCTTGGGTCTCTCATGGTGAAAGATTGCTCTACTAGAATGACGTTGGGCTTAGTTAGAACACCCGAGCCACATACACTGGGCGTCACAGTCCCCTTGAAGTGAGCTGGTAGCCCTTGAAATTTTTCTTTTATAAATTAGACTTTATAGTTTATGTTTTTCTGTAAAAATAGTTTTATAGGCTATACTACAAAAGCCCATTTGATGTCAAATATAACCAAGATGCTGTGAGGTTGCCAAAAACATAAACTATCACAATATTAACAATTAAAGTAGAAAATAATAAAATTTTCCCAGAAACTGTCATTTTTTTTTCATATATGGTATTTCTAACAATAGCATCTTCAGAAGGGCATACTTAATTTGAAGAGGACAGACTACAGTGGAAATGCAGGCATCCTGAATTTCAGGGTGCTGATTTACTGTTGATGTGTCTCCCACCTTTCTCACCTGAACACCTTCATTTTCCTTTCTCAGGTCATCTCCAAATCACCGTGACCTTCAGCAGCCACACACAAAGTGACTTTAGACTCCTTCTGGAGAAGTGGAATCGGCAGGGAAAGCCATGGAGCCACTTCCCAGGCCCACTCACTTCCATGGGCTCTCCATGAGCCCAGGCTACCACCTACTGTCACCTGGCTGTCTTAGCTCAGTCACTATTGCTATGATGAAACTCTATGACTGAAGCACCTTAGGGAGGAAAGGGGTTTATCTGGCTTACATTTCCACATATCATAGTCCATCGCTGAAGGAAGTTAACACAGGTACTCACACAGGGCAGGAACCTGAAGGCAGGAACTGATGCAGAGGCCATGACGTGTGCTTCTTCCTGGCTTGTCCCCCTGGCTTGCTCAGCCTGCTTTGTTTTGGAACCTGGGACCACCTTGCCAGGGATGACCCCACCCACAATGGGTTGGGCCTTCCCCCATCAGTCACTAATGGAGAAAATGCTCTATAGGCCTGCCCACAGCCTGATCTTAAGGAGGTATTTTCACAATTGGTGTTCCCTCCTAGCGTGTATCAAACTGACATAAAACTAGTCTGTGTTTTTCTCAAACAGTTGAGTAAAAATTGGAAAAGATGGGACAGGAAAGAAAGATGTTAAACATGCTTACTGCACCATCCAGCCGAGACTCTTGGCGGCATGTAACCCACACGCATGGCTAAAAGGCAGGGTATTGATTACTGTGCGGGTTTTATGGATGAGAAGACTGAGGAGAAGGAAGCTCAGTAATTTACACAAACCCACACTGCCCCAAAATGCTAGAACCAGATCCCAGCCAGCCTATCAAACCTAAAACCCTGGGGTCTGAAAACACTGCACCAGCTATCTGAGAAAAGTTCCCCAAGGAAGAATTAGCTGAGCCCAGAGAACAAGAAGAGCTGAGCTGTGTGCAGAGCTGTCTCAAAGGAAGGACAGAAAGCGTCAGAGAAGAGGCGGTAGATTAGAACCTCACCACCAAGTTGGTCGAGTGAGAATTGAGCTGGCACCCATGGCCAAAGCTCTGAAAGTTTTCTCTGCCTTGAGCACATGAATGGCAGCAGGGGAAGGGGAGCAGGGTGGCTAGGGGTGGAGCAGGGTGAAGGGAACTGCATTTGTGAGCCACACACAGCAGCGATGTTGATAAGTCAGGTGGGCCTAATTCAAACTTTGCCTAGAAATGGTTTTTTCGTAGACTTCAAGACATTTAAACAAAAAAATAACCCCACCTTTTAAGGCTAACCCTGAAAACATGCACACATGCACACACCCCATCCCCTACCCCCCCCACATGTGCACATAATAGAGAGGCAGCAGAAAAAACTATAAAAGAAACCAATGTTATTTTTTTCAACAATAAAATTATAGTAAGCTGTTGCTGCTGCAGGATTCTGACACTAACTCTTACTGAGTGGTGTTAACTAAAGCAGCGTATTCTCTACTTCAGTGATCCAAACAGCAAGAAGTGAGTAAGATTATGTTTTCCAAACTTTCTAATGGAAATGCGTGTTCTGATACCTATTTCTCCAATTAGGGTCAAGATCACTGCATGTGTGACTTCAACGGGAACCAAAAGGATATTAATTGACCTTTTTCAGCAAAGACCATTCGATTTCCCTGCCAAGGATCCTGACTGCTCGCTGAGACAACTCGAGCTCGTGAGCCCTCTGCTCTTTTAGCAGAATTAGGTAATGTTTCAGTTTGCTCTACCAACATTAGAGAATCCAATTTCAACCCCCAAGATGAAACTGACAAAGGCGCATTCTTAAATGCAAGCTCTGGTCTATGTTCCCTTAATTGAAAGCTGCAGGGTAATGTAATAGGGTCACCCTGCAAATACAACAATTACCAACTCACGGGCAGAGAAGACTGTTCTCTTATCAAGATATACTTTGAAGTGTCACCCTGTGTTCAGGGGCTGGACCAAAGACACCTCAGCTGATAGGACATTAACAAAGCCTCCCATTATACATGGCCTTCTGTTGCTTACTTTCTAAAACAACACAGAAAGAAAATGGGTGAATGGAAAGTTCTAGAAATAAGCACTGGCTACCTAATGACTGTGGGTGGCTAACTCTGCAGAGAGCCTTGCAGAGCAATGGAAGAACATATTCCCTGACTTCTGGCTTTTGTTTATTTTTTCCAATCTCATCTTCTTTCAAAGAAATCACGAAGGCAATTGAACCCAAAAGATCAATGATGTTTTGAACTGAGATTATTTCATGATGCAAGACCATTCCCTGCTTGCCCAGAGGGAGACAGAGAGCAAATGGTCTCCAATAGATAGTGAAGAAGCCCTGTGCCCTCTGTTTCAGAGCAGTGTCTGTGCAAATGATTGGGACAAACCTCTCCGTGGTCCCCCTGGGTGGCTTTCAGGCCCTTCTGGATGTCCTTTCTCAATTCTATTCTCTTCTGCACCTTTGGTCAGAAGCCAACTCAGAGCCTGGCTCTATCAGCAGGTGGACAATGCTAACCTGGGGAGCAGCAGTGGGCTCATTTCCACTACTGACAGACAACTGTACCTCACAGCTCTGTGCCCAGCATCTGGTACTTGTGTTGTATCCTTCCATCTATCGGGGTACATCAGGGTAGAGGAAGAGATTCAGGGCTGACCCGGGATCTAGAAAACCAACAAGGGATGGAGGGGCAGCCCAAGATATCAATGGTGGGAAGTTTCCCATGGACAGGGAGAATTGTAATGCAGATAAGGGCTAGAGACACAGTAGTAGCCAGAATGCAACCCAGTGGGCAAGGAGTCAAAGCGGGCTGCCTCTTTTCACCTGCCCATCACCTACTGCCGCTGTCCATCATCCAGAATGCTATGGCAGGCAGAGGGCCAGGGACTCAGGCACGGTCCTTCATAATCTGAACAGCTTTCGGCTTATGCCAGCTTTAACTCATCTTTTTATGTTCTATTTTGTGATTTATAACCTGGTACCACCGTTTATTTTGAAGGTGAACTGTCACAGATGTGGCCGGTGAGAGGCCCTCAGACTGTTTTTAGGTCCCTTTGACTCAACCCCATCTTTCTTTGGTCCCTTTCCTACTTCTCTGCAGGGCATTTTCAGCTCATCTTATGGCTTCCCGGCCCCAACCTTTCTTTCAACCATTTCTCCAAAGTTTCTGCATTCCTTTGAGTCAAGAATGGTCCCTAAAAGCATGCATCAAGAGAAAGCAATCTCCACGAAGAAGGCAGACATTTGCATTCACATTTTTCCCTATCCATCTATCCACCTCCACCCATCTAGAAAGTCATGAATTCATACAAATACCTCAAATTCCAATCCAATACCACAAAGTTGATTTGAGTTTCCTCTTCCATGTCTGCAACCTGTTCCTCTTTGAAAATCATGTCTTCCCTCATCCTTAAAACAGTTACTCATATAACCAATTCTCCATCCCTATTGCCACTCCCATTCTCTCCAGAACTCTCTGCAAACCCTTCCTGGTTCTGACGCCTCCCACAGTTCTCTCTGGTCATATGGACACAGCATCCCCATCCTCCCTAAGATGAAACTCCCCTACCATGCTCACAGACCCTCTTCACCTCACTCAATGCTACATCCCAACACACTCATCTTCATGGACATTTTTCTCATCATTTATGGTTACCTACAACCCATACTGGGCTGCCATTCCATTACAGTGCACTTTCCTCTGAGATTGAAACACTCCACCCTTCAGGGACACTCATTAAGACAGGAAGTAAACAATTTAAAACAGCTTCAGGAAGTTCCTAAAACTGACCAGATTCACCAGTCCCCTCCCTCCCCAAGAGTATATAATCAGAAAGACTGCTGGGAGTGACTCTCTAAGGAGCCTGTACAAAGGAAACTCAGACAAGCCCAGCTGCCTGGAAGAAGCAGAGACCAGCCAAACTGCCTAGAAGGCCATCTGGGATACCTGAATGACTCAGGTCAAACCTGCTAAGCTGCCTACAGGCTGCACAGTGTGCTCCATAATTTGAGCTTTTGTGAGCTGTCACCCATGCCCTGATGGATGAACTTCGATAATGCAGCTGTCTTTAAGTCATTTCCGTTCCTGTGAGTAACCCCTTCACCAATAAAACCCATTGGTTTCCAATTTAGACTTTCATTATATTCATTTCTTGGTCTGTTGAGAAATCACTTGCTAGGTTGGGAAGATGTGTGTGTCTGTGTGTGCGCACTTGTGCAAGCATGTGTGTGTGTGTGTGTGTGTGTGTGTGTGTGTGTTGTGTCCCCAGGAAAAGTCTGTCATATAACCCCCTCAGCTGAATACTGGTCCTTCCTCATCTCCCTTGGCACAGCCCTTCTACAGATGCGTTGCTCATCCTACCTATTGCTCTGACATCCTGCATCAGAAGACCTCACTCAGTAATGCCCACCTCACCCCACATGAACTACAACACCTTGTGCTAGGCCATCATTGCCTCAGTAGCAGCCCTCCTCCAGGGCACTCCTAGCTTGCTCAGCGCCACACACTGTGTCTGGGGTGGTATTGTTCGGGAAGGGGAAAAAGAAAGAAGGAAAGGAACTGAAAAGTTCCACACAGGAAAGTAAGCCTGACAGGATATAACCTGGAGGGCATCCATGGCCAGGCCACGTCTGTCATCAGGATCTGAATAAGCTGATGCCGATGCAGCTGGATGCAGAGTCCGAGAGCTGCTGGAGGCAGAGCTGCACATTTGAATGCTGTAATCCGGCCCTGCCAAGGCAGACATGCATTATGGAAAGCTATGATAAAATTCTGCGCTCAAGCCAGTTCCACTTGGGATTTCTGTCACTGACACTAGGCAAATCCTAATGGAGTCTTTCTCATCATTAATGTGATTCTCACACTGTGCCACAATGCTAATAATTGGATTGCCTGCAATAGACCCAATGCTAAGAACCTATCAAGTATTTCAAATCAGATAATGGGATTTTCATCTTAATGATGAAACTCCCCCCTCCATGTTATAAGCACATGACTTGCAGTTACTGCTTCTGTGTTCCTTGCAACAACACCTGTCACTTCATGGTGTGCTGTCTTTGGTGACTTTGCCATGAAGTCACACCCTGCTTTCTGGAGACCCCACTCAGAACTGAGGTCAAGTCATTCCATATGAACTAGTGGCCGGGACCCTAGGCTGAGCTCTTAGAACAATCAAATGCACCCTGTCCGCCTAGACTCGTAAACTTTTATATCATCTCCTGATGTTGGTGAAAAAGCAAAATCACATTTGTCTAACCCATTAGACAAAGAAAGCAAAGCTGGAGACGCCCCTGGCTCACCTGAAAGCACACACACAGTCAGTATCTCTGCCTGGGTTTGAATTCGGCCAGCTTGTCTTCAAAGATGCCCCATCCCTCTATTTTCTTCTAGATAATCTCTGACTTAATGAAAGTAATAATAATTCTAGTGAAATACATCAAACATGAGCATTAGCATCTGGGCAGTTTTGAGAGCTACAGTAGTGTTAGTGTGTTACATGGCTGCACAGCCTCCAGAGCTTTTCTCTCTTCTGCTGGGATTCCACAGTTAGTTAACCCCCTATGTACCCTTCCCTTCAGTCTCTGGTACCCTCCACGCCACTTCCTATCTCTGCACTTCTGAAGGCTCTGGGAGGTTCGTGTAAGTGGAATACTGCAGCATTCACCATTTTCTAACTGGCTATGCCATTTATCATAAGAGCCTCAAGGTTTTTCTGTAGTGTGCCATGTGTCAAAACACCCTTTCCTGCCTCGGCGGGTCACCCAGGTGAACACCGTTACCTTCTAGATTCTCTTCCTCTCTAAGCAGGATATCCAACTGCACGCACAGAACACACCTCATCCCTCCATTTATCCGGCCACAAGCACAGCAGTCGCTTCGGGAAGTTGCCCCTCTTTGCCACTACCTTAGTCATCTTCCATTTCTCTTGCTGCCTGCTCTCTCTATTCACAGCCTCTATTCTTCCTGGACTGCTCCTGGGCCTCATTGGGAGCTGTGGTATGCTGACCTGCCTATTAGTGCTTTCCGGTAGCAGCTGACCACTCTTCCCAGATGGCGGGGAGGGCGAGCCTGAGCCCTGGTCTCCAGGTCCTCACTGTCTCTGTCGACTGCCTCCTTTACTCCTCCACAGCGGCCCTACCACAAACCAGAGAAGAGTTTTAAAGGAGTGAATCTCCCAGCAGACAAATTACTGGGGAGAAGACTCCTTCCCATCTCCTTAAAACATCGCTCTCAGCCACGGGGCTGACTGAAGCTAGGAAGCGCTCACTGCTATTAATAACTCTATAGTGCAGAGGGGAAGAAGGCATGCTCCAAATAAAACACTGATGAGCTTGGCTCACGGATATGGGCAAGACAAATGACTAGGATATATTCTGCATTCCTGTATCACTAAGGTGAATTCATGGGAATTGAAGACTGAGCACTCCGTGAAAGCAAAGCAACAATGAGACTGTTACTAGAAACCAGAGAGTCTCGCCTGAGAATCTTCAAATCAAGGGTGATGTCTTAGAATTCTTCTCTACTGCTTTCTGAAGATGTGTAATGGGCATTTATTCATCTTTCCGAGCAACGTTTCTACAGTTCTACTCTGAAACAGGCATGGGCTGCATGTAAGAGGTGTCATGGAGAACCAGGCAGACCCAGCTCAGGAAGCCACAGGAGCCAGCCGAGACTACAAGGCTTGAGTCCACCAATACCTGTAGGGGGCAGAAGGAAAGAGATGAAATGGAAGGGTTTCTTTCCTAGCTCTTGGCTCTCCATGACCATTCTAGCCAGAGAAAGAACACGAAGCCTAGGAAGCCACCATTTTATATGCCGCCACAGGAAGAGAATGATCGTGATTGCTTGGAGATCACTTAGAACACTCTCAGCCTCTATCCTTGGAAGGGCTTTATTGTCAACTCTTTTGGTTCTGAGAGCTCACCCTCCCCCCATGCTTTCTTTCCAGGAACACATGGAACACAGCCGTGAAGTGTAAAAGAGATGCTCGATGGTCTTCAAGGCTTTTGTAGCTTCTCCGTCCAGGGTTCAGAGAACATGCCCAGAGACTCCCACAGCACAGCATATTAAAGGGTCCACATATCCACTCCTGCATCTGCATCCGCTACCCAGTCATGACAGACCACTGTGGACCAGGCACCGTGAGCACATGGTGCCAGACAGGACCAGGAGGTTGCTGTCAATCATCAGGCACACTGAAGCAGAGCAACAATCCTTTTAGACCCCAAGCCCATAAAAGTCTGCCTCTGCTAGAGTCTGAGAAAACTTCAGGTTAGGTCCTTCATGGTTTAAGTTTTATATTTAATTATGTAATCCATTTGGTGTTGATGTTGCTAGCTGGTATAAATGGATTTTCCGCCCAAAACGCTAACAAGTCCTTCCTACAGAATTGATAGGAGCAGCAGCCTTTGCCGCTGCTTGGCATGCTCTCTGGGATCCCGTACTTAACTTTTTATGTGAGGTGCCATTGTTCTTTAAAAAATATTTCCTTGTGCCTTTTCTTTGAGGCTAATCTAGTTTTTTTTTCCCCTGCCATCCTTGGAAAGGGGGAGGGAAGGCTATATTAAGCCTTTTTACAAGGGAGCCTGCCAATAAAATGAGACCGTCAGAAACATTTGCAGTGTTTATGGTACCCCACAAGAGGAAGCAGGCAGACACCTGCAACAATAAATGAATTACATATTTTCCAATTTATGGCTGAGTACCGAAACATTTTAACAATCACAGTTTTTCATGGTTTAAGATCTAATAGGGAGAGCATCTCGCTACAGGCTTTCAAAATTGCCTTTGTAAATGCTTGACTATTCCTGCAGATTAACTACTTGTCCCGACCAGATTGTAATTACTACTGTACTGGCTCCATGAACTAGTGTGGGGGAAATCCGTACATATCTAATCTTCTCGTCTAGGAGTTACTCACTTTCAGTGAATTTGGATCATTATGCTTCTCAAGGTCACCCTTCAATTCCCAAACCCCAGCCTCACTTACACTGTGAATAGACTTCCCAAGGAAGACTGGGTCTATAGGCGGTGAACACTCTCCAGAGATGGGAAACAAATTTAAATGAGCGTATTTTCAAGGATTTTTTGTCTGTGTTCTATCTGCATTCTAAGAATGATTTTAAGTCCCCGAAAGCCTGTGCCTTCTGCACCACCCATGTTGCATAGCCTTTAAATTAAACTGCATTTATGAAGCCCCAATGAGCTCTTTGGATTAAATACTAAATTTAAATTCTAAAAACTCTTGTCAGTGCAGAGGGTACCCAGAGGGATTCACACTCTCTAGTTGCTTATGCTGCCTCCCCGTCTGAACTAGACCCTGTTTCATTAAAATTTCTATTAGTGTGATTCAGTTATGATTAAATATTCTTCATACTTTTTAAAAGAAGAGCAGAATACAGCTAGCTCTTGATGGCCTGTATCAACTGGGAACATAGATTAAGAGAACAGGTAAAATCCACAAGCAATCCAGAACCTTCATTTCAGCTGAGCTCCTTCAACAAGCCTTTTCTGAGAGCAGTTAACACATATTCTGCTTGCCCAGAGTCCCTTTTGGAAAGGGTCAGCTGTGGGTTTGGGGGGTAGCTACCTGCTACTCTGTAGCCCCAGAACCCTTCCTGTGTCTTTGTTCTGTACCCTACTCATAGACACTTCTTAAACCCTCAGCACATCTGCCTTTTATCGGGCCAGTTTGTGGGTCCTGACCCTGCTGGTCCGAATGTCTACCCTTGCCCTCCATCTTCGCCATCCCTACGACTCCTCTACTTATCTAATAATACTATTTTTGGATACCATTTATGTTCCATTATTAGACAGGACATATTTTTCAAAAGAAAATTTAAGACAGTCATGACTATGGCTGGTGCATGGCTATAATTGCAGCTGTTTGGATGGCTGAAGCAGGAACGTTAAGTTCAAGGCCACAACTTGGGCTACAGAGTGAGTTCAAGGCTAGCCTAGGTGCTGGTGGTACAGCTCAGTGGCAGAGGTTCAATCCTCATCGCTATAGAAATAAACAAAGGCCACCAGGTAGAAGAAAGCTGGTGTGCAGCATCACACAAACCCCAGGTAAGCACGCTCGGTAAGTTACACCTGTGAGGCTGTTGTAATAGGAGCGGCGGGGCTGCGTCCCCAGCACCCCGGCCGCCTGGCTTGCTTATGCCCCGAAACAACAACACACAAACTGTATTCATTTAAACACTGCTTGGCCCATTAACTCTAACCCTTACAGGCTAATTCTCATATCCCTATCAACCCATCTCTAATAATCTGTGTAGCATCAGTCTTACCGGGAACGATTCTAGCCTACATCCATCCTGGGTCGGAACTTCATCGCGTGTGCCACAGAGAGCAGAGCTCTCACATCCCCCCGGGAGAGGGGAGCATGGCGTCTCTCTGAGCTCACTTCCTCTTCCTCCCAGCATTCTGTTCTGTTTACTCCTCCCACCTATGTTTTAACCTATGAGGGCCAAGCAGTTTCTTTATTGCTTAACCAATGAAATCAACAGATTGATATATGACACTCCCACATCATGAGGCATTCTATAAAACAAATCTACCTTTTCACTTGAATAACATTCTAACTCTAGAGAAGTTCATTTCTATTCCCAACTGATGTCCCACTGATAGTGGCTCCTAGCTCTATGCCTTTAGTCATTTTGAAATAATTAAATCTATACAAATGTGTACTTTGTTTTAATGGCCAAACAATAACCCTATACACAAAAAATCCTATAATGAGGGGCTGTAAGATGGCTTTGTGGTAAAAGAAGATATAGATATTGATCTAGAAGATACAGATATTGATCTTCTCCACAGAAACTGCAGAACCCTAGCATCCACATAATAAGGCAGCACTTCTACAGATCTACCCTAGTTCTGGGGGGAGTACGTGGAGCCAGGCAGAGCTTGGGGATTCACTAGCTAGCCAGTCTAGCTGATCTGGTGAGCTCCAGGTATCAAAAAAGTATCAAAAAACTAGAGATACAATTGAGGAAGATACACTGACATCAACCTCTGGTCTCTGCATGTACCTGATGGAGTATACACACACACACACACACACACACACACACACACACATATGAGCCCACATACACATGAGCCCATGCAAGTGCATGCACACACTTAAACACATACACACACACACACACACACACACACGCTTCTATAGTGAATCTTTTAAACATAGGATCTTTTGAAGTATAGATATTGATCTTCTAATTTTCCCATTTAATTAGTTGGTGAATGCCTCTGTTTGACAGACACAGAGCAATTATTGTCTGCTGCTAAGGCTTCCATTACAGATGCAAGAAAGGCATCCTTGTGTTTTCTGTCTGCCTGACTATGGCAGCCGAAAGTGAAGGGCAAATACAGAGGAAAATGAGGCACAGTTTTGTAACTCAGATGTAAGCTTGCAAATCAGCAGAGAGCCTACTTTATCAAAAAAAGAATCTAGAATTTTTATCTAAAAACTGAATCAGAGAATCTAATTTCCAAATAACCAACCTACATTTTCTAAAATGGTTGAAGACATAAAAATTTACTACCTTAGCTCCCCACTTGAGGGGTACCTCAAGATAATGAAAATAGACATGCAGAAAGTCTAGACAATGACAGGGCCCTTTAAAAATTCCTCCTGAGGGGTTCTTCTAAATGAGAGAAGCCTGATTGCTTCACAAGTAGAGTTCAAAGTCACATAGAATAAGGTTCACTTCCTCTCGGCTGCCTGCTCCATCACTGAGCTTCTATTCGGATTCTCCAACCATATCTTACTGTGAGAAACCCTTCACTCCCACCTGCCTGTGCATCCACCACTCCCAGCCAGTTCTGTGCTGTGCTGGTCCCACAACTAGAAAGGGGATTCTACTTCCCAAAGTTTCAAGGCACCCTGTTGTGGCTTCAGGACTATAGCTGTCTACCTACCCATTCCTATTAAGTCTGCCGCTCTTTAAAGAACTGTCAGAGGGGCTTTGGCCTCCAACAGGAGAGTTCCTAATTCTGTATCAGAAAGCTTTCCTTGCCCCACCTGGCACTTCTGTGGTACCACTGAAAGCATGTTATGGGCCTCGGAACCCTCCAGACAATGCCAAGCTGGTGGGTGACTTTCACTTTCAGGTCTCCTGGGGATACCACTACCTACAATCCCTTGGGTGATTAAACTGAAGTTTTATCAACATATTTTGTTGAGTTAGAGAATGCCTTCTTCAAGTCTGAGCTCTGCTACATTTCTATTTGCACGTCATTGGCTCCATCATTCAAGGTTTCTGACCCTTAGTTTCTTCATCTGAAATAGGGTAACTACTAACCACCATCTCAGTCAGGCACAGGGACACTTCATAGGGCTGCTCTAGGGTTAAGTGAGAAAAGTCCCTAAACCACCCAGCACAGTTTCTGTCATGGTACACCAAACAGGAAACACTAGCAATTATAGTGGTGGCCTTGGCTGTGGAGGTCACCTATGGTATCCTCTTCATGTAGTGTTTCCGCGGCCATTTCTCAAATACAATTCTCAAATAACTCAGCCAATGATAAGCTTATCTAAGAACACATGAAAATAGAGCCTAGTGTCTGGTGAGGTTCAACAGCTGCCTTTACATGGCCTGTGTTCGTAAAAGAAGAACATTGACCTTGGTCTTTTCTGGTTCAAGGCCACATTATGAAGACTTCTTACTACATCCTTCATCATTCTTTGTTTACTCTCTCTTTTCCTTTTCCAACTATCAGTCACATTCCCCCAATAAATATAAGCATATAAAAGGAACTCCTTTCTGTTTTAAAGTCCATGAACCCACACAAATATTCTGCAAGGTTCCAATGTTTGGAAACCCTTGGACTGACCTCTGGCTATGGGAGGAAAGGGGTCTGGCCAAGAGCAGTGGGGCACCACAGCAACACATGAGACCATGAGGAAGGTGCAGACGTCACCAGATATATTTACCTCCAGTATGAGAGAACGGGAAAGAATCTTGGACAATTGTTTTTGTAATATGTGCACAGCCTGGCACATTTCCAAAAATATCCAAGTTAACTGGAAGCATGAGTGAATTCTCAAGAGAAATTTTATCTCACTTTCTGAGGGAGAAGTTACTACAGGGACAGGTAGTAGTACTTTATTAAGATGGTGTGCATCGGAAATCCAGTTTGCAGATTTATGACACTGTGTATTTATTTATTGGCTTAATTGCAGATCTACCTAAAGGTCTTGTTATAAGTTTCTCCATGTTATACCAAACTTCTGATAGCTGGAACCAAAATGTTTCCATGCTGTTTGTCAACCCATAGGAATATTTTGAGCAGAACCAGATCGCATCATTGTTAATGACTGATATTATATCTATAGAGGGAGAAAAGTAACAACTGAGAGACTTTATGAAAACTGAACAGTAACATCAAGTTTTCCTAATTTTTTTTAATGGTCATTAGTTAGCTCCTTCGATCAAACAGACTGAATGGTGGCACTGGAAACTCTATTCCCTTCCTCCGAAACCATCAATTATTAGCTACCATTTGCAGGGTTTTAAAAACCGAGCAGGAGTATCTCACATTGGTGAGCTGGCACCTGCTGGTGCAAAGAGCCCATGTACTCCATCAGCTCACACTCTGGGGAACTTAATTCCAAAGGGGAAAAACTGGACCCACGGCAGCATCTAAGCTCAAAAGTGCTCACAGAGGTTGTCTCTTCCTGCATCTTTGGTGGGGTTTTTATCCAAACAGGCTATCCCTGCTGCCCTTTCCAGAATGAGAATGAGTGGTTTTAACCCCTTATACAGCAGTAGTTTGTCCTCTGTGGTGGTTTACTTCTGCTGCTTTCTTCTCTGTCGCTGCTTCCAGGGCAGCTGCAGGCTTCCGAGAAATTCTCACTTGCTCTTTTTTCCCACTAGAGATGGATGTTCTGGTTCTGACTCACAGCTAAGTCAGACAACAGCATCAGGAGCAGACGAACTTGGCAGGGAGTGGCTCAAAACATCCTGACTGGCCTAAAACACTAGCTTGTTAACAGGAATGTGTGCTTCTCTAGAAGTGTTCTTTGTTTAAACGCTGCTTTCCTATTTCTTTAATGATAGAATATGGAAAAGACGTTGGCTGCAAACAAGTAAAACTGGATGTCAGGGCTTGTAGCCCCATTTCTGGTCTGTGGCTCTTCACCTTCAGCATGGTATCTGACCCCTTGCTTTAACCAGCATCCTCTCAGCTTCTGGCTCAAGACCAGACATACTCTAATCACAACCTTTCTCTTTCTGTTTTGTTTTTCTTGTTTTTGTTTGTTTTTGCCGCAGTATTCAGAGGAAGGGGTCTCCAGAGTTTTAAGTGACACCATTGAGTCTCTATCAAAGGAGCCAAGAAATGATCATAAAGCAAAAAGTCAGGAAAACGTGAAGCTTTAAGAGTAGAAATGACCACTTCTAACACTTATGTGTGCATGTCATCCCTCAAGGACCAACTGAGATCTGAATGATTATACTCCCTGATGGGAACCATCTGTCTTTCAGAATGGCCCCATGAGAGACAATGGGAACGTACACACACACACACACACACACACACACACACACGAGGAGGGTGGTCTACCTCACATGGCTTATTCATTCCACTGTCCTCATTAGGAGACCTTTGCTGAGGCAAATAACTTGATCATGTATTACAAAAGTTAAAGGCAGGGGGGAGGTGGAGAAAAAGCTTAGTTAAGTGCTTGTCACACAGGCATGAGGACTTGAGTTCAGTCCAGATCCCACATATTAAAATTCAAGTGTAGGGGCACACACTTGAGTTCTAGAGAGTTGGAGATACAGGTGGACCCTAATTATCAAGCTACAAACCAACAAGAGACCCCACCCCCGAAAACAAGGAGGCCTACATCTAAGAACAACATGCAAGGTTGACCTACAGTCTTCACAAGCACACACACATGCATATACCTTCATACAGCCACATTAATGAACACACACACATGCACATACCCACATACACACATATGCACACAACATACATACACATGCACACATAAACATGCACACATACATGATGGAGGAAGGTCATTGGTTAAATAAAAAGAAACTGCTTGGCCCTCATTGGTTAGAAGATAGGTGGGAGGAGTAAACAGAACAGAACGCTGGGAGGAAGAGGAAGTGAGCTCAGACTCCACAGCTCTCCTCTCGGGAGCAGACGCCTCAGAGAGACACCATGCTCCCAGCTCCCAGGCAGATGCACACGATGAAGCTCCGACCCAGGATGGACATAGGCTAGAATCTTCCCGGGAAGCGCACCTACAGGCGCTACACAGATGATTAGAAATGGGCTAAATTAATATGTGAAAATTAGCCTAGAAGAGGCTAGATAGAAATGGGCCAAGCAGTGATTAAATGAATACAGTTTGTGTGTTGTTATTTTGGGGATAAGCTAGCCAGGCAGCCGGGGTGCTGGGAACGCAGCCCTGCCGCCCTTATTACTACACATACACACATGCACACATGCACACACACATAGCTGCCAATAAGCCTCATGGCCTGAGATGGATCTTCAGAACCGACATAGTGGAAGGAGAGAAACTATTCCCATGGCATTCTCCTGAGCTCCACACTGACACCATGGTGCATGCATACACACTCCAAGCAAACAAATGCCAAAATTTATAAAATTCATCCCTATTTAAAGCATTCCACATCAATGATTTTTTAAAGAAAATTCTGAAGTGTTTGAATAAGCAGAGAGGAGTTTACTATATAATGCTATATATAATTCAGGTAGACTTTGGGAAGCAATACTGTATAATTAGCCCTCGAGAATCAGGTATCTACGAAAATAACCATATTTCAATATTAAACAGGCCATCATTTATTCATTTCTGTGCCTGTTCACAAAGAAGATCATTCTCCCAGCTTTTTGCTAGAAGGCAATTTTCTTGTCTTTTTTGGAAACAGCTACATTTTTGACACTGCAAAATACCTTCAACTCTACCTGACTTAAAGAGAATTTAAAGAGAGGAATTCGTCTCTTCTAACTACAATAATGATTAGAAACATGTCTCCAGAAGTAAAGAATGCCCCAAACAGGGATGGTAAAAGAGCCCACCTCTGAGAGCCAAGGACAACCCTGAACCTGACAGACGCAGACAAAATGTTCCTTCGGAACTGTAGAGTATGAGGAATAGGGGCTCATCAAAATATTAGATAGGGAATAAGTGATGAATATATGATATCTGAGGCTGCCAGGACATCTTAGCCACGTCCATGTGCATCCCAGACTCAGAGCAATGCTGAAGCTACCATTCATGAAGTTATGTGATAAGGTCAGGAATATCAGCACCCTGTGTTTGTCCCAAAGCACTGCCAATTTCTAGCTTTCAAAACCTGGAGAAGTGGCTCTGGGTCTCAGTCCCGTAGCTCCTCTGTACCCATGTGCCATCCCACTCTGAGCCTCAGCAAGCTGAGCCACATCCTATGCACCAGTGGCTCCTTAGCTTTCTGGCTTTCAGTGGGATTTGGTCAATAAAAGGCAGCAGCAGCAAACTATGCAGGCATCTCAGAGAGTAAGGATGAGCATTCTCCCAGCTCTCTGACAATATATCTCCTCCACAGCCCATAGGTCCCTGTCACGCGGTCCTATCTATGTTGCTTTGATCCCCGGAATTGCAGGTTCCTGTGATCCCGGAATAGGAATGGCTCACAATACCGCTAACTCTTGTTTGTCTCCTAAATCCTTCCTGCGCCTTTATACATAATTCCTTTAACAAACTCCCCTCCAAATTGAAGGGTGGTGTTACATGCTGTAACTCCAGCATTCAGAAGGTGGGAGGATCCCCAAAGTCAAGGTCAGCCTGGCCTATTTAGTAAGACATTATCTCAAAATAAACCTTTTGAAAACACCTCTCCCCTCACGAGGCCCTTGGTTGATCTACTCAGGTAAGCGATCTCATTTCTCTGGACTCCAGGGTGAGCAGCCATAAAACCTGTCAAGTCAGAGGGGTTTACTACTGTGCACACAGGGAGCATTTGATTGCTGTCAGCTCCACGTCTGTTACATCTCCTATCCTTATTCCAACAGAGCAGATTCTTCCTGATACAAAACTGAAACTTGCTTTCCATGCTATTTTGCAAAAAGCCCATAGTTGTCCTGTCCTTCAACACCCATGTTCTTGATGCCCATGATGGTCTCTGTTAGCCCCTTGGCAATCAGCTTCAACTTGCAAATGAAGTGCAAAGTATTTGGCTGCTGATGTGGAGCAGGGACTCTGTGGCCTGCCCTTATTTTAGTGCACAGATATTTTAGTAGAGGTCTACCACCTGGAAAAATTAAATATGATCTGAGATCTCACTCAAATTGACCTCGTTAATCAGACCTAAATTACCTAGGCTTTCACTTCCATAACCTTGGCTAAAATTACAGGACAAGCTCAGAATTGCTTCTTGCAGGCCGAGCTCCCAAAAGTTCAATAACGATTTTCACTTGTGACAAGCAGCAATGGGCTTTATGTGAGAAACAATTAAAATAGCATCAATACACACTAATGTCTTCTACCAAGGGATCGGGATTGTGAAGATGCCTTGGACTCCAGGAACATGATGGATCATGTAGGCGAACGCCGTTGTCATGGAAAAGCTAATGATCATTATTTTTCATGGATGAAACTTTCACAGTGCCAATAAAACCTTCCTAATGGGCGGACGTGTATCCCTCAGGAAGCATGTTTAGGCATCGTTAAAATCTGTTTCTCTCTTCTCTCTCCCCACAGCCTTTTTGAGAGATTGATTATTTAATGGCAAGCATTTTTTCCATCTTGCTTCCTGTTGATATGGTGGCATCTTAGATTGTATATGTCTTACTCCTAGTCCTGTCACCCCTTTTCCTTTTGCCTGTGCTAGCTTCTCACCATTAAAGAAACCTTTGCATGTATTGACTTAGTGTCTGTGTGCCACACATGTGACGTGTGGGAGTGGAAATCAGACAACTTGCAGGAGTCAGTTCCCTCCTTTATTCATGTGGGTCCCAGGGATCAACACGTCACGGGGCTTGGTGGCAACAACCTTTCTTGCTGAGCTATCTTGCTGACCCACTTTTTTATTTTTTGTTTGCTTGTTTGTTTCGTCTGAGCTTTCTGAGAAAAATCTTAGAATCACAGTTTGACAAGTCATGTAAAGAAACACCTTGTGAAAACAAAACAAACAAATTCAGGAATAAAATGCCTTGCCCACCCTCGTATTACAGAAACCAAATGTTAAGCCTTGAATTTGAACAAAATATAGTGTCGTTGAGCCTCAGGAACAAAGCTCTGAGAGGAAATAGAGCCAATGTGGCAAATCATCTCTGTGGTAGAAAATAATGGTCCGTGAAACTAACCAAAGATTATTGGGCTCAGACTTCACCAATGCGCTGTTTTACTTACAAAGGATTAAAATGATTTCTCGATGCATTGAACTAAATTCTGAACGACATTAACACACATGGGCAGTACCTACTTTAACATCCAAGCTTGGAACTGAAAATGCTCACGCTAACTTCATCTTCATCAGTTGGTCCCAGTCCATGCCATTAATCACTTTCTCGTTCCTGTATTCTAGTTTCTAGAATATGCCGTTCTTTGGATTGAACCTCCTCTTTGCTTCCCTGTAAGTCAACTTAGAGCATATTGAAGTTGAAGATACAATCTCCAGAATTATTTCTTCTTATCACTATTTCCGAGCATTATTTTTCTCAGAGAATCTTTCATCTGGTAAAAACATTTCACCCAAATTTTTCAACAGGGAGCTGGAACAAAGCTCATGGGTAGAGACTGTGTGTGTGACCACACTGTGTCCTGGGCTGCCATCTACATGTCCCCAATAGAGAAAGAAAGAGAAAACATGGACCCAGAATCCTTGCTTCTTAAACACCATGGCTGGAAACAGCATCTCATTCCCATCCTAACAGTGAGAACATTACACGAACATGCTTAGCCTCAAGAAGGGCTGGGAGATCTCGTCCCTGCTGTTTAGCTGCTAATCCGTAGCTTCTGTGTAACAGAAGGCGGAGCATGGAATTGGGAGTACAGCTGGCTGCTGCCTCTGTCACATTTTCCACTATCACTGCCATCATGCACGGCAGCCTGTGCCTGGGGGACACCCTACCAGGGGAACCTGATGGGAAAAGCAACAGGACACTTCCCCCAGCTCATCTCTGTCACTGGTGACTGTGGGGCTGGGGCTGCCTGGTGAGGAAGACACACAGACAAACCATCGTTTCTTAAACCTGTTGAGAAAGAAGACCGACCTGAACTGGTCAAGCTCCCAAATCATTAGAATGTGCTAAGCTGAATGAAGAATGAGGTTCAGCTCCTGAAAACAGCACTTCTCCCAAGTGACTTCCAGACTAGCCGACAGAGGCTCTGATGTGTTCGACAGTAGTATACTTATACATACATTTTCTACAGGCGTGATTCTTATGGAAACTCTGGAGGATGCATGGCCAGCGTAGAGAAGAGCCTGACGTAGAAAATGTATTCACTGAGGCAGAGACTAAAGAGGTAACTTCAAAAGCTCATTTTGCCACCACAAAGGATTCTCATCACTGTCCTCTACGGGCCCTGGAAGGTAGACTGAGAACGAATGCACGGCGAATTCTTTTCCAGTCTAGTTAATGGATTTGTGGTTACATTTAAAGGTCAAACACACTGGGCTCTAGATCCTTCTCCACTTTATTTATACCATTAGATGATAACATTTCAATTGCATTAAATGCTTCAAGCTTAGATAGATAGCAAGTGCATACCTTCAAGCAAATCAGGATTCTGCTGAGTAAATGCATAGAGTTCAGAAGAGAAACTGTAACAAAGAGATATACCGAAAATGCCCATCATTTTTCTTTTAAACTCAGTATTGATGTTATTCATCCTAAGCTCTACACTGAGAAACCAAAACCAGAATCTCAGTCAGGAGCATCCCCGGTGATGGCAAACTCCACATGAGCCTGAACTGCTCTATTTACACAAGAAGCAAGTATGCCTGCCCGGGGGGGGGGGGGGGGGGGGGGGAGTCCAGTCTCCCCAGCCTCCATGCCTGCTCTGCTTCCTGCCCATGCTGGCTGGGATCTCAAGTCTTCTACAATCGTGTGAACGGCCTCCCAAAACGATTCTTTTCTGCTTAAGTTAGTGACAGCTAGTTGCTGTTGTTCACATATGAAAACTTCAGGCAGAAATACCCCTTTGCACCGAGGACACAGGCTCAAGACGTTTCTATGAAACGGCAAAGACTGAAACTTCACTGGCAGCAGAGCAAACGGTAGAGAGTGATACGTGCTGTTTTGCCTTTCTGCATAGAGTAACTTCCAAGAAATCTCCAATACAGATACTTTTCTGTTTATACAGTACCTGCTCTGAGCTGGGCTGCTTTCATGGAGATGCTGTGTTCAGTTCATCCCTTTGCTCTCCATGGCTTGTAGCAGAGCCTATGATGCCCTTTGTCTTCACACTCCCCGGATTACAGGCCTGAGTCCAAGAACCAACCTATGGAATCTTTGAGGTCAGGCTCCTCAACCATTTTGAATTGGACTGAATGTTTACAGAATCTAGATTGATCCGGCAAACACACATTATTATCACTTCTTTATCCAGCCATGACTGAGAAGTGAATCAACTTAGAAACGTCATAAACAAAAGCCACCACTGACTCTGAATGAGAATCTTGCCAACTCTACCTTCTTCTGCCACTGACAACGTCAAGACACAATACTGCCCAGCAGAGCTATGACTCGGGGGCGTGGCCACAAACATGGCTGCTTCTGGGAGCCCCACGACAGCTCAGCTTTGTCTTAAGGATGGAAAGAGGCCAGCTCCTTCCCATCCTCCCAGCTCTTCCTCAGTAGAAAAGCGCACTGTTTGTAGAACTGAATCCCTGCACCTGTATGCCTGATGAGGAAGGAAGGAAGAGGTCATCTAGAAAGCAAAGCAACAGAGCAGGAAGACCCAAGTGTGCTCATTCAGTTAGCACAAGCAAGCCCAGGAAAACAAGACCATAGCCAGTAAGGAAAAACCTGCTTTGAATCTCTAGGAGGCTTCTGGAAAAACTGTCTTCCCTAAAGTAAGGCTTCAAGCAAAGCTTTATTTGACTCCCTGGGAGATCGTTTCTCTGTGGAGAGATTCTCATAAGTCACAAGCCACTTCTCTGAAAACGCGGCTGCAGTCTGCGACCTCCACAGTAATAAGTTACAACGCAAAGAAACACCTTGAGCCCTCGAGCTAAGAAGTCATCCCCCAAGAGCCTTTTCTTGCCTAAATCCATACTTCTGGCCATGTAGACATTCCAGGAAAGTGGCACCTCCATGGGTAAATGTCTTCTTGGCTCAGAAAGTTTTTCTTCCATAGAATTGTGAGAATTTTTGCTGTCTGTACAACTTAATTTCATCACAAAAATTTATAGATGTCTGAACTCAACAAACTGCTTGCATAAAAAATATTTTGATCAGCTGCGCCTCTACAAAATTATTTTAAAAGTCAGCAATAAAAGAAAGTCCTCACCCCAGCTCTCCTTTCCGCTCCCTGACTTGCCCCATGCCACCTTGCTCAGCCAGGTAGTAACAACTGGAAATCACTCTCCCCAGATCCCTCCTTAACCTCTAGGATCACTCAGAATAACTTAAACCACATAAATACAACATAAAGTGGCCAAGGGTCTTCTGTCTTTAAAGACACAACAAACCTCCATAAGACACCAAGATGTGTGTCTTCACCCTAAAAACCCTGAGCCAGAATCTTTCTTCTCAAAACTCCTGGGAGCCTGAAAAGCGGGAATGGGGCCTGACTAAAATATTCCCTTTCCATTCCTTGCTCTTCTGGCACTTTTTTCGCAACATTAAATTCACAGCCTATCTCATTATATTCTGGAAATACTCAAACATAAATCATACATGAATAATTCACCTCTCTTTCCATTCTCATGGTTTTTATGTGAAACCATTGGTGTCACCCCGCTCTGACTAAATCTGGTGCGTCCACAGGCTTTCTTTTCACTGGCCCTCAGACACGCCCATCCTCCATGTGCGTGGCTCCCCTTTCAGCTTGGCTCCAGGTCACTTGCTCTTCCTTTCCCGCCATCCTTCTTGGAGATTAACTAATGTGTTTTGAATAGGAAACACATCCACACAATACTAAAAGCAGTACAAACCATGAAAGAGACTAAGCCACAAGCAAATGAACCACCCACCTTAATGTGGCCAGCCAGTATTAAGGGAGCTTCATTGCAATGACCTGTACCTTATTTGCAAAATTCAATTACTCAGCAAAGACTGGGAACCCATGGTACACAGTGCACTAAGAACTGAGTATAAACCATCATGATGGAGCACTTAACTCTCACCAGGCAGCAAGCACGAGCGAACATGTTTGATGTGCACATCTCTGCTGGTCATCATGATACCACCGTGAGCTTGTTTTACATCCTACAGTTTAGTAAACAAGGAAGGTAAGAGTAACTCATTTGATCAAGATGGTTTAAAACAGCCCTTACTATGGGCAAGAGAGGTGCACATGTACTTCAGAAAAGAGAACATCCAGGAGGCCAGTAGCTAGGTAAAAGCTACACACTTTCTCCATCATCGGGAAAATTCAAACCACAAAGACTTGCCATTACACAACTGTGGGAGGATAAGGACAGATGATGCTCTTGCTCTGGAGGTCTGGGAATACCTACTGACTCGAACATTGCAATTCCACAACTAGAAAAACTTCAAGGCACAGACATGCATTAGAATATTCATAATAGTTACTACCCATAATAACCCCAAACTCAGACAACCCAAATTCTTACCAGCCATAGAAAGGATAAGGTATTGAATAGACCTACAGTAAAATGCTAAACCAAAATGAATAATCCACACCACCCAGAATGATAAATGTTGATAGGCACAAAAGAATTTCTACTGTATTACTCTATCTGCAGAAATAAAAACAAGGCAATTCATATCTAGGTTGTTAGACATCAGAATAATGGTTTCCCTCGGGGACATGGGGTGGCAGGAAGGGGACCTGGTGGAGGCTTCTTGGATGCTGGTAATGACCAATGTATTCAGTTCATGAAAATTAATCGGGTTCTACACTTATACTCTATGCTGCGTACAGGTTTACTTTCAACAACTTTTCAAAAGTGCATGTTCTCATGAGGTTTGCATTCTGGTACAACAGGGATATAGCAACTGCAGCAAAGGGCAGATGCCTCATTTCTTACCCATAAATTCCTAGATCCCTGGGCTACTACACAGCAGTGTTTCTATCGCTGTGGAGAAGGGGGCTCCATGACCCTTTCACATGTCAATCTCTCATCCCCACTCACTGAATGTTACAACTGCTGCACTCATATTTAAGATGAGCAGTATGTATGTGTGTGTGTTAGGTAAGTGCATGTGTATGTGTGTATGCATATGTGTTGTTCCTCTAGACAGCCATTAACCTTGTCTAGAGAGGTCACTGGGACCTGGGACTCTCTGATTAGGCTCAGCTAACTAACCAAGGCGCCCTAAGGATCCCCATGTCTCTACATTCCCGGTATGGGGATTATAAGCAATATCATAATGCTCAGCATTTTACATGATACTGGAGATCAAATTTGGGTCCTGATGCCTGCAAGGCAATCACTTTATTGATTGAGCCATCTCTCCTGATAAAGCAAGTATCTCTAACATGGAGTTTTCAAATCTCCAAGGGGCTGTTGGATAGAATTCAGGGGTTCATGAAACAGATAGGAGAAATCCTAGCTTTGTTTAGAAAGCTCTCTCTGAGATTTATTCTTTTCTTCAACTGTCATGGAGGTACCCAAGACAAATCCCCAGTAAAAACATAGACAGTTTCATGTATGTTCCAGTAGCAGGTACCGCGAAATACCATTTACACAAGCAAATTTTGATCAAGTAGAATCTGCCATTCAATCTTATAGTTTTATATGTTAATAAAGAGATATACACTGTGTATACTGCTGTGTCATAAGTATATTTTTTAATATTTTGAGAGTTGTTTTTTAACAACTGCAATCTTCTCTGTTCAGTTTTGTGACCATTGCCCTGAAATCAGAATGTGTAGTTTTCTGGACTTCCCAAAGGGCTCACAGGATAAAAAGAATGTTGACATACTGCCTGTTTTCGACTTGCCCCTCACACCACGTCCTTGCTGCCCCACCCACAGGCTCCGAACCTTCAGTAGTTCAGTAGTTCCTGCTTTCCTGTTTTCTGGAAGTAGGCATGCTCATAATGTAAGAGCTCCCTCACAGCCTCTGCTCTGGGGAAATGCAGGAACCAGAGAATGGGCGGCACTGGGGAGTGGAGGATATTGGCTTCTCCACTCTGTCACCTCAAGGCATGGTTGTTCTTTTCCGGTGCCTTCGCCATTCCTGCTGTGGCTCACCCATGGGTGTTTTAAGCCCTTACTGGTCCTTTAACTGACCCAGAGGTCTAGAAAACATCCCATAATTAAACTCTCCCCAACTCATGTCTTTTGAGAAAAAGATCTACTTCTTGCCAGCCTAGTTCAATTTACAAACTGGGCTTACCTGGTAAACCAACGATACCAGAATATAACTGCACTCTCTTTTGGGGTAGCTAGTGGAATGGGAGTGTGTGTGTGTGTGTGTGTGTGTGTGTGTGTGTGTGTGTGTAGGTGTGTGTGTGTGTGTGTAGGTGTGTGTAGGTGCATTCACTTTGGGGGTAGCAAGTGGAGTGCATGTGAGTATGTATGCATGTGTGTGTGCATGCACATGTGTGCACAGATTGGGAGAAAATACCAGAGATTCCCTGAACTATGGCCGTTTTTCCAGCTTTCCAATTTCCTGAACAACCTCTGTGAGGTACAGGATGTAAAGCCAGGCAGGGAACATTGAGAAAAGGTCATGCCTGATCTGAGTATGTAAACAGCTGCAGGAACTGGCCAGGGGACATCGGGGACAAGGTGCAAACAGAGGCATTATCTTAGGCCCAAAGGTGGGAGGACTGCTGTTCATGGTCCTCCTGCAACTGCCACGTGCTAACATCACCTGTAGTCCAAGCAACGGAAAGAAAGAAAGCAAGCCTTTCCCTGGAACACAGAAGGCGAGAGCCGGTCTGCCTGAAGCAGATCCTCCAGGAAGTGAGACAGGGCACAGAATCCCCTACACAGGCTGCCGCTCTCCTAGAGGCCTCTGACTTCTGAAGGCTCAACAGACAGCAAGAAAAGAAACTGATAAAGTTCTGCCCGCAACGAAGATCATTTCTCCTACGCTATTCCTTGGCTCTTCCCCTCCCCTCTAATTCCCCTGGACAATGCTGGCTGACAGCCCTCTGATATGGAAGAGTGAGCGGAGACTGGCCAGGCAGGGAAGGAAGGAAGCCTGCCAAGAGCACACTTCCATATATCAGTCTGAGCTCAAGATAAATAATCCCAGCCAGCCCGTGCAGCTATCAAACCAAAGGGCATGTTGCAGGTAGCAAGATAAATCGTTCCTGTCAAGGATGTCTTTGTTTGTCCCCGACAGCCTCTTACTATATCTCCCTCTCCTGACAAAGCGACTTCAGGAACAGGATTCTAACATGCATTGCCCTCTGGAAATGATAGCACTAAAGTGGGAGAAAAATGAGCCCCGGATCCTGGGTCCATAAGCCAATATAATACGGCTGGCGGTGGGGCTGCTCACTAAACACAGGTCAGAAGCAAAATCCATCGGAAACAAAAGCTGTGGGTTATTTCCATTCCCCAAGACCCCTCCCAGCTAGCCAGGTCAGCAGATAGGAATGGCTAGCGCTCCAACGACAGGCTTGTATTGTGAATTTTAGCCATACTGGCGTTCCTGGACTACCTCCCAGCCCATCACAGCTGCCGTGGTCATGAGACACGCGGCACAGCAGGAGGGCTGCCTAGTAGAAGGCAGTGGTCAGATTCTCCTTCTAAACCTAGAAACAGTCCTGATAGCTATCCAGGAGCCAGAAGAAGACAAACCTTTATTTGTGGTAATAATTACAGCTGCATTTGTTCCAACTTTTCATTGTTTAGCCCTGGGTTTGATTCCTAGAACTGTGTGCATGTGCACACGTATGTACACATACACACACACACAAAAAAAAACACCTTTGTAAATATTGAGCTTTCATCGGGTAACTGGGGGGAGGAAACCTGGAGTTACCACACTATAGTTTCCCCTGCCCTACACAGCTGCAGAAATTATTTGAGGATTCTACATGGATTGGGAACAATGAAAGGGAAAAGTACCCATCCTGACTTTAGTAGCAGGCAAGACACGCCGAGCCTCTCCTACTCAGTCATGCTTTTCACACATGACATCAAGTCATACGAGGTTAAGACAAACCCCATTACTCTTTGTTACACCAGAATGCGGTTATATCACACTGCCATGATGTGAGATGATACGTGCCTTAGTAGACATCTCTGTGCCCTGGTATAAAAACAGCCTCTTCTGGAAGCTCGGGAGCTCTGTCCTTCCTTCCCAGAAGGACTGCATTCCTGTCTTCTCCTGTGCTTACCGTGACAGCTATCCTTGGCAGTCAACTTGGCTGTATCTGGAAAACCCAAGAGCCAGGCTTCTGGGTACACCCGTGAGGTGAGAAGATCCACGTGAATCTAGGCCATGCTTTCCCACGACAGCCATATACACGAAAAAAGGAAGCTCTTGCGCTTTGCCTTCCTGTCCTCACTCTCTTGGAAAGTTCATTTCTTCATTTACATTAAAACCTACTTCTTTGGGATTCTGAAATATACTGAAGACCAGTGGAAACATCCAGTCCCGGGGACTGAACACCTACTAGATGCTTGAACTTTCTGTTGGGAGACAACCATTGTTGAACAGTTGGACCACATTTTATAAACCACTCTAGTAAATTCTATTTACACACACACACACGCACATGCACATGCACACGTGTGTGCACACACACACACACACACACACTCTCTTCATTCCGTCAGTCTGTTCCTCTAGAGAACCCTGACGGATACAGTTATCCACATGGTTAGCATGGGGAAAGGGTTAAGAGTTTTTGTTTATGTCCTGGTTCCATCACTTATCATGAAACCTAGATTTACATTTCTCATCATTAAGATGCAAATGGTAGCTTTGTCAGGACGATACATTTCTACAGGCCATAGAGTGGCACCATTTCAGGGTGTCCCTCTGCTGTGGCAAAACCCTAACCCCAAACAACGGGGGAGAAAAGGATTTCTTTTAGCTTATGGGTCACAGTCAGGGTAAGGACTCGGGAACCAGGAGGCTCAGGAACTGAAGCAGAGGGCTTGAGGGAACACTGCTCTTAGCCTGCTTTTTATACAACCCTGATCACCTTCCCAGAGGTGGCACCGCCTACACTGGGCTGGGTCATGTCCCAGTACCCACAAGCAAATCTGATGGAGCCTCAACTGAGGCTCCCACTTCCTAGATGACTTTAACTTGTATCAAGTGGATAGCAGAAAGACTAACCAGCACAGACATTCCCAGAGTAGTGAGGGCTACAGTTTCCAAAATAAACAAAAACTTAACCAAGCACTCTCTTACCGCACATCCATCTGTGGTTGCACATTGCCCTGCTAACTCTCCAGGAGTCTCCATGTGCACCTGGCTGTGTCCATCTCTGCCACTTTCATGAGGCTCCGTGATGAGGACTCTAGGGGATGCTACACCATTGGATTCAGATCCTCAGACAGTTCTTTGCTTTAGAACCAATAGCTACTCATCATAAAGGCTCCTCTCACATCTCTCTTCCTTCTAAAGGCTTCAATACCTGCTCATCCATAAGGGCTCCTCTCACATCGCCCTTCCTTCTAGAAGCTTCTCTGAACCATCAAATCTCCTTCTTTCACAATCCTACAGTCTGGTGCATTTGCTCTACTCATAATATGCTAATTTCTATGAAAATGACCTCCAGAGATGCACATGATTGAATATTTAGCCCCCAGGTGGGTGGAACTCTTTGGGAAGGATTAGGGGGTGTGTCCTTGCTACAGAAGATATGTCACTGGGGTCAGACTTTGAGGTTGCAAAAGACTCCATTCCAAGTGCATCCTCTCAGTCTCCTACCTGGGCATTAAGATGTGGCTTCTCAGCTGTTTTTGCCAAATACCTTTGCTCCATGGTCATGTATTCTAAACCTCTGGATTGTAAACCTAATTAAATGCTTTCTTTTACAAGTTGTCTAGGTCATGAGCATTTTGTCACAGCAGGAGAAAAGTAACTACTGCACATTTTGTTTTAAAATTTTTAAGATTTATTGAATTTTATGTGCATGTTTTTCCTGTATATATGTAAATGTACCACATGAGCTCCTGGTGTCTATGGATGTCAGAAGAGAGCACTGGGTTTTCTGGAAGTGGGATTAGGATGGGAGGGCTATGTGGCACTCTGCACGGGTCCAGCCATAGGTCAGGGACAATGGTGAGTCACCATCTATACACTGAGAATCAAGCCTGGTCCTCTGAAAGAGGTGGTGCATTAAACCACTGAGCCATCTCCACAGCCCCTCTGCCCACTCTTTAACTCATCCAGCCAACACAAAGTTTTCATGGAAGGTGCCATGCTGGATGCTGAGCCGGGACATTCTGAAGAGACACTTCTGGGAGGCAACGATATGTGACAAGAATACTGAATAACTCATCTATGTGTCTGATCCAAGAACAGAGCAGAAACTTTACAGATTAATAAATAATTCTGAATTCAGCCTGTGCAATGAGATCTGAGGGGTTAACCTGTCTCACTCTGGACCCAACTGACTGGAGTCTCCTGTAAGCTGCTTCATCTGTAGCCAGCATAGACACACAGGACACAGGAGCACTGTCCCTGGCCCGTGGCTGGACCTGTGCAGAGTGCCACAGAGCCCTTCCCAGAAGACAGTGAAGAGGACAGTTGTAGTAATAAGGATGGTAGGGCTGCGTCCCCAGCACCCCGGCTGCCTGCTCGGCTAGCTTATGCCCGAAATAACAACACACAAACTGTATTCATTTAAACACTGCTTGGCCCATTCTCTTCTAGGCTAATTCTCACATATTAATTTAGCCCATTTCTAATCATCTGTATGTAGCACCCCAAGGTGCGCTTACCGGGGAGATTCTAGCCTATGTCCATCCTGGGTCGGAGCTTCATCCCGGGAGCAGGGCATAGCGTCTCTCTCAGGCGTCTGCTCCAGAGAGGAGAGCTGTGTCGAGTCTCTGAGCTCACTTCCTCTTCCTCCCAGTATCCTGTTCTGTTTACTCCACCTATCTTCTAACCAATAAAATGGGCCAAGGCAGTTCCTTTATTAGCCAATGACCTTCCTCCATCATTTCCCCTTTTTCGGTTTAAACAAAAAAAAAAAAGGCTTTAACTTTAACATAGCAAAATTACATATAACAAAACAGTTATCAAGTAAAAGTTACAATAATCTTTATCATAACTAAGGAAAACTATAACTAACTATTCTTTTTTTTTTTTTTTTTTTTTGGTTTTTCGAGACAGGGTTTCTCTGTGGTTTTGGAGCCTGTCCTGGAACTAGCTCTTGTAGACCAGGCTGGTCTCGAACTCACAGAGATCCGCCTGCCTCTGCCTCCCGAGTGCTGGGATTAAAGGCGTGCGCCACCACCGCCCGGCTATAACTAACTATTCTTAACTCCATCAAAGACTCCAGAAAGATACAATATGACCTAAGCAAACAAGAAAAAAAGCAACTTTTAAAACGCTAGAAATGACAGAGACATCTCGCTGCCTGGACAGTCACCCAAAGTTCCTCTGTACCGTTGGGGCATCCATCTTCAGCCTTCAGGCCCATGGTATCCAGCAGACATTTCCATCAAGCAGGAAAATTCAAAGTCAGTTCAGTCACTATCTGTTGTGTCCTGCAGAATGTCTCGCAGACTCTTTCATGAATCAGGAACCCCGAAAGATCATCTCACCTTAGGCAAGTTCAGTAGTCCTCTCTCTGTGGGTTCTCTGTGTCCAGTTTATGCAATAGTCCAGGCAAGAGCAGTTTCTTGCCCAAATGGCTATCAAACTCCATAAGGTGCCTCTTCGATGCCCATCTTCCTCTTGAAGTACATTGGTGCTGCCAGGAGCAGAGTGTCTCATTGTCATGAAAAGTCCTCAGTTATTAAAACATTAAATGTCCTATTCTGTAATCTTTGAAAGACATGAAGAATGTCTATCTAAAATATATCTCTATATATCTAGAAAATCTAATTAATATGACTACAAGCTTTACTATTATCGATGATTATCCATTAACAACATATATTTCTTAATTATACAGTACATATTTAAATGAACTACACAATCACAATACCTTAATCAAAATCAGAAACACTTATATATATAACAAAATTGGCCTTAAATCTCTATCAATAAAGCAAAATCTATACTAATGCAAATTATTCATACCTATATCATATCCCCCTTTAAATGTAAAAGAACGTTTATAAACCATATTTGGGAACATGGGCACAGTTTTTTCTCTCCAAACTGCTTCCTGCTGAATGGGGGCGTTGTTAATTAGGTCTTTCATGGTATAACCTGTGTGCTAGTTTCATCTCAGTTGGCAGTTGAGCGAAGCAATTTTTTGAAGGCGTGCACAGGAACCATTCAGGAGGACGTGGTCCATCATACCAAATCGGAATAGAAGAAATGAACAGCATCTCATCCTCTGTGAAAACAAAATAAGAAACTCCTTTCTAAAGTATCATATCCTTAGATCCAAATTCAAAATATCTATGTTGGATTAGTTCAGCAGTATTTATAAATGAATATCTTTTAGCAGCTGTTGCTCCTTCCTCAGCATTCAAATAATTCAAAGAGAGCATAATAGCATACAGTATCAAGATTCTCTGTGTATTTTCCATCTTTGTACAGCTTTGTTTTAACCTCTATTTTGTTTAGTTTTACTTTTAACTTTTTGCTTTCTGAGACAGGTTCTCTGTATCTTTGACCTGAAGTAACTCTGTAGACCAGGCTGTCTTTGAACTCTCAGAGATCCGCCTGTCTCTGCCTCCCAGGCATTGGGATTAAAGGCGTGTGCTACCACACCTTGAAGTCACAGAGGTCTATCTCCCTCTGCCTACCAAGTGTTGGGATTAAAGGTGTGTACCACACACAACAACTCTCTTCCTTTTTTTTTTTGTTACTTTAAGAACTTTAAATTTTAGTCTGCATATATTTTTAACACACTTTAAACCATTTAGAAATTTTCTTTGTCTTTGAATCTCTCTTTACTGTATATCTCTCTTTTTCTGACCACACGAGTCTTTAATTTACCAAGCAATATCAGTAGGATTAAAGGCGTGGCTTTGCCGGCTGGATCCAGCCCATTCCTTAGCTTTCCAGCCTCATGGCTGAGGTACTGGCTGTAGCCAGCAAGCGAGCTTCAGCAGCCTGTGCTTGCAAACCACACAAACCGCCTGCGTAAAAGAGTCAGAGTTTGTCCTGGCAGGACAGCCCAGAAAGCTGGCATTTTTAAACTGCACAGCTTTTTTCCTAATACAGCTGAAAACCGAAAAGCATGCGTTCAGCTTTTCGTCAACACCGTTTAAGTGTTTCGTGGCAGGACCTCTTAATGAGCTGCAGGCTTTGCAGCTAAAGCTGAGTCAGGAAGCCTCTCTTAGATGAAAGCGCATGCTTGCCTCTAACAAGCAGAGCAGACCCGAGAACACAGCGAGTCTAGTTGCCATCAAACAAATCGTAGCACTTTACTCCAAATGCTCTATTCAAAAGCTCTGTCTCCCGCAGGAGCCAGACAGAGATCACAATGGAGGCACAGCCCCAGGAAGTCATGCTTTAAAATGACACAGCATTTTTTCTGCTACTTTTGCCGAATCAGGAAATCTCTCTACAGCACGCTACCAACAAACAGCAAAAATCTGTGTTAAACTCTCTCTCCCTTATTTTTAAGCCTTCTCAGGTTTTTTAAGTGGGTTTAGTCCATTATGTCGGGCGCCAATCTGTAGTAATAAGGATGGCAGGGCTGCGTCCCCAGCATCCCGGCTGCCTGCTCGGCTATCTTATGCCCGAAATAACAACACACAAACTGTATTCATTTAAACACTGCTTGGCCCATTCTCTTCTAGGCTAATTCTCACATATTAATTTAGCCCATTTCTAATCATCTGTATGTAGCACCCCAAGGTGCGCTTACCGGGGAGATTCTAGCCTATGTCCATCCTGGGTCGGAGCTTCATCCCGGGAGCGGGGCATGGCGTCTCTCTCAGGCGTCTGCTCCAGAGAGGAGAGCTGTGTCGAGACTCTGAGCTCACTTCCTCTTCCTCCCAGTATCCTGTTCTGTTTACTCCACCTATCTTCTAACCAATAAAATGGGCCAAGGCAGTTCCTTTATTAGCCAATGACCTTCCTCCATCAGACAGTGCCCCAGACACAGAGAGGCCAAGGACCAAAGAAAAGAAGTTCAACAAAATAGAGTAAGTTTCCATTTTATGGAGAAACATTACCCCACTGTCTCTCCTGCCACCGGCAACCGTGCAGCTTGGCAAATGTCCATTCATTAGTTGAAGCAAGACAGTGCTTAGACACAACGGTGCCTGGGGTTGTTCCCACAGATGGCAGTGACTCCAGCCCTGATTTATCTGCCTCTGAAGATGATCGTCTTCAAGTTACTCAGTATAAGCCCTGGTGATGAGGCAATATGGCTGTCATCTGATTTGTTAAGAGATATAGCATGCGGGATGTTGAATCTATTGATTCATAAAAATTTAAAACAGGAAAATTTAAATATAAAAGAAAGGCTTTAATTTGTCTTTAATTTTGTAAAGAAAGGAGGGTGAAAGATACAGGCAGAGGGCTGGCCTTGCTGAAGGGCACAGGCAAAGCTGCTGTGTTTGGCCAGAACCAAGAGAAGGGAAACCACCAAAGATGGGCAGAAAGAAATAAGAAATGGGGTATTAATACAGAGAAATCAATGGTTTTAAATTAGGCAATTTGGATTTTAGTCTTCTTTCTTTTATTTAGTTGAGTGACTTTAAGGAGCATTTATCTTCAGTTTTACAACAACAAATGGGGCTGATATTAATCCCTGCTCGAGATACATCTCGGGTTTGGCATGATCAAGTCAGTTACAGACATAAGTCCTTAGAGTGGGCCTGGTGTACAGTGAGATGTGGTAAATGTTCTGCTTGTATTTTCCATGTTGGAACAAAGTAAAACACTAACCCCGTGATCGGCTTAGAGCCTCTGATGTGAGTCATGATAAACTATGCCAGTCATGAGATTTTCCTGGCACTTTTACAAACAATAATCATGAGGATAGCTTTTACAATGAGCGTTGATAACGCAGAAGCCAAGCGCTGTGTGTGTCACATGCGTGTTTATTCTCTATATTTTTCTTTTTAAAAAGTTTAATGTTTTATACATTTTCTGAGAATTCCATATACAAGTTCATATATTTACATTGCCCCCTCTCTTTTCTTCGCTGCAACTTCTCCCGGCTCATCACACCTCCTCCTATGACCTCTTTTATAATTGTTGTTGTTCTACATAAACGTAGATGTGTTGTAGATAGTCTACAGATTCTAATTAGCACTGCGTGTGTGTGTGTGTGTGTGTGTGTGTGTGTGTGTGTGTGTATGGCATAGGGTAAGTGGGAGGAAAGACCAGCACACAAGAGCCAAAGTGGCACAGTTGAGAGTGCAGCAGGCAGAGCTGAAAGCCAGCTTCCAGAGCACATCCCGGTGTGGCCAGGTTGAGCCACACAAATGGGCTGCAGGCTCACACAACGCCCCACTGTCCCATGGCACTGCATGAAATGCCTGCTGAAGACACAGGCGAGGGTACCTATAGCATGTGCGAGGGTACCTATAGCATGTTCAAATGGATTCTGCTGAGACACACCCTACAGAAGACTTAGAGGCTAGTCAACATATTAAAAACACTACAGAGATGATCCTGTTAGTGGGCGCTGTCTGGGACACTGTGGTGGCTTTCTTTCCCGAGCTACCATTCTGGAGGAGGGCTGCTAGTGACCATACACCATCCTCAACAGCAATGATATAAGTTCTCCTCCCAGAGGCAGAATCCACGTTTCCAAGTTCTTGATGGGTGGACAGAAGCCACCGGTGTAAGATGCCCATCCAAAAGGACCCCTTTTCTCAGCTACACTTTTCTCCTGCCACACTAAAGAGCACCTCCCATCCTCTTCCCCAAACTTCTGCCATGAAGTGTGTTGTCCAGGTGCCTCCGAGGAAGAAAGACTGCAAAGATGAGGAAAGGAACCTGAAAATCAAATGGAAAACGCCATGAAGGTCAAGCATGTGGCTAAGCCCTCCAGGCTGTCCTACATGTGACAAAACACAGAACAGTGGACAGAATTACTTTGGGCATGCGGCATCCACAGTGCATGCAAATCGCTTCTCTGTGAACACTACCTACACAGAGAACTGCATACATATGCGGCTTTTCTAGTGGGGGCGCCTGCCACCAAGACACTAGGAAATGCAGTTTATAAAATGTGGGTTCGTAAAAGATCCGGGATCCAAACAATTAAACCTCCCTATGCCTCTGGGGACGTCGCACTTTATGTCAACAAATGTTATGTCATCTCTAACCATGCCAATTTCCATTTAAGAACTTCCAATTATTCGTGTGGCCAGGGGGTGAATTCCAGTTTTCTGGCTGATGGTTTCATTACCTCGTCCCTTACTCCTCCTCTTCCATCCCCACACCCAACCCAGACCCCAAGAAAAAGACACTGGAGCTTTGTCTGTGAGAGAAAAGTAATCTTAAGCAAACCGCGTCAGCTCGCAGGGCCATGGCTCCAAACGGCCTCTCCAGCACCAAGTGAAATAAATACATTTTGTTTTCGAACACATCATTGTATCCCTGCAGGTACTAAAGTGTAGTTTTAGTTTGTCACCAATTGTTCTGTATGGCTGCAAATTTTTCCCGAACGTCCCTCCACAGGGACATTGCAGTCTCGCACATGGGGGAGGGCAAAGATAGTGAGGTGTCTAGAATGTAATTAAAGGAGGTTAGAAGATGAAATCTACCCTGCAATCTCACGGGCCACTACTGCAGGAGGACTCTGCAATCATGGGAGTCCCTGCATTGCAAAGAGGCAGCTGTGTCAGTTTGAGAATTAGACAGACTAAGCAAATCGCCTCCCAGGCACCTGATGTGCACAAATTAACATCTCGTGCCCTGCAGTCAGTGCCGCAGCTTGGAGACATGATTGGTCAAACATTTGGCCTCTCCGGGAAGGATGCATTACTAGTCCCTTCGAGCATTCTCCACTTCTTTGTGATCTCAGCTTTTCACCATACTCAAGCATTTGGGCTTGAGAACTGGGTGCATCAGACAGCAGCAGGCATTTGGCTGGGTGGTTCCTTCTTCACTTCTGTCTATAGGGCACCAATTAACTGACAAGTCAGGCTACTAATTGCATGGCCAGTAGATGCCAGACCGTCCGAAGCCATATAATGTCCCATTACCAGCCCTCCTCTCCCCTGAGGGTGTTGTTAATTGTTTTCTGTGTGAACTTGTACATGTCCGTGCACGGTGCCTTTGGTTCGCAGGGAGGATCAAGCCTGAGTCCATTTGGCTCATTCCCCTGAAATAACTTTCTGTTGTTTGGTTTGATTCTTTACATAACATCATCCTCCACCCAACTACAGTGACCAAGACCTCGTCTGTTTCTGAAAGCTTGTCATCTTATTACTGCTTTGTCCTGGAAGGAGCCTACAAGGTGCGTGGTGGAGAGGGGAGGAATTGGGGCCAGGGAGGACTTTCTCTAGGAACCCTCAGAGGGGTCACCTTTATCTCCTTTTCTCAAGGACTTTCCACATATGGGTGGCGCCTGGGCCGCGGCACCAAGTCACAGTGACAAACTCCATGCTGTGTTCTCTCAGAGGTTAAAGTAGGGCAGAGGGGAGAAGGAGGAAGGGGGAAAGTGTGTGTTAGTGCAAGATGTTTTCCTTTTATGGAAGAGTAGGGAGAGGAAGAGCTCAAATAATTCTCACTGTGCCTCTGGCTGATCAAAAATGATAGATTACTTTATGAGAAATTAATTCCTAAACAAAAGAAGCCTTTGTGCTTTTTCTTCTAATGAGAGCTGAGGTAGTAAAATAATAGGGGGAAAGGAGAAGGTTCTTTTTCTAGAGTGGGCTAATTCTAGATAAATAAGCTATGGGATTGCCTGGGACATGCTCACCCACTTAGCAAACATGCATTTAGCCATTACTTTGTCCTGGGCACTGAAGGAGTGTATTTAGTGGTGTGGGAAGAGGGCTGCCTGAAGCTGCCACTCCGGACACTCAACCACACGCAGATTAAAAAGAGAGAGCCAAGATGTTGGAAAGAAATGAGTGATCTTAAGAAATGGGGGCGGGGGCACCTCGAGGGTAAAGGCAAGAAGCAACAAGTGCTTGCCAAAGCACGAAGAGTTGTTACAGAGGTCAGATTGCTTCTGTTTGACGCTCAACACAGGACCCACAGGTGAGCGTGCTGAGGAGGCATGTTGGGTTCCAGTGGAAATAAGACCCTTGGAGCCATTATTACTAAAGCCTTAGTTCTGATTTGCTTTTCATCACAGCAAGACTTCAAGCAGAATTGAACCAATACCTGTCGTGCATATTAAGTGGAAATTCAAACAACCCCAAAGAGGCCTCGCCAGTAAAAGCTCCCTGTGGTTCTTGGAGGTTCCAGGAGGAGTGCTTGCGGTTTTCCTTCTCTAGCAAACTTTCAACTTGTTTACTTTTAATAATTAATCACGCAAATTGTTTGACTTTTGCTATACTCTAACATTTGTGAAGTATTTGATTCAGGCCTTCTGTTTATTTCATTTTATAAATAAGAAAACTGATAATGTTTGAATTAAATAAAACAAAAGTTAAGAAGGGTTCACTGGCTAATGATGTCCCATCTCTGGGATTCCATGTGAACGCAAATGCTCAGGATATCTGTCCATCTATCTAACAGGAAGGCAGCAATGGAATCAGAAAAAGAAAAATATTAAAATTAGAATGCCTAGGCTCTGTCTTTCTACTTCAGGTCTCAAACTTAGATAAGAATAATAAAAATAACCTTAAACTAAGGAATTTTTCAGTTGACCTCTGGATTTTTTTGACCTCCTGAATATTATATAATTACAACTCAAATTGTCATCAGGTAAACCACATTTTTCAGTGTCCCTCTCCTAGCTCTGGAACTGCCAACTTTACCATGTCCATTCTCCAAACCATTCAAGGTAGGAAAAACTGAAAGTCAACAGAAGCCAAGTTTTAAATATAATCACACCCACCGCCCTTCTCAAGCTGCCCTGTCTTTGTCTTTCTGCCTTGATGACTCACCCAACCCCCTTCAATGCCTCTGTGCACACATAGAAAAACGTGGAGACACATATATTCCTCTGAAAAATTCACTGCCCAGTGCCCACAGACACTGAGCCCTAGCAAGTTCTATAGCCTCCAAAAATTTGTATCTATTCGAGCAGCTGTGACCAAGAACTTGCCCTGGAATTTGGGAAGCTGACCACCCAGAATCAGAATAACTTATTCAAGACATTTAAAACCCACCAGACAGAGTTCCAGAGATTGTTATGCGCGGATCAATTCTCCTCCAGTAAAGAAATGGACTGGGTGATTTAATGTGCCCTTCCCACTGCTAATTTCTGTGTTCTGGAGATTAATTTAAATGCAGATATAATTTATTTTGAATAATGTCTCAAGAAAAGAACTTGGTTGCTATTTCAATAGGTGTCAGGGTGTGAAAAATTATTGTCATAATTATAGCAACTGGAATTGAGCTTGTAAAAATATTTTTGCGGAATATTAAACAGCTCCATAGTGACTAGGACCACACAGAGATGCACGCACACACACGCACACACATGCACACACACACATTCATACACACCATAATAAGGTCTCATTTATCATTCATGTATATTTTTCCTAGACTATGTGCACGAGATGCTGTTGGGTTAGAATTATCTTGGAATAATTTATCCCAATTATCAGAGCTAAAGAAGAGACAGGGCCGACACAACCTTCCTGTGTCAGCTGTCTGCAGCCGTGACAGAATATCTGAGAACACAAAGCAGCAGGGATTTATGGGGATTCCTGATTTCCAAGGGTTCAAGCCACAGCTCCATTGCTCCAGCCTGAGTGAGACAGATCATGGCAGCAGGAGTGTGTGGCAGAGGAGATTGTTCACCATGGGTAGCCAGGAAGCATAGAAAACAGGAAGATATGAGGGCAGAGATAAATCCTCCAAAGGCACACCCCCAGCCACTCCCTGCAATGGTCTGTCTGGAACCCTAACCCTAACCAGAGACAAGCTCCCCCATCCCGTCCGCTGAGGCAAGCAGAACTTCCAGCCTGAGTTCCTTCCTTTCTGTCTCTCTCCCTTCTTCCCCCTTCTCCCCTTCACCTTCTCTCTCTCTCTCTCTCTCTCTCTCTCTCTCTCTCTCTCTCTGCCTCTCTTTGGTCTTTCCCCTTCTCCCCTTTCCCATTCCCTTCTATAATCCATTAAGTCCAACCTCACTCTGCATGGCGTGTGCCTATCCATCTCTGTCTCTCAGCCACCACACGCCACTCCCTATCTGGGACTCACTGTCCTGAGGGGCCTGCGCTGTCCCTCGTGGCCCGCAGGCCCCTCAGGAATGGTGCCATTTTATTTTCACCATAACACTCCCTCTCCCCGCCAGTCCTTAGCTTCCTTCATCTCCACTCTCTCCTAGTAAAGTATTCAATCATGAATCCATGGGTAGATTTACCCGTCAGTACCCTCACAATTCAGTCGGTTCCTAAAAACCCCAGTTGTGAAAATTGTACTGAGGACAAAACTTTGAGCACACACCCTGTTGTGGGGACACTTTGTAGACACCATAACTCTGCTTACGACTGGAAGGTGACTAAAAGCCAAAACAAATCCTCAAAACGACAGCACTGAGAACATAGCAGGGCGGGAGCACCTCGTGAGCATTGCATTCGAGAATCCTTGCATGTTCACAGACATGGGTTTGCATCATGTTGAGTGACAATTTCTTGGTCGTTGGGTTAAAATATTCTAGTTCCAATAAACACATGATTCAGTGTGCATGTATTGCCACAGTGGTGCTGAAATGACAATAGAGCCAGTAAGGGGGGACGCAGAGACGCCTTGCAGCCTGGTAACTTCATATTTTATTCATTGTTTTCTCATAAAGAAAGTCATATCAAAATGAGTCTATGGCCTATTTTCCAAACACCAATAAAAAATGTAGCAATCCACGCACACTTTGTTGTACATCCACTACTTATTCTGTATTTTATGAGCATTGTGTAAAATCCTTATTAAAATGTATGGCAGAATCATAGCCGTGATGTTAGAGATGAAGAAACTGGGAGTCAGGGAGGTCTACTATCTTCACCAAATAATGAAGCAGCAGAATAAAAGTTCCACTTAACTCTAAGACCCATGCTATATCATCTGCATGTCTCAGGACCCATGTGAACGTCTGCAAAAAAGTTGCCCCTATTAAGAAACTGTGGATGAATCTGTCTTTTTAAAGCTTAGGTTTTTTTCATTGGACACAGTTTTTCTCCCACGTCATTTTGCAACTGCAAGCTTTTCTTACATCTCGCAATGTAACAGCCCTGGGAGAAAGTGTCATCATCTTGATTTTACAAAACAAAAGACTGAGGTTGGTTTAATTTTAATATCTCAGGGGCTGACTAAATTTTAATACACTTCAGTGGACTCCACTCATAGGTACAGGTAAATAAATACTCTGAGGATTTCAGATAGCATGAGAAGCACCCTAGGTGAACAGGGGTACGGAGTCATACCCTGGGACTCTTGAAGCCCATCCTGGAGAGGGTGTAAGCTTCCCAGCTATGGGCCCAGAGGCTTCCTTGCTTAAACGTAAGTCCCACCTGGCAGCACCCTGTCGGCAGGTTCTGCCTGTCCACTTATGACATGGTTGAGTCACAGATTCACTGTTGTCAGCTTATCCAATGACGACAGCACACTTCAACACAAGGGCACCCAGATCTGCTTTGAGACACCGTCCCCAGAAATGGTCTACAGCAGCTGCTCACAACCCAGCAGGCAGTAACCAACTCCCAGATACATGCCAAGCACCCACAACAAGCGAGGCCTAAGGAAAGAGCGGATCAGTAGGGTGGGGCCCTTGCCTGGAAACCCTACAATCCAGAACAAGTAGTGAGAGAATAAGTAACAAGTGACGGCTCTGGCCTTGGTCCAGCCCAGGACAAACCTTCTCTTAGTCAGAAGGATGGCAGGATGAAATAAGATAGTGGTCCTTGGCACACGGCAGGCACACAGTCACAATTGCTTCCCTTCTTTCCCCCTCTGGCCAGGACTCCAGGGAACCGCAGGAAGCCATCCTTGCAGCTTCTCCTTTCCTCTGTGGACCTGATAAGATGGCTTCTGTGTCCTTTTGAACACCAGTATTCACTGATAGTGCTAACCTGCCCGCAACCCGTTGCTTATAACAACGGAGTGTTTCAGCTTTCTGCCTTGCTCCTGTTTGTCATGCTCCAAATAACAAGTGTCACAGCCCAGCCAGTGACCAGCAGCCTGCTCCGTTGATGGGCTTGGCCTGGATACTGCCTATCCAGATACTGCCCGTTCCGTGATTGTGTAGTGCCTAGATCTATCTGCTCTTTGAGTTAACCAAGTAAATCACAAAGATCAACTCACTGAGGTATTGTATTGTTGCCTGAAGTCATGGCTAAGAAGCCCAAAGCCATGTCCAGGCTCTCGGAAGCAGATGACATGATCAGCCAGTGATGGCCGTCTATGGGACAGAAGGTGGGCCTGATGCAGGAGAGCTGTATTCTTCCACCCCTGTATCATACTCCGTTATCTTATACTTACTTTCCTCACTGGGTTCTGTGTTGACTTGCCAGAGTTACCTACTTCCCAGCAAGTGAGTCAGCAGCCTCTAATTTAAATTGTGTGTGTGTGTGTGTGTGTGTGTGTGTGTGTGTGTGTGCGCGCACACACACATATGAGTGCAGATGCCCTTAGAGGGCAGAGGCAACAGACCTCTCCAGAGCTGGAGCTATAAGTGGTTTTGAGTCCCAAGTCATGGGTACTGGGCCTCCAACTCAAGTCCCCTGCAAGAGCGGTAAGTGCCCTTCACCACTGAGCCATCTCTGCAGCCTGTCAGGGGGGTCTGGATTTCACAGGAATTCTCTGACACTGGAACCTGCCATACTGCCCCGGATGGACCATTCTGATAGGCACTAGGGGCAGGAGAAAGGGTTTAGAGGACGGAACTGGAGCTCTGTCCACTAGCAGAACAAGCCACGTGATCATGTTTGCCAAGAAGCATCACATGAGCAGACATTTTAGCTCACACCTTGCTGTCACTGTCAGCTGGGACCACAGGTGTGGGTTTGGGGGTCAGTCTGCGATCATCAAACCCTTGTGGAGGCCCAAATCTGTGAGCCTATTTCCACCTTGTCTGAAGGTCAGAGAGGTTTAGCTTGTTCAACGTTGTTGACAAGTGCGGCTACACACCCTGACCAAGTGTGTGGTTACTTGGTGTTTTGGACATTAAGATGCCCATAAAGGTAGAACCACTCCCCACTGACCAATGGTCAGGAAATTCAACAATACTTCTCTTTCTTCTTTTGTATGGAGGTTTGGTATTGGGAGAGGTGACCTTCAGGATACCTGGTCTAGGGTGGGCTCACTGCCAGAACAGAGTACTAATAACTTGATATCTAAAAGTATTGACGCGCATAACTGCTGTGGTTGTCCTTTGTATCACGTTAGTGCAGTCTTTGTCTTCTTCCCCTGTTGTGTTGGGGTATGAAAGTGTATGGGAAATCAAACACAGGCGAATTTCAGGATTCACTGGAACTCCCTCCCGGTACTAGCCTATGTTTTCTGTTTTATTATTTTTTACTTGCATCTTTGCTCTCTTTACTTACTTTTCTTACCCCCATGTCCTACCTGGGTAACTGGTATTTTTGTCGAAACTGGTCTTCAGCCACCCTGAGGCTAGGGGATGGATACTGGGATCTACCCAGAAGCACATCCGGGTAGGGTCAGGCCTATTCACAAAAGGCACTCATTTGGCATGGTGCATGTTGCCAGTCAGTTTTACAATCTCTACACTATGAAGCCTACCCTATGCGAGTGGGGTCGATTTAAGGAACAAAATCAATATTCAGGCCTTAAGAACATACGAAGAGATGGAGTGCCCGGGCGACTAAACAAGACGTGTGATTGGACAACAATGCTAAGCAACGATTTGATCTGCAACCAAACTGAGAAAACTCTAGACCAATGAAAAAGTCAAAGTGGAGTTGGAAAGATGACTCAGTCAGCAAACTGTCCAGCACATAAATATGAGGACCTGGGCTCAGATTCCCCACATGCCCCAGGACTAGGAAGGTGGAGACAAGAGGGTTCCTGGAGCTCACTGGCCGGCCAGCCCAGCCAAATCAATTAACTTCAGTTTTAGCAAGGGACCCTGCTTCAAAAAATACAGTATGAACACACACATGCATATAAACACACATACATGTGCATGCAACAACAACACACAAAAAGTCAAATTGTTATGCAAATCCAGACAGGGATGACTGATGTTGCACTGGGGTACGGGTTGGTGGTGCACACGGGGGAGGGAGGGTGTCCCGCCACTGCAGACACTGCACTGTTTCTTAGTCCTTTGTAGTGAGTGGTAAGAAGGGTGGATGTACATATTTCCCACAGCACATTGGTGGCCCTTTCGATTGCAGAGAAAGAAATCTAGAAGGAACAGAGGGCAATCAGTAGAGAAGACAGCCAACGAAATGGGAAGATATTCTAAAATCCTAGAACCAGTAAAGAATTGAGAAGTAGAGAACTGAAGAAGAAACCTGAAGGCAAGAGTTCACTGGAAGAACTGAGGATTCTTGTGATGGAAATATTAAAATCAACAGCAAATTCAGGTTACTAATGCTGCCTCAGAATATAAGCCCCTGTGTTTATCTATTGGAGTCTACTCCAGATTCTCACTGAACTGTTTGTCTAAATCAGAGTAATGGTTCCCAGAATAAGGTCATTTATTTTTCTAGATGCATTTTTATACTCAGAGAACAAAACTACAATGTCAAGGAGCCCCGGGAGAAGCAATGTAGGACCATGTGATCTTTCTGCAGGTTCATGGCTCAAATTATGGAGCCACCCCACTTACAACATGCCTAGTTCAGGCCACCCCTGGTTCTCATTGGCAGAGGGGTAGGCAGGTAGATGTTCTCCCAGCTGGAGATGATCAATGCAACTGTTCCAGCCTGATCTGGTTCATAGGTTCCAGACTGGCTGGGGGTCTAGGCTCTCACTGCCTGCTGAAAAATCATTACCACTGTCACACACCATCTAGTTTGTCTATTTCCTATTCTTCTATGCCAACACTTTATCCTGAGACAGTTTCTACTTACTCTTAAGAGTTATTTTCTGCTGGGTGGTGGTAGTGCACGCCTTTAATTCCAGCATCCAGGAGGCAGAGGCAGGCGGATCTCTGTGAGTTCAAGGCCAGCCTGGTCTACAAAGTGATTTCCAGGACCTATTCAAATACTGTTTCAGCACTCATCTTAGAGTCATTATCTTAAATGACTTAAGCTGTGGGATGATGCTCTTGTACTATGTAAAGATTTGTCACTCAATGTTAATGAAACATTGATTGGCCAGTAACTAGGCAGAAGTATAGACAGGGCAGTCATATTATGAGAATTTTGGAAAGAGGAAAGGCAGAGATGCAGTCACCAGCCAGACACTGAGGAAGCAAGATGAGAATGCCTGAGAAAAGGTACCAAGCCACATGGCTAAACACAGACAAGAATTATAGGTTAATTTAAGCTGCAAGAGCTAGTTAATAATAATCCTGAGCTAATAGGCAAAACAGCTTATTATTAATACAACCTCTGTGTGTTTCTTTGGGAATAAACTGCTGTGGGACTGGGTAGGAGAGAAACTTCCATCTACAGACCTGTGTTGTAGAATATTAGTCAAAAATGTGTTACATTTGTTTATGCTGTGGAACATTTGTTTATGGTGCATTTATGTGTTGTATTCTTTTTTGGTGCATTTGTTTAGCTCTGTGAAGCTGTGTTACTTTGCCTGTCTAAAACACCTGATTATTCTAATAAAAAGCTGAACAGCCAATAGTTAGGCAGGAGAAAGGATAGGCAGGGCTGGCAGGCAGAGAGATTAAACAGGGGGAGAAATCTGAGAAAAGCTAGTGGAGCAAGAGAAGGAGGAAGAGGACTCCAAGGGCAGCCACCCAGCTGCACAGCAAGCTACAAAGTAAGAAGTAAAGATAGACACATAGGATAAAGATAAAAGCCCAGAGGAAAAGTGTAGACAGGATAATTTAAGAAAAGCTGCCTAGAAATACGCCAAGCTAAGTCCAGGCATTCATAAGTAAATAATGAGCTTCCATGTGATTTATTTGGGAGCTGGGTAGCAGGTCCCCAAAGAGCCAAAAGAGTAAAACAAAAACAACCAACAACAGACTTGAAGCTACATTAAGTGAATTGAAATTATATAAGTACAAATACATAGAGGGGTATAATTTATACCCTTTAATTTTCACATTCATATTCAGCTACATATTCATAAACAATATTCCTACCAAATTTCTTAACTGGATTAAACTGTTTCAGATGTTGGAGATGACTGACAAGGAGAGAATGTTTACACCACAGAAATTGGCAAGCACTAGAAACTGTAGTCTTTAGTGCAGAGGCCACTCAACAGTTAGCACTCAAGTGTTGTTGAAAGGTCGCCTGTTTGTTTCCCGACTGCTCAGCCCTGAAATAACTACCCAGAAACTATATTATTTCAATCACTGCTTGGCCCATTAGGTCTAGCTTCTTATTTGCTGAATCTTGCATCTTAATTTAACCCATCTCCATTAATCTGTGCACCACCACAAGGTCGTGGACTACCAGCAAAGTTTCAGCAAAGGTCTGTCTCTGGCAGCGGCTCCATGGCTTCTTTCCACCTCCACCTCCTTTCTTTCAGCATTCAGTTACTCTACCCAATTACAGACCTAAGACAGTTTCTTTATCAACCAATGGCATTCACAGCATATAGAGGGGAATCCCACATCACTCAAGAAGTATAAGCTATTAATAGAAAAGGTAAAGAAATGAGGCTGGAGATATGGCTGGGAAGTTAAGAGCACTGAGTGCTCCTCTAGAGGAATTCCCAGCACTCACACACAGCTCACAACTGTCTGCAACTCCAGTTCCATGGTATCCTCTTGTGGCCTCTGAGGGCACAAGACACGTAAGTATTCAGACAAACAAGCAGGAAAACATTCAAACACATAAACCAAAAGGAATCTTTAAGGAAGCAAAAGGTACAGAGAAGAACCTCTAGATAGTTAAAAGATTTCCCCCTTAACAAAAGCAGAAACAAAAACAAAAGACAACGTTCCAATTACATTGAGAAAACTGAAAGTCAAACTATCCTTTAGTGCTATGTTTGCTTAAATTACACACACACCAGACTTCTTCAGCCACAGAAAGCTTTAACAATTTATGTGCTCTTAGCCAGAAGCATCCCGCATGTTTCAACCTAGGACAAGTCAGACGCCTCATAGAAAATACATCACACGTGTCTCCTTTTGCTTTGGCTCAGTGGTCCTGCCAAACTCAAGGACGTGTGAGCTACATATCTCTCTTGAAGTCTGCAAATAAGTGTATGTTTGGGAATCAGCTCAAGGCCCAAACAAATAGTCTGAAACACAAATATCTCAAGGATATAATTTTATAGAAATGGCTGATGGACCCTTTCATCCTCCAACCAAGGAAGGAATGGATGGACTGGATTCTTCTGTGCTTCCAGTTTTATCCGTAAAGCAGATGGGTGCAGAGTAAGAGTAATCAATCAATCATGGCTTTCCGATGTGGAATCTTTGCCAACCACTTATCTTTATTGATAGAATTTAAAATCATGTTAAGTTTCCTGCAGGTCCCACTGTGGCATCTCCTTAGATGGGGTGAAAATGGAGCAAGTGGATTTTCACAGTCTTACTGACTGTATTCTACTCTTCGGTATTCATAGGGGATTAGAGAACACTGGAAAGGGTCCAATTCACATTACCAAAGATTATGAGCGAAACAAAGACCCAGAGATGTGACAGTGTGCAATGGGAAATCCGAAGTACTTCTGAAACATGGTTAGCAATGCTCTAAAACTTCCTCTTGCACTAGATGGTGGCGCACAACTTTAATCTCAGCACTTGGAAGGCAGAGGCAGGCGGATCTCTGTGAGTTTGAGGCCGACCTGGTCTATAGCCCAAGTTCCAGGATAGGCTTCAAAGCTATACAGAGAAACTTTGTCTCGGAAAAAAAAAATAAAAATGAAACAAAACAGAAAAGTTCTTTTCCAAAGCATCCTTAAGGATGGAACACTTCATGAAACAAGTCAATGAACGACTACTAGGTTCTAAAAGTCTCTGCCAAGTCATTCATCACAGAGCCCTGAGGCATATCTATACTTCTGTATAAAGTGTTTGTTGTTTTTATATTATCTATATAATTCAGACAGAAAAAAATTAGCCACCATTAATGTACTAGCACCCCACCTCTCCCTTATAACCAGCGCCAGTTTCTCTTGACACACCCATGATTGCTGGGGGGGGGGGGAGGGTGAGCTGACAGCCACACCATGCGGAATAAATGGAACACACGCAGTTCACTGTTCCCTGTCTCCTTCTGGAAATTTTGGTCCCTCTAAGGGATGCAGAGGCTTACATCACCCCACTCCCTTCCTCAGTCCACAGAAAACCAGCCTCATCCAGCTCAGCTCATGGCTGAGAAGCAAATCTAATACACTCATCCTCTAACAGCCATTTTGAGCAGAAAAGACACCACTTTGAATGCTTCTGTATTTTAGTCTCATTTTATTTATTCATTTATTTTAGACAGAGCCTCTTTATGTGTTCTAGGATGGTTTCAAATTGACAATCCTCCTGCCTCAGACCCTCAAGTGCTAGGATTTTGGTGTGGATCACAACACGGGGAGTTACTCTTTTTTTTTTTTTATTGAGAAAAGGAAAAAAAAAAGTATCCGCCTCCTCCCAGCCTCCCATTTCCCTCCCCCTCCTCCCAACCTTCTCCCCCTTCCCCCAAACTCCTCTCCCCCGCCCTCTCCAGTCCAAAGAGCAGTCAGGGTTCCCTGCCTGTGGAAAGTACAAGGTCCTCCCCCCTCCGTCCATGTCTAGGAAGGTGAACATCCAAACTGGCTAGGCTCCCACAAAGCCAGCACATTACGTAGGTTCAAAATCCCGTGCCATTGTCCTTGGCTTCTCATCAGCCCTCATTGTTCGCCATGCTCAGAGAGTCCAGTTTTATCCCATGCTTTTTCAGTCACAGCCCAGCTGGCCTTGGTGAGCTCCCAATAGATCAGCCCCATTGTCTCAGTGGGTGGGTGCACCCCTCGTGGTCCTGACTTCCTTGCTCATCTTCTCCCTCCTTCCGCTCCTCATTGGGACCTTGGGAGCTCAGTCCAGTGCTCCAGTGTGGGTCTCTGTCTCTATCACCATACATCACCAGATGAAGGTTCTATGGTGATATGCAAGATATTCGTCAGTATTGCTATAGGATAGGGTCATTTCAGGTTCCCTATACTCAGCTGCCCAAAGGACTAACTGGGGACATCACCATGGGCTCCTGGGAGCCACTCTAGGGTCATTGCTGGTGGGAATGCAATCTTGTGCAACCACTGTGGAAATCAGTGTTTCGGTTTCTCAGGAAATTTGGGATAAACCTACCCCTGGACCCAGCAATACCACTCTTGGGAATATACCCAAGAGATGCCCTATCATATGACAAAAGCATTTGTTCAACTATGTTCATAGCAGTATTATTTGTAATAGCCAGAACCTGGAAACAACCTAGATGCCCTTCAATGGAAGAATGGATGAAGAAAGTATGGAATATATACATATTAGAGTACTACGCTGCGGTAAAAAAACAATGACTTCTCGAATTTTGCATGCAAATGGATGGAAATAGAAAACACTATACTGAGTGAGGTAACCCAGACCCAAAAAGATGAACATGGGATGTACTCACTCATAATTGGTTTCTAGCTATAAATAAGGGTCACGGAGACTACAATTGGTGAACCTAAAGAAGCTAAATAAGAAGGTGAACCCAAGGAAAAACATATAGTTATCCTCTTGGCTATGGGAAGTAGGCAAAATTGCCGGGGAGAAAATTGGGATCTTGGGGGTGGGGTGGGATGGGGGTAAGGGGAGATGGGGAGAGAAAAGTGAGAAGGGAAGGAGGGGGGAACTTGGGGAAACAGGAGGATTGGGATAAAGGAAGGTTGGACAGGGGAGCACGGAAGCACAATTCTTAGTTAAGGGATCCACCTTATGGTTGGCAAGAGACTTGACCCGGGGATTTACTCTTAATTTAAGTCTTTGCTTCCTAAACCTGCAGGCAGCATAACTGTGCTATTTATTTGTCTCTTCAGCGATCCCTCTTTGTCTGGCAGGTATTTGTGGATTCTAGAAAACCAATAAAAAAGATGGAAAACTCAAACCAACCCAGCTATGTCAAAAAAACACTAGTTACACTGACTGGCAGAAAAGAAGACTATGCTTAAGTCATACACACGGGGAGTAACAGAAATATCATTAGTGTGTACCATCTCGGTTTTCCTTGAACTTCCAGGATTATAACACTGAATGCATTTCGATGAACTCTTCTGTTCTCCTAGAATGCAAATATAGGATACAAGGTAGGAAACAGAAGAGTATAAATAACCATTCCAGCTTAGTCAACTTGGTTTAACCTTGGTTTTTGTCTCCAGCCAAGACCTGCCACTCAGGGCTTCCTGCTCTGATCTCAAGAGGTTCCTCGCTACTTAAGCTAATTTCGTCAGCACCAAGGATCTGCCCCTTCCACCCTGGGGAGGTGGCCATTTAGAGAGAGAGCAGTTAAAATGTGAAGTTCATCAACAGCAGAAGCTCCGGGATGACCCAGAGGGCTCACGACGGGAAAAGAAAATAGGATTTTAATTGACAGTTTCGATCCCAGGTCCTTCTCTAGGGCCTCTACATAGAGGTCACGAACGGTGGAGCTGTGTGGCTTCAAACCACTTTTGATGCAGTTCACACTTGACCTCCAAGGAATGCATTCCAGGCTTCAAAGTCATCCCATTGCCCAGTCTCAATTGTTCCATCCCGTCTCTCAGCCTACCTTGCTATGGCTTTAACTGGAGACACACAGATTGTGCTGATCTTCCTGGTTGCATACCTTCCCTCCAGACCTTTCCAAATGCATCTACTCTGTCCCCAGCATTGGTGCCTCTGAGCCGGTCCCCTGCTCCTCGTGTACAGACAGAAAGACAATCACAGTCAGACTGGGACCATGACTAGGATTTATCCTCAAACCCAACTAAGGGTGCGGCAAGTTCAGGGGCTCCGTTCAGAGTAAAGTCCTTAACTTTGGGGGCTTGTTTGCTCCTCAATCCCCCACGCTCAGAAGAGCAGCTGGTGTTGGTGTCTGAGAAATATTTTGCAAACTAGTAAATGAAGTACTTATAACTTCAAAAGCAAATCTCCACTTTGAAGCTTTCAGGAGATCTCCACAAATTATAGAGATGATGATGACGGGTAAAGGCCCTGCTTAAAACATGATAAATGCCCTGCCTCCAGCTCTGCTAGACTTCCCACCTGGGAAAGCATCTCTTTCTCCGGCACCCAGATGAGCTGAGATGGTTTTGTATTTGCTGTGTTGGCTGCTGAGAACAAACCACCCCCTGATGCCACATGTGTTCTACGGCCATTCTGCATTTAATCAGGCACATGCCCAAGTCAGAGACGAACTTTAAGGAGTGAGGCCAATCAGCACCTTGCTTTTTCTTTGGCTTCTGTGATTGGCTCAGAGATGACCCAAGAGGTTGAGACTCACTCTAAAGCCATGAGCGGCTTCATTGTGTTTTTAAAGGAATTGTTCTTTGTGTTTCAGGGTCTTCTGCTTCGAGCCAAGCCCTTCCTCAACCCCCACCACTGCAGGACACAAGCCTAGAAACTGCCAGAGCTATCTTGTGACCGTAAGCAAAGATATCCCTAGATGAAAACAGACCCAACAGAAACAGAAGAGAAAGGCAGAGATAATCAACAGCATGAGTGAGCCACTGGCCACCTGACCCACCTCTGTGGCTTCTCAGTTGCCCAAGCTAATAAAGACCTTACTGTTTTAGTCAACTTTGGATCGGGTTTTGGTTACAGTCACATGTCTGAAGCCAAACCCACTGAACTGAGCAAGGCAACTTTGAGTAAGCTACAAGTGACCTCTGCAGAAATCAGGGAGAGAAGATGAAGCCACTTTCGGGTTATGAGGTCACTTCTGGCCATTTCAGCCTCACTGAGTTCATTCTGCCATTGACTCTCATCCACTGTAGCTAATTCATATTCAAGCCAGGGCCCACACAGTGGCTCTACTCTCTAGAAGCTCCTAAATAACACAGAACACACAAAACAAGGATTTAAGATAATAAATATGCTCTGTTGGTAGACTTCTAAACTTTCCTCTCTGTGTGTGTGTGTGTGTGTGTGCGCGTGTGCGTGTGTGCGTGTGCGTGTGCGTGTGTGTGTGTGTGTGTGTGATTTTGGTGTTTAGGATGCTGTTTTGTTTTTTACTTGAAGCAAGTCCTCGCATTGCAAGCCCAGCTAGCCTCACACCCAGCCACGCTCCTGCCTCTGCTTCCTGAGACCTGAGATTACAGGTGTGCAGTAGCATACCAAGGCAGAAGGGAGCCCACAGAGTCTAAGTGTGCTAGCAGTAAGTGTCACACAAATACTATCTGCGGGCTGTGGCTGGTAAAGTGCTGTCTGGACAAACAAGCAGAAGGACCTACACTTGGATCCCTGGCACCCATGGAAAACGACCACAGCCTGCTGGTACCTTCATCTTAGCTCACGAGACCCCTCTTAGACTTCTAACTCCTGGGAGAGAAAAGTGTAAGTGTATTGTGTTTTAAGGCCCTGAACTTTGTGCTATAATACAGAGAGCTGCATACATTTTCCTGTGCTGTATATATAGGAAGGGAGGAAAAGTAAGTTTCCTCTACCATCACTGAACTTGTGGCACTTTGTGCTATAACACAGAGAGCTGCATACATTTTCCTGTGCTGTATATATAGGAAGGGAGGAAAAGTAAGTTTCCTCTACCATCTTAAGGGCAAGGTGGGAGGAACTGCAGAAACACATGGGACATCATTGACAGGAAAAAGCAGAAGCTTATCAACATGTATGTCTCAAGCATGCATGGAAGACATTCAGGGAATCAGATTCTTCAAGAAGGGGCTTAGAACACCAGCTTATAAAACATATTCAAATAAAAAGAGAAAATTCTTAGAGATGAAGGACCGATGAGTCTCTAAGAACAGCGAACTGTGGGAGGCGATAGGGTAGGCAAAGCCTCTGAGGAGAGCCTGTCATGCAGGTTCCTCTGGTGCCACCTCCAGGCCGAGGAAGATCTAGAGCCATCTTCAGTGCTTAGCCTGTGTTCTCCTGGTAAAGGGGAGGAGGCAACTCTGCCCATGTGTGTTCTGCTTGTCGGCAGAACGGAGGAAAGAAGAGTGAGGCTTCCCAGGTCTGTGCCCTTCCTTCCGACCCTCAGCTGCTCAAACTCATCTTTAGAACAAGAAGTGTATTTAGCGTATTCCGGTTTTCTTCAGCAGATGAAACCTGGGTAACAGGTCTGATCCTGAGAGACCTCTCAGAAGTTGATCCTGAGAGACCTCTCAGAAGTGCTATTAAAATCCAGTGCCTTGAAGGATTGGCCCAAGATGACAGAATTGGGTTCAGCTCAGAAAGTTAATATCCTAACTCTCTGCTTGTCTTCCTCTGTAATCTGGAGACAGGGCTATAATTAAATTAATCATGGTGTATGTGTGTGTGTGTCTGTGCAAGCGTGTGCGTGCGAGTGCACGCGTGTGCAAGGGCCAGGCATTCTTGTGGAGGTCAGAGGACAACTTGGGAATCTGTTCTCTCCCTCCACCGTGTGGGTTCCAGGAATTAGACTCAGGTCCTCAGGCTTGGTGGTAGGAGCCGGTACCCACGGAGCTGTCTCTCCAGCCCTAAAAGAGTTTTTCAAGAACTGCAAACGCAATGCTAATCACAGGACTTGAGCATCCCCTGTTTCTTTTTATAAACTCCCAGAAGAACACTGAAAATAAACGCTAAGTTCACTTGGTGGAGTGCTTGCCTAGCATACATGCACTGGGCCCAGTCCCTAGCACCGTTGTGATATCACACATCTGTGAGAGCAAACACCTGCAATCCCATTGTCAGAGAGGTGAAAGCAGGGAATCAGAAACTCAAAGTTATCATCAGCTACACAACAAATCTGAGGCCAGCCTAGGTTAACTAAAACCTTGTTTCAAAAAAATGTATAGGAATTTATAGCTCATCAATGTCATTTGATAAATGTAAATTATATGCTATCTTCAAAAGAGAGACCTATGGACCCCATACTAGGGACCACTCTACAGTTTTGGCTCTCTCTCCTGACTGCATTCAAGCCAGATCTCTTGATGCAGGGATCAAGTTCACCTCCTAGTAGAATGGTATTCAAACCAGAAGACATAAACAGATTGATCTGTGTTCATTCTGCAGAGCAAATAACCAGTCCCGCATATGTTACTTGGGTCACTTCTCAGGAGGGGCACACGTTCTTAAAACAGCTTCCTTTGGGGTTCAATTCTGATCTGCATATCAAGGTTTTACCCTTTCCCCCAGTGACCCATTTGTCCAAGGGAGGCATTTAATTAGACTGCCAGAGCAAATTGATTCAGTATCGACCAGGAAACGCTTCTCACTTGACAGACGGCTGGGCAGGGGTGGGGCGGTTGCATTAAGTGTGGGTCCTCCAAGAATAAAGGCCCGGATATTGTGTGAGATGTTGACCCCGCTTCTGATACAGAATAGACAGGACGGGAGGGAAAGCTGCTTAGAAATGAGTTTCAGTGAAGTCGCCATCTGGCTCCCACCCTCCACTCGAAGGAATAGGAGAAGAAAAGTAGGTAATGGTGTCTTTGCTTCTTGGGAACCTCAGCAGCTTCCTCTCTCGAGGTCAATGCTCTTAGGGGAGATAGCTTTGTTCCTTCCAGGCACTACTGTGGACCTGCCTCTCCTTCCTCTCTGGATGGCAGACACAGAACCCAAGGCTGCCAAAGTCATCAAAGCTCTGGTTTCCCTCCTTTATGCATTATGCTTATCTTTACAAACAAGAAACAAATGCTCGGTTACTGGACTCAAGAAATTGAGTCCCCTTACACCTTGAGTATCAGAAAGCAGAGTACATCCAGTAAGATCAGAAAAGGTAAAAGTGCTATACTTAATTTACGGCTGGTACTTAGACCAACAGGCAGGAAGGTCACCAGCTTGTGGTATACAGCGCTGGCTATTCACCATGGCTATTTTTGAAATAATGCTTTGATTTGTTGAAATGTTTTACAACCTTTAATATCTGACAGAATAAATTAAATTCATCATAGCAGCCTTCCCTTGACTGCCCCAAGTAGAAACTATAGGTAAGATGACCCTTTATATCGATCCTGAAAACAAATCATTTAAAAAATTGATTCCATTAAAATAATTAGGACCTCACACACACAAACACCTTTATTTTAAGGTTGAGCTGCTAAACAATTATATGACTATGCTTTTATATTTATGTGGTCACATTGTTGGAATAGGGAGACATTTATGTGGCACACATATCATCTTGACATGCAGTATCTAAATGTCCCCTGTGAGAGGTGAGATCCATTATCCATGGCAGAAATGAAGCCGGTCATGCTACTCAGTTGCAGAAAAGAATTAAGAGATTTAAGCTCAAATCTGCATAATCCCAGGTAGAGGGGGGAGTGACTGTCATCTACGATGTGCAAACCACGGGGGAGAGCTGTGCACGTTACAGAGCAGACGGTCTGGATGCAGAGAACCCAGGGAAATGCTTAGACAGATACACACAGTGCCCTGAACCAGGCCAAAGCACCGCTATCATTTGTGGAGTTGTCGGGCAAAGTCAATCTGACACCTACACACACGTCTGTGGTTGGCAGAATACGGCTGTAGCTCCTTCTGTCTTCATGTGGAATGAAGTAAGTGTCCGATGAAATTTAGAACTCTGCCTCCAATGCTATCTAAAGAGGTCCTCCTTGGAAAACACTTCTTTTGTTCATTACTGCTCTTCAAATATCAGTCAGATGTCCAGATAAGAATGTATTCTGCGTATCATATATAAACGGTATAAACATAATAAGAAAATAAGTGAGATAATAATAATAAACACACGTCCAAGGAAGAGAAAAATTACCTGCAGACTCTAGAACTTTGCTTAGATAGAAGGAAGAAGCAATTTTCTCAAAGAAAATATGAGCATAGGGAATTAGAATATGCCTTTCCCATATATGCCTCTGTAGCACAGGAATGCTTTAAGATGGTTATTCTGAGGAACTACACACAGGGATAGTTCTGAAGAGTTGCAATCTTGTAAAGAGAAGCTTGTCCACAGAGAAAAGCTCTATTTGTGAGGATCTGTGAGGGTCTCTGTCTCGGGGTGAGCCATTCGGGAAACACGGGTGTTTCAGCCTGAACTCTGAGGTCTGCTACGGGTTTCTTTGGGTTATCTTCCACGTACATAGATAGCGCACATGCTAGTACACACTCATTTGCTTTTCTCTTATTAATATGTTTTCATTATAGGAGTCTATCCCAACTAAGAACTGTGGAGATAATTATTCCCCCTACCCAGTCACTCAAAACTGGATCCCAAATATTTTTCTAGGGGATATTGTTTTCATCATTTTCCCAAAATACTGAATCCACAAGTTCAATGCTAACAAAACAGCACCACAATAAATGTTTGGTGTACTGCAACTCAGTACTGGCATTAGTATGTAATTCTTATTCTGGCAAAGACCATACCAGCTCAGATATGAGAAGAATCAAGAAGGAACGCACCAGGAAGAGCTATGGCCACTAAACTTCTCACAGCACTATGACCAAAACCACATTAGCAGACCAGGACATATACAAAGCCCTTTGGAAGAATACTGAGGTGACCAATAGGTAGGACGCTTCGCTTCCTTGCCAGATCTTTTAGTGCCAGCCATACCAGCTTAATGTAGCTTCTCTCCTTCAGATCAATATCCAAACTCAGACCAGGGACTCCTCGGTGTCGGGGAAGAAAGGTTCACTGCCGGGGCTGTTAGTATCTGGGCACCTGTGAGTGAATGTCTTAGATCTATCTCTGCTGCCACGATAAACACTGATGCAAAACAACCTGGAGAGTTACCGCATCTTATATTAGAGTCCACCATCAACAGAAGCCGGGGAAGGAGCTCAAGTGAGCCTGAAGTCAGGGACTGCAGAGAACCACAGCTACCTGCTGCTTACTCTGCTTGATTTCGTCCAAAACACAGGGCCACTTGCCCATAGGTGCCAAGCTTATAGTGGGATGAGCCTGCCTATATCAATTACTAATCAAGAAAATGCCCCGCAGACTTGCCTACAGGTCAATATAGAGGCAATTCCTCAACTGATATTTCCTCTTCCCATATGATTTTAGCTTGTGTCGAGTTGACAAAAAAGTAATAAATTCAATGAACACAAAGAATGAGTTCCTCATAAACTGAAAAATCATAAGAACTTATTTAGACAAGTCACCATAGAATACTGTTTAATTTTGTGGATTCTTATAAGCTATAGCCTTGATGACAGCTTGTGGTAACAGGAAAAAAAAGACTCTTAAATACAGCAAAATCAGAAAGGTTTTTCTGTTTGTTTGTTTGTTTTGGTTTTTTTTTAAACTTCTCTTTTTGGAAATAATATGGTAGAAGCTCAAAGCTTTTATAATTATGGAAAATGTGAGGTTCTTCTTTGGGAGTGTACACACAAATTAACCAAAAGGGCACAAATAGGAGGGACCAAAATTGACAATGCTCACATGTAACAAGATAGCAAAACTGCACAGAAGTATGATCTTGGCAAGATGGTTGACTAGTGGTGCCCAGTGTGCTTAGCACCTCAACAAAGGACCAAAAGAAGTTGAAAACAATAGCTATACAATGAGAGTATTTAAGAGAAAACGCCAGCATCTCGTGTGGCAGAAGACCGTGCAAATGAAAGAGATACACAGTGACCTTTCAGAGAAGGCAGCTAAGCCTGTAGCACATACTGTCCGTCTCTAAGGTCAACTGAAGCAGAGCTGGACTTGATTTAACAAGAAAAAGCCATCAGGAGAGAGCAAAAACATGTCTTAGAAACTCCAGCCACACAGATGTGATTTATGTAAATGGTGGACGTGACCAGACAGACCCAGAATCATTGTTGGCTTGACAAAAGGCGTCATCTGTGTTTTCTCCTATTATCCTTAAAGGGAAGGCAGGATATGTGGCAAAGATGCAGAAAAAGAGAAACCACAGACTCCAGCAGGCAGGAATCCACCAACTTCTCCAACTTCACTCCTGCACTTCCCTGACACACCTACACTGCCTCCCAACCTCAGCAGGTTCTATATTCCTCCCTCCGGTCCTGCTGTCTGGAGACTTCTCCCATCTTTTATTGGTTCTGAGTTTTAGGGAGAGTTCACTCCACCTGAGTTAGTCTGAAACACCCCAGCTTAGGAGTCCTTGGTCCACCGGGTGAGGCTGGAGCCTCTGTGAAAGGAGGGGAAAAGGGCCGTGACTCGGCTCCCATCACTCAGCTGCATCACTGAGGTCAGGAACTTTTTCCTGCTTAAGTCACAACTCAGAAAAGTACCTTCAGCATGTGCATGATTGGATTTAAAACTCTAAGTCAGGGGCGTATCCCTGGGGTAATTAGTAGTGAAAATCAATATGGACCTCTACCGTTAAGTAGTTACACAGGGAATCCTCCGTGGTAATCAAATGAGGTAGATGAGATACTATTTCACTTACACAACTTATCCTCTATGAATTCTTTCCCTTCTGTTGGCTTTATTTAAAATACCACTGCTTTCCATCCTTTAATAAGTGTCCAGGAAATACGGTCTATCATTTTACATAGTAAGTCAATATTCTCATCACCATTTATTAATACTGAGATTTGGGGGAGTCTTACATGTTAAGGTGACTTAAATTTCTTAGTGTCTGTGTGGAAGCCAGAAGATGATTACGTAATATCTTAAGTTATTTTTTTCAAAGACATTTGCATAATGCTTGAATACCAATACTCTATTGGGAAAAGCCATTTTAACGGGCAAGATTGAAAATATCGGAATATATAAGCATAAAGAAGACAAGTAATTGTGATTTAATACACCTACGAAACTTTAATTTTAAACCATCGCGGAGGGAAAAATGGACATGATTTGTTCAGATTCATGAAGACGCTCAATAAGTATTCTGTACCTCCAAAAAGAATGGAAAATTAAACAATGTTGAAAGCTAGGAAAGGGATGCACATTGGACCTCTAAATAGCCATCCTGCCCCTCAGCCATAGCCACCCTGCCCCTGAGGCATCCACGGCCACCTGCTCCTCCAGCCATCCACGGCCACCTGTCCCTCCAGCCATCCACGGCCACCCTGCCCCTCCAGCCGTCCACGGCCACCCTGCCCCTCCAGCCGTCCACGGCCACCCTGCCCCTCCAGCCGTCCATGGCCACCCTGCCCCTCCAGCCGTCCACGGCCACCCTGCCCCTCCAGCCGTCCACGGCCACCCTGCCCCTCCAGCCGTCCACGGCCACCCTGCCCCTCCAGCCGTCCACGGCCACCCTGCCCCTCCAGCTGTCCACGGCCACCCTGTCCCTCAGCCATAGCCACCCTGCCCCTCAGCCATCCACGGCCACCTGCCCCTCCAGCCATCCACGGCCACCCTGCCCCTCAGCCATCCACGGCCACCTGCCCCTCCAGCCATCCACGGCCACCCTGCCCCTCCAGCCGTCCACGGCCACCCTGCCCCTCCAGCCATCCACGGCCACCCTGCCCCTCCAGCTGTCCATGGCCACCCTGCCTCTCCAGCTGTCCATGGCCACTATGCCCCTCCAGCTGTCTATGGCCACCCTGCCCCTCCAGCCGTCCACGGCCACCCTGCCCCTCCAGCCGTCCACAGCCACCCTGCCCCTCCAGCCCACCCAGATGCATACTCAAACACCTACAGGACCTGTGGATTCACTCTCAACAGAAGACTCTCTGAGCTGGGGAATACTAAGGACAGAAAGAGTAAAGGATGCCACATCTATAACAGACGGAGAACATGAGAGCAAACGCTGAAATGTGAGTGTCTCAGAGTCTCCCTCATCCTTGTCTCTAGAGTTCACACAGTTTTATAGGTGTACCTCTCCAAACAAACAAGAATTTGGGGTGTTTCTCCTTGGGGAAAACATTAGCTAGCCTCACAGAGAAGAGCCACTGGCGTCAACACGGCTACATTAAGAGACAACGGGAAGAAATGGCTTAGCCGGTCATCCCACACTAAGACTTCACGTAGAACTTCCGTGAAGTATTTTATTGCCCCATTTAAATAGGAAGAACAGAGGGTAGGGCAACCAAGAAAGGAAATCTCTGAACTTGTACAAAAATGTAGGGGAAGGTCTTTAAAAGTCACTGCAGCCAGTTATCATTATTAAAATCAAATGCCTACAGTAACTAATCAAGTACCTACACTAACTGATCCAATGCCTACAGTAACTGATCAAATGCCTACAATAACGGATCCAATGCCTGCAGTAACTAATCAAGTATCTACACTAACTGATCCAATGCCTACAGTAACTGATCCAGTGCCTACAATAACTAGTCTAAAAGAGCAAGGTTTGTTGACTCACACTTCTGGATGCTCCTGATAAAATTAAACAGACCTACTATCTTGAGCCTCTCGCAGGAGTGCTGGAAGGGAATGGCAGATTTCTGTGGCGGAGCAAACCGCTCACTTCATGCCTGGGAAGCAAAAGGCAGATTAAAAGAAGAGGCTGGAATCCTCAGGGACCTATGTCCTCCCACTAAGGTCCTCCTAAAGGTTCTACCACCTTCTGGAAGACAAGCATTTAACAAAAGGACCTACGGAGACATTTAACATTCGAACTGTCATAGACAAAGAGCCTCTGGTTGCTAAGAGGAGATCCTGAACTAAGAGGAGATCCTGAACTAACTAAGAGGAGATCCTGGACTCAGAGGAGATCCTGAGCTAAGAGGAGATCCTGAACTAAGAGGAGATGATCCTGAGCTAAGAGGAGATGATCCTGAACTAAGAGGAGATCCTGAACTAAGAGGAGATCCTGAACTAACTAAGAGGAGATCCTGAACTAACTAAGAGGAGATCCTGAACTAACTAAGAGGAGATCCTGGACTCAGAGGAGATCCTGAGCTAAGAGGAGATCCTGAACTAAGAGGAGATGATCCTGAGCTCAGAGGAGATCCTGAACTAAGAGGAGATGATCCTGAGCTAAGAGGAGATCCTGAACTAAGAGGAGATGATCCTGAGCTCAGAGGAGATGATCCTGAACTGATGAGGAAGAGTGTGTGCAAGAAGAATTCTCCAGGAGAAACTGCACCAGGCAAGTTAAATAGGTAAGAAAAACTTGACTCACAACTATGGCAATAAGAGAGACTGACTTCTACTCTGAATACAGTAAGTATGCCAGTGGGCAGGGTGAGGGAGTTATTATGGAGAATTACTGGAGGAACTTTGTAGGTATTGAGTTTGGTGACAGTGAGGTGATAAATGACTTGATTGGGTGTTAAGGGTGAGGGAGTCTCTCACATTGGCCAAGCAGCTTCCTAGCCAGAACCTGTTCAGCAGACCAAGACAGGAAAGGGAAGCTCAGCAACGCCGGACTCAAGTTTGCCCTTGGCAGGAGTCCTTGTCAGCATCCTAAATCGAAACTGAGTTTCTGGGAAAGAAGACCAGAGTGCCAAACACACAAAGAGCAATGTGGGAACCGGAAGATGATGAAGAAAACTAGAGACTGCCAAAGGCCTGATGGGAAGAAATTATTAAGAACATGAACAAAAATGTTCCCAAAGATAGAAGGAACATTAAGAGCTCAAACAAACAAACAAAAAGCCTATAAAATACTTGGTAAAAAGAAAGGAAAAGGTGATAGTACCCTATATGTTTGTGAATATTAGAACACAGGAACTGTCGGGGAGAGAAGATCTGTGTGTTGAAATGGCATTAAGCATTTCACAAAAAAATTCAAAATTTACAAAACCATGTTTAATGTATCAAATTCGAGTTTTTAAAAAATAAAATTAGTACAATAAACTAATTTATGTAGGATCTCATATATTTACTCATACATTCCATGTCCTTTTAATAAGTAATGATTAGAAAATGTATTCTACCACCCAAGAGAATAAATTAGTAAGTATGAACATGTGGCAATTAACACAGAAGATTTCCACCCGGAAACAAGCAACAGGCAAATGTGATCATGAAGGAAGTCCTCAGAATGCCAGCTCTCGATCAGGCCCTGAGAGCAGCAGCCAGATTGTAAGGCTTATACCAAGTGGGAAAGAAGCTGGCTGCGTGACTTGAGCATGTGAAAACGTACTACTGGGTAAGTCACAGTTCTGCTAGAGTCCAATAAATAGTTCACGACAGGTTACAGAAACACATACACACACCACACATACACATACCACACACATACACAACATCATACACACACCATATACAAACATACACACACACATATGCACCAATATAGAATGTTAACGTCTTACAAAAACCCAAAAGAATTTCAAGAAAATGTTATAGCAAACTTCATGCACAGCTAGCGATAACATCTGTACAGTCCAAAGAAGAAATATTAAATATTGATTTAACAGCAACAAAAAAAATAGAGCCATACTAAGGGGAGGGAAAGTTGCTGGAAGAGTGGAATACACTACTAACTTTTCATTTCCCTTGATAGCAGGTCAATAAATAATATGAAAAAAAGAAAGACAATCTCATCTTCAAGTCACTCTCCCTCGCTCCCTGGAGTCAGCCATGCCTCAGTGACTTCTGAGCTGCATGACCCCACTCTGGCTTCTATGAGACCACCAGAGAACATTCCCAGCTGAGGCCACATCAGCTCAAACCTTCTCTTTCAGAGAAGAGAGTGAAGATTCAAGTAATACAAAACCGCACCCCTCCCAGAACACACCGACAATGGAAGAAAGCCAACAGGTCAATGTTATTGGCATGTTTTCATTGCTTGCATCAAAATTTTAAGCTAAAAAAAAAATAGTGCCTTGAAGTTTATTTGTTCATTGGTCTCAGACACCAAAAATGTTACATGTCGACTATTAAGTAACATAGGAACTTGGAGGTCTTTCACATTGAACCATGTCCATCCCACGCGTGAGCACCCTTCTGGGTACAGGAGCTCGTCCTATTCCTCGCCTGCCTCCCCACTGCTTCCGCTGACAGGGAACCCAGGGAGTCAGCATCCCAAGATCCCCACCTTCTCGTTTTCCTGCCTTCTACTCATTTCCAACTGACCAAACTCAGTGGTTGGACTCGGATGATTTAGAGCGGGGAGACCTTTTCTCCTCCGACGTCACTTCTTTGCTATCGCTGACTCTTGAATCCCAAATTGTCCCCTTTAAACTCCATTTTGTGCAAGCTGAAGAGCCTCCCATGTCAGCTCCATTAGTAATGGTCCCCCCTTCCCTCTGCTCGTCAGTTTCCTGTCCTCTGGGACAAGCTTTCACTATGCACCCTAGACTGCCTTGGAACCCACTTGGAATCCAGGCTGGCTTGAGTCGTGGCAATCTTCCAGTTCTCTAGAGCAGGGACTATAAGCATAATAATTCTTATTATAACACCACGTCCTTTCCCTTCTCCAGCTGCCTTCTAGTCTTCCAATGCCCTTCTCTCCACTGAACCGCTGGGCAGAATTCTCTCAGCATTCAATCTGAACAGCAATGCTTTTTAGGGCATTCCATAGGGCGTTCAGTCTAACTGAGCTTTCAATAAATAGTAACTACCTGTCTCACGACTCAGTGTAGGAAATCATATAAATCATATATTAAATTGTGCATTTATTTTAGGTTTTGAGTATCTTATAATGAAAAAAAAATGTTCTGTAAAAAAGAAAAGGAGGGAGAGTTTAGATGAATGAGACTTTATATTAATATGTGTATAATTTCCCTTCTATCTTGAGTATAGTGTGTAGAAATAACTGTACAAATGCTTTCTAGCTTTGACAGCTACTATTACATTATCACTGTGTGCCAGGCATCTGCCCTCATAGAACTGGAGGAATAGATTATTATAATGCTAATTTTATAGGTGCTAAGAGGAGCTGGGTAGCTTGCTGAGACTACCAGCTAACAGATGGCAGGGGTGTGGTTTCGTTGTACATCATCACAATTTAGAACTTATGTTCCGAGCACTTCCACGTAGCAATTCCTACAGCTTCCAAAATGAGTGCTATCTGAATCTTAGAAAATTGAATAAAATTATCACTGTGAGAGGAAGTGAAGATAATCAGAGACAACTATTATTGAAGCCAGTCGGGTCTGGGAAGCTGGCTATTCGACCTTGAGGATTTGGGTTCGCATCCCCTGTGCCCATATAAAAGCTTGGCATGGCCGGGCGGTGGTGGCGCACGCCTTTAATCCCAGCACTCGGGAGGCAGAGGCAGGCGGATCTCTGTGAGTTCGAGACCAGCCTGGTCTACAAGAGCTAGTTCCAGGACAGGCTCCAAAACCACAGAGAAACCCTGTCTCGAAAAACCAAAAAAAAAAAAAACAAAAAAAAAAACAAAAGCTTGGCATGGCCACAAATGCCAAAGCTCAGTATGGGCAGGTACGGACAGGTGGATCCTTGGAGCTCACATGACAGCCAGCCTAGCTGAAACACCATCATCAGCAGGCCCTGTCTCAAGGGAATAGGGTGGCAAGCAATAGAGGAAGACTCCCAAGATCTGGTCTCTGCGTGCGCACACACACCCACTCACACATGCATACACACACAACGCACACATACTCAGTTTTTAAAAATAAAATCCGAGGCAGCCGGAACACCGGGCGGCGGAAGGCGGCCGGAACACCGGGCGGTGGAAGGCGGCCAGAACACCGGGCGGTGGAAGGCGGCCGGAGGACGCCCAGCACAGCCAGCGGGGAACAACTGGGACAGGCTGGAACCGGCCGGGACCAGAGCGGCAGCAGAGGACACAGGCTGCTGGTGGTGGGAACCATCCCAGCAGCAGAAGCAGGCTGCAGGGACCGCGCGAAACACCGAGAACAGATCGCCCCACTACAATTAAACCAAAGAGGTAGGCATTCGGTTGGGGAGGTCCCTGGCAGAGGAGGAGCCCGGTCCTATTCTTGAAGACCCTTCTGAGGGGTGAGAGGGATCTTGCCCCCCCCCCCCCCCCGCAGGAACCAGGAAACAGAGCAAGGGCATTTTGTAAGAGGAGCCCCTGGCCAGCAGGGAAACCTGAACCAGTTTTAACAGACCCCTTAGATAGCATCAATAGGAGGAGATGGGCAGGCGTCAAGGAAAGAATTCACCCAATAATCTGAAAATCAGCATGAAAACACCAGAGCCCAATGATCTTACAACAGAAGGTCTCCAACACCCTAACACAGAAGAAGTGGAAAAAATTGACTTTTTGAAAGCAGTAGAGTCCCTTAAACAACATGTGAAAAATGCCCTTATAGAAATGGATGAGAAGTATAACCAAAAATTTGAAGAAATGAGTAAATATGTACATAATACCCTGGGAAACCAAGAAAGAACGATCAAACAGGTAATGGAAACAGTTCAAGAATTGAAAACTTAAATGGAAGCAAGGAAGAAAACACAAACTGAGGACCAGCTGGATATGGAAAATCTAGGTCAACGAGCACAGCCTACAGAAACAAGCATAATCAATAGAATACAAGAAATAGAAGAAAGAATCTCAGATTCTGAGGACACCATAGAGAAAATAAACACTCTGATAAAAGAAAACTGCAAAGCCAACAAATTCTCATCACAAAACATTCAGGAATTATGGGACACAATAAAAAGACCAAATATAAGAATAATAGGAATAGAAGAAGGAGAAGAGTCACAGCTCAAAGGCCCAGAAAATGTTTTGAACAAAATTATGGAAGAAAACTTTCCCAACTTAAAGAAAGATATTCCTTTGAATATTCAAGAAGCATACAGAACACCAAACAGACTGGATCAAAGGAAAACATACCCTTGCCATATAATAATCAAAACACAAAATATACAGGTTAAAGAAAGAATACTAAGAGCTGCAAAGGAAAAAGGCCAAGTAACTTATAAAGGTAAACCGATCAGACTTACACCTGATTTCTCTGGAAACAATGAAAGCCAGAAGGTCCTGGATAGAAGTACTGCAGAAGCTAAGAGACCATGGATGCAAGCCCAGACTACTATACCCAGCCAAGCTTTTGTTCACTATAAATGGAGAAACCAAGACATTCCAGGATAAGAACAAATTTAAGCAATACGTAGCCACGAATCCAGCCCTACAGAAAGTAATAGAAGGAAAACCGCAACCCAAGGAATCCAACATTGCCAACACTGCCTACAATAACTCAGGCATCTAGCGACCCTTCACCAGCACAACTCAAAGAAGGGAGACACACAAATTCTACTTCCAAAAACAACAAGAATATCCGGCATGAACAACCACTGGTCATTAATATCACTTAATATTAATGGTCTCAACTCACCTATAAAAAGGCACAGGCTAAGAGATTGGATACGAAAACAGGATCCAACATTCTGCTGTTTGCAAGAAACACATCTCAACCACAAAGACAGGCATCTACTCAGAGTAAAGGGTTGGGAAAAGGTCTTTCAAACAAATGGTCCTAAGAAAAAAGCAGGTGTGGCCATATTAATTTCTAACAAAACTGACTTCAAACTAAAATCAATCAGAAGAGATCGAGATGGACACTTTATACTCATAACAGGAACAATTTGTCAGGATGATGTCTCAATCCTGAATATTTATGCCCCTAATATAAAAGCACCCATGTATGTAAAAGAAATATTACTAAAACTCAAGGCAGATATCAAACCACACACACTAGTAGTAGGAGACTTCAATACACCTCTCTCAGCAATGGACAGGTCAATCAGACAGAAACCTAATAGAGAAGTAAGAGAACTACTGGAGGTAATGAAGCAAATGGACTTAATAGACATCTATAGAACATTCCACCCAAATAGGAAAGAATATACCTTCTTCTCTGCAGCCCATGGAACCTTCTCGAAAATTGACCACATACTCGGAAACAAAGGAAACCTCCACAGATACAAAAAAATATCAGTGTCCACCTGTGTCTTATCAGATCACCACGGATGAAAGTTAGAATTCAACAACAATCCTACCTCCAGAAAGCCGACAAACTCATGGAAACTGAACAGTCAACTACTGAACCACACCTGGGTTAAGGAAGAAATCAAGAAGGAAATTAAAGTCTTCCTGGAATTCAATGAAAATAGAGAAACAACATACTCAAACCTATGGGACACTATGAAAGCAGTGCTAAGAGGAAAGTTCATAGCACTAAGTGCCCACTTAAAGAAAACAGAGAAAGCATACATCGGAGACTTAACAGCACACCTGAAAGCTTTAGAAAAAAAAGAAGCAGACACGCCCAGGAGGAGCAGAAGAGTGGAAATAATCAAACTGAGGGCGAAAATCAACAAAATAGAAACGCAGAAAACAGTCCAAAGAATCAATGAAACAAAAAGTTGGTTCTTGGAGAAAATCAACAAGATCGACAAACCCCTATCCAAACTAATTAAACGACAGAGAGAGAACACGCAAATAAATAAGATCAGAAATGAAAAGAGGGACATAACCACAGACACAGAGGAAATTCAGAGACTCATTAGATCTTACTACAAAAGCCTGTATGCCGCAAAACTAGAAAATGCAAAAGAAATGGACATGTTTTTAGATAAGTGCCACATACCAAAGCTAAACCAAAACCAGGTGAACGATCTAAATAGACCTGTTAGTCGCGAAGAACTAGAAACCGTTATCAAAAATCTACCTTCCAAAAAAAGCCCAGGACCAGATGGTTTCAATGCAGAATTCTACCAGAACTTCCAAGAAGAGCTAATACCTATACTCCTTAATGTATTTCACAATATAGAAACAGAAGAGTCATTGCCAAATTCCTTTTATGAAGCTACAGTTACCCTGATACCAAAACCACACAAAGACCCAACCAAGAAAGAAAATTACAGGCCTATCTCACTCATGAATATCGACGCAAAAATTCTCAATAAAATACTGGCAAACCGAATCCAAGAACACATTAGAAAAATTATCCATTATGATCAAGTAGGCTTCATCCCAGAGATGCAGGGCTGGTTCAACATACGCAAATCTATCAATGTAATCCAGCATATAAATCAACTGAAAGAAAAAAACCATATGATCATTTCATTAGATGCTGAAAAAGCATTTGACAAAATTCAACACCCCTTTATGATAAAAGTCTTGGAGAGATTAGGGATACAAGGGTCATACCTAAATATAATAAAAGCTATTTACAGAAAGCCGTCAGCTAACATTAAATTAAATGGAGAAAAACTCAAAGCCATCCCACTAAAATCAGGAACACGACAAGGATGTCCACTCTCTCCATACCTCTTCAATATAGTGCTTGAAGTTCTAGCAATAGCAAAAAGACAACATAAAGGGATCAAGGGGATTCGTATCAGAAAAGAAGAAGTTAAGCTCTCGTTATTTGCAGATGATATGATAGTATACATAAGCGACCCCAAAAACTCTACCAAAGAACTCCTACAGCTGATAAACACCTTTAGTAATGTGGCAGGATACAAGATCAACTCCAAAAAATCAGTGGCCTTCCTATACACTAAGGATAAGGAAACAGAGAGGGAAATTAGAGAAGCATCACCTTTCACGATAGCCACAAATAGCATAAAATATCTTGGGGTAACTCTGACCAAGGATGTGAAAGATCTATTTGACAAGAACTTTAAGTCTTTGAAGAAAGAAATTGAAGAGGACACCAGAAAATGGAAAGATCTTCCTTGCTCCTGGATTGGGAGGATCAACATAGTAAAAATGGCAATTCTACCAAAAGCAATCTATAGATTCAATGCAATCCCCATCAAAATCCCATCAAAATTCTTCACAGATCTGGAGAAGACAATAATCAACTTTATATGGAAAAACAAAAAACCCAGGATAGCCAAAACAATCTTATACAACAAAGGAGCGTCTGGAGGCATTACCATCCCTGACTTCAAACTCTACTACAGAGCTACAGTATTGAAAACAGCTTGGTATTGGCATAAAAACAGAGAAGTCGACCAATGGAATCGAATAGAAGACCCTGACATTAACCCACAAACCTATGAACACCTGATTTTTGATAAAGGAGCTAAAAGTATACAATGGAAAAAAGAGAGCATCTTCAACAAATTGTGCTGGCAAAACTGGATGTCAACCTGTAGAAGAATGAAAATAGATCCATATCTATCACCATGCACAAAACTCAAGTCCAAATGGATTAAAGATCTCAATATCAGTCTGAACACACTAAACCTGATAGAAGAGAAAGTGGGAAGTACTCTACAACACATGGGCACAGGAGACCACTTTTTACATACAACCCCAGCAGCACAGACATTAAGGACCTCATTGAATAAATGGGACCTCCTGAGACTGAGAAGCTTCTGTAAAGCAAAGGACACTGTCGCTAAGACACAAAGGCAACCCACTAACTGGGAGAAGATCTTCACCAACCCCGCAACTGACAAAGGTCTGATCTCCAAAATATATAAAGAACTCAAGAAACTAGACTGTAAAAGGCTAACCAACCCAATTATAAAATGGGGCATTGAGCTGAACAGAGAATTCTCAACAGAAGAACTTCAAATGGCCAAAAGACACTTAAGGTCATGCTCAACTTCCTTAGCGATCAGGGAAATGCAAATCAAGACAACTTTAAGATACCATCTTACACCTGTCAGAATGGCGAAAATCAAAAACACCAATGATAGCCTTTGTTGGAGAGGTTGTGGAGAAAGGGGTACACTCATCCATTGCTGGTGGGAATGCAAACTTGTGCAACCACTTTGGAAAGCAGTGTGGCGGTTTCTCAGGAAATTTGGGATCAACTTACCCCTGGACCCCGCAATACCACTCTTGAGATTATACCCAAGAGAGGCCTTATCATACAACAAAAGTATATGCTCTACTATGTTATAGCAGCATTGTTTGTCATAGCCAGAACCTGGAAACAACCTAGATGCCCTTCAATGGAAGAATGGATGAAGAAAGTATGGAATATATACATATTAGAGTATTATTCAGCAGTAAGAAACAAGGACTTCTTGAATTTTGCATACAAATGGATGGAAATAGAAAACACTATCCTGAGTGAGGTAAGCCAGACACAAAAAGAGGAACATGGGATGTACTCACTCATATTTGGTTTCTAGCCATAAACCAAGGACATTGAGCCTATAATTAGTGATCCAAGAGAAGCTAAATAAGGAGAACCCAAAGAAAAACATATAGGCATCCTCCTGAATATTAACCTTCAGCAAGCGATGAAAGGAGACAGAGACAGAGACCCACATTGGAGCACAGGACTGAATTCTCAAGGTCCAAATCAGGAGCAGAAGGAGAGAGAGCACGAGCAAGGAACTCAGGACCATGAGGGGTGCACCCACACACTGAGACAATGGGGATGTTCTACTGGGAACTCACCAAGACCAGCTGGCCTGGGTCTGGAAAAGCCTGGGATAAAACCAGACTCTCTGAACATAACGGACAATGAGGACTACTGAGAACTCAAGAACAATGGCACTGGGTTTCTGATCCTACTGCACGTACTGGCTTTGTGGGAGCCTAGGCAGTTTGGATGCTCAACTTACTAGACCTGGATGGAGGTGGGGGGTTCCTTGGACTTCCCACAGGACAGGGAACCCTGATTGCTTTTCGGGCTGAGGGGGGGGGACTTAATTAGGGGAGGGGGAGGGAAATGGGAGGCGGTGGCTGGGAAGAGACAGAAATCTTTAATAAATAAATAAATTTAAAAATAAATAAATAAGGCTGCGCCCACGCCCCCTCCCCCCGGATTATTTTCCTGCCACCAACCGTCAGTCGCGCACTTTTCCTCCAGAGAACTAGCGAGGAGGTCGGAGGCGCCGGAACAAACGAGGCCCCAGAGAGCTCCACCTAGTTCACAGGATAAAATCCCACAGCAGAACTCGGAGTCAGCAATGGCTAAGCCCCAGGTGGTTGTGGCTCCTGTACTAATGTCTAAGCTGTCTGCGAACGCCCCCGAATTTTACCCATCAGGTTATTCTAATTATACAGAATCCTATGAGGATGGTTGTGAGGATTATCCCACTCTATCAGAATATGTTCAGGATTTTCTGAATCATCTTACAGAGCAGCCTGGCAGTTTTGAAACAGAAATTGAACAGTTTGCAGAAACCCTGAATGGATGGGTCACAACAGACGATGCTTTGCAAGAACTTGTGGAACTCATCTACCAGCAGGCCACGTCTATCCCAAATTTCTCTTACATGGGAGCTCGCCTGTGTAATTACCTGTCCCATCATCTGACAATTAGCCCACAGAGTGGCAACTTCCGCCAATTGCTACTTCAAAGATGCCGGACGGAGTATGAAGTTAAAGACCAAGCTGCAAAAGGAGATGAAGTGACTCGGAAACGATTTCATGCGTTTGTTCTGTTTCTGGGAGAACTATACCTGAACCTGGAGATCAAAGGAACAAATGGGCAGGTTACAAGAGCAGATATTCTTCAGGTTGGTCTCCGGGAACTGCTGAATGCTCTGTTCGCTAATCCTATGGATGACAACTTAATTTGTGCAGTAAAATTGCTAAAGTTGACAGGATCAGTTTTAGAAGATACTTGGAAGGAAAAGGGGAAAACTGATATGGAAGAAATAATTCAGAGAATTGAAAATGTTGTTCTAGATGCAAACTGCAGCAGAGATGTAAAACAGATGCTCTTGAAACTTGTAGAACTTCGATCAAGTAACTGGGGCAGGGTCCATGCAACTTCAACATACAGAGAAGCCACCCCTGAAAATGACCCTAACTACTTCATGAATGAACCAACATTTTATACATCTGATGGTGTTCCTTTCACTGCTGCTGACCCAGATTACCAAGAGAAGTATCAGGAGTTACTTGAAAGAGAGGACTTTTTTCCAGATTATGAAGAAAATGGAACAGATTTATCAGGGGCTGGTGACCCATATTTGGACGATATTGATGATGAGATGGACCCAGAGATTGAAGAAGCTTATGAAAAGTTTTGTTTAGAATCAGAGCGTAAGCGAAAACAGTAAAGTTAAATCTGAGGCTATCAGGGTTTTTGTTTTGTTTTGTTTTTTTTTGTTTTTTTTTTTTTTTAGTTTAGGTCTGGTGATTTAGCAGAACACAGGAAAGCAAGAAACTTTGTGTCAGGCTTATACCAAATTAAGGATGTTGAGTTATGTTACTAATGTATGCAACTTTAATTTTGTTTTCACACTACCTGCCAAAATAAACTTTATTCCCTGTAACTTAAAAAAAAAAAAAAAAAATAAATAAATAAATAAAAAATAAAAATAAAGTCCAGCTAGTGGAATAGGAAAAAAGATAGAAATCCATTACATCTCCCCAGATTATTAAAAGTGGGGATTGCTCCCTTCTTCCCCTAACATCAGGTAAAACTATTGCTCGCCCCACCTTTCATGGTGAGCCCCAACAACGTGAGCACAATGATGACTGTAGGAAAAGGCCCCATGGGGTGCTGTATTGGACAGGGTGGGGCAGATGCTGAGGAATTCTCCCCTCTCGTTTCTCACTGACCCCAGTAGTACAAATAATAAAAACCCAGAGTCAGATATTGGAGTTCAACCTGAAAACCAGAAAAACAAGCAGCCAAGCCACTAGAGAAGTCTTCCCTCTACCAAGGCTGGGTGACTGCAAACCAAGCAGCCATCCTCTCTCTCCCCTCCCATTTTATCTTCCCTCTAGTGCTAGGATTAAGGGTGTGAGACTCCCTAGAACTAGATTAAAGGGGTGAGCCACCACCACGTGGACTTGTTTCTGTATTGATCTTGTGTAGCCCAGGGTGGCCTTGAACTCACAGAAATCCATCTGCCTCTGTCTCCCAAATCCTGGGATTAAAGGTGTGTGCCATTGTTGCCTGACCTCTAGTGGCTTTAGCTTTGGCTCTGGTCTTCAGGCAAGATTTATTTATCAAAATACAAATAACAGGCCCTACACCAGGCCACTCCTAGGCTCTAATCATTCTTAAAGGGAAAACAAATTGCCCACAAGGTTTCAAGTGGCCAGGTGACATGTTTAGTTATTCAAAGAATGGGGAAAAATTTTTCAAAATAAATTGGACTGGTCTAACTGCCATTCTCCGGGTTTAAAATGAATGAAAACCCGAAAAGGTTTTCTGATTTCTCATCTTCCCATCTTGAATGAATTTTAAGACCAATAAAAACAAGAGGTCATAGAAAAAATTAGAGATGGAGTATACCTTCTGAAACTTACAAAAAGTGGCAAAAAGTAAGATGCCATTGCAATTCTAGTAACCGGGATAGGCCCTATCGCTCAGTTTTAAGCTAATGGTAAAATACAAGGTTTAATTTTTCAATATAACATTTTTATTGATTCTCTAGGAATTTCACATCATGCACCCTGATTGCATTCACCTCCCAGTCCCTCCACATCTGCCCTCCAACCCTTGTGGCCTCCCCCCCGAAAAAGTTTTTAAAACATTCAATTTGTATTACCTACATGCTCACTGCAGGATGGCTTAACTCCCAGTGGACTGCCTTCTCAATAGACTGTGTCTTTCCCCTCCTACACTCTTGCAGCATCCTGTCCCCCTTTGGGGGTAGATGCGGGCTGGTTTGGGGGTAGGGGCTGTCACAGAAGCCCCTCAATTGTGCATCTGCAGTCATTGATATGACAGCAATGTTAGCCTCCATGCTCTCCACAGGCAGCTGGAGCACAGATCATGGGCCTCCACATGGTTTGGCGACACCACAGACCCCAAACACAGCCCCTGGCCACAGCAGGACCGAGGACAAGGTCCTTGGAGGCAGACCTGATCACAGACATCATCATGGCCTCAGGTGGCAGCATGGCCCGCAGACATCAACATGGGTTCAGGCTGCACCAGAGACCACAGAAATCCTCCTAGTCTGTGCTGGTACCATAGGCCACAGAGATCAACATAGACCTCTGGTGGCCTCACAGACCCACGTGATCCTTCTGAAGGTCCAATCCAGAAACAGATCCATTCCCCATCCCAGGCCTCCATAGTTGCCCAGAGTCAAGGTGATCCCGGTGGCATGTTGGGGTTGGGGGAGGCTGGTGTAAGGTCTGGGCTGCGGCACACCATCCTCACAACCCTACTGGGTCACATGGTCCACCATTGACCTCAGACCTCTCTCACACCGGTTACCTCTCTCCACAGCACACACACGGCTCCATTTCTCTGTCTTTCCTATCTCCCCATCACACATTCATCCACTATAATGGTGCCTGCCTGAGGAGGTGGGCGCGGCCTCAAAACACAAGGTTTTATGCCATTTGCATGTGTATATGGTAGAGCAGGAATAGATTATTTAAAATGCATAAAATGCCATGAGGTCATGATAGCTGAAAAATTAAGCAAGAAGGAAATAACATATCCCGAGTCACAGACAGACACATCCAGAAACATTAAATGCCCACATGAAAAGAATCCACTCGCAAGCCACCTCCGGCTAAGCTAGTTTCTTTCATCACAATCTGGTTTCCATTTCATTAACCTTTGGGTCACAGCTTCCAGAGGCTGTTGACTGTTCCTCAAATGAAGTGATAAGTGTGGAAGGACTGAGCAAGGGGACCTCTGGGGAGATGACAGCGGCTGCGATATAGTTTGCAGATCTCCATGCGCCCCCCATGAGAGCAGACAGAGCAATCAGAACACCAAAGTCACGAGCAATACATACATCAGATGGTAACTACTAGCCGATGGGACCCTTTCCCCAGGAACCTGAACATACAGCTAGAAGATAAACCTCCAGCGGTTACATGACTCTTACACTACCTGCTGCCACAGAGGAAGAAATGGGATTCGGGGTGTCTACTAGACCTGAGAACGGGAACCCCTAAACTTGCCAACAAGAGCTCCGTGGAAAATACACCATGCCAATGTGCACAATGTAGCTAGAATTGAGACGAGCATATTCCCATTTGTGATGCAACAGCTTCTCAGTGATGGCTCCCTTAAGGGACCTGGGAGCTTGGTTCCCATAACTCTGCAAATCAACCATCTAAAGCTTCCAGGATTAAAACCCACAGAGAAGGGCTAAGTGGTTAAGAGCAATGCCTGTGCTTCCAGAGGTCCTGAGTTCAATTCAAAGCAACCACATGTGGGCTCACAACCACGTGTGATGAGATCTGGTGCCCTCTTCTGGCCTGAAGACATACATACAGAACATTGTATACAAAATAAATAAATAAAACCCATAGAGAATGAACTGGTAGAAGCAGATGTGAGCTTGGGCAAGACAAGGAGAGAGAAGAGATCCAGAGCAAGAGTCAAAGAGAAAAGACACACATTCGGGGCACTTAGCTTAAGCTTGTCTGATCATCAGTGCTGTCATCTGAGCTAACACTTCAATTTGTTTTGTTTTTATCCAGTTGTTTTGCATTCTGTGGGGGAAACCTGACGACACTAAATAAAATGGAACCTAAGGATGAACAAGTGATCACACTTGGATGGAGTTTGTCACATTACCAATCTAGGAGAAAAACAAGCTGATAGACTAACAACCACAAACACTGACTTTTTAAAGCATCTCTTCTCATTTGTGTGTATGTTATGTGTGTGTGTGCATTGGTATGCATGAAATTATGCCATGTGCATGCTGGTACCCGCAGAGAAAAGTGTGTTTGCAAGTGTTGGGTCACCTGGCTAGAGTTACAGGCAGCAGTGACCTATCCCACCTGTGTGCCCGGAAGAACAAGAAGTGCTCTTAACTTCTGAACCATCTCTCCGGCCTCCTACACACACAAAAATTCCATACACGTGCCGTTTCACTTCTATAGTATAACATATAATAGCAGCCAACTGTTGGTGAAGGGCTGAGCTGACCAGGTTGTACATCAAGTATTTTCTATGACTGATAGCATTTGCTCATAATAACTATTATTACGCCCAATTTTTTTACTCTGTTCTCTTTTGTTTTCAAAACAGGGACTCACTATGTAGTCCAGGCTAGCCTCAACATTGCTGTCCTTCTATGCCACTTCTTGTTCCTTTTTAAAGATGGGTGTGCTGGCTACTGATGCCCGTCTGTGGTAAAACAGCTATTATGAACAACATAAGGGAGGAAGAACCTATCTTCAGAGGTTTGGGTCCATAGTCCTTTGCTCCATTGATTCTGTACCCATGATGAGGCAGAATAGCACAGTGGCATGAACACATGGTAGAGGCCACTCACCTTAGGATGGAAAAGAAGCAGAGGGTGGGACTGGGAAAAGATACGCCCCAAACAGCACCCTCTCAGTGGCCTAGATACTCAAACTAGCACTACCAGTTGGGAACTGTGGTAGTTTAAATGTAACATTGTTGAAGTAGGTATGGCCTTGTTGGAGAAGAGTGTCACTGGGCGCGGGGGGGGGGGGGGGGGGGGGCTTTAAAGTTTCCTATGCTCAGGATATCACCCAGTATTTCAGTCAACTTCCTGTTGCTTTCTGATTAAGATGCAGCCAGTACCATGTCTGCTGGCATGCCACCATGCTCCCCACTATGATGATAATGGAATGAACATCTGACACAGTAAGTGATCTACCCCAACTAAATGTTTTCCTTTATAAGAGTTGCCATGGTCAGAATGTCTCTCCACAGCAATAGAAACCCTGTCTAAGACAGGAACCAAGCCTTCTATACATGACCTTCTCCTGGTGACACTCATATCCAAACTGGAGCAATAAAGAAATATACCAAGGGAATTATCCAGTCTATAGCAACACAGCCAATAAATGGGAAAAAAACAAGATTGAAATTCCACGTGATTCTAAATTTCACTAATTTGTATTTGTAATAAAAAACTAATATAATAAAATACTATGTCAAAAATTAAAATCTGGTATTATTAAAACATATTTCCATATGACCAAACTATATTTGTCTTAAATGTTTTAATCTAAAAGATATGACTAAGCAAAAATAGAATATTTGTGAGGTTAATATGTAGACTGATCTTTTAAAATATTTAACAACAACGGTCTTGTTCATTCGTGCCTGTGTGGAGGGGAAGAGAGCTGTTTTCTTATTGTACAAATATGACCATCCTGTTTATATCCAAATGCTACTTAACATTCAAATCTCAGTCATTCTCATCTACCATGTTTCTTTCTCCTGTCATTTGAGAAATGATTTCTTAATTTCTACAGCTGTAGTCATTGTATTTAGCACATGGTTTAGTATATAATTATTCCCCAATTATAATTAGAGTGTTTGCAGTAACAGAAACCCAATTTAGCCTACTTGCTGAAACTACAGAAAGATCACACAAAATATGTAAACCAATGTTTTGCAACAACGTAAGATAAGAGGAATGGGAGATCAGACAAAAGTCCTGAAGGATGAGACTCAAGTAAGGTACCATTTACATCCTGAGAAAGTTTCCAGACTGTGACATGGAAGAGGGGCCTTGGGAAGAACCCAGGTCATTCCCTGACTCCAGAAGACAAACCTGAGAAAGACCAAAGCCTGGAAAGACCAAAGTAAACAAAATTTACACAACAAAACACCAAGCAAGAGAAGGTGACACAGAGTGAGAACTCTGCAGATCTCTCTGAAACCTTGGGTGTGGCACTGATTTGTACACAAACGTGCTCTCCCCTCAGGTTTTCAGTGGAATACTTAGATATAAAGTCTGAGTTCAGAGACTCCATCAACAGCAAAATTGAGAAGCGGAGATTTGGTAAAGACAGGGTCATCTTTTCAACAGTCTTAAGTATTAGCATTTAATTAACAATGAAGGAGACTTTGGTCCATACCTCATATACAACTCAAAGTAGACCGCTGACATAAATGAAAACCATGAGGCCAGGAAATATCTACAACAAGTAAGAATCCATTAGATTTAACACCAACTTCATGGCCCATGAAAGACAAAAAGCGATTAATAAAACTTCATCAAAATGTAAATCTACTTAACAAAGTCTGTTAACAAGATGTAAAGACAAATCATTGGCTGTAACAAAAGACTTTCAACTTTGAGGAAAATTCTTGATTTTAGAATATGTAAAATCTCTCTCAAAACTGAGCAAAAAGGAAAACAGAATAGGCAAATCATTTGTACAGGGACTTCACCAAAGAAGTGATGGTGTTTGCTGAGGTACATGGACAGCAAACAGGCCATTACAGAATGATCAACATCTGAGGTAGAATTTGGTCAGTAAGTCCAAGGCTCACTTGGGCAACATTGTGGTCCCTTGTCTCAGAAGAAAAATAAAACGAGAAGACTGACCATGATGACAAGGATACCAGGAGACCAAGGCACCCATATCCTAGTAAAAAAAAAAAAATGTCAAATTTGTCAATCACTCCGAAAAACGGATCACCCATTTCTTCAAACAGTAAACACAGGCCTATACCACATGGGATGGTCATTTCATCCCCAGGCATGACCCAAAAAAAATGAAAATATGTGTGCATTTGCACATGTATATTCTTGAAAACTCTGTTTGCAAGTTGCAAAACTGTACATAATCCAAATGTCAATCAATAGATGAATGCATAGACCAGACGTGGGATATTGTACAAAAGATACTCTTAGCTGCTGCGGGATTCCCCTCTGTATGCTGTGAATACCATTGGTTACTAAAGAAGCTGTTTTGGGCCTGTGATAAGGTAGAGCAGAGCTAGGTGGGGAAAATTAAACTGACTGCTGGAAGAAAAAAGGGCAAATAGAGAAGCCATATAACCCCCTCCGGAAACAGACACTGGACGGAATTTTACCCGGTAAGCCACAGCCATGTGGCGATACACAGATTAGTGGAGATGAGTTAGTTTAGGATATGAGTTAGCCAACAATATGTTTAAGCTATTGGCCAAACTGTTTGCAAACAATACAGTTTCTGTGTGGTTATTTCGAGACTGAGCAGCCGGAAACAAACAAGCAGCCTCCTACAACACTCAGCAAAATAAAGAATGAAAAGATAGCATGTAGCCCAAAAGGGTAGATCATAAAACAAATGAGAGAGGTGGATAAAGGTGAATCAATGTTGAAACTGCCTACAGTATAAAACTGCAAAACTAAATGCAAAGTAACCCCAGTAACAAGGAAAAATAAGTGCTTCCTTGGAATAAGATGAGGAGCAGGTAGAAACATGGTGAAACAGGCTAAGGAAACCGAAGGATACTGCGGATGCTCATTGTCTTGGCTGTGGGGAGACTTTCACATGTCTTCACCTGTGCCAAAGATATCAAAGGAATTTTGTACCTTTATTGCAACTTATAATAATATGCCCAATATGCCACAGTAAGGCTTCTTAAGTAGTGTTGATTTTATGTAAACTAAATCATATGGGTTTTTTCCATTCAATTATTTACACTTCCTTCCCTCCTCCTAATCCCCTCCCACTCCCCCACACCCCCTCCTCCCTCTCCCACCCTGCTTGAGAGAGGGCCAGGAATCCTGCCCTGCTGGAAGTCCAAGGCCCTCCCCCCTACATCCAGGCCTAGGGAGCTGTGCCTCTATATAGACTAGGGTCCCAAAAAGCCAGAACATGCTGTAAAAACAAGTCCCAGTGCCTTTATCAATGGCTTCTCAGTCAGCTCCCATTGTCAGCCACAATCAGAGGGTCCAGTTTGAGCACATGTTCGTTCAGACCCGGTAAGAGATCCATTTTAGGGTTGGCAAGAGACTTGGTTCTAGAGGGGATCCCAGGTGCCCACTGGATGTCCCCAGCTAGGTCCTTGGACAGCAGAGGAGAGGGTGCCTGAACTATCCTTGCCCCACTATCACACTGATGATTATATCGAATATCACCATAGAATCCTAGTCTGGCGACGGATGGAGATAGAGACAGAGACCCTCATCAGAGCAACAGACTGAGCTCCCAAGGTCCAGCTGAAAGGCAGAAGGAGGGAGAAGAGAAGCAAGAAAGTCAGGACAGCAAGGGGTTGGTCCACCAACTGAGGCAGTGTGCCTGTTCTAATCGGAGTTCACCAAATCTAGCTGGACTGGGTCTGAATCATAAGGTTTTAAAAAGACAATACAGGAGTGTCATGAATGAATTAACTTTTTTTCTAATAGGGCTATGAGTAAACACTATGTATGTATGTGAAGGATAAAAATATGACTTTAAGTTCGATGGGATCTTTGTATTTTTCCCATAGACAGCATTTGGAAGACACAACATCTACATCTTCCAAAGTTTTTCTCCCCATGCTAAGTGAAATACAAGAAATCTTACTAATTTATTTAAAAAGTACCAAAATGCATTCAAGTGTTTCCAAAAGACAATCAAATCAGGATAAAAAAATGAGAAAAATAAAAAAAAATACCAATCCAGTTGGCAAGAACAGGCTAAATGTGTCAAAAAAAAAATCCTGAATGGAATAAACCTTACCAGATATGATTCTGCTGAGCATGGTATTGGAAGGGTAGCTTGTATTTTTCTGAGTTCTTTCCTAAAAGTTTCTTAGTTGTCTGAATTCTGTTCCAGTCCCAAATAGATACTGTATTTAAATAGCTGTTTTTAACATAATGTGGTAATATCTCATACTTGTGAAGTATCCCATAGTCACAACTTGCAGGCCTTTAAGATATTCAAATTTCTTTCAAACACAAGTTATATCATCCCAAATAGTGTTGTTACACATTGGTGAATCTTACTAGTGTACCCAGTGAGGCAAGAAATATATTTCTTTGTGCCCAGAGGGTTTTCAGAAACTTATTGCATAGTGACTACTTCCTGACGCCTAAACTCTGTGTATTTACCTACGGTCCTCCAAGCGTGAAGGCAACGCTGGCTGATGACGCAGAGAAATTTCATAGATTCTCACATGGACTGGCCATAGGCGGTGATGAAGTAAGCAGATGTATCCAGAAATCCAGCACCCTTCTCTGAAAATGAGGGTCACACTAAAAATGTACTTGGGCTGCCTTTATTTTGTGACCACGTCTAGAAAGAACAGCGCTCTTTCAGCACCATGGACAGACACAATCGCCCTGGACATGTGGCAATCGAATTGTCTATAAGGTTCTTGTAGCAAACTGTTTTGCTATGTCAAATTAATTTGGTGTTTGTGATAACAAGGGGGAATTTTTTCCATTTTAATTTTCTGTAGTGCTTTTAAAAATGATGAGCAACTTTAAATATAGCAAAAATTGTTTGCTATGAGAAGGGAATTGCTATTTTTTAATCCAAAAGTAACCAAAATGATCTAATAGATTGAAAGTATGTATGCAAAAAGTTTCAACAGATATAAATGACAGCAAAAAGTTACACAAAAAGGGAAGCAAAAGTAATTTTATGTCATGTTTCTGTGCTTTTCAATCAGGTGACCCTAATAAGGCACAAAAGTTACAGTTCCCATTCCACCAACTTAAAAAGTCAGCTGGAAGTACTTCTATCCATATAAACAGTACCAAATGTGTTATAATAGTATGTGTTTACATTCACATCAGGGTCATTTTCTCCCAAAGGAAGACAAATCATATTAGCGATGCTAACATCCCTTCCTACCCACCTTTAAATTTGGAACGCAAATATAATTAAATTAATATAAAAATCTTAAAAGGGAGAAATGGTAAGGGTCCACCAAGAAAGCATCTTTACATATTATCAGCCAGTAGAACAACATCCAGATTCTCTTCCTAGTGAGGCAGAAACAATAGAAGAAAGAAGTCTGCTGGAAAGGAGAAGGTGTGCCTTTGTGCATTTATTCACCAATATATGAAGAGCTATATCATTTGGAAGCATTTCTAAGTGGGGACTACAGCAGTGATGGACAATCAGCACAGTTTGGTGTAACTGGAATCATGCTATGTTAATAGACCCCCATCTCTCATACCCTGGAAGAAGCGTGACTAGAGAAAGCAAGACGTTTACTGAAATGGCCAGCTCTGAAAACACACAGGTAACTTTGTCTGAACCCAACAGATTATATTTAGGAACATATATGTATATGCACATACATATGTGCATACAATAACAAGAAAAGAGTCCATGAATTTGAAGGAGAGCAATGAGGGCTCTGTGAAAGGCTTTGGAGGAAGGAAAGGGAAGGGAGAAACGTTCTTAAAAGACAATCTCAAAAACAAAGAACAACAAAGCTTGCAGACCCTCTTCAGAAAAACAACTCTCTACCATAACAAAGACAGAGCAGGTGACTCTGTAATTTTGCAAGTGGGCGTTTCCCTGATCCTTAAAATTTTTAAAGAAAAAGAATCTGATCTAGGCATTCGGTGACTCGCTAATATGGCTCAATCTGAGCTCTTCCCACACCTAGAGGTCAAATAGGAAAGTGAGGTTTGAAAAAATGAGTAACAAAGAGATGCTGAGCATGCCATCTAGAGGAAAGTTGTGGAATTTTCCCTTTACAACTGAGTAAACATGTTTCTCTAGTCTTTTCAGTAGATTCATTTCTCAGGAAGCTTTACAATCCAAACATAATCAAGCCAGGCCTGATTTAAAAAAAAAAAAAAAAAGACAAGGAACCATGCATTTATATTGTCTGAAAGGGAATGAACTATATTTGCATTACACATTGGCAAATCAGTTAGTTGCAAGTTCTGACAGATGTTCATGATGTTCATGATCAGCTTTACCTAGAAAGGCAAAAATAAAGAAGTGGTCAGCACAACTCTATGAAGACAGTGTGGCTTGCTGATATGAGCAGTATGCAAAGCCCACAGCCAGTGAATGACTCATGGTTATTTCCCAAGGCTTTATGTACAAGAAAGTGGTGTTCTAGAGCAAATTTATTTGAGTCAATTGATTTGCCTAATGATTTCACTTAAAAAGTGAAATATTAAAAAAATATTGGGACAAGTGAGGTGGCTTGGCAGGTAAAGGCGCTCACTGCCTAGCCTGGGAACCCTAGACCAATTCCCAGGTCTAAGTTCAATTCCCAATTTCTTCTTTTATGTTAGAAGAAGAAAACCAAACCTAGAAAATTGTTCTCTGATCGTCACACATGAGCTGTGTGTCCACGCACATATAATACACACATGTACACATAATGAATAAATGTTTAAATTATTTTAAATAAAAATGAGATAACTTTGAATTGATAGTCTGAGTTTTGATGTGCATGCTGAAATAAAAGCAGATTTCTCTTTCTCTCCTCATATACTATATAGAAAGAAGTATTCCCAGGGCATGAGCTGTCCAGTTTAGCAGCTATTAACTAAAATAACAAATCCTGGTTGATTCATCATGCTAACACCTATGCTTGGTGCATCCCACTGACACCTATGCTTGATGCATCATACCAACACCTATGCTTGATGCATCACACCTATGCTTGATGCATCACACTGACACCTATGCTTGATGCATCACATCAACATCTATTGTGGCTTCATTTCCTTGTCAATCACTTTGCTAGTAATCCCCATTTCCCCTGTCTTGCATAAAAGGGGATAAAAGAAACTAAGACAGAAAGGCAAGTGTTTGTCCTTGACGTCAAGGCTTATACTGTAATGGATAGCATTACCCAGTAGGGCCTCCTAGTCACTGACATAAGCAGAAAATGTTATCATTTTTTGGTTTGGATATAATCTCCATCTTATATTCTTTGCATTAGGCTGTTATTATCGTAAGGGGAGACACTAACAGTTTCACTGTAACTGATACTTCGATTCTCAGGGGTATACCCTGAAGCTCAAATGACCCTTCCTGATGAGACAATGAAGAGAGACCAGTTCCCTAGAAACCAAAAACTTTGGAATATATTCAGGGATTGGGATTCTTTGTGGGTGTTTTTATAATCCTTCAACACATGTATAAATTATATTTTCTAAAGCCAAAACTACCATGCAACAAAAAGTCTCTTAAAAATATGTGTTTGAAGACAGGAGAAACATCTTTAAACAAGTGTAAGTGGGCACGACAGGTGACTTCCACTGAAACACTTCGGGTTAATTGCTTTTAAAAATGAATCAAAGTCTACCCACCACCCTCATGCACCTACCACTGAAAGCCCAAATATATGTATTTTTCTAATGGGAACTAAATCCAATCACTATACAGGGTTTGGAGCATTAAAAAAAACACTAGCATTAGAGTCATAAAACATAGCTAAGACCCAGTCTTGCTCCAGATTAGTTGCTGTGGTCTGAAAGCTTGAATCTGCCCCCAAATCACAAAACCCTTAACCTTCATGTAACAATACTAGAGAGTGGGGCTTTGAGGATGATTTGCTCATGGGTTAGAATCCTGCATGGGGTTAGTGCTCCTACAAGGGTAGATAAAGAGAGACCCTTCACCCTGGCATCAGGCATGGGATTGAGTCCTGCATGCGGTTAGTGCTCCTACAAGGGTGGATGAAGAGAGACCCTTCACCCTGGCATCAGGCATAGGACTGAGTCCTTGTATCAGGTGAGGTCAGCAAGGAGAAAGCTTGCCTTGAGGAGTACTTCAGATCAGAATCTTGTGAGTCACACACACGAGACAAACAGCACTTTCCTGAACTGGAAGGGGTTAGCAGGAGCAATAACTCAAGTGATCATTTTTATCTTTCAATAAGCTGCTACCTCATGAGCACTCAGGATGCCAAGGCAAGAGGTTGAGGTCAACTTGGGCAATAGAGGAAGTTCAAGGCCAGAAAGACGTGGGAAACAAAAGATTGCTTTTGATCCTCTATCATTTAAAGTCCTGGTCAAAGGATGCAACATATTCAAGTTTTGTAAACCTTGATGGCTTACAAAGATGGAATTAAGGAAGAGTACAGGAAAGTCACCAGACATGATGTAATACCTTGGAGAACACATCAGGTCACCACTCCTAAAGTATCAAAGGGGAAATCACAGGCAGCTGCAGCCGAGGGCTGAGAGGAGAGATATACATCACAGGGGCTGTAATCTTGGGTAGAGGGACAGGGACAGACCAGAGACTCCACCAAGACATCTGAGGTAGCAAATGTCTTTTCTTTGCAGTTTCTTCTCCCCCTGGTCAATGCTTTCCTTGGACAAAATAAATAGAGAAACTGAAGCAGGAGAGTCCTGCATCATGACACCTGGCCTGGAAGCTCACTGCCTGGAGCTCAGGACAGATGGAGATCAAGAGGTGGCAAGAGAATTCAAGTCTCTTCCCCTGCTGGGGAGCAGAATAGCTCCTCTGTGGTGCCCTCAGCTCAAAGTTTCTTAGTGATGTCATAGGCATGAGCTGCTCATCCAGGGAGCCCATGTGCTGTGCAGAATAGAATCCCTTCTGAATTCTGTCCACAGATTAGTGTTCAAATAATATCCATCCTGACACCAAGAGCCCATTAGAATCTTACGATGTACTCATCTGGAGTAATCTTAGACCTCCACAGGATTCCACAAAGAATGTAAGCAAATCAATTGCTTAAGTTAGATTAAATGTCAATTTTAGTAAAGATTGATTTTCTATACTCTCTCTCTCTATTAGTTGCTTTGGACATCAATGCTTTGATGCACGCACATGCATGCACATGCACACACACACTCACAAACACAAGCTATAATGATTTATTTTTATTTAGGAGCACCAGCAAACCAGAAAGATTGAAGCACAGCCTTATTAACCCTTTGATGGACTATGCATGTGGTATCATGCCACACTATAGACAGTGGTCCAGGGTAAAGGAGGAAGCAAGTGGAAGGGGGTTTCTTCCAAAGAAATGGCTGATGTATGCCTCTAGCGTAGGAAGGACAAGGAGTATGTCCATCACCATAGAGAAGAAAATATTGCTAATTAAATACCCACTGTCAGCACTAATGACTACCCTATTGCATCCTACCTCACTTAGTCTGCACAAAAGCCAAGCAAGATGCTGTCATTTAGAGCTTTGTATGTAAGGGGTGGAATTTTTCTGAGGCGCAGCAAAACAAGACCGGGAGACCCAATAAACTGCCCTCCTTTGAAAAAGATTGTTCAACTGGAAGCAAGTCCACACAGAGCCCCATCTTCTGCTGCTTTAGATGCTTGTGTGCATGTTGGAAAGCAATCGGATAGACAAGACAATGTGTCCCACCTGAGTACTGTATCAATCGGGTACACACGACAATGTGTCCCACCTGAGTACTGTATCAATCGGGTACACACGACAATGTGTCCCCCCTATGGACTGTATCAATTGGGTACACACGACAATGTGTCCCACCTGTGGACTGTATCAATCGGGTATACATGACAATGTGTCCCACCTGTGGACTGTATCAATCAGGTACACACGACAATGTGTCCCACCTGTGGACTGTATCAATTTGGAAAAGCACAATTTCTTCTAAATTATCTACATTTGAAAAAATGCTTTGAGTAATGTTGCCACACCTAGAATCATATTAGAATAAAATGGGCTCATGAAACATTTAACCTAGAATAGGCACGGCACGCCAGGTGTGATGGCGCACGTCCTTAATCCCAGCATTTGGGAGGCAGAGGCAGGTGGATCTCCATGAATTTGAGGCCAGCCTGGTCTACAAAGAAAGTCCCAGGACATCCAAGGCTATATTATACAGAGATACCCTGTCTCATGGGAGGCAAGGGGGGCATGGCAACTTTGTACCACACCTTGGCACAGGATGAGTCTCTGGGTTTTTTGTTTGGTTGGTTGGTTGGTTTGGTTTGATTTGGTTTTTTTGTTTTGTTTTGGGGGTTTTTTTGTTTTTGTTTTTTGAAACAGGGTATCTCTGCAGCTTTGGAGCCTGTCCTAGAACTAGCTTTTGTAGAGCAGGATGGCCTTGAACTCACAGAGATCTGCCTGCCTCTGCCTCCCGAGTGCTGGAATTAAAGGCGTGCA